>NC_051851.1:130439113-131657502 GCF_905115235.1 Hermetia illucens
ACTTCGTACAATTACAATTCGTAACAAATGTCATTGTTTTCAACTACTAAGTGGCTATGAATGACAGGGGATATTTTTACAAGTTGGTAGGCAAAGTTCAACCAAGGGTCATGAGAGTTATTTGGAACTTTAAAATGTATTACCAGAAACGCAGTTTGAAGTTCAATAAAGTTCGGCAGATCAAAAAGATTGCAGTCTGCACTTTGTTTTAACGGTTTCAAGAAATTTGATTGGAGTGATGACGGCTGTTTGCCATTGCCTTTTTCCAACGAATGCCAGCTAATAACATCTTAAAAACATTTTCCCAAAACCTCAGGTTATTTGGAGTAAAACCCACTAAGATATAAAGTTAAGTAGAAATCTTTTTAACTCGAAACTTTTCCCTGGCAATTGAGAATTCAGCTTAGAGAGGTTTTACTGTAGTTAAATAAATTGCTAGAATTAAATCTTCAAATTCTGAATTCCCTCTACCCAAAGTAACATCTTTATCTGATGGATCGGACGCGTTCAAACCATCGAAACTCAGTTTGCAGGTAAAATTCATCCTGAAGTTTTGGACTCAGATTCAAATGGATTCGATGATTTTGTATTCTTCCACAAATGCAAGATATAGTTTTTTGTGTAATTTTTTGGTTATTAATTAATTTCTGAAATTTGAAGTCAAATGTGTAATTCATATTATCAGACATGACAGCCTCTGTATGTAGTGATTTCAGATACACCCAGACCTGGTAAGAGTAGGATTCTGAGGAGGATAATAGGAAATTTCGGAAGTTACAATGAGCTGGCCACGTTCAATGTATGAATGATACTTGGATACCTAAAAGAGTATACGTAGGAAGAGCAGAAGGACGAAGCCCGTTAGGATGACTCGCTAAAGCGCTGGGCAGATTCCGTTGACGAAGACAGCCCATCACTGCTTTGATTTCGAAATTGGAGGACACGATGGATGGATCGAGAAAGAAAGACGCTACTTTGCGATTAATATCGAAGCGAAAACCTAATCAAAGCCTTTTATTTGATACTTCTCTAGGTCATATTTGTAGGAAAGAACATTCATACCCTCTTTTATCCTGTATTGACACCCCTTTTTCAATTCGATACCAAGTTGGATAATTTACTGTATGCGTGGAATGCATGGTTCATAAAATTTTGCATCTATAGGTTAAGTCACTTTCGACGCAGACAGCAGTGCATGCACACAAAACACAAAAACATAATCTTGGTTCCGTTTTGACGATAATAGTAGAACTTCCACCAAACTTTCCAGTGTTGCATCTAGTGTTGTGATTTATATTTATTTTTATTAATTTTATCTACAATAACACACTCTCATTGGTTTTATTTGAGTAGATATTGGCCCTGCGAACCGGCTTTAATTAAGTTGGATTTAAGGCTCGAGCGCTTGTGTACAGCAGAGCATTCTTGCTATTCAAAACAGGACGATGTTCCCATGTATTAACTTTTTATGGTTGTTTACTTAAAGTTTTGTAAAAATTTCAATTTTGAGCACAACAAACAAAATCTCGAAAGTTCACACAAAGCCCCTGGTAATCTCACTTCTTCCGCAAGTCTGAATTGTTCGCTAGCTAAGCAATTGCACTATTCGAAGACGAAGACGAATCTTAGGGTCGTTCTTTTTAGTCGAATAAACATAGTATCTAAGGGCGCGAACATTATACTAAATATTAAACTACCAGTATTTACCCAAAAGTTTCGGAAACTGCTATTTTTGAAGAATATCGTAGAAGGCTTTCTGCTTGTTCCTGTAACAAGAAGCTTGATTTTATTTTCAATAAAATGTCAATAATAGCAAATCAGGGACTATAGGTTCATCCTTGGGAAAAGGATTTTATTTTCACTTTCTGTTAACAAGCTTTCATCTCTTTAGCAATGAAATTGATCGCTCTTTCTTTAATTGAAATTACTTAGAATTTGATTCAGGATATACGACACGAAAATGGAAAAGTCCTAAATAGCGATCCTAGTATATATCCTTTGTGCCATACGCTGGATAGCTCGGAAAGGGTAGGAATGAAACGCCTCAATGTGTAATCAAAGCCTTTTGATGTTCAAACATCATTGGAAACATTATCTTACATTTAGTGATGATGGCTAGCTCTGAAGGACTGATTCGTTAATTAATCACAAGCAATTTCCCAAAGTGGTGTTTGTTCAAAGATATCTGTAATTTAGTAATACTATTTAATTGGGTGTCGAAATTGAAAGTTGAGCTTGAACTTTGGGGGTGGATCGTTCTTTCATTTATTTAACTAGAATTGGTACCAAAGCGAAACATAAACGAAAGCACTTGATAAAGTTTAATAATACACTTCTCTAAATGAAAACAAATTTATCTTTAACTTTTTGCGAAGATGTAAGATATAAGATAAAGGGTGGGCAACATTTTGTAAGCACAATAAGTTCCCGTGCTATAAATAAAGACACCATTTTTGTAAAATTAGGAAAATACACTTCTCCCAATGTTCCTGCGATTTCTTTAACCCTTCTAAAAAATAGGATTTGTCGAACTCTCCAAAATACGCTCCTCTCTCGGCGATGACTTCTTCGCTTGAGCAAAATTTTTTCCCCCGAGCCATTCCTGCATGTTAGGGTATAAGAAGAAGTCGCAAAAAAGCCAGATCGTGTGAATACCGGGGGTACGGCAGCAATTCTTAACGCAATTCATTCAGTCTGGAAGATCAATGTGTTAGTGCCTTTTCGTCGTGAAAAAGCACCTTCTTTTTCGCAAAATGCGGCCGTGTCTCCTTCAATTTTTCGTCGAAGCGGTCTAATAATTCACATTCGTCGTTCCTTTTTCTAAAAAATCCATGAGGATGATGCCGTTCCCATGACTGGCCGAAGGGACCGTCATCGCCTTCTTTGGAGCGGATTTGCCGGGAGAAAACCTATTGTTTTGATTGTTGCTTAGTTTCTAGTGTATAATGATGAATCCAGGTTTCATCAACGATGACAACTCGATGCAAAAGCTCCTTCGCATCTCATTTAATTTCCTCCAAACAATGCTTCGAAGTTAACAGCCGCATCTGCTTGTTCTCCACCGTGAGCAATCGCACCCATTGGCTGACAATTTTTCAATCTTCGACATTTACCTGAGCATCATGGATCACTTTTTCCGGGACCTGGTAAAAGAGGACGCATGAAAGGGCATCCCCTTGTCTTAGAACGTTGTTAATTTGGCCTCGTACATTGGTCAGGGTCAGCCTAGTGAGATTTATTAATTTCGCCGGGAAACCGAATTCTCTCATGGCCGTATGCAGTTTTACTCTGGCTATGGGACTGAAAGGAATGCTCTCAAAAAATCCCAACCCCCCTCTTGGGGGCAGGGCAGGTTAAGGATGAAGCCAGCGGTCAGGAAGTTCGCGATTAGCTATGCTAGTGCGGTAAAGGGAATTCGACTGCCCCTATTGCCAAAAATGTTTCCTGAGCAAATACTCACTCGTTAGAAGCAGGAAATTATCGAAAACCTTGTCGTCAGGCAGATACGCAAGGGATGGACTGCGAAACTTGTATTCACCGGGATACGCTTTCGGCCAAGTCATATACTGGTGGACTGCGCGACGGAAGACACTGCAGAGTGGCTTAGGACCATAGTTCCTAAATTGCCAGGCTACAAAGGAGCAGAATTATCAATATGTGCTGGGGATGATATATCAGGAGCACACATGGTGACAGTTTTTTCCGTACGCGATTATGGAGAGTCTTCAGAAGGAAGGTGGAGGACAGGGGTAGACTCCTCTCGGTCGGGGTAGGTGACGGATCCCTGGAGGCAATCAAACGTTGGTGTTGTCATATCGATTATCGATTTGGCAACGTACCTGTGCACGTGCACGGGGAAAGGCCGAAGAAAGGTACCTCGAAGGATACACTGGGTGAAAAGCATGCCGAAGTCCCCGAAGAAGTCTCAAAAGCCATAGAGGCGAAAATGACTGGATTTGCAACGGAAGTAGACCTGGTGCCCAGTAAATAGCAAAAGCTGGATGACCTAGACCTAGGACTTCTAGGGCTTAGGGTGGACAGCGACGCGCAGGAAAGCACCATGTCGGAGGAGGAGGGCAATATTCCTACAGTGGAGAAGAGCTCCAAACAATAACAGAGCCAATGGCCAGCAGTAAGATATCCAGAGATAAAACTTCACTATGTGAAAGTTACATTTGCGGTAATTGCAAGTTCGAAGGAGAACGTTGGAATAGTGCTGGCTCAGGAGCTCTGTGTTCCAGGGGCAGATGCACGATCTGCAAGGGAGAATCATGCTGGTAATTTGGAACTCCTCTTGTGAAAAACCACGAACATGCATAATTCTTAAACGTAATTTAAAATATATATGTCTTTCAGAGTTCCTAACCGGGGACCTTGTGGCTATCCAAGTCTCATTGGAAGCCGGGAGGGGCAGTCGAGAAGTAGTCGTGGCGTCGAGATACTTCCCCGAAGACGACATTAGGGTTCAACAGGAACAAGTCCCTAAACTGGTGAAAAGAGGGCGTTACCACTTCTCCTCCGCGGAAGTCCGGGGAAGCAGCGGCACCATTCAAAGAGGTGAGTACCTTCATGAATTTATTCTTAGCAATAAGTTAGCGATATACAACATGGGGAACACTCCAACATTTGCGACCAGACAACAGGTGCTAGACATAACTCTAGGAAATTCTTTAATGAACGAGCTGGTTAGTAATTGGAGGGTGTCGGATGAACCCTCTATGTCTAATCACATAATAATCAGATTCGACATTGAGGATCACTCCGAAATAAAAAGAATAATGAGGAATTCCAGCGACAATATGGCCCTCCTTCAAGGGGGCGGTGACATCAGGAGCGAACTGAAACTAGAAACTGTGGTGGAAAACCTGAACGTAGTCGTCATTAACGCATATTAGGCCAGCTGTTCGGCTAAGACAGGAACCTGGCCAGAATGAAGTAACAGAGGTACGAAAACTCTTCAACATGGCAAAACAAACCGGGGAATGGCAGGGGTAGAAAAATACACTGACTGGGTATAGCAACGCGATCAGGAAAGCAAAACGAAACAGTTTCAGCGAATTCTGTGAAGGGATCAAGCATATCACAATGCTGCAGCCAGAAACAATATCTTCAATCTGTTTGAAGAACGAAGACAGACAGACAGGGTACCCCTGCTTTTCAGAACTCATTTCCCGGGGTTCTACCCCACAGCGGCAGGCGACAATATTTTGCCTAACACCCCAACAACGGATAAAAGGGGAGAAAGGGAAAACTGGAAACTAGCAAAAGAGGTATGCTCAGAAGGTAGGACAAGGTGGGTAGTTGAACTTTGGAACCACTGAAATCACCCGGGGTAGATGGCATATTCCCGGCACTAATCCCGAGAGGCCTAGAAATCATCTTAGAGTCTCTTCTGAGGGTGATAAGGGACTGCATAGCCCTGGGATATATACCAAGGCCATGGAGACCGGCAAAAGTGTTCTTTATTTCGAAAGCGGTTAAAAACGACCCCTTTCATCCGAAATCTTTCAGACAAATTTGCCTAATATCGTTCGTACTCAAAACGATGGAGAAGGTTGTAGACAACTATAATATATTAGAACTAATGTTCAAAAGCTTAATCACCTACATCAGTATCAACACGCTTACCGGGCAGGACAGTCAACTGAAACCGACGGGTACAAATTCTATTGTTATAATTACTATTCAAGGTTGCCCACAGGGTGGGGTGCAATCGCCGCACGTTTTAGCCTGTTTGACACGGTTGTGAACGATATATTCAATCAATTTGATTCAAATTTTGAGGGATTAGCACACACATGTGTAGTTATAGCCTGCTAAAGGTTCTAGCGGTTACCTGTACTTCACTTTCCATTTTAAATTTTTCTTGTCAGAGTTTCCAATATCTAAGTTTCTAGTATAGTAATCGATAAGGCAACTTTTCCAAAGTAATGGAGAATTTTATTGTTGGCAACATTTACAAAATGCCGGATATAGGACCCCATCAGCAATACAAGATTTTTACAAAATCCTCCCAGGCACGCTCGACCTATAATTTTAGAATTTTTTTGCGCAGAATAGGAAGACTTGGAAAATAAAATTTCCTTTTTAGCCGAAGAAAATTGCCCAGAATATTTCATTAAACAAGTCGGGAAACCGGAAGCTAGACGCTTCAAGTATGAAAGGTTTTGTGTATTTCTTTTATAAAGAGATTTGGGTGTGCATTTGTCCCATTAGTAAGTAGCACGTAATATATGCATAGGTTATGTGAAAATATCCACTTTCAAGTGATATTGACATTCATAGTCTTAAATTTGCAAAGGAACGACAGTTTTGACCTAGTATAACTTTGTTAGTAATAGTGCGATTTTCACCAGATTTGGGAGGACCTATATTGTAGCCTATATTGCTGCGAAATTTTGTGATTCTAGGGTGAACTTAAGGGAGGTTTTCCTGTCAATTACTAAAAATTACAGTAATATACTATCATTAACTTTATTTGAACAGACATCGGTGTGGAGGGTATTTCGGAGCCTAGGCACCATATAGTGCCAGCCCCCTGATTTTTTTCACATTTTTCGGTTTGGTAGTTCCTGAGAATGGGTTCGTTAAAGAAATCTCCACTTTCAACCCCCCGTACTCCCCAACTTTTCAACAAAAGTCAAAACTAAGACCGACTTCGAAAAGTACTAACCGAGTCCTTTAATTTGATATCCCACATGACTATATTTGATGGAAAAAAAATTTACGCCCCCCTTTTGCATGTATGAGGACCCCCCCCCTTAAATTCGTCATGAAAAGAGGTAACTCATTATATGCGTGAGCGTTCACAGTTCCCACCTTTCTAGCAAATTTGGTGTCAGTCGCTATAACCGTCTCTGAGAAAAATGCGTGTGACGGACAGACAGACAGACAGACAGACAGGCAGACAGACAGACAGACAGAGAGAGGACTTAGAGCATGTATTTTTCCACTATCCGCGATTTGTGGAAGAAAGGAGGAATCTAGAGGAGACTCTAGGAGAGGTGCTGGTACCGGAAAATCTGGTGCCGAAAATGCTAGCACATCAAGAGAATTGGGATGCGGGCAACTGCATGATCGCATTTATTCAAGATAAATTGCGAAAGGCAGAGGAAAGGAAAAAAGCGCGGTCACGTGCGGCGCGTATAGAAGAAATGGGATTAAGCTAGAGTGAGCTGACTCCGCCCCGTGATGTAATACCTTATGGTGGTTCCGCGGGGCAGGGAGGGAGTCGGGGGTGGTTTTAGTGGGTAAAAATCCCACACGCTGGTGTGCCCAGACCAGTGTCTTTTGAAGATTTCCAGCTCCTCAAAAAAAAGACAGACGGACAGACAGTAAACCGATTTTAATAAGGTTTTGTGTTTACACAAAACCTTAAAAAGAATTTCTTTTTCAAATCGCGAATATTTTACTAGATAATCAAAAAAAAAGTTACAGTTATGTAATTGAAAATCGATCGGATGAAAACTCTTCGAGTTCAACTGTCCACCTCAAAGGAATGAAAGATTGGTGATGGGCTCTGAGATCTGAGTACCATCATATAAGGGCACTGACAAGGTATGCCACTGCATAATTGGCAAAATTTTTATTAGCTTTGGATGAATCCGATACAGATGGAGGAGTCAATTATGCGGAACCCTATCAAAAGCCGATAGCGAAATGGCGTCTAAAAAGATTTCGTTGATCTCTAGTTGCCTGCCCCATAACGACCGAGATTATACTGACTTCCAGTTCTTCTGATTCTCCGACAGAATGTTCTTGGTCCAGAGATGGACACTTGACCCTTTCAATAATAGTGGACGTTATGAATTTGTAGCGGGCTGATAAGAAATTAGCGGGATCCTGCCCAGTGTCCTTTCTATAGACAAGGTAGGTAATCCCTGCAGTGAGGAAACCGGAAATTCCTACATTGGGCTAATGACGTGGTTTATGTTGTGTGTAGATCGACCATGTACACTGGTAAACTTTATATATCAGCAATTCTCCACCTTCCGATTCTTCGAACAATTCATCGCCTGTCGAACCTCCTCTTCGGTAAATTCTGCAAAATTCACGCTTGACAAAGTTGCTTGCGGGTGCCTTCGGCGGTAATCTACTCATCATGCTGGGCGAGCAACCGCCAAACGTCACCCCAATATTATTTTGCTTCAGTTGCGCCCAGACAGCGCTTTGTTGGGATTTGTTGAGTGATCTGAGGAAAAACCGCCATCTTTCTGGACAGTCATGCACGCGTCACCGCTTTAAGATTAGCGGTTTCGGCACCAAGTCAGACAACTACCGCCAAGTATCTGTAACGGACCTCAATTTACTCCTGATTGAGAATCAATAAATTTGCATTTTACACCTAACTGCCAGATTTTGTGATAGCTTTCTCAGTGAGTAGTTTGCAAGACTGCAATGTTCCTGTTCCTCAAACACTTCACAGTCGGACGGATCGAAGGAGTTGGTACTGACGTACATGACGCTAGGACCGCTAACAGCGCTAGCTCGGTCTTTGCTGCCTTGTTCAAATTTTGGAAATGCAGTTATCTCAACAATAAGATTTAGTTGAGATTGTTTTAGCACAGCCCCAAGCCTCCATCAATACTTGTCTGCGACCTGTAACTGGGGTCCGCTGATACTATTTCGAATGATAAACTTCAGTACACTTGGCAGTCGCTTATTGACGTGTTGAAGTGGAAAACGGAAGTGGCGGTGGATAGATCACAAATAAGAAAGCGCGATAACTCCGTTGTTGGCTACCCTTGTTCAATGATGGCGGTCGCCCAAAAGCACGTGGCGCAGAGAAGCGGAGGAGGAGTGAAAGCGTCTCACAAAGCGTAAATGTTGGGGCGCGCGTGGTTTGTGGGCTTTGTCCCATTAATGGCAAATATATATGTACACCCTTCCCTATTTTTTAGAGAAAAAAATACTCAGTCCAAATCATACCGTTCAGGAAGAGCCATAAAATTGCCTGGGATTGCGTGGCTTGCCGTACTGGGGATGGTGACAAGGGATGGTTTTTTGAGGATCATCGACCCATCCGAGGCATACAGGATTGTGGAGGTTTGAGGTTGATTGTACATACTGTACACACTGTGACGACCTTATGATAAAATATTATTAAAATCAAGTATCGACATTTGAAGTATTGTAGTGCAAATCAATTTGTACATCAGGCAGCAAGTACTGAGGTATAGTTAAAATCGGCCTAAATATACAATTCGATGGAAAACCCTTAGCCTGGCCGGTACAGCGATGGCTTCGGACTAAGCCTTGGACCGGGAAATACGGCGAATCCGATCGAGATGAGCCGTTCCCACTACTGACCGGAACAAAGGCTGAAAAAGAAAATATTTTCTTGGGGGAGCGGAATGCGATTCTAAGTAGTCCCTGACCGCGGAACATGTTTTTAAAATTTTTCATTTTTGATTGGAGTTGGACATTTAAATTTAAAACGAAGTGGATTAATGATTGGCATTAAAGAAAAAGAGATAAATATTTTCACCTGTCACTGCAACCGGAATTTTGACTATAACATGTACGTTGTTCCTAAATCTTATTTAATCTAATAACATTTAAATATATAAATAAATTTAAATAAAACAAGTCGGGAAACCGGAAGCCGGGCGCTTCCGGTATGAAAGGTTTTGTTTGCTTCTTCTGTTAGTTTATTTGAGTGTAAAATTATCCCATTTGTACGTAGCCCGTTATGCATATGCATTAAACATGTTAGATTTAGTACTTCGGGTTGTAAATTTACACGGTAAAAACAACTTTGAGCTATTGTAACTTTGTTACTAATAATATGATTTTGATCAAACTTGGGGATAATATGCTTCATAGAAATGTCAAACGATGACGTCTTTACGGTTTCTTACCTGGGCAGAGGAAAATCGTCAGACGTTGCCTCACCTCTGCCCTAGGAGCAGCGTGACCGTAGCGGTTCGCAGATGTTAAATGCTCGTTTATATAATTCGTAGAACACGACATGACTACGAATTATATTGAGCGTAAATCCGCCTTATTGACCAGAGCTGGCCAGAGCTGAAAATATTTTGAGAATGATGGGGTCCTAAGTCCGCAACAACTTAATGCTGGACAGGACCAAATGGGGAGCAACTTACTCCCTCTTTCCTGGTCCACGGACCCTTCGCTTAGGGCTTGCACTCAAACTTCACAGAAATGTCAAGCGATGACGGCTTTACGATTTCTTACCAGGGCAGAGGCAAATCGTCAGACGCTGCCTCACCTCTGCCCTGGGAGCAGCGTGACCGTAGCGACTCGCAGATGTTAAATGCTCGTTTTGTCATTCTCAAAATATAATATGCTTCATATTATATTTTATACTACTACCAACTAACTCTGGGATAAACTTTAGGGAGGTTTTACTCAATTTTCTCAAAAATGCGGTAATATACTATTATTAACTTAATTTGAACAGATAGCGATATGGAAAGGCAGCTTCATGAATTTTTTCAGATTTTTCGGTTGGGTAGTTTCTGAGAATGGGATCGTTAAAAAAATCATCATTTTCCACCCCTCCCTGGCTTTCTAACGAATCGAAAAACTAAGACCGACTTCGAAAAGTGCTAATCAAGACCTTTCATTCGATATCCCACATGACTATATTCGGTGAAAAAAATTTATTTATTTATGGGTACCCCCCTAAATGTCAACGTAGAAGGATGTCACTGCATGCTTGGGCGTTCACAGTTCCCACCTTCTCACCAAATTTCATGTGAATCGGTATAGCCGTTTCTAAGAAAAGTGCGTGACAGACAAACGGACAGACAGACATTGAACCGATTTTAATAAGGTTTTGTTTTGCTAACAAAACCTTAAAAATGGAAAGTGGTGGGTGAATACTAAACTCTAAAATACATCCTGTTTATTCTTTTATCGATAAACTCATCTCCAGATTATGGTGCTACAAATCTAACAGTTATCAGTATTTTAAATGTACAAATGTCTAATATTTTGTAAATAATTCAGCTCGATAAAGCCCAATTTGAATGGGAATTCAATTTCTTCAACATAAGTTCGTGAGGTAGATACAACATGAAATAAATAATAAAGTCAACATGAATCTCATTACATTAGGTTAACGTTAACTTGAAGGTCGCCTTCGTTCTTCACAAAGATGCTGGCATCCTGTGAAATTATTCAACAGAATAAATTAATTTTAATACTCTCTACCATATTTTTCGTTGGACAATTTTAAAACAAAAACGCTCGAGTATAAATTCGGCGAAACTTTTCTCAGAAGGTATATAACCCAAGAGGATCATATTATAAAAATGTTAATTTCCATTGCAATTATTCCGGATATTATAAAGGAAAATCAATTTGTGTTTGTCAAAAATATGACCAAGACCACAAAGACACTGTTCTGTTATTCTCCAGCTGAGAAAAAGTTGAAAACTTTTCCTAACCACTCAAATACAAGCACTTACTCTGCTCTTGGTTCAGTACGCGGTAGTTTGGCTTAGAAACAAGGAAATGGAAGTCAAGGCACCCAGAACAAGGGAAAACCAACGACCCGATAGTAGTGAAACTCCGTAATGGCTTCATTCCAAACAAAATTCATTTTCGAACATAATGTCAACATCCCATAAGCTAACATTATGGATAGCGCAGGTAAAAATTCATATTCCAATGTCCCTTCAGAAAAATCAATGTATCCTTTTCGATTTGTGCTTAATCATCTGTTTCCGACACGTTCACAAGGAGAAGTTCCTGAAAGAAAGCATTGGGAAAACAGAATTAAACAGTTCCCATTTTCATATCCATGTTCCGATGGGCAGTAATCGTAGACATCGTAGGTAAAAAGTTGGACCCAAGTGAGTGATTCAGCTTTAGATGACTCGCTTGTTGCCCACCTACACATATGTATGTCGTCCTTCACATCTCCATTTGGTCCTTGCTATTAACTCAAGGGCTTTGAAGAATACACTTATATTTGTACATATGTACGGTCTCTCGGTTGAGTGCAGACTATGAATCGACCGAAAGTTGTCCGGCCTATTGAATTCTAATCAATGTCCTTGGGATTGGTTTGCGGAGACTTCCTTAGAATTTCGGTCACATTTTGTGAGCAAGCGACAATTGTATGTGGCCAGAAGGGGGAATTGTTTTTATTTAATTTTAAGATAGAGAATGAATGGAAATTTGTCCGGTTCATAAACATAAATTTAGTCGATCTAAGGCGCACAGAAGTGAAGCTTCGCTTCCATCTATTTTTTAGAAATTGTTCAATATTGAAAATGAAAATACCGTTTCAATCGATAACACCTTGTTTGATTGGAAGGCAGGATACCACTTATGTCCTCAAAGTAGTGCAATAGGTACGTTAAGATTAAGGATGCTTGCCACATTGTTGTCCAACGGGATGACTATCTCACTAGATATACTGACGAGAGACTGAACGATGACCGCATCAGTAAGAATGGCGATCCCTTTACTTTAATGGGGTACCATCACTACTTCCTTATTTTCGTGCTTCGAGTTGGAGAAAGGTGGACTGAACAGTATATAGAAGTAACATGAAATATTCCAATGTTGGTATTCGGGAATTTCATTGTCGGTTCACTGGCTGTCTGTCACAGTGTTGACCTTAACCTTCTTTAACCCACTAAAACCACCTCTCCTCACTCGTTCAGCTGGACGGAACTACCTATGGACATTACATCGGGGAACGGGTTAAAGCGCAGCCGGCTTACTTCTACGGTGATAATAGTCTCCCCACACCCGCTTTTTCGGAAGCGCTGTAACCTTCAAAGCTCTTCCTGAATACAGTTTATGGCACCTCTAACTGCATTCCACACTTCCAATGGGATTCAAGTATTTGTGGAATTATCGTCTCCACGAGTCAGGGTCTCTTCGAGAGAAGTTCAAGCTGTACCCTCTCACTAACAGCAGAAGAGTGTGTGCTGCGCGTGTTTGTATTCTTTTAGACATTTAGACAGAAGGGAGTTTCGTCATGTCCAAAAGGAGATAAATACCTGCGGCAACCACCATGTTCCGAAGAAACAGAGAGTGGTAGTGGATATCTCCATTGGTGTGCAAATCCAAAGCTGGATATTTGAAATTAGTCAGTGCGTCCACATCCTCTTGAGTATGTTCCCGCCTCCTCCCGTCGTCAGTCTTTAGCATTATGATCACCACGTGCTGTCCAGTTGTATAATCTTGGCATCTCCTCAGTGAAAATATCAGTGGGCACTATTCCTGTGACCGTGAAAGCTGCTTCGTATAATGTTGTTTGGAATGCCTTAGCGACTCTCAATGTGCTTAAACGATATACTGAAAATAATTTCCTCCTATACGCCTTGACATTAAGGACCTTTCTCCAATCTGAGGCTTTGTATTATACAGTAAAATAGATGAGCGCACTTTTGATAGCAATGGCCTCCTCGGTGCTTTACCTCAACATTAGACATAATGCCAGTCAACACAGCTACAACTTTCCCTACTTTCTCCCCCGTGTAGCCCAAGTGTTCCTTAGAGGCCAATGCCAAAATACCAGCATAACACCGAAGTATTTGATGAAAGGCTTGGACTCTGGAGTAGAAGGCGTAGTTCCGATCCTTGGGGCGTTTTCATACTGTCTAGCAAACAAAAGGGACGATGCATCAATGTGTTCATCAGTACCGGTTTCGGTAATCTGTGGGCATTATTTCTACGTCTTAGCATAGAAGCATCACAAGCTGCGATCACGTTTTTCACAATTGGCTCAGATTTTTCTCCAGTAATACGTGTTAATGTGAAACTTTGTTTAAATGTTTGACCAAACATTTCCTCGTCAAATATCATTGAACACGACTATTTCGTTCGATATAAATTTATGTTTCCCGCATGCCCCAGTTTCCTGCTCTCCAATATACTAAACTGTACTGGTTGATGGTCCCAATGGGTGTAGTGTTCAGTAACTCATCAGATAATGTCCCTCACCAACGTACTGCTTCCGGAGGTAATATCTGCCACTGAGTCTATCGTCCCTTTACGGAAGGTATAGGCACTTCTGATATTTCCAAGTACAACGTCCAGCGAAGAGAAGGTTTCCAGCAATGCCAGCTCCTCATTTATTAGAAACCTCGTAGTCCTTGTATGGGAGTCTCACGCGATGACAATGGGGGGGCGTACAATTGCGTCTAAAGCTAGTTCATGTGCCATTGGCTCGTATTCCACGCTTGTTGCGCTTGGCGGAACGTAGCAACTACAAAAATGAACACCGTTAATTTTAGCTCTTAAAAAACCCATTACCAGGTAACGCGGTTAGATTGCGCACTATTCTCTTTTGCCGGTGGCATATACCGGGCTCAGGCATCTAAAATACATAGCAGCAAATATTTTCTCCCTGTATCCTGTATATAAAACGCATCCGATCTTAACTTTGCAAGCTTCCTGCAAATTGTTTGCCCAAGCAGCTGACTGCCGTTTTCGTACCACCATACTCTTTCCACAACTTCTTTATTCCGTCAACACACTCGTCTGGAATTTGAATTAGCCGCAGTGAATCCTCCTTCGTCGTGATCTCGTGAACGTCCTTGCGCTTCACAATTACCTCCTGGATCAGTTGCCCGTAACCTGTCATCTATTGATCTACCAACCAAGTCCGGATAGTCATTAGCCCTGCGTTTTCCGAAGCTCCAGGAACAGTTCTTCCTTCTGCGTTGTTCTAACTCTTGTAACATTTTCTTCCATGCCCCTTAACGTTGGATTTCCCGTGATCTTACGCAGAATCTCAGCATAGGAGAGGTTACTTCTGCTCTCGATAACAATCGCATCCAGACGGGGTTTCATTGGTTCGGCTTGTTTCTTTAGCTTCATAGTTGTCCAAACAGCTGCTCCAACTCTTCTGGGATTTCATTTGAAATCGAAATCGAAATGTTGCATCCCCTCCGTTGCGGATTTTTTGAAACTTCTACTTCTTTTGGTGTTGGAGGCTTTAGGCCAGTATCTTTCATTCCTTCTCTTCTCCTCCTTATGACCCTACAGTTTTTTACTTTGGATTTGCTTGATTGGATCATTTTATCATTTGGTAACAAATGGTACCTGCTGCATTGGGATGATCGTAGGAGTTTGTAGCAGCGCTGTATTTGCCGTGCGTAGGCCGTCAAATCGCCTATAGCCCTCTCGCAGGTGCCTCTAAGGTTTTGAAAAACCACCTTAGTATAGCGGTAAACGTTTTGCTTCGGCCCGACGAATTCTTTTGCTAAAACTGCATCAGTTCTCTTGTCATTGGGTTGCATCACTTCTTCCTTGCTCTTCCCGGTACAACCTTGGTTACTATCAAAACATGACCGTCCATCTATCTTTACGGGACTGGATGTATCATTTTACCACTTCATCTAAAGGGATTCAGATTCGTTACCTCCTCCTTATTACTTATTTGATGGTTTTATAATCAACCTGAAAGGGGTCAATATTCTCTCTGCCCTTCAATGTTAATAGTATTTCGTTTGTTTGATCCATATGCGTGTGTGGTATACCTTCCCATAGTCATTTTTGCCCACGGGTGGGCATCTTCCTTTCACCTAACCGACCCATACGTAAATAATCCGTGCACACCTCCAAATGCGTCGGAAATTCCTTTATTCACAAGAAGGGAATGGGGTCTGGCAAATTATCATAGGTGTCTGTTAGTCTCGCTGCTGACCTATTTGTCTGACACATGCACGTTTCTCAGAAACCTATGGGCACGAAATTTGTTGAAATGTTTGGAGTTGTGAAACGTTGCTTATTGCACCTGTAGGAGGTGGTTTCGTAACACATCAAAGATGGAATTTTTTTTGATTTTTTGATTAATTTTTTTCGGAGGTTGAGTGATGCGGGGGTTCGAAAGTGATTAATTACTCCAAGAACTCGTTTTCAGAAACTATCCAACCGAAAAATCTGATCACCAGAGATCCCTGCACATGGTATCTTGATCTCAAAATATCCCTATGTTACGATAATAATAATAATATTGTCAAAGGAAGTCACACTGCTTCCTAACATAACTATTGCGCGCCTTTAAAGTATACCTAGTAACTACAGGGTGTCATTCAAACCTATAATCGACAGGAATTTCATTATGTTACCTACTTTCAGGTATTTTAACTTGGGATCTGGTATAAAGTATTCTCCGAGGTGCTTCAGTCTACTTTGCATAACACCCGGACACTGCCTCAGAAGACGTGTGGAGCTATAGAACAATGGTGTACCCAAATATTGCTGCATAAAAAATCAACGAAACCTGTCATACCTGCAACGCCGAGCTCACCGTTTCCGACTTGTTGTATTACGCAGTTGGTACCTGTCTTGATGTTCTGGAATATCGAAGATATGACAGCGAACAAGATTTCATTCAGTTTGAGTACTTGATTTACCTCATCTAATTGTCATTGACCCCAAAATTATTGTCAATATGTTCAATTCAGGTATCTGGTAGTACTGAATTGTCAACTCACAGTTGTAGAAGTCAAGAATCAGCAAGTGTCCTGTGGAGAGGAAATGGAGGCTTTCTATGAGCAGCTGCAAAAAGGCCAGGAGTGGCTTCTTAATCCAGAGATTTCTGGAAGGCAGTCAACTACGAGATTCTATGTCCTAACACAAACCAAAGAAATGACAAGGTCTTAAGCTATGCTAAAAAGGAAAGGACAGTAAACTCATGTCTACAAAATTGGATGGGAAACTGAGGCTTGGTAACACTTACTTCGTAGAAAAACGCTAGTTTGCTAAAATTTAGACAATGAAGGCAAGTGCACTTAGAGGAGGTCGGGAACAAAGTGTAGAAATTGTTTTCTGTCTATCCGACACACCAAAACAAAGTTGAGAGGCCCAATAGGCTACCTTGCACTGGTTTATTTATTCAGAACCTCACGAATTTAGGCCATGAATTTAACGAGTGACCGCATCTATGTTGGACGCCATTTGTTACAGCTCAGATCGGATTCAGGATGGTCTTTTGACTACCTCCTTATCATAACATATGTCAACATTTTCTGTAGTAGACCTGGCTTGTATGGGAGTTACGATGGTTTTAGACTGTCAAAAGTGGAAAAATGTTCTCATATTCCTTCAGATGATGGATCAACTTGTTGCATTGACTGTATTTCTTTGCTACGTTCGCATTGTTACAATGTCTAATCATTTTATCCTTATTGTGATAGCTGGATTTCGAATTACATCCAACAAAGAAATCGGTAATCTTGACGATAACTAGCATGGCCCCTGGTAAGGTCTATACTTAAGAGAAGTTCTGGGTTCCTCCGCAGTAACTGCGACATTCGAAGGAGAATTGGAAGAATAGTTGTCCATTTCATCCTTTTAATCGTCTTTTCACTTGGCAGTAAGAATATGTCGGATAAGATTGCCAGCTCCGCCTTACACTGCAATGATTCGTCATAAAGGCCATTTGGACGGGGCTAGTGCTTCATTTTTTAACAATACCAAATGAATTGTCCAATTTCTACACCTTGGTATGGAGTTTCCTGTTTCCATTTGTATCTCTATGATGAAATACCTAGATGTTAATGCATTGAACTCTTCAATATGTTCCGATAAGGGACTTAATGGCAGGGAGTTCAAGCGTCTTTCTATCTGGGGCCAGATAGTATTCATCTCCTCGTATATTAATCTTTGATCAGGGATAATCCGATCTGGTTGATGTTTGATAGCTTTTATACCTGATCACATCCATCAAATCCCAGATTCGATAACCTGATTTTGCGTTTGAGCAGACTGAATGATATTCATCGCCCTTACGAACTTCGTACCATTGTCACTATTCAGATGGTGTGCTCTGTGCTCTGAACTTATGAACTGTGATTGCCGATTGGTCCTACATAGTCGATCCCTCAATATATAAATTACTTCCCATGAAGATGAAGGCGGAAGGCTTGTAACTCTCCAAGTGGTAAGGAGTCACAGACTTTGAACCTGCCCGTGACTCTACGCAATCAGGTCGCAGCCGAGGCACGAATGTTGGAGGCCGGAGAGGAATTGGAAATCTGACTATAGCCGGCCTGTCGCTGACACTGTTACTTAACTATTCCAGAAAACGAGAGAGGAAGACTCGGCAGAAGTTCAGCCGCAAAGGAGAGTGCATTACAGGCTAAATATTACCTGTCAGAATCCTTTTCTTCCGCTTTTACCACTTTCGGCACTTTCGCCATCAGGTGAGGACAAGCCCAGGTGAGACCCATATTAAACGTAGCGGATTCTTCAGTTAGCAGCCGTTATCACTTTGGACTATACTTATGTATAAACTTTAGTCAAATTAACCTTGAGCATGCTGACGCCTCTTTCTATCTACTGGTAGTAAGGCTGGTAAAGTTCCAGGATTGCCCTTATTAAGGTTTTGTTTGTAAAACAAAACCTTATTAAAATCGGTTTACTGTCTGTCTGTCTGTCCGTCTGTCTGTCTGTCTGTCTGTCTGTCCGTCACACGCATTTTTCTCGGAGACAGTTATAGCGATTGACACCAAATTTGGTAGAAAGGTGGGAACTGTGAACGCTCACGCATATAATGAGTTACATCCTCTTACAACGAATTTAAGGGGGGGTCCCCATACATGCAAAAGGGGGGTGTAAATTTTTTTTTTATCAAATATAGTCATGTGGGGTATCAAATTAAAGGTCTCAGCTAGTACTTTTTGAAGCCGGTATTAGTTTTGACTTTTGCTGAAAAGGTGGGGAGTGCGGGGGGTTGAAAGTGGTCATTTTTTAACGAACCCATTCTCAGGAACTACCCAACCGAAAAATCTGGAAAAAATCAGGGGGCTGGCACTATATGGTGCCTAGGTTCCGAAATACCCTCCATATAGATACCTGTTCAAATAAAGTTAATAATAGTATATTACTATAATTTTTAGTAATTGACAGGAAAACTCCCCTTAAGTTCACCCTAGAATCACAAAATTTATAGGCTACAGTGTAGTGCATGATCCTGCCAAATTTGGTGAAAATCGCACTATTACTAACAAAGTTATACTAGGTCAAAATTGTCGCTCCTCTGCAAATTCAAGACTATGAATGCCAATATCACTTGAGGGTGGATATTTTCACATAATATATGCATATTTTACGTGCTAGATGCTAATGGGACAAATGCACACCCAAATCTCTTTATAAAAGAAATACACAAAACCTTTCATACCTGAAGCGTCTAGCTTCCGGTTTCCCGACTTGTATATTTCTGGTACAAGACCCATGAGTTCATTTTAACAAAATAAGTTGTTTTGGATCAGTCACGGGGGTTAGGATCTATTTCAATGAGACATTCTCGAACTGTTTTCAAAATTGTAAGAGGCAATCTACTGCTTAGGGAGCTATGGGAACCATTCAAGTTAGGATTGTGGGGCTCCCAATTTCGATTTCCTAGACTTCGTTGGATCAAGATAATATTCGCAAACAGGCCGAAAAAGTTAAAATAACACTCGCTGGGTTTTAAACTGACTTGAGGCGACCATTGGTGAATGCAGGTTGTTTACATCTTATATATTGAATGATATCATTGATCCTAACCATTGATTCTTTCAATCAATGCTTGGTTATTCACCACTTGCATTCCCCTGTTAGCCGTTAACTGAATATTAGAAGATTATTTTCACATATTATAAAAGAACATCAGCTGGTTATGCGCAAATATGCATATATGCAATTATATAATAATAGAAAAATCCCCGTCTTAGGGCTTAGAATGTAGTTTTAGATCAAATGATTCTACGCTGCTGCAGTTACTGGTTGGTCATTTACATTTAATTATCTGCTGATGATGTAATTTCGGAATGATGTGGTCCAAACACATAGTTTAGACAAATGGAGTTAGTCACGTTCTTCTGGTTCTTCCGCAAATACACAAACGTTTTGAAGTTTACTTGGTTGCAATTTTGAGACCTATATTTGAGCTTTTTATCAGAAAAAATATCATCATTAGTCATTTTGTGAAAAAATGGAAAAATTGGAATTGACGGGGAATTTAAGTTAAGCCAAATTTCGTAGAAATTTTTTTCTGTTCCTGGATACGATGAAAAATTTCAGTACCGATTTTCAGGGTCCCCGAAAGCAAATATCTACCGCTCGGCGCTCCAGGAATAGTCGATTTGCAGACCCACAACGACGTTCTCTTAATTAAGGTGTCATCTACACCATGCTCTCATGCTCACCATACTGACGATATCATAAAGTTTTTGGAAAGGCCCACAGTCAAAGACCTCTTCAATGTTCACGAGCACCCCCCTCGCTTATTCACCTTCCAGAGTTGTGCCTCCTATGGTTCGTCTTCCAAAAATGAAGAGCAGACGCACAGAACTACTCCAGGTGGCAGGCATGTTGATTTTCATTTGCGCGTGCAATCTTAGCGCCTTCTCGGGAATATGACACCCAACCATTCTCTGTAGACATTTCGGTAAGAATGATGTTAAGGTGATCTATCTGAAATTTTTCAGCTTTGAATAGATATCTTTTCCCGGCTTCGGTATGAAGTTCTACCTAAACCTTCTACCGGGAGGTAGGCAAATTGTCCACAGCAAAACATGCTAGTAAAATATTTACCGCTAGTAAATATATACCGCTCTCGAAGTGTTCCATTTCTCCTTGCAACATTTTCGTATTGAAAAGTTTGCAAGAACCACCTTTTCTCTCTCCCCCACTTCTGTCATCTTTTCTCTTGGATGGTATACTCCCAAGGGAAGCTGGACAGACTAAACTCTTGTGTTCGTGGAAGTTCTATCTGGTTTTCTAAAGGAGTCCAAATTGGCAGACTTATCTTTTTTAAGCACTCGGCCACAGTTAGATACTAGACAGCTACCTCACTCCCCCTTGCCTCTCAAGGGGGGAAATCAGTGCGGGTACACACGATTTCAAATTGTTTTGCCCTTGAGCATGAGCGAGATGTACCGAAAACCCGATCAGCTGTGTTTGACATACCGCCCGGACTTGCCAATGTATTGGTGAGATTGGCAAGTTTTTGCTTATGTATAAGTGAATACGTGAAACAACTTTTTGCTATATGGGTGAGCACGCCGTAGTACCAGAATAGCAAAAGCTCACCGATCTCTCTCTTACCAATACGATTTGACGAAGATTATGCCTTTTCCTTGTTTAGCGTCTCTGATGTGTACAGATAAGCTTCTGCAAGCACATTTGCAAGTGGGGTCATTTTTGTAAGGGTACTGCCTATAGTAGATCTACTGTGCACTCGGCATAGCCTTCAAGTCTCTCTTTTACCATTGCATGTTCCAAAAGAGACTCGCTTTAAACGTATTATTAGCCTCTTTATTCACTCTATGAGTTCCTCAAGATTATGTCCATTAGACTTTGTTCAACCGGCTTTGCTACAGTAGTAAAATTAGATTCTAAGCAACCCTAGCTTAATATTGAGACTTTGTCTAGCACCCGCCATCAACTCTTAAAACTTTCATGTGGATTCGCTACAACTTTACAAATACGTTGAGCGGTCACATCCCATTCTGTTAAGAGTTCAAGGCCCGCTTGACTCTAGATACCTTACCAGATTCCTTAGTTCTCACGCTTGTGGAAGGCACAGGGAATCATATGGTAGATACACAGAGGTAACTATGGTGCCATTAGCTTGATATTGCAAGGTCACCGCAACTGCTGGATACAGAATTATCTTAGCATGGTTGACACTAACACTTTTGAAATCAACAAGCAAGCTCTCGTTCCTGTAAATCATTGAGAATCAGATTTTATTAAACCGGACCCATGGGTCATATGCCAGAAATATACAAGGGCAGTTCTACAATTTTTCTAACCTTGCTACCAACAGGAAGGATGAGACTTTGGCATGATGCAAGTTAATTTGACTAATCTTTATGTTTGTAGACAAAAGTGTAGTCTAATGTAAAAATCACTGCTAACTAAAGTTATTGTTGAGTCCACTGTTAGTCGAGGTTATCAGCTTATTGGTACTTTCCACTGAAAGTTGTACTTCCAGTAAACCGTTCACAGTTTCCGGTCTGCAAGGCTTCGTTTCCATAAACCAGTTTTAAGCTAGCGGTATTCACATCATCAGATTGCCTTCCTTCCGCTTTTCCTGCGAGAGATGATGACAGAGAAGATTCTGACAGGCAACATTTAGCTTGTATAATAGATTCCCGTCCTTTGCGGCTGAAGGTTCCCCCTGCTTTTCCCTTCTCACAGTGCCACCGACAGGCTGGTTGTAGTCAGTTTTCCAGTTTCTCTCTATATGGAAGTTGGAAGTAGTAGTCTACTCTCTGGCTGCCCGCGCCGTAGAGATTGAATGCAGGCTTCCCACTGAAATGTAGAGGCCGTAAATTCATTGCTCAAAGTGGTGGATGGATTGAAAGTGTGTGCCCTCTCTTACCAGTTAGTGAGCTAAAATCCGCAGCTTCTATCTTTGTGTATTTTTGCCACTCTTAGTGTAGGAGTGAACTGCTACAGGCTACCTCACTCTGACAAGGGCTCCCACTTGGGAACCTGGGGATGTGCATAAAGCAGTTATGTGTGGTCATTAAAGTGGGGCATTAAGATTACTTCCATCAGGGATTTAGACGAAAAAACTACTTCCACATTACCTTGCAGAGTATCGCCGGGAACGCATGTGGGACCTCTTTAAGGCAAGCAGAAAAAATAGAAAGGACAAAAGCAAAGTCCGCACCTCCGCAAAAGGCCAAGAGGGAAAATGAAATACTAGGAAGTGGAGGAATAATACTGGGCTCTGTGAGGCAACCCTAACAAGGCCCTATTAAAAGGTAAAGTGTATTACCGCAGCCAGCGGTACCTTGAGGCAAATAGAACTCTGTGCAGTGCTTTTTCTATAATTGTAATAAACAAGATACCTGAGCAAAAATTATTTCAAATGGGGAGCCCGTGGCTCTTGTTGGAAATAATTGTAGAGGACAAAATGTCGAAGAGTGGGGAAGTCTATCCTGCTATAAGCCCTGTTGGGGCAAATATGAGGACACCCTATATGACAGAACTCAAACTGTACTACGAATCGCTAGTAATTTGCGAGGGCAGGTGAAGCTGCGTATCAATCCAGCCAAGCCATTTAGTAATATTTACTAGGAAACGCGAGCTTGGTTACCTGGGAGTTATTAGATTACATGGCATGAAGATGAAACTAGTAACAGAAGTAAAATATTTGGAAATCACAGAAGATCAAAAATTACTCTGGAAGACAGATGTTGAAAACACATGACGGAAAGCTACAAGGGCTTGGATGACTTGCAGGTCAATAGCAGGTAAAAATGGGGATGCATCGCGAAAATGCTGCACTAGATATACACTGTTAGTGTATAGTATAGTCAGGCCAGTACTTCATCATCATCATCAACGGCGCAACCACCGGTATCCAGTCTAGGCCTGCCTTAATAAGGAACTCCAGACATCCCGGCTTTACGCTGAGGTCCACCAATTCGATATCCCTAAAAATCTGCCGTCCTGACCTACGCCATCGCTCCATCTTAGGCAGGGTCTGTCTCGTCTTCTTTTTCTACCATAGATATTGCCCTTATAAACATTCCAGGCTAGATCATCCTCATCCATATGGATTAAGTGACCCGCCCATCGTAACCTATTGAGCCAGATTTTATTCACAACCGGACGATCATGGTCTCGCTCATAGATTTCGTCATTGTGTAGGCTACGGAATCGTCCATCCTCATGTAGGGGGCCAAAAATTCTTCGTTCAGTTCAGTTTTTATAAGCTCTCTTGGTTGACAACAACGTACCAATGAACCATTGGCAGCCGGGAATATGTGTCATAGACAGACGTGCCCTCATCAACCTCAAAAGGTACTATAGGGTGAATTTCAGATGAATTTCGAACTGGTATGGGAACGCTTGATCAGACTGAACACAGTCGGATCGCTCAAGAGAGTCCGGATACTCTGAATTCCAGAAGGCAAGAAGGCAGTGGACGGCCCCACAAGGAAAAGAGTAGCGACGCCCCTCTACAGGCCGGAGCCCGACGTTTGTATGGATGTATTCTGGGGAATCGGAAATAGGTTCGTGGCTACTACGCTAGAAAACGAAGAAGGACGGCTAAGGGAATTGTAATGGACGAACTTACCAAGAATGGAACAGTCCAGGGTACAAAACCAAGCGCTGGACAGATTTTTTAAACGCTGAGGCACCTTTAAAAATAGTTAATATTAGATGCCAGCTTGAAGAGTTTGAAAGTTGGGAATATAATAAAGTGCCTGCTGGTTATAGGCTTAAATGCCTTACCATAGTCTATAGGTATACTGTAACTAAAAAGGTGAGATAATGGTTGTTTTAGGATGCAGTACAATGTCCATTGCCAATATTAATATATGCCCTTGGCTGTGAGAGAGTAGTGGGCAAAACCATGAATCGTGTTGAAGGTAGGGCAGTGTGTAGGAATAGTATCTTTAGATCTACTAACGAATTAGGTACATTACGTTCACCAGAGAAGAAAGTCGAGTCCATCCGAAGGAGCGGACTTCCAGGGAGGGAGACACCCATAAAGTGGCAAAAATGGTACTAGCCTCTGGCGCCAGCACTGCTCTCGTGTATAACCCAATTCCTGAGGAGACGTGGTGATTGTAGGAAATATTTATATCGTTTCGTATTGTACGAACCTTCAGACTGTCATCAATGCGAAGTGACTTTATTAGTCCGTTATTCCCACATACTGCAGCAACAGAAAATATCATCAAAATCGTACATAAAATTTTCTATCTAGCATACTCTCTAGTTGTTAAAGCAAAGCGCGACTATCATTTCTGCTTGCTGGGGAGCGATCTTCGATGTGGTAGGCAGGTAGGTATCAGGGGCCGCCCCGGGGAGCCCAATTAGTGCTTTGAAGCGCTGTGTTGATGCCATAAACTTTTAAGACCGTGACTGTTGTTATGGGCGCAGGAGGCAGAGTCCAGCCGGATCGGACCTTCAGAGCCAGCCCGTATCATTCACGAAAGAAAGTAGCTCTCCCACCCTGCAGCTAGAAATCTCTCTGAGGTCCCCAAAGAATGGTTTACCCAGTGTCCGTAGTCTGACTCTAGCCAGAGCTGGGCAATCGCAGAGAAAGTGCATGAGGGTTTCCCTTCCTTCTCGACAGCTTCGGCAATGCGAATTGTAGGTTATGCCGGGCCTGTCGGCATGGTCGCCTATGGGCCAGTGCCCCGTGCAGACTGCCGTAATTTTGAATGCATTTGCACGCGTCTTGCACTGGAGCTCTTGTGATCGGGCTATGTTATAAGCGGGCCAAATTCTCCTTGACTTGGCACAGCTCGAAAGCCTTCGCCATCTTGGGCTGGAGGCTGCTAGGTAGTGCGAGTAGACTCGGCTCCCAACTTCCACCAGCGGAACACCGACTGTATTCGCCGAGGGACTGCCAAGAGCAGAGCCTTGCCTCGCCAATCTGTCAGCCCCCTCATTTCCCTCTATGTCCCTATGTCCGGAAACCGAGACGAGAGTGACCTTGAGGGTGCCACCCAGACCGTTCAGCGCATTTCTGCACTGCCACACCAGCTTGGAAGATGTCGTCACTGAGTACAAGGCCTTTATGGCCGCATGGCTGCCTGTCAGAATGGTTATGTTACGCTTGGGACTCGAATCTCGCTCCAGCCATCGACAGACTTTCAATATCGTCAGTACTTCCACCTGGAATACACTGGCGAAACCCCCGCGCCAACTCCACAGGCCATCTTTGATCCGTCCGTAAAGAATACTGTATCATAGTCTTGCAACACGCCGCCGGTCTTCCACTCTTCCCTGGTTGGGAGTCCACAGCAAAGTTTCTCGTGAAGTTCAGCTTGCGTGTGGCATAGTCCGTGGGGGATGCCCAGATTTCCCGAGATATTTCATCTAGGGTGTTGCTGTGGCCGTAGGACTTCGCTGCCCAGTATCCGGGACTCACGTAGTCTGACGGCTCTGTACACTGCAACGTATTTAATGTGGAGGTCTAGGGGGACGAGATGCAGGAGTACATTGAGAGCATCTGCCGGGCAGGACTGCAGAGCCCCAGTAGCAACTGCACACGCGGTTCTTTGAATCCTATTAAGCTTCGTCCTTTTGTATTTTTTTTTTCAAAGCCTGCCACCATACAATAGAGCTGTATGTTAGGATCGGACGCACTACATCCAGAGAACCACCCTCGGCCGGAGACCCCATTTCTTTGCAGGCATAGAAGGCTATACAGGCCTTCTTAACCCTCAGTTCTATGTTCAATCTCCAATTTAGCTTAGGATCCAAGATTACACCCAGATACTTTACATTAGAGGAAAGAACCTATCTTTGTTCATTCAGAAGTGGTAGATGGAATTTAGGTATTCTTGTTTTGGTGGTGAATAGCATCAGTTGCGTTTTGGGATCTTCGATGATAACGTCAACTTTATTAATAGAACGTTTTATTGCATTATAATTGTACAGCTAACTATCGATAAATATGGGCCTTACAAGGTAGAGCAAACCAACACAAAGTCTTTGCAAAGCGATAATTTATATGTAAATATTTATTTTTCCCCTGGGCAAGGCAAATAATATAAAATTAGTTTGAAATTAAGAAAATGAAAAGTTTAGAGTGAACCCCATAGATTAGTCAAAACGCTTGAGTCATCGGTGGCTCCTGATTTAGTTCTGAAGAAAACTCTCGGTAACGCTTATCACAGCCTTCAAAGTCAATATAGATACAAAACAATTACAGAACTAGCTCAAGTGAGACTTGCAGAAAAGTAAATTCAAATCTTTCCTCGAACTTAACCGACTTTCAAAAGGTAAGTTTATTTGAACTAAAATCAGTTTCCTAGAGAAATGTTGGTCTTTTTCTCTTAAATTGAAAATACTTTCATCATAAATGTTCTAGAAACCCTGATAAGGTGAATTGAGTACCATGAAGGGTACTCATTCGCTGGAAATATATTTCCGAAGAAAGTACTATCTCCAGGAAATTCAAACAAATCCAAGAAAATTCTAGGGTAGGAAAAGCACTCAGTGTATTGTATACGCCTATGCCGTCGGAAACGCACCCCAAATCAACATAGTTCCCGGTTATTGAAGGTAGTAATTTGTTCAGGTGTGATTTCTTTTTATCTTGAAATTCAAAGCTTTTTTTTTTGTGGATCACTTTTCGCCATTAAAAGGAAAGCTGGACAAAATAAATAGTTTTCAATTTATGTAATAATTATAACAAAAAAAGAAACCACTTAAATCGGTTTAATTATAAACATACAAAAGGCAAACATTGTGTGAAATATTTATCAATCGACGTACATAGATTGAATACGAAACCATAATTCAGCGTCAAAATACATATCTGTTTACGTAGTTATAAGGTAAAAAGACGCAGAGAATCTAATCAATATGCACACGTATTTACATATCAAACGCCTTTCACTTTCATGATAGAAAATTGAAAGAAAATGAGTCTCAATCGATATTTAATTTGGTGCAAGATATACAACGACTCCGTGGCGCAACGGTAGCGCGTCTGACTCCAGATCAGAAGGTTGCGTGTTCAAATCACGTCGGGGTCAAACTCTGGCAATATCTTTTTTGATATTCAATTTTAATTGTCGGTAGCTCAAAGTTACTACTTTTAATTTAATGCGAAAACTAGTACAGGCCATTTAATCCCTTACAGAAAAAACTATAGTGCAAACAATGGTTACCTTCAGGACTTTCTTGTTATTGTGGAATACTTCTTCTAAATATCAATGCATACTGTACACTTATCTATCTTTCAGAAAAATCCCCGAACTATCTATATTCAAATATACAATCCAATGTCTGTACATTTAAATCATTTTCTCATACACATGAGCTACATAATTCCTACACTTACTGATAAGGGAGCTTAATATACGAGACAGATTTGTGTTCAGTTTAGGAAAGTGATTAATCGGGAATCTACGGATGTACCCGTCTCGATGTTCATGTCTATTGGCACATACTCGTAGCAATGAATGATAAAATTACGTAAATTCGCGAATTCGTGGGACAAGCATCACGTCCTCCCACATTGGCAACTAACTGATAACTACTGAGGCACGTACTGAGCAAGAGCGGAGTCAAGTTCAAATGAAAAGCTTACTCTTATCGGTTTTCTGTTAGCACGTGGCTGAAATTTCCCAAAACACGAGGAACAAGTTGATATTTTCCCTGGGGAAAGTATGTTTTGAGGGAAAATTAGGAAGCAGTGGCGTGGAATAGTACGAATTAGTTAGGAGTCGATGGGTTGGATGAAATACTAGAGGACGAATTAGAAAGAATACTTAAAATTGATGCACGGTTTTACTGGTACATTATTAAAAAATGGATTTTGTGCCACACCTTAAGAACCATATAACCTTAATGAATTCATACACGTTAACTTGAAAAATCTCTCAATTATTTGCATATGGAGTTGAAGTCCTGTACAACCAACAACCCAAACAATATAGAAATAATTTACCATAGCTGATACAACAGCTTTATCAGCTGTTGAGCAAGTGTGAGGTTGTAACTGAAGTGAAGGGAATATTGTTCCAAAAAGGGGAAAAGCAGTTTAAAGTAAATTAACGTATATTGGTTGAACTTAGCGGAAGTAAAAGTGTTGTTTGAAGAAAAGTAAATTTCTAATTCTAATTTTTCGCATCGAAATTAGAAAACAGGTGCAAGTTGCCTGCGTGCAATTTACATAATATCCACTGTATACGTGAAACAAGCTAGACGATAATTTATAGAGGATACATTTTTAAAAGTGCAAAATTCTCTTGTAGCAAAAAGAATTTTAGTTTAAATTAAAAACATTTTATCTTTATTTACATCAATATTTACAACTCTTTCTTCAAATTCCAAATTATCATTCTTAACTTTTTACTTTCAAGTATTTTCCTTCACAAATCACGGCCTACTACGCCACAGAGAACACCGGTGGTGGCAACTGTCAATCGAATTAACAACATTCGAATGTTGTTAATCCTGCTGCGCCACAGAATCATTTACTTTTGAGTGTGAAGAAGAAAGCCATAGGCATGCTACTATGCCGATCTATGGAGAACCCCAATCAATATCGTCGGGGTCGAGTACCTCCTAAACAGATTGCACAGATAAAACATGAAAAGAGAGACGACGAAAACCTGCTCTTAAAAGACATTATTGCAAAAGAAAAGAGTAATAGTCAGCAAATAATTACGACCTTTTCAGAAGCTGTTAGAGTTTCTACACCACAACCTAAACAAGCCGGGAAACTGGAAGATGGACGTTTCGGGTATGAAAGGTTTTGTGTATTTCTTTTGTAAATACATTTGAGTGTGCATTCTTCCCATTAGTATGTAGCACGTTATATATGCATATATTATGTGCAAATATCCATTTTCATGTGATATTAACATTCAAAGTTTTGAATTTGCAATGAAGCGACAGATTTGACTTAGTATAACTTTGTTAGTAATAGCGTGATTTCCACCAAACTTGGCAAGATCATGCTGAATATTATAGTCTATATTACTTTCGGTGCTAGGATGTACTTAAGGGGGGTTTTATAGCCACTTACTAAAAATTATAGTAATATACCATTATTAACTTTATTTGAAAGGATATCGGGATGGAAGGGTATTTCGGAGCCTAGGCACCACACAGTGGCAGCCCCTTTCCAGATTTTTCGGTTGGGTAGTTTCTGAAAATGGGTCCGTTAAAGAGATGATCCTTTTCGATCCCCCGCACTCCCTACCTTTACAACAACTGTCAAAACTAAGACCGGCTTCGGATTTGATACCTTACATGACTATATTTAGTGGAAAAAATGTTTACACCCGCTTTTGTATGTATGGGTACCCTTCCTTAAATCCGACGTAAAAGGACATAACTCACTCTATGTGTGAACGTTTGCAGTTCCTGCCTTTCCACCAAATTTGGTGCCAATCGCTATAACCGTCTCCGAGAAAAATGCGTGTGACGGACAGACAGGCAGACGGACAGATAGACGGACAGACAGACGGACAGACAGTAAACCGATTTTAATAAGGTTTTGTTTTACATAAAGCCTTAAAAAGTATCTAAAATTATTATTAAAAAGAAAAATATTCAAAACAAGAGTGACTAGAAAGAATCCGTGCGGCTCTGTCTTCGTCGTCATCATCAAACGCGCAACAACCGGTATCCGGTCTAGGCCTGCCTTAATGAGGAACTCCAGACATCCCGGTTTTACGCCGAGGACCACCAATTCGATATCCCTAAAAGCTGTCTGGCGTCCTGACGTACGCCATCGTTCTATCTCAGCCAGGGTCTGCGTTGTCTTCTTTTTCTACCATAGATATTGCCCTTTTCATCCATACTGATTAAATGACCCGCCCACTGTAACCTATTGAGCCGGATTTTATCCACAACCGGACGGTCATGGTCTCGCTCATAGATTTCGTCATTGTGTAGGCTACGGAATCGTCCATCCTCATGCACGGGGCCAAAAATTCTTCGGAAGATTTTTCTTTCGAACGCGGTCAAGAGTTCGCAATTTTTCTTGCTAAAAACATGAGGAGTACGTAAGGACTGGCAAAATCATAGCCTTGTACAGTAAGAGCTCTCTTTATTGACCCTATGGTGAGACGTTTCGAGCAGAACAGTTTTTGTAAGCGGAAATAGATTCTGTTGGCAGCCAACAACCGTTCCGGATTTCATCGCCATAGTTGTTTTCGATTGTGATTTTCGACTCCAGATAAGAGAAACTCTCAACGGTCTCAAAGTTGTATTCTCTAATCTTCATTGATTTCGTTTGGCCAGTACGATCTCATGTTGTTTGTTCTTTGGCGCTGATGTACTTCGGATAGCCTCATTAATGTGCAGTCCAAGATCTCGCACAGTCTGCGCGATCTGGATGAAGGAAGGCTGTACATCTCGGGTTGTTCTTCTTATGATGTCAATATTGTCAGCATAGGCCAGTAGTTGGTCGCATTTGACGAGAATGGTGCTTCTGGCATTTACTTCTGCATCGCGAATAACTTTCTCCAGGACCAGATTAAAGAGGACGCATGATAGGGCATCCCCTTGTCTTAGACCGTTGTTGATTTTGAATGGTGTTGAGAGTGATTCTGACGCTTTTATCTGGCCTCGCAAATTGGTATTAATTTCGTTGGGATACCGAATTTTCTCATGGTCGTGTACGGTTTTACCCTGGCTATGCTATTATAGGCGGCTTTAAAGTCAATGAAAAGATGGTGCAACTGATGGCTAGATTCTAGCAGTTTTTCCATAACTTGCTGCAAACGGAAAATCTGATCTGTAGCTGAGTTGCTTGGAGTGAAGCCTCTTTGGTATGGGTCAATGATGTTCTGAGCGTATGGGGCTATCCGGCCTAGAAACATAGCGAAGAATATCTTATAGATGGTATCCAGCAACGTGATACCTCTATAATTGCTGCACAGTGTGATATCTCCCTTTTTATGTATGAGACAGATAATGCCTCGCTGCCAGTAGTATTGATTCGCTATGCCATACCTTGAGCACAAGTTGATGAACCACCTTGTGTGACTGGTCGCCTCCATATTTTGACAATTCGGCTGTAATTCCATCGGCTCCTAGCGACTTATGATTTTTTAGCCGATGAATTGCTCGGACTGTTTCTCCTAAACTTGGTGGTGGAAGTATTTGTGCGTCGTCTTCAGTTGGCAGGACCTCCAACTCGCCGATGTTCTGGTTGTTCAGTGGCTCATCAAAGTACTCAACCCATCGCTTCAATATGTCAATTGGAAATCAGATTTCCCTCTTTGTCCCGGCAGGATGAGCATCGAGGTATATAACGCTTCATCCTGCTGACTCGTTGGTAAAACTTGCGCCCCTGGTGCGATTGCTTCCGGTACTTTTCTAATTCACAGACTTCTTGGTTCTCCCAGGCTTCCTTTTTCCGTCTGTGAAGTCGCTTCTCCGCTCGACGGAGTTCGTGATAAGTTTCTGCGCGTGCCCGCGTTCTTTGAGAATGCAACATTACTCGGTATGCGGCATTCTTCCATTCCGTTGCTAGCTTACATTCATCGTCAAACCAGCCGTTCCGACTTTTCTTGCGGCTGGGGCCAAGTATGTTTGTGGCCGTATCAATGATAACGTTCTTCAGGTGATTGTGAAGACCATTTGTTGATGCTTCATAACTCCGCCATGCTATTAACATAGTATGCTGGTCCCAAGCCCAGGTAAAGGAGGAGGGTTTGAGGCAACGTACTCTGTACTATCCTCAGTAAAATGAAAATAAAATGCGGAGATCAGGGAAAGAGATAAATAGAGTATAGTTGGAGTTATTCTACTATGCTAAATCCTACCTGATCTCTCTTGGTGACAGGCCCCGCGACAGGTCGACCAAGAAAATGCATAGAATCTCGTTACAAACATGATGATCGGATTAAGTCACAGGCCTCGGAGAAATGCTAGGGCGTCCACCTCAGTCGACGCGGCAGGACGGGCCCCGGTCCTGTCGAGAAATGGGCAAGGGTTCTTGACGCATGGACGGCGTCAGGACGTAAGCAAGTTAGTCCGCACACAACGAACAAAACAAATACGTGTCTGCATGCTAAATGTTGGTACCCTAACTGGAAAGACCGAGGAACTCGCAAGAGCCCTTCGGAAAAGGTGCATTGACATCTGCGCTCTGCAAGAAACCCGATGGTCTGGTTCCAAAAGCTGCGACATTGAACCCGAACGCGGTAAAAATGGCTACAAACTTCTCTATTTTGGTAACCCACACACTCAATATGGTGTTGGCATTGCCATCTCAGAGGGTTTCCGTGATGCCATTAAAGAAGTCGAACGATTTGATGATCGGCTGATGAAGCTCACCATTATATCAGCTGATCGCACTATTCACTTCTTCACCGCGTATGCACCACAGACAGGCCGACCTTATGCCGAGAAAGATGCCTTCTGGCAACTTCTCGATGAAAAGACTTGTCACGTGCCTGCTGACGATTACATAATCATTGCCGGCGACCTTAATGGTCATGTGGGTGAAAAGGCAGACGGTAACAGGTGCCATGGGGCAAAGGGGTTCGGAGCGCGCAATGAAGGTGGCGAGCGTATAATCGATTTTGCGGACACCCATGACCTTGTACTTATGAATACATGGTTCATCAAACGATTGCCTCATCTTCCCACATTTTATAGTGGGAACAATAAAACGCAAATCGACTATATTCTCATAAGACGTCAACATTTTACCACTGTCAATGATTGCAAAGTCGTTCCCTATGAGACCATCGCACCTCAACATCGGCCGTTGATTGCTGTCCTGCGAATTAAGCCACCGATAAAACGGCGTGAGGAACGCACTGGCCCGCCGCGCATTAAATGGTGGCGATTTGGTGAGAAGAACGAAGAAACGGTCTCACTCATACGATTGCCAACCATTACGAATGTGGAAGAATCATGGAACCAAATGAAAGACACGATCCACAAAGCGGCCTCTGCAACCCTCGGGGTCACCAAGCCGGGTAAGCGGTACATCAACCGAGATACTTGGCTTTGGAATGATGATGTTGAAATGAAGGTCCGTGAAAAGAAACGCCTCTACCACAAATTTCTCGACGATAAAACGCCTGCTAATTGGCAAATTTATAAGAATTCCAACCGGGATGCAAAGAAAGCGGTCGCTGTCACCCGAGCGAACCATTTCAAAAATCTTTACGATAAACTGGACACTCGGGATGGCGAGAGAGATCTATACCGACTTGCTAAAAGCCGTGATGAACGCACACAGGATATCGAACACTTCTGTTGTGTTAATGACAAGAACGGTACTTTGCTTACTGATCGTCGAGCCGCAACGGATAGATGGCGAGAATACTTCGAGCAGATTTCAACTGAAGAATTTGCTCATCCTCCACTTCCACAATCATTGCCGACGTTTGAAGCAGTTCCACCAGTCAGCGCAACTGAAGTCAAGGAGGCAATAAAACAAATGAAATCGGGGAAAGCAACAGGACCTGACGACATCGCATCTGAGCTCTGGAAAGCAAAGAGCTGGGACCCAACACCGTGGCTGAGTGAATTCTTTAACCGGGTTATTCAGGAAGGAAGAACACCATCTGACTGGCAAGAAAGTACCACTGTTCCAGTATCGAAAAAGAAAGGTAGTCCAGCAGAATGTTCAAATTACCGTCCGATCCGGTTACTTTCCCATACCATGAAGATTTTTGAACGCATTCTTGACAACCGTATTCGCGAAATCGTTGAAATAACCGTGAATACACGCTGCGCGGTTACTCATGGAGAAACACCGTGAGAAGCATCGCCCTCTTTACATTGCATTTCTGGATCTAGAGAAAGCGTTTGACCGTGTACCACACGAACTCATCTGGTATGCTTTACGACAACACTTCGTGCCAGAAGAACTCGTGCGCTGGGTTCAATTGCTCTACCACGATCCGAAAAGTAAAGTTCGAAGTATGGCGGGTGTATCAAAATCGCTTCGTGTCTCTGTTGGAGTTCATCAAGGAAGTGCCCTCTCATCACTCCTCTTTGTCCTTGTTATGGACACCGTCACACGGGATATCCAACGTCCAGCGCCCTACACACTGCTTTATGCAGATGATGTTTTCCTAGCATCTGATAGCAAAAATAATCTCGAGCAACTTGTTCAAAAATGGAATGATCGCCTCATGCAACACGGTCTCAGATTGAATTTAAACAAAACTGAATTTTTGACGACCGATCCCCATGAAACAGGCACAATCACTGTCAGCGGCAGTGATCTGCCCAGATCGGAGCGATTTAAATACCTCGGGTCAACGCTATCAGCCAATGGAGAGCTGCGTTATGAAATTGCTTCACGCATTAACGCAAGCTGGATGAAGTGGCGTTCCACAACTGGTGTCCTTTGTGATCGACGCCGACGTATCAACGAACGTCTCAAATCTAAAATTTACCGCAATGTTGTCCGTCCAGTCGCTCTCTATGGTTCTGAGTGTTGGCCGACCATAAAAGACAATGAACGGCGTCTCGCGGTAATGGAGACGAAGATGCTACGTTGGACTAGTGGCGTCACACGTTTAGATCACATCCGAAATGAGGATATCCGCGATCGTTATGGGGTTGCACCGATCGTGGAAAAGTTGCGAGAGAGGCGTCTTCGATGGTATGGTCACGCAATTCGTGCAAACGAGAATTCACTTGCAAAGATTGGTCTGAACATCGAAGTCGATGGTAAACGACCAAAAGGCAGACCTAAGCAACGGCGGCTTGATACGCTGGATGGGGATTTGAAAGCCTCGAGATTGCACCCAGATCAGGCATTCGATAGAGCTAAATGGCGAAGCCGATCACGACGAGCCGACCCCGCTTGTGAACGGGACAAAGGCTGAAGAAAAAGAAAAGAAGAAGATTTGTTGATGCTTCATCTCCAGGTCTTCTGTTGACTACGGTTATTCGGTATCCATTTCCCTCTTATAGGTGTCGCGAAGAGTTGTGTTGTGGATGGCTTCAGTGTTAACTCTCACCTGATTGTCAGAGGGGTTTCTGGGTGGTGTTGTTATTCGGGCTCGGAACACCATGCCAACGAGATAGTAATCCGAGTCTATATTGGCCCCCCTATATGTTCTGACATTCATCAAGGCTGTGAGGTGGCGGCGTTCAATGAACACGTGGTCAATTTGGTTGAAAGTGGTCCCGTCTGGAGAGGCCCACGTTTGTTTGTAAACCGCTTTGCGGGCAAACCAGGTACTTCCAACAACTATTTCGTGTGACCCTGCTAATTGAATAATCCGCAGTCCGTTATCATTCGAATTGTCGTGTGAGCTATGCGAACCAACGTATCGCCTGAATACGGGCTCCTTCCCTACTTGGCTGTTAAAATCCCCAAGTATGATTTTGATATCATATCGAGGGTACGCTCTACTGCCCAGTAGAAGGTATCCTTCTCCGACTCTGCAGTCTCCTCTGTAGGGGCGTTAATGTTTATGGGGCTTATATTTCTAAACTTGCCTCGCAAGCGCAGAGTGCATAGCCGTTCGCTTATGTTTTTAAAGCGGATAACAGCAGGTTTCTTTTTTTTTGGCTGACTAAGAAACCTACTCCGAGCACATCGTTTACTGGATGGCCACTATAATATATGGTGTTGCGGCTCTTCTCCAAGAAACCGGTCCCTGTCCAACGCATCTTCTGTAACGCTGTTACAGCGTTACATTGTCCCTATATTGGGACATGGTATCGGCTAGCTGCTCGTCAGCTCATCTCTGTACAGGGAGCGCACGTTCCATGAGAAAATGCGCAAATCGTTATTCCGTTGTCGTTGCCGGGTTCATCGTTTTAAGATCCATCTGTGTAGGGTTGTCAGCCCTACCCGACCCGCAACCTGGAGGACAAGTTTGTACATTTTGTCCCGCTTTCAGGCGGGGGAGATTCGCCCTCATCCTTCTCCGTCTGCAGTTTTCCATAAAGAAAGAACTCCCAGCGATCACCACGTGGAGGTGGTTTGGTAGTAGAGCTGCCGGTGTTGGTTCAGCAGGGTTTCCCAGGCTTTACGCTCCATCGTGGGTACCAATTAACGTAGTGCCCTTGGACCTATACTTCCCTTTGACCGCCGAGTCTGTGTCTTGTTAAAAATAAATCTATTGAAACTAAACGAATGGACATAACTAGGGAAGGAGACGAATTAATATTGCTTTGCCTCAATGAAGAAAGTATTAGAAATGGAGAAAAAGACCTTCATAGTAAATAATCAAAAAAGTACAAAGTAGAGAAATAAAAATTATTAAAACCCGAATTAAAAACAGATGGGATTGACAAAAATGCCAATTTTTATAAAACGATGCTAGAGTTAGACATAAATGACAGAAATTTTGACAACTTAAATGAATGAATGAAAATGCTCAGTATTGTGCAATGTGTCAATTGCATTTACTATAATAAACGCTCTAAAACTAACTTTGCAGCAGCATAACTTCCTTTTTTCAAAACTCAATAAAAACCATTGCATGCATCGGAAAATATTTATTTATTTTTTATAATGTAGGTACATGTCTAAAGTTTTTATTTACATTCTTTTGAAGATCAAATCTGTTAGGTGACATCCCCCATTCTCCATACATTGCGTAAACCGATTTCGGGCGTTTGTCATGACTCTTGATAGCATAGCAGGTGTTTTGTTGGCAATTTCTTCTTGGATGTTGGTCTTCATATCTTGTAGGGTTCTTGGACGGTTCACATAAACACGGGATTTAAAAAAAACCCCATAGAAAAAAATCACAAGGGGACAGATCGGGAGAGCGTGCCGGCCATTCCAAATCGCCTCCTATTGAGATAAGGCGTTCTGGAAAGTGTTCCCTCAAAACAGCCATCGATGCTCTTGAAGCGTGTGCTATTGCACCGTCTTGTTGGAACCAAGTGTCCCCCAAATCCAAATTTTCTAGCCGTGGGAAAAAAAAATCTGTAGCATGTTTACATACTGGTCCGAATTCACTGTCACTGTAACCTCATTTTGCTCAAAAAACCAGGGACCAATATTCCAGCTGAGGAAATTGCACTCCACACTGTGACTTTGGGTGAATGCAAAGGCTTTTGATGCAATTCTCGGCGGTTGGTGCCAGCCCAGTAGCGCATGTTTTGTTTGTTAACCGACCCACACAAATGAAAATGGGCTTCATCGCTAAAAAAAACAATAGCACCCTTGGGAACGACATCAAGAAGAAGCTCACACGCGTTCATCCGAGAATTGTAGTCACGTTCTGAAAGTTTCTGCATTATCGCCATCTTATAGGGATGAAAATGAAGATCATCACGAAGAATTCTTCTCACAGAACGATCGGATAGTCCAAGGGCAGATGCGTGTTTGCGCGCAGAACGCCGTGGCGATCGCAACATTGACGCTCTCACTGCTTCAATGTTCTCAGGTGATCTAACGGGGCGAGGGACTCCAGTTCTTCCTTTTGTCGCACTTGCAGTTTGTCTGAATGTAGTGACCCATGTAACAATTGATTTGCGGTCTGGGACGGGAGCCAACGGGGCTAAATTAAAGCGATTCCGAAATGCACGCTGTGTTGCAATAACCGAACATCCGCTTGAAAAGTAAACCTCAACGGCAAAGGCACGCTCCTCACTATTCCAACGCATGATGGCGACTGAACCGTGTCGGGACAAAACTTTACAGTATCCCCTCTTGAACGAGACTACTAGCGCTCCGTTATAACATCAACTAACTGTGTGGCGCGCATTTTAAAAAAGGAAGTTATGCTGCCGCACCCTGTAGTACATGTGGCAACTGACAGTTCCATGTTCCAATTTCTGAAAAATAAAGTAAGAAGTATAGAAGCGCCAATTTTACTAAGATACATCGATAATGTAGACAATTTGCAAACCTAACAACAACAAGTTTTTCACGTGAATCAAATAGATCCGAATCGTCAAGTAATGAACATAATTCATTAGCATTTAAAACCAGTTCAAGAAGCTAAGAAGTAGAAGTAAGAAATGGATAGCTCCTGGGTGAAGATTTTGAAATACTAAGAATGGCAATTATTTTTTCAAACTTACTATTTGTAATGAACATTTAAATGAACACAATAGTTTTATTTTGTATGTAAACATTAGAACGTTAAATTGGATTTATAATATACTTAAAAAATTTCTGTCTGACTGTCTGTCACACGCATTTTTCTCCAAAACGGCTAAATCGATCTGAATGAAATTTAGTGGACAGATGGGAACTATGAAATCCCACGCATACAGCGAGTGGCATAAATTTAGGTGGAGTTTAAAGGGGGCTCCCCATACATGCGAGGGGGGATTCAAAATTTTTTTTCACCGGATGTAGTCGTGTAGGGTATCAAATGAAAGGCCTCGGTTTGTACTTTTCGAGACTGACATTAGTTTTGGCATTAATTGCAAAGTGCGTTAGTAAGGAACCAAAATGTACGCACTTAAAGTGAGACAGGACTCATTTTCGGAAACTAGCCACCCCAAAAATTTGGAAACTACCCAACCTAAAAATCCGGGAAAAATCAGGGTGGTGCGCCTAGATGAAATCTAGGCCTCAAAATATGTCCCATTCCGATATCTGCTCAAATAAACTTACTAATAGTATCTTACTACTCTTTAGAAATTGACTGAAAAACCCCCTTAAATTCACCCAATATTTCCTAAATTTGGTGGAAATCTGGCTATTAACGCCAAAGTTATAGCAATTTCGCGCGAATTTACTGCTTCCAAAGCCATGCAAATAAGATGGTGACGTCATAGTTAACCGGGATAATTGACATTCGCGTGAAATATTAAAGTCGCATTTATGAAGAATCTACTTCTCTGCAGCCCTTTCTAAGGTTTTGTGTAAAACACTTAGGTAAAATCTAAGTCTCGAGAGATGTCCCATTCCGGTATGTGCTCAAATAAATTTACTTATAGTATATTTTCAACTATTAGAAATTGATTAAAAAACGTTTCTTAAGTTCATCCTAGGTATACTAAATGTTGCACTGATATAGAGGACAGTCTCATGCACACGTTCCATGAAAATCCAACTATTAGTGTCGAAGTTATTGAAGTTCAAACTTATCAATTTCGTGCTAATTAACAGCATCCGAAGCCATACAAATAAGATACTGAAGTCATAATTAACGAGAATAATTGACATTCGAGTGAAATATTGAAATTCCATTCAAGAACAATCTAATTCTCCCTAGCCCTTTTTAAGGTTTTGTGTAGGGTGTTTAGGGTGAGTTTAATATATATGGCTGTAATATGTACGTATGGCTTGTAGTTTGGAGAAATATGAAGCAATATGTTGGATTTGTAGCTATATACGGATAGAAAAATGTGCGTTGAAATTTCTTATATAAGATGAACACAAAACCTTTATAACCGAAGCGCGAGCTTCCGGTATTCCCACTTGTTTATTTTTGATGTTGGTTAAATTCTTGGCATTTGCTAATAATATTAAATTCAGGGTGTGAAGCGTGTGAGGTTGACTATTATCAACAGGGCTTTCCATCAAATGATTTATTTAAATCGCTTTTTAGAAAATAGAGAGCAGTGAAATTTTTAGCTTTGTGACACGTAGCTGTCGCGCACTCGTCAGTCCTCTTTTTCTTTTTCTTCAGCCTTCAATTCACAAGCGGGGTGGGCTCGTCGTGGTCGGTTTCGTCATTTTATTTTATCAAATGCCTGATCAGGTTGTAATTGCGAGACGTTTAAATCTCCATCCAGTGTATCAAGTCACCTTTGTTTTGGCCGGCTTTTTTGTTGCTTACCATTGACTTCGATGTTCTGACCAATACTGGTTATTGAATTCTCGTTAGCGTGAATTACGTGACCAAACCATCGAAAACGCCTCTCTTGCAGTTTTTCCACGATCGGTGCAAACCCATATCGATCACGGATATCCTCATTTTGGATGTGATCAAAACGTGTCACGCCACCAGTGCATTTCAACATCTTCGTCTCCATTACCGCAAGACGCCGTTCATTGTCCTTTATAGTCGGCCAACACTTAGAACTATAGAGAGCGGCAGACGGACGACATTGCAGTAAATTTTAGATTTGTGACGTGTGCTGATACGTCGATCACAACCAGTCAACACCAGTTGGGGAATGCCACTTTATCCAGGTGGCGTTAATGCGTGAAAAAAATTCATTACGCAGTTCTCCATTGACTGATAGCATTGACTGATATTAAGATCGCTGAGTTTTGGCAATAGCAGTAACGTGCCCAGAACTGAGCGAATGTAATATCTCGGGTCATTGCAATAAGCTAAGAATAATTGCAAATAAAAGCAAATGGAATGAATTTCTCCTGTGTGATCCCAATATATCCATTGAATTATTAATAAATGAAATTAAATGCTGCAATAATTCTAATACAGCTAGAAAATTGTGGATAAGTAAAGGTATTATAATGTCATGAGTATAAAAGATATGCCAAAAAATTAGGTCAGGTGATTTCACTTGCAAAGATAAAATACAATAGAGATATTATACAATGAAATAGTAATAATAATAAAAAGTCATGGAGTATTATTAACCAAAAATTGGGCAAAAAAATAAGAAAATGTAAAGGAAATGATTGTCTAAGAAGTAATGATGGGGCAAAGATTGATAATCCGAATGATGTTGTGAAATTATTGAACAAATATTTTTGTGAAATTTGAATAAATTTAGGTAATAAAGTAATTTTTACTCCCAATTATGTTCTTAAAATACCAATTACCAATTAACATAGTATTTTCTTTAATCCGACATCTATAAATGGAATGAAAGACATATTTGATAATCTAAAAGATAAAGCTGGTAGGGTTGATGATATACATCAATACAGAGTATTGAAAACTATCTCTGCATATAAAGCGGAACCTCTAGCAAACATTTTTAATTTATGCGTGGAAGTTTTGGTGTGGCCAGATATTTTGAAAAAGGCCAATGATGGCAGCAAAGCTAATAACTACAGGCCTATCTGCCTGATCTGGATGCAATCGCCAGGCTTTTAAATCTCCATCCAGCGTTTCATTGCCTTCCTTGTTTCTGCCCCCCTATTGGTCATTTACCATTGACTTCGATGTTCAGACCAATCTTGGCAAGTGAATTCTCGTTAGTGCGAATTTCATCGAAGACACATCGCTCGCAGTTTTTCCACGATCAGTGCAACTCAATATGGATCACTGATATCCTCATTTCGGATGTGATCAGGGCATGTTACACCACTAGTCAAAGCGCAACATGTTCGTCTCCATTACCGCAAGACACCGTTCATTGTCTTTTATAGTCGGTCAACACTCAGAAACATAGAGACCGACAGGACGGTGGACATTACAGTAAATTTTTGATTTGAGACTTTCGTTGATACGTCGACCATAAAGATCACCAGTTCTGGAACGCCACTTCATCCAGGTTGCGTTAATGCGCAATTTCATAACACAACGCAGTTTTCCATTAGCTGATAGAATTGACTCGAGATATTTAAATTGCTTAGTTCTGGGGAGGTTACTGCCGCTGAGGCGATCATTCCATTTTTGGACAAGTTGCGGAGATCATTTTTGTTATTGGACGCTAGAAAAACATCATCTATATCAAGCAGTATATAGGGCGCTGGACGTTGGATGTTCCGTGTGACGATATCCATTACATTAAAGGAGTAGGAACCAAAGATGTATTAGCCTACATTACAATTGCTTTATATAATTGTTTGGATATAAGTAAACCAGTGATAGTCATTTTTCTCGCTTTAGCATAAACGTTTGATACCGTAAATCATGAAATATTATTAGATAGAATATACTGTTATGAAATAAGAGATGATGCGCTAAAACTACCAAGTAGTTATGTAACAAATAGATAGCAGAGCGTAAAAGTAGACAATGTATTTAGTGACTATAAAGTATTAAAACTGGAGTGCCGCAAGGTACTATATTACGTCCATTATTTTTCATTCTAAATGTCTACTGACAGAAATAACTGATGCAGCTGCAATAAGGATAGGAATAGGAGTTGATTCCGACTTAAAAATGAAATAAGCACATTGAATACATAATCAATAAAACCCGATTACTTTATTTAGTTTTTTTACAAACTATTTAAATTTATGGAAAAAACTGTTTTGGTAACTTATGTATTATGCTATTTTTTTATTCCAATAATCTAAATTTTTATTTTATTATTTAATATCGCAATAGAACCTAAAATAAGTTAGGAAGTATCAACAAGTAGAACTAAAAATAAGAGCATTTTATTACCAAAAATTTGTAAAACTATTAGCAATAAAAATAGTTATATTATTGCAATTAAAATATTTAATAAGCTTCCCAATCAATCAAATGTTGAATTTCTGATGCCCTGTTAACGACAAATAACTTTAGCTTTCCCGGATGCTTCTGTATTTATCCATGCACGATCGACGAATCTGTCCGCCCATAATAGTCAATGTCCTTAACATCTATTGCTTTGATTTGCCAGTAACGTAGCCCCAGATAACTCCAGCCTCGGAAGAGACTGGGTTCCTTCAGCGGTACTACATTTGTTTTGGTCACCATGAATTGCTCCCTAATTTCCTCTCCATGAATCATTCGCATGTAAACGACGGCCGCATAATTCTTCTCTGCTGCTTCAGAGAATCTATGTAACTCACATTTGCCTTGCTTGTGGAAATCTACACATCTGGAACTTTTGATTTCGTTCGATAGAGAAGTTCCTGTCGAATTCCTATCCATCTTAGTCAGTTATCTGGCAAATGATTATCCCATTTCACTATGTGCTCCCAAAATCATTTTTATGTTAATGATAACTGGTGCCAGAAACCTAATAGATCAAATATTGGGGCTGCTTCTGAGAGTATCTATCTTCTTCGGCTGTGGCCAATCATTTGATGTAATGTTTACCCAAATTTTAAACATGCCTTTTACAGGATTCCACTGTACTCCTAACACCTTCAGATTGGTCTCCTCCCCTATATTTAAGTCCGTAGAACTTGTGTGGCCAAGATTGGCGATACTACTCTGGCAAAAATCACCGTGGTCCAATCCCAAATCCGTCCATTAGAAGAATTTCTACACAGTACCCGCTATAAGTCTTGCTCGCGATTGCCAGAGCTCACCATCAGAGACATTTGCACCTTCGTAGCAAAATTTGCATTAACTTTTATTTTATGGCTGAACCATATGAAGGCCGTGCAGACTAACTTCACCTGCATGTGACGCATCAGCAGTCCTCTTGGTGTTATTCTTTACTACTGTATCTTCACCAGCATGCACTAAGAACCCATTCTGGATGTATTCATTAATACTGTTCCTGTACAACACCTCGAATTTCCGACTTCTTTTGAATCGTTCCTCAAATTGCAATAATCTCGTCAGCCTGGGTGAAATTCCTGGGTCCCGTATAAAAGAAATTCTCATGGCATTTCTGCTGTCTCACCATTTCTCGAAAATATTTTTCACGTGCATTTCATATCGAGGGTGCGGTGTTTTCTTCGCAATCTCCCCAATTACCTAGAATCTACGCAGTTCCTTTACTTCGGAAATACTGCACTGGATGTCCTTCTCTGTCTGTAGGTTTTCATGAGAAGAGAACTCCTGACTACCACCATATGGAGGTGGAGATAAAGTTGGACAGTAGAGCTGTTGATGTTAGGTCAATAGGCGTTTTTGTGCTCCATTGTGTGTAGCAATCCATGCTTTTTCCTGGGGACTACACTACTCTTTGATCTATACTATCGGGGTCGGAAATATGCGGCTTGTAAACCTACGATTTAGACCAGTAGGTGGGTTCTTCACTTCTGCGCATCGTAGCATCGAATGCGGCCATCACCCATTGCCTCATCTGGGTGAGTTTTGGATTAGCCAAACCATTCAGGGATATATCAGGTTCGAGCGCTACGGTGTATTCCTCTTCAACTTTTCCCATTTTCGCTCTGGATCTCAATGCAGATTGCCTAGTGGTCACTGTGATTTTAGTCCTCACTAACTTACCGAGCAACTCTTCTAAATAAAGTGGTGCTCACGCTTGTTAGCTCTATTACGGATCATAAGCCCCTTCGTCTGAAAGTGTACGGGGTCGCAACACCCGCGGGTGCCACGTCTAGCTCTCCGAATGGCTGGAACAGAACATGTCTTCTCAAATTTGTTGTCCGGTTGTCCTGCTCAAGAGTCCAGCCATTAAAGTCACCTAAAATGATTATCGGTCATCGTCTTCTCGTGTCCAAAACTAAATTGGTTCGAATTTGGTCACATTCATAGCGCTGAGTGATGCATAATACCAGTACACACTTGTTCACCTTTTTCACCTTTCCTCATATGAATCTCTCCCCCCGATGCTCTATTATTTCTGGGAAGGCTTCTTCTCGGTAAGTCCATAACGTTGCTTGGCTAGTTTGAACCTTGACTCAAATGCTGCCACCGTGCTTTCGAAATCGTTCACTAATTATGACCACATTAATATCCTTCTCTCTGATGGTTTGCAATAGTAGGTCCTACGCCGTTTGACAGTGGTTGAGGTTAGTTTGTATCAACGGCTCTCTTGCCTTTCAGGCACCTGCAGCTGCTTCCAATACCCGGATGGTCTGCACCCTTCTTTCCTTTGAACAGTGGGCAATTCAGGTTACCTTCATAGCCTTTATTGTTATGGCCCTTTGCTCTGCATCTATTGTATTCCTTTGGACTGTATTGCGCACTGGTACTGATGACGGTGGTTTGCCTGTCCCACCGCAGGCTTTCCATGGCTTGATGTTGACTTTGAAGTCCAATGAGGCCGAACTCCCTATTAATCAGTCTTCTCCATGAAAATCTCATCTACATCCTTCGAACAATAGTGGTCCCCGACCTACTAGCCCTTAGTTTCACTTTCTGTCCTAAGGACGTTTCAATTTGTCTCAAAAGTTTGTCCGTTGTTATATGCTTCGATTTTTTAAGCTCGCTCACAAGCCCTACTTTTTGGCACTGTCTAATAATGTTATCTCCCAAGTTGACGAGTTCTCCACAGAGTATGCCAGTGTATGACTCTTCGTTTCGTCTGGTGATTATAATAACTTGGAAAGGTATCCTCCTCCAATCTCTCTTTTTCTTAGGTGCTACTTCCGTGGGAGTTGAACCCTTCTTTTTCCTATGAGTTTTCTTCCCTGTTCATACAGCCTCTTCCCCGGTTTCACCTCTCCCGTGTTTTTAGTGCGCGTCTCTTATGTTGGCTACTCTTAATAACCACCGGTACTGCGTTCCTGAAGTCCTGGATTGTAACTTTATTTTTCCTCTATTCCTCCGTATTTGATATTATTTCTGAGTACCCAATTTTCATTCAATCGACGACCGTTCCCTTATCCTCACGAACTGACGCACCAAAAAGGAGATTTAGCAACTCCACACAGTCATATATAAGTATGTATATAACTTGTCATTATACCATACTGGTGTTATTATCTCCTTTTTTCAGTGACAAATAATTTCCACACCATATCCAGATACATTCGTTATGCTGATTGACATCCGATTTGTATTTATGATTTTTGGTTTTGCTTGCAAGCGTATCTAACACGCTCAGCAGAAAACGGGAAAATATATTATATTTAGCCTACAGGCCCGAATTATTTGTCATAGTAATTCACCTGGTCCAAAAAAGATTTGACTATCAGGTATAACATTTCCAGCGAAACACTCTCATTCTGATAACGTCATAAGCATGTTACGGTAGGTACAGGTAATGATAATTGACAGAAGGTACCATGGAAGCATGAACGGCATACGTTGCTTAGAAGCGACCATTTAACATTATGCCCATTCAACCGATAGGCATCTAGAATGAAAACTCTCCCTGCAATGTGGCAGGATGACGCTACCCCCCGCACTATATTTATCTTTCAACGAACTGGCTTCAAGGGCAGTAGACACGCCGATAATACGTACTTTGGGCCTCAGAATTCAAATCTTTGGCTGACGAGGGTCAACCATATTTTTCTCCAAAAGTTTTTTCTGTGAAATCGACAGATTGCGGACTTTTATTGTAGTCTAAGGAGCAGTTTCACTACACATGTGTTGCTGTAAGTGGTAATAATATTCAAAAATGGAACAATATACATTCCATAGACTTAGATTAAATTTAGAATAGAATTTAAATAGTAATCTTATGTTGTAATATTTAATAAACTGCAAGCTCCAACCGATTTGCGACAACAATCTTCAAGTAAAAGATTCTCTATATGAAATTTCATTTTCATATTTATGCATGGCATGCTATGCGTATTTGCAGATAGTCCTTGAGAAAATACCACCCACATACATGTTCTTCCCCGGAAACAGACAGTCATATTATTCCCCAAATAAACATTTATCATTCGGGTTTGATTAGCACGCATTTCACACATTTACCCATGTTAAGGTAGAACAAGCATAGGTGATACCGATTCACATCCCCATCTACCCTTCCTTGATAGCATCTGGCGATAATCTGTCTCGACATTCTCAATCAATTTTCAATGTTACGATGCCTAATGTGATAACTGATAAGCACTGATGGATCCCAATGAACCTCGAATCTGACACACTATAAATCCTTTCCGTTTGAGAAACAGATAAAAAGTGTGTGTGGCAGTGAAGGGTTGTCAGCAATAGTTTCTCTGTTTTTTCTTCTGCACCTTTAGATTGTCGGGGCTGAATAATAGTACTAGGATATCCTTTATATGCCAAGGTTTATATCGATAGGGGCCTATTTTTCGGGGAAAACAGTGAATCTATGCTTCCTGTTAAATATTTGGCCTCATATATCACCTGCGTTTCATAACATATCCTAGGTGGTAACTCGTCCTAACAAACATATTGCCGATACCTTTAAAAGGAATCCTTTCTCCAGGATTACACCTGTCAACCGAGGATTCCTCGAAATTCCTTCTTCTCTTCCATCCGGTGAAGGGTAATTGGAAATAATAGTCATGTTGAAAACATAATACGCATACATTTCAAGAGCAATCATTTGACTAATAGTTCTCGCTTTTTCGATACCAGGAGGGATACACCGACATAGGATATGCACGCAAAAGAACATCATTTCAACAGGAAAACTTAAGTTGCTCATTTAGAACTAATTAGTTATCCTACAAGACATAAGGCGCATTATTCATAGGTGGTTGATTGATTTGAACCACCTTTTATCCGTTGTAGGCTGTACAAAAACTAAATTGAGAAGCAATCATGAAATATGATTGTGGGATTCAACGCTGAGAGCTCAAAATTGAGCTGGGTGAATTTTTCATGTATCGATCGGTTTGGAAGCTACATATGTACTTATGTCAACTGTGTGGATAGGGGTCCAAATAAATGGAATTCTCATGAGGCAAGCATATCTTTGAACCTTTTCTGTTGCCTGGCTGTTGATTGTAACTTAGTTTGTTATTTCCATTGAAGCATACTTGCTTCTTAGCAACTATTTACCCCCGTAAACCACTAATATATACATATATAGCTCGCAATGGGAGAATGAGTACTAAAACGTAATTCAAGGATAATAATACGTGTTTATTCCCAGTATTTGCATGGTACATTATGGCAATACCACTGTATTACATTCTTCCAATAGTTTAATATAAAAAAAATCCTCAAGCAATGTGGTGAAACCTAAGGGAACTGAAGGAATATCTCCTAAAGTTAGTACGGTGGAACACAAAACTAGATCATACCTGTAGCGCTAAAGTACATTATCATGTTATATTATATATCGCATATTATGTGAGGAATTTTCAATGTACACTTATTATTATTTTCCTGTGTGGAGCTTAGAAAAACAAAAAATTAAGTTTATCCAGATGGATTAATTGATTAGAGAGCTGTATTGTCGAACGGAAGGTCGCAGTTCAAATCTTACGGGTGGCAGAGGGATTTCTTATGGTAACTGGAAGTCACCAGTCCACTTTGCTGTGAATGAGTGAGTACCTTAGTCAAATGAGGGTAATAATCTCGGGCGGGCGCAACGCTGACCAGTGTACTGTAGCATACGGCTACGGTCTTGAATGAAGTACCCTAACAAGCTTCTAGGCCCTGATCAAATTAGATTGTTGCCCCAACGATTATTATTATTTCCGAATTGTCGCAATCTCGGTGCTGCGAGTATTAGGTAGCAAGCATTTACGCTCGGACAATCTTATCTACTTACTTAAAAGATGAAGGGGCTGGTGGTGGTATCCGCTGGTAGGTTAATGGGAGAATCCCTATTCCCTGTAACATCGGTGCCATTACAATGCAGCCAGAAATGAGGTGGTCTAACGCCTCTAACGAAGAGCCACACATTCTGCACTGGTCGTTCTCTACCCGCTCTTCCCTTATGAGCTTTTTATAAGCTCGAGTGGTGGACCAAGCCGTCCTGAATGGCATATATGAATCCCGTCTTAGCAAAGAGCTCGCCAGTACACACACTACAGTATTTTCGCCAAATGCAAGTCGATAAATGATTGCCAAAGATAATTCACCGTTTACATCGATTCGCTTTTCGTCCGATTTCACCTTAACTATCCACTAGGTGATAATGCCGCCATGTCAACTACGCCCCTGCATCCAATGTCACGAGGCAGGTTCATCCGGTCCATGGCAGTGAAATGACACGATCTGTGGTAAAAAGAATCGCTCGCAAGTCCAAGTCAAAACTCCAGCAGTGGATATGTTTTATGTTTGCAAATATAAAAAAAAATCCACGGAGCCATGCCGGGCGAATATGGAGGCAGTATTGGGTTTGACCAAAAATTCACGAACAAGTAATGAAGTGTGAGCAGGTGCATTATCATGGTGCAAAAGCCATTATTAGTTTTGCTACAAATCCGGGCGTTTTTAAGGTTTTGTGTGAAGCAAAACCTTATTAGAATCGAGTCGATGTCTGCCTGTCCGTCTGTTTGTCTGTCTGGCACACCCGATTTATTCGCAAACGGCTAGAACGATTTTCACGAAAATCGGTGAAAGCGTCTGATCTGTTGTCCCTTTTAAGTACTGTAAGTGGCACCATTTCATGTTAAGTTTAAGGGGGCTCCTCAGACATATGAACGGAGGGTGTAAAAGTTTTTTTTCATAAAATGTGACCATATGGGGTATTAAATGAAAAGGAACAATTAGTACTGGTGGTTCCCTATTTGATATCCGGTGAAACGTAGGCGAGTGGGAGCTCAAAATATGCACCCCAAAAAGTGTAACAGGTCACGTTCTCAGAACCTACCCAACCGGAAAATCTGAAAAAATCACAGTGTTGCATCTGTACGAAATCAAGGCCTTAAAATACATCCGGTTCCGATATCTGCACAAATAAAGTTAATAATAGTATATTTCCACATTTTAAAAATTTACCCGGAAACCCCCCCCCCCTATGTTCATCCCAGAAATACAAAATTCAGTACGAGGATAAGGGATAACATATTCCACAATTTGGTCAAGTTAAAAATAAAATTCAACTATTATTAACAAAGTTGTAGGGAGTTGTAGGGGCCGTTTTCCATGAATTTCGTGCAGTCTACAACCTGTATGACGTCATCATCACATATCAATTCGTCAATACCACAACGAAATGAGTCCTTATGAATTGGGTGGCAGAGAATTATTTTGTTTTAGTTTTTTAGTTATTTGTCAGCCAGACATGTGTGTATGTAGGTATATAATAGATGCGTGCTAATGAACTTTGCGGGTAGGGCCTAATTCAAATAGATATAAGAAGTAAATCGGAAATATGGGTATGATCAATTTATATACGTGCATATATGTGTACAGTATTCGGTAATAGGCAGTTTGTTTGTTTAGGGTGAGCGTGATATCTATGGCTGTAATAAGTACGTATGTCTCGTAGTTTGGAAAAATATGAAGGATTATGTTGGATTTGTAGCTATATACGGATAGAAAAATGTGCGTTGCAGTTTCTCACATAAGATGAACACAAAACCTTTATACCCGAAGCGCGAGCTTCCGGTATTCCGACTTGTTTTTTTATGGATGGAGGTGGAAACCCTAGAAAGACGCTTTTGCGCCAGGTTGCAGCAGTGTGGGGGATTCGCACCCACTAAAACCACCCCCACTCTTCCGCCCCTCCCCGCGGGACCACCGTGAAGTATTTCTTCGCGGGGGAGGCTCTGGTTCGCTATACCAGCTCGTCCATGTCACCTCTCCGTCGCGCCGCCTTCCGAGCTCGATCCAACTCCAGGAGTTTTGTCTGCACCACGGCTACTGCCTCATTTACCGCCTTCCAGTTTTCCTCCGACTTCAGCATCTCTTCAACCAGATTCGAGGGCTCGATGTCCGTCCCTAAGATGCTGTTCAACCTCCTTTTTTGCTGCAGAAATCTGGGACAATGGAACATAACGTGCTCCGGGTCTTCGGGTGTAGCACCGCATTCAGGACAGTTGGGAGACACGTCCAACTCGAAGCGATGCAAGTACTTCCTATAGCCAGCGTGTCCCGTAAGGAACTGTGTCAGGTGGTATTTCAATTCTCCGTGCTTTCGGTTGACCCATTTCTCGATACACGGGATCAATGTATGGGTCCACCGGCCCTTGTTGGAGTTATCCCATCGTTGTTGCCACTTGCCACAGAACTCTCTCCTGATGTCTTTTTGGAAATCCGCATTCACCTCGGCTGGATTTGCTTCCTTTTTTCGTAGAGCCAGTGTGCCGCGCTCGCTAGAAGATCTCAAGGGATCATTCCTGCGATGACACACACTGCCTCCGTCGACGCCGTCCTAAATGCGCTGCACATCCTTAGCGCAATTGGCCGGTATGCCGAACTTATCTTCCTCCGGTTGACAGCGTGGCTCAACGCTCCCGTCCAGACAGGGGCCGAGTATAGCAGGATCGGCCTCACCACTCCCGCAATGAATAGCCTGCGACTATACTTCGGCCCTCCCACGTTAGGCATCATCCTTGCAAGGGATGAGCTGGCATTTGCTGCCTTCTCTCGCGCATAATCCAAGTGTCCCTTGAAACACAGCTTGGCATCGATCATCACCCCCAGGTATTTGACAACCGATTTTGAGACGACCTCACGATTACCAACCCGGATGGTAACCGTGTTGTTCTTCCTACGGTTGGTAATGAGGACCGCCTCCGTCTTTTCGTCCGCCAGGTCCAGCTTGGCCATTCGTAACCATGACTTGATGGTATGAATGGCTTCATTTGCATAAAGCTCCATGTCCTCGGGATGCTTTGCAATTGCAACCACCGCTAGGTCGTCCGCAAAACCAATCAGCGTTGTCTCCTCCGGCACGCGAAGGCCAAGCACTCCGTCGTACATTATGTTCCACAGCAGCGGTCCCAATACAGAAACTTGAGGCACACCTGCTGTCACAATGTACTCCTTCGGCCCGTCATCCGTCTCTTACCAGAGAAGTCTGTCCGAAAGGTAACTCTCGATGAGCCGAGTCAAGTAGTTAGGAACACCCAGTTTGGCCAAAGCGCCCTTAATCCAGCCTCAGTTGGCTGAGTTAAAAGCATTTTTGGCGTCCAGCGGCACCAGAGCACAGCATTTGCCCATGGCCAATGCATTTCGAGCCAATTCCACGACCTTTGCTACTACATCAACCGTAGAACGGGCTCGCCGAAACCCATATTGCCGCTCTGAAAAACCCCCCGAAAGCTCGATGAACGGGAGCAGCCTGTTGTATACCACCCTCTCCAACATCTTCCCCATGGTGTCCAAGAGATAAATAGGGCGATATGAAGAGGGCACGCCTGGTGGTTTTCGGGGCTTCGGTAGCAACACCAGCTTCTGCCTCTTCCACTGGGCGGGAAACACTCCTTCCGCCATGCACGATTCGAATGTGCTTGCGAACCACCTTGGTCTGGCCTTGACCGCCCCCTTCAGAGCCCTGTTCGGAATTCCGTCCAATCCCGGAGCATTGCTGTCCCCAATACGTCTGCAGATTTCCCAAAGTTCCTCTTCGGTAACATCAGGGTTATCTTTCGTCCTGCTCCTGATGCGGGAAAAGAGTTGCAATTATTTACAACAAGAGCCGTGGGCATGTCACTTGAGGTGATTTTTGCCCGTGGATCTTCTTCATTACAAGTTGGTAGGCTGAACCCCACGGATTCGTATTAGCCTCCATGCAGAGCTTCTGGTAGCATTCCCGCTTGCTTCTCCGAATGGCCTTCTTAAGGTTGCTTCGCAGATTCCTGTATTCCTCCTCACGCTGCTGGTCCTCCGGCCTTCCCCTTGTCCTTGCGGGTAGTGTCTAATTCAGATAGATATATTTGTACATTAAACCAACCGTATTTAATATACGTGCTATGTATGTTCATATGTATGCTTTTGTGTACGGAGTAAATCGGAAATATGGGTATGGTCAATTTATATACGTGCATATATATGTGCAACACTCGGAAATAGGTAATTTGTTTATTTAGGGTGAGGATAATATCTATGTACGTATGGCTTGTGCGGCAGCATAATTTCCTTTTTTAAAATGTGCGCCACTCAGTTAGTTGATGTCATAGCGGAGCGCTAGTGGTCTCGTTCAAGAGGGGATGCTGTAAAGTTTTGTCCCGACACGGTTCAGTCGCCATCATGCGTTGGAATAGTGAGGAGCGTGCCTTTGCCGTTGAGGTTTACTTTTCAAGCGGAATTATGATCACGAGTTTCCGACCGTGATCTGCCTTTACAAAACAAATGATTTCAACTGTGACTCTTCACTTTAATATCTTGGATAAGAGTGCACCCTTTGCTTGCAGTTACATGTCCTTTTAAAGGGTCACAATGCAAGCAATAAAATACACATCTTCTCCTTATTTTTACTTCCTAACAATTATGTATTTACTTAGGTCTAGTGCAATAAAACTAACTTACTTGCTAACGAGTATTTATTTAGGCATCGTTCTTTGATGATGCCGACATGTGTAGGCGGATGGATGAGGATGACGTAACTGCGGATGTTCGGTTATTGCAACACAGCGTGCATTTCGGAATCGCTTTAATTTAGCCCCGTTGGCTCCCGTCCCAGACCGCAAATCAATTGTTACATGGGTCACTACATTCAGACAAACTGCAAGTGCGACAAAAGATCACCTGAGAACATTGAAGCAGTGAGAGCGTCAATGTTGCGATCGCCACGGCGTTCTGCGCGCAAACACGCATCTGCCCTTGGACTATCCGATCGGTCTGTGAGAAGAATTCTTCGTGATGATCTTCATTTTCATCCCTATAAGATGGTGATAGTGCAGGAACTTTCAGAACGTGACAACAATTCTCGGATGAACGCGTGTGAACTTCTTCTTGATGTCGTTCCCGAGGGTGCTATTGTTTTTTTTGGCGATGAAGCCCATTTTCTTTTGTGTGGGTCGGTTAACAAACAAAACATGCGCTACTGGGCTGACACCAACCCTCGAGAATTGCATCAAAAGCCTTTGCATTCACCCAAAGTCAAAGTGGTGTGCAGTTTGCTCAGCTGGAATTATTGGTCCCTGGTTTTTTGAGGAAAATGAGGTTACAGTGACAGTGAATTCGGACCGGTATGTAAACATGCTACAGAATTTTTTTTCCCACGGCTAGAAAATTTGGATTTGGGGGACACTTGGTTCCAACAAGACGGTGCAACAGCACACACTTCAAGAGCATCGAGGGCTGTTTTGGGGGAACACTTTTCAGAGCGCCTTATCTCAATTAGAGGCGATTTGGAATGGCCGGCACGCTCTCCCGATCTGTCCCCTTGTGATTTTTTTCTATGGGGTTTTTTGAAATCCCGTGTTTATGTGAACCGTCCAAGAACCCTACAAGATTTGAAGACCAACATCCAAGAAGAAATTGCCAACATAACACCTGCTATGCTAACAAGAGTCATGACAAACGCCCGGAATTCGGTTTACGCAATGTATGGAGAATGGGGGACGTCACCTAACAGATTTGATCTTCAAAACAATGCAAATAAAAACTTTAGACATGTACCTACATTATAAAAAATAAATAAATATTTTCCAATGCATACAATAGTTGTTATTGAGTTTTGAAAAAAGGAAGTTATACTGCCGCAGCCTGTATAATAATAATAATAATAATCGTTGGCGCAACAATCCATATTGGATCAAGGCCTTGAAGTGTGTTAGAGCACTTCATTCAAGACCGTAACGGTACACCACAGTAGACTGTGGGAGGCAATGTGGTCAGCATTGCGCTCGCCCGAGATTATTACTCTGATTTGACTCAGGTACTCATTCACAGCTGAGTCGACTGGTGTCCGACATCCAGTCACGATAACAAATTCCTCTGCCCCCAGCGAAATTTGAACCGCGACCTTCCGCTACGACAGCCCAGCGCTCTAACCACTTGAGCCATCCGGACACTAGCTAGAGGGATAGAAAAATGTACGTTGAAGTTTTTTACATAGGATGAACACAAAACCTTTATACTCAAAGCATGAGCTTCCGGTATTCCAACATTTTTTTTTGTTCGGATTGCTTCACGTAAACGGTATTGAACTTGTAGGTAGTACTCCTTATTGACTACGATGCGCTATGCCATTAAAATCGAATAACACAGTGAGGATCACCTTCACGTCCGACCCCACTTGTCGAGCCTTTTTCCACTGGGATGATTGAATCTTAATTTCTACGTTGTATCTGTAAACCGATGTTTTGTCGCCTGTTGTAACACATTTCAGTAATCCTGGAAAGTCGTTGACTTCATTTAGGGAAGTCTAAGCAACAAATTTCATACGGCGATTTTCGTTGGTTAAAAAAATTGATCAAATCGAAAAAAAATATACAAACACGTCTTACAATAGATAAAGTAAACAATGAATAGAGCTGCAAATTTTCTGAACACATCTCGTATTTGCAACATTTTGAACATTGTTGAGATTATTTTTGGGACTTTTTTGGTCACATAGATAGTAATGCCCTCTTTTATGTTAAGGTTTTTGTATGTGTCCCCACTTTTTTTTACTGCTATATAGGTTTAAACATGTTTCGTGTGCTCTAGAAAGCTTACTACTTACTACTTTTTTTAAATCAGTAAAAAATTACTGAGGATTCAATCTGTTTTTCTTGAACAAATGGTGTCAGTCGGTTTATTAATATTGATATATTGCCTTGAATTTGCAGAGGAGCGACAGCTTTAACTTAGTATAACTTTGTTAGTAATAGTGTGATTTTCACTAAATTTGGCAGGATGACGCTCTATGCTGTAGCCAACATTACTGCAATTTTGTGATTCTAGGTTGAACTTAAAGGGCATTTCCTGTCAATTACTAAAACTTTTTTTCCGAGTTATTTCCGAGTTATCACAATCTCGGCAGATGCCGGATTTTACCTAATACAAGCACTAAGTGCCAAGCATTTAGGCTCGGACGATCCTACCTACTTAAAAACTAAAAGGGGCACTGGTGGTGGTGGCCGGTGGTAGGTCAGTGGGAGAATCCGTCGAGAACTCCCCGCAACATCGAGCACGTGTGCAGAATGGTGTACTTCTGCATGGTTTGAACCAGACTGTGCGAAAGTCCCAGGACATCAAGGGAAGCCGTCAGGGATTTAGGTACAATACCTGTAGCTGACAATATTATGGGAACTACGACCACCCGCTCGAGACGCCAAATTTCTTTGATTTCCCGAGCCAATGGCTCATAGTTCACCTTCTTCTCCACGTATTTCCGTTCAATGTTGCTGTAAGCAGAACTATCAAGTACTGCTTGCGGCTCATATCGATAAACCGGACATGTTCCCGTGATCAGCCCATGCTTATATGCAAGGTTTTGATGGATAACCTTACATACAGCATTATGCCTGGTGATGTATTGCACCGGTGCCATAACAGTACAGCCAGAAATGAGATGGTTCAACGTCTCTAACGCCGAACCACACATTCTGCACTGGTCGTTCTCCACCCGTTCTTTCATGATGAGCTTTTTATAAGCTCGGGTGGCGACCACGCCATCCTGAATGGCACACATGAACCCCTCTGTCTCAGCAAAGAGCTCCCCAGCACACAGCCACCTGTTCGACAGATGCAAATCGACAAATGGCTGCCAAAGACAATTCACGTGTTTATCGTGCATTGCCTTCGACTTCCATTCCTCGATCCGCTCCTGGTCCGACTTCACCCCACTCAGAGGATTGAAAGATCGATCCTTCAAGTTAAGTGGAGTCAGTCCACAGTCTGCCTTACAGACAGCCGCATGCAAGGGGCTCGCCTGCTCTTTACTGTAAAAATAAGCGCGCAGCGAGTCGACTTGGCGATGATGTTGTGCAGCCACGTCAACCACGCCTCTACCTCCGATGTCACGGGGCAGATTCATCCGCTCCACGGCAGACTTTGGGTGATGCATTCGGAATTTGGACATAGTTGTCCGTATCCGCCGCTGGACGTTTTCCAGATCGGTCTTCGTCCACGGCAATATTCCGAATGCATAAGCCAGTGAAGGGATGGCGAATACATTCAACGCGCTTATTTTATTCTTCCCCGAGAAATGCGATTTCAGCACCAGCTTTACACGTCGCAGGAATTCGGACAGCAGAGCTTCTTTCAGATCACCAACTCGAGCATGGGTTCCTTGCAGAATTCCTAGGTACTTGTAGAGGTCTGTCTCGGTCATAGCTTCGATGTGGAGGTCACCAATGCTATGTCCGGCATGTGGCTCGTGATGACCCTTGCGGATGGCTTGGATTCGACACTTGTCTAATCCAAACTCCATCCGAATATCACGGCTGAACATGTCTATTATTCGCAACAGACTTCTAAGATGGTCGTCAGTGCCAGCATAAAGCTTGATGTCATCTAAGTACATCAAGTGGGTCAGTTCGCACTTACCACGTAGACCATACTTTATTGCAAAACCATGCCCTCTAGCATCATTCAGTAGCCATGAAAGGGTTCAGTGGCATACAAAACCAAAGGGGACTCAATGAATCCCCCTGGAAGATGCCTCTCCGTATACGGATGGGCTCTGAGGTATTAGCACCCTCAGATGTACGGACTGATAAGGTGGTATGCCACCCTTCCATGACTGTCGCCAAAAACTTTATTAGTTTCGGATCAATGCGATACAGATGTAGGATATCGATTAGCCAGGTATGCGGAACGCTGTCGAAAGCCTTGGCATAATCGATATAACAACTGAAGAGGTTTCTCTGGCCTCTAGTTGCTTGTCCTACAACTACCGAGTCGATAATGAGTTGCTCTTTGCAACCCCTTGCCCCATTTCGGCAGCCCTTCTGCTCCTCGGACAGAATGTTGTTGATCTCGAGGTGCGCATTGATCCTTCCACTAATAATAGACGTGATGAATTTGTAGAGGGTTGGTAAGCAAGTGATCGGTGTTGTGTCTGCGGGATCCTGCACGTGTCCTTCTTAGGGATAAGGTAGGTAATCCCCGCAGTGAGGAAAGGTGGAAATTCCTCCGGCCGACTCATGACCTCATTTATACTGCGTGCCAACCGACTGTGTACGCTGGTAAATTCTGCACCCGATCCAGACCTGGGCCTCTCCAGTTCTTCGAGCTGTTTGTGGCTCGTCGAACTTCCTCTTCGGTAACATCCGCAAAATTCATGCCAGGTGTATTGGAATGGCGGGTGCCTTCGGCGGTGATCCACTCAGCATGCTCAGCATACTGAGTAGGTAACCCCCAAAGTCCACCCCAATACTCTTTCGCTTCCGTCACCGAGAACTGTATTGTCTGGGCGCTCTGTTGGGATTCGTTGAGAGATCTGCAAAAGCTCCGCTGGTTCCTCGCGTATGTTGCATTCTGGACACGTCTGGAATAACTTTCGCCATACCATCGTAACCGACTGCATATGACAGAAAGTTTCTGTTTTAGTGTGTCCAGAATTTCAACTACGGGTGTCTCACTGGGGATGGCATAGTTCCGGTAAACCCTCTGCACTTTATTTCTCACCCGTCGGCTGGCACTGCCAGTGCTGATCTGAATCAGTCTAGCAATGTCCTGCCTTAGTGAGTCCCGCCGACGTTCCAGACGAATTTTCCATGGTGGATCTCTTTTGTCACTCAAACCAATAACGCGAAAGCGAATCTTCTGACCGTGCAATCTAATAGCCGCAACTGCACCACAATACACAAGTGATTGTAGTTGCAGCAGCGACATATCAGCACACAGTCGAGATGCAATCTCATCATTGATTTGAGATAGAATTCCCGGAGTTGCTGGAGATGCATAGAGCCTGGGAATACCTGGTCTATGCAAAGGATCCACATCCGAGAATTCTATACACGCTCTTTGGAATTCGTCCCGAACCTCAGCTGGACGGTGGAGAAGAGTGCTTCGGCGAGTACTGAACCTGTTTCCTGCAGTGCGGCGTAGTGTTGTTGATGCCGTCGCCTCTGCCCCCATCGACTCTCGGTCACCAGCCTCCCCGACGACCTCAAGTCGAACACGCTCCCTGATGGTGGCCGGTATTGTGTCGCTGCGAGTAATAAAGCGGTACTGGTCTGCGACTCGCTGCACAGTCACGTGCGCGAATTGGGGGAAACGCTCGACGAATCTCTGGTGCAACAAGGGGCGGTAAGATGTTGTACCCGCCCCCGCCGTTATTTCGTAGTAGGAGCGGATGATGAAGAAGTTCATTTCTTCAGTCCATTTCATCCGCTTCCTACGCGAACCTGCTGAAGTGGTCGCCACAGATTGTGGCGAAACAGCTGCAGCAGGCGGAGCTGTGCTCCTGGTCGTCGTGGCGCCTAGACGTCGAACCGCCCCACGACTAGCGGTTTCGACGCCGTGCTGTCCATTACGAGAGCCCGACCCAGTCACCAAGTCAGACGACTCCCGCCGGTTATCCGTACCGGACCTTAAATTTCTCCTTCTTCTCATTGTTGGTGGTGCATTTTATCCCTAGCTGCCAGGTGTTGAGATAGCTTCCTTAGTGAGTAATCTGCAAGACTGCAAAGTTCCTGCACTTTCCTCACCTACCCCCTGAGACGCTGCGGTGGCGTACAGCCATTCAGACTGAAGCTATCCATCCCTCCTCCTTTCACAACCGGGCTTGGGACCGGCTTCGGCGGAGTTTAACTTTGACTTTATTATTATTATTATTAACTTTATTTGAACAGGTATCGTTGTGGAGGGTATTTTGGCAGCCCTCTGATTTTTCAGATTTTTCGGTTGAGTAGTTTCTGAGAATGGGTTCGTTAAAAAAATGATCACTTTCAACCCCCCGCAAAGCTAAGACCGGCTTCGAAAAGTACTAACCGAGACTACTTGACTATATTTGATGGAAAAAAAATTTACACCCCCCTTTTGCAGGTATGAGAACCCCCACCCCCCCCTTAAATTCGACGTAAAAGGATGTAACTCTCTATGCGTGAGCGTTCGCTGTTGCCTTTCTAACAAATTTGGTGCCAATCGCTACAATCGCTCCGAGAAAAATGCGTGTGATGAACAGACAGACAGACAGTAAATCGATTTTAATTTTTGTGTTTACACAAAACCTTAAAAAGTTTCGTTCAATAGAGGAACATTTTCCCCAAGTAATGCTGCGAGGGTTTTTCGAAATATCAATTTTCCGCTTTTTGGGAACCCTTTGAATTAAAAAAATGCAATTATTGCGAAAAAAGCGGGCTTATTTATTATTGTAAAGTAAAAAATATTAATAAATTTGAAGAAAACTTCTCCGGCGTTACCTCGTAAATTTTATACAGAAATAGTGATCAAAATTTCAGACGGACCGGTCAAATAATTTTGGAGTTATGAGGGGCACCGACTTTGAAAATTTGAGTTGTGAAAAAAACACTTTGAAGACTTTTTGTTAGAGAATCGTGGGATTCCTGAGTACCCCATCCACTTGATCGCGGACCGGACCAGTTGGGAAGCAGCATACTTCCACGGTTATGGTCCACGCGATCCTTATTCTAGAGCAAGGACGCGTGTTGCAAAAAGTATATGACTTGCGGTTTTGTCCAGGGCAGAGGCAACTAATCATCCGTTGCCACACCTCTGCCCTGGAAGCAGCGTGACCATAGTGCTTACAAGGAGGCATTTGCTCCCTTATATCAATCCAAAAGCACGATATATTTGTGAATTATAACGAGGACAAAAATCGCTTTGTAAAATTAGGACTAAGCCGTCCGAGACTATCCCTTGATTCTCAAAAAAAAAACTCTGGCTGCTGAGTACATCTGTTTGGTAGGTTATGTCAAGTTACTATCGAATGTAGACAAAACTGGGGTGAAGAACTAGAATAGCGAGTGGCGGCACATACTGAGGTCTTGTACACCAGCCATCAGTGAGCAGCGTTTTGGACCAGGAGTCTGCCTTTCGAATTGAAACGGGAAGTGGGTTTTTTCTTGGGGAAAATATCCACTGGCCTTTCTGACTGAAGTGTATTCGACTCTAAAAGGAGCCACCCGCTTGCATAACAAGCAGTCATTTGATCACTTAAAAAATCATTAAGGAATGTAGTCGATTGAACTGTATTTCTAGATTCAATATGGTGTTACTTCTCTGGAGACCGAAATATTCTATAGTAGAGAGTAATAAAATTACGGGTCCCTTAGCCAAAAAGCGTTCAATTTCACCTATTCCAGAACCGGCAACAACCGGCGAGGCAACAGAAGCATTAGCTAGTTCTGCTTCCTAAAACTGGAACAAGTACCAGAGGCTGCGTACTGCTAAACATCCAAGCCTTTCCTATCAAAACCCAACAAAAATACTTGCAAAAGGTTTATGGGCATTCTGGTTAGCCATAATGTACTAGCTGGGCATATGTTCAGATCAGAAATTCCCCAATTAAGAGATAGAAATCACCGAACAATTTTTACTAGAGTGCCTGCCCTCTTGCAATAGAGCTCTGTAAAATCCTTTATTAAGGCTTAGTAAATAAGTAATGAATGACTGCGTTAAGGAATTACGTATCCCTGTAATATATGCAACGAGCACCTTTCATATCGGGTTTGGTCATAATCATCTTTGGTAACAAAACGGCTGTACATGCGTCACAATATTTATTAAAAGCATTCATGAGACTATGTGTACTCGCAGAAACACGAAGTTTTAGTTCTTGGTGAGTTGTGCCCCAGTTCGTCGAAAATATTTTTCGTCCAATTGTTCATGTCTGGAATGAAAAATTAAGTTAGAGCCCTACGGTTTTAATCTCCTGCTTAATGATTCAAATTCAAGCTGAAAATCTGAATAGTTCCTGAATTTTTTGCCGAGAGCTGGCTTTATTTGTTCGAAATGTCATCACCCTCGAACGGGGCAAGGACAAGAGAAAAAGAAGAATAAGACCAACTAATAAAACTTGATATCCTCATAATGACGGTTCAGCTGTAGTTAGAACCTTGAGGTTAGTGAAAATAGGTACAAGGTGCCCACAGGTTCCCAAAAAATCGTTTTGAATATCGCTTCATGCAAGCTTCTCCGTTAGGTAGCAGAATGGTATGTAATATGTGTCGGTAGATTGGTTGTAAGTTTACAGATAGAACTCGTAATAACCGCCAACGTTAAAGTTTTGCCCTTCTAGTTGGCAAGCGCGGCTCAAGACTCAAATAGCTTTAATGTTATTAGTGTCTCTTCATCTTCCTGTGTGGCAATCTGTCACTTCCTGATTTTCCTTTGAAGACACAAGCTATTTGTACTTATCCCCATAACCGATACAACCAACTGGTCACGATATACTTGCCACCTGGGTGAGGTAGGGATATCTGTGCACACCGTCTGCTGATTTTATTTAAATTAATAGGTGACGGTCTAGATATCTTATCCAGTTAATTTGTATTGCCACCCTGTATTTGATTTTTCACTCAGAAGAAGCAATTTCTAGCGAAAATACCGAATTCGTTTCGCAAGAAGCAAAGATAGTTGAAATTTTGATATACAAAAATACAAGACAGAAAATTACAGCTACATGTATTAAGGTGACCTCAATTTCTTGCCCCATAAGCAAGTATCCAATGATGTAAATAGGCATATGCACAACCAGACAGAGAAAATACCATCCTTGGTATACTACGTACTGTCTTATTACACATCTTCATAGGAATTAACCAAATTACACCCACACATTCGACTTTACAGTCCCAGGTAAGTGAATTAATTTCACCAATGTCGTTCTAACCTGGAACCCTTAATACCTTAAATGCCTGAGTTAAGGACTCAAGAAAACAACAAGCACCCTTAACGGTGTGTAATGAAAAGAATAGAGAAAATCTTAGCCAACTTTCTGCCTACCCTCTCGGCCATATTAATTACTTACCAGCTTGAAGTTCTTGCTTCCTTAGCCAAATAAATCTCGGTCTACCTTAAGCAGCTATGTAGAAGTACCTTAAATCTTGAAAAGCGAAGATTCATGTTTATGTGTGAGATCGCATCGATTAAAGGCTGTTGAATAGGATGTCATAAAGCGAAACTGGGGCAGATAATTCGGTCAAACTTTTAAAACGTGAGGAAATATTTGACGGAATTTTACCTCCGACTAGAATTCGAAATCGTTCCAGGGAATTATAGTAGTGTCCATTAGATTGGTTTCGAAAAGAGTTCTTGATAATGGGGGGAATTATTCAGGGAACGTAATATCGTTGTGTTTTTCTTGTATTATAATAAAAATTAATGCGGTCTGAGAATATCCCTTAAGTACGTCAGTCAAGATAATCGTTTGTCAGCAATAGCGGGCTTGAGATTGGTTTTCAGTTTCTCACGTTAAAATTCCACAATTCTACAAATGCATGTAATCCGAAACCGTTGAAAATAGACGTGTTTTATCTCTATAGCATTGATAGTAAAATATCGCTAAACCACGGAAAGTTCCCCCTCATACCACAAAGCGATTTACAAAAAACAGCAACAAGGAGCTTTTAACTTTTCCGAGATACGTTGGCACCGTCCTTACCCTGTAGCCAGGTTATTCAACATACGCTACTTAAGTCCTGTCACGTCGCCATGAATACCTTATCTGTTAGCTCCTTTACAGACTTTAATATTTTATTATAGATAGTTTAGTGCACACGTATGAATGGTATCATCAAGGTAAGTCCTCTCCCACTTCAATGGCATACGTTATTGTTCGGAGTCAATTCATTAAAATGTATGTAAGTGCGAGCACTTGTGATTCAGATGGCATGGATGGGCGTGTGGAAAAAAGTATTTGCTCCGGTATTTATTGTTATTCCATTTTATATGCTGCCAACCGCATTTAGCCATGAATGTCCTATCTGTTACCTCACTTATTGCCTTTAATATTCTATTATAGTCTAGTGAACATTTATGGATGGATGGATGGTCAGGTCTTCGGCTTTTGGAGTAGGAAAAGTTAATTATAGAAGTTTATTCATTAAGATGCATCTGGATGGGAATGAATACTAGGATTAAGCAATAGTACAAATTTTACGGTATTGCAGCACGAATCGTGCTAACCGCAATCACTGTAAGCCACATTAAGTGGATTTTCACTGCCTTGCTTTTATTTTCAAGATTTTAATTTTCTTTACTGCGTAGGTCATTTGTTTATCCCATTGTATCGATATGATGATTTCGAACTTCATGGAAAGAATAATCGAATAAAATTGACAAATGAGAACTATAACTAAGGTTTTGTGCAAAGGGGGATACATGCAAAAGGGGGTTGTAAATTTTTTTTCACCGAGTATAGTCTTTTGGGGTATCAAATGAAAGGTCTCGATTAGTACACGAAACCGATATTAGTTTTGACATTGGTTGCAAAGGGGGGAAGTGCAGGAGTCCGAATGGGGTCAGTTCCTTCAAGGACCCGTTCTCAGAAACTATCCAATCCAACTATCTGCAAAAATATGTCCACGCATATAGTATATACGCCTCAAAATACTTTCCGTACTGATACCTGGTTAAAACAAGTTATTAATAGTATATTACCATATTCATTATAAGTATCATCATCATTAACGGCGCAACAACCGGTATCCGGCCTGCCTTAATAAGGAACTCCAGACATTCCGGTTTTGCGCCAAGGTCTACCAATTCGATATCCCTAAAAGCTATCTGGCGGCTTGACCTATGCCATCGTTCCATCTTAGGCAGGGTCTGCTTCGCCTTCTTTTTCAACCATAGATAATGCCCTTATATACTTTCCGGGCTGGATCATCCTCATCCATACGGATTAAGTGAACCGCTCACCATAACCTATTGAGCCGGATTTTATCCACAACCGGACGGTTATGGTATCGCTCTTAGTTTTCGTCGTTATGTAGGCTACGGAATCGTCCATCCTCATGTAGGGGGCCAAAAATTCTTCGGTGGATTCTTCTATCGAACGCGGCCAAGAGTTCACAATTCTTGTTGCTAAGAACTAAAGTCTCCGAGGAATACATGAGGACTGGCAAGATCATAGTCTTGCACAGTAAGAGTTTTGACCCTATGGTGAGACGTTTCGAGCAGAACAGTTTTTGTAAGTTGAAATAGGCTCTGTTAGCTGCCAACAACCGTGCGCGAATTTCATCATCGTCGCTTTTACCTGTTGTGATGTTCGACCCTAGATAGGAGAAATTATCAACGGTCTCAAAGTTGCAGGTTAAAGAGGACGTTGTTGGTGTGGAATGGTCTTGATGAGTGATCCTGCTGCCTCGCACATTGGTCAGGGTCAGCCTAGTTAGTTTTACCAATTCCGTCGGGATACCGAATTCTCTCATGGCCGTGTACAGTTTTACCCTGGCTATGCTATCATAGGCGGCTTTAAAGTCGATGAAACTGATGTTCATATTCCAACAGTTTGGTCATCGCTTGCCGCGGTGAGAAAATCTGATCTGTTGCTGATTTGCCTGGAGTGAAGCCTCTTTGGTATGGGCCAATGATGGTCTGGGCGTATGGAGCTATCCTGCCTAGCAAGATAACAGAGTATATCTTAAATGGTACTCAGCAACGTGATACCTCCATAATTGCCGCACTGTGCCCAGTCGTCAGGCATTGATTCACTGTCCCATTCCTTCAGCACAAGTTGATGAACCATTTGGTGTGATTGGTCGCCTCCATATTTAACCAATTCGGCTGTATTTCCATCAGCTCCTGGGGGTGATTTTTAAGCCGATGAATTGCACGGATTGTTTCTTCAATACTTGGTGGTGGCAGTATTTGTCCATTGTCTTCAGTTGGCGGGACCTTCTACTCGCCGATGTCCTGATTGCTCAGTAGTTCATCAAAGTACTGAACCCATCACTTCAATGTGCCCCCCCCCCCTCTTTGTCTCTCTGTGTAAGGCTTCATCCTGCTGACTTGTTGGTAAAGCTTGCGCGCCTGGTGCGGGTGCTGCCTGTACTTTTCGAGTTCACAGACCTATTGGTTCCCGCGTGGCCGCGTCCTTTGAGAATGCAATGCATTCTTCCGTTCCGTTGCTATCCTACATTCATCGTCAAAACAGCCGTTCCGACTCTTTTTGCGGTTGGGCCAAGTATGTTTGTGGCCGTATTTATAATAACATTCTTCAGGTGATTGTGAAAACCATTTGTTGATGCTTCATCTCCTGGATCTCTGTTGACTGCGGTTATTGCGGCATCCATTTGCCTCTTGTAGGTGTTGCGGAGGGCTGTGTTGTGGGTGGCTTCAGTGCTAACTCTCACTTGATTGTCAGAGGGGTTCTGGATGGTATTGTTATTCGGGCTCGGAGCACCATGCCAACGAGATAGTGATGGGGGTCTATATTGGCCCCCTTACATGTTCTGATATTCATTAAGGCTGAAAGGTGGCGGTGTTCGTTCAGTACGTGGTCAATTTTGTTGAAAGTTGTCCCGTCTGGAGAGGCCCACGTTTTTTTTGAGCCGCTTTGCGCGCAAACCAGGTACTTACAACAGACATTTCGTGGGACACTGCTAACTGAATAATCCGCAGTCCGTTTTCATTTGCATTTTGATGTAAGCGATGGGAGCCGACGTATCGCCTGAATACGCGCTCCACCCCCACTTGACTGGTTAAATCTCCAAGTAGGATTTTGATATCATACTTGGGACAGACTTCGAGGGTCCGCTCAACTGCCTCGTAGAAGGTATCCTTCTCCGACTCTCCAGTTTCCCCTGTATGGGCGTGAACGTTAATGAGGCTTATATTTCTAAATTTGCCTCGCAAACGCAGAGTGCATAGCTTTTCGCTTATATTTTCAAAGCAGATAACAGCAGGTTTCCTTTTTTCGCTGACTAAGAAACTGGCCGTTATAATATATGGTGTAGCAGCTCTTCTCCAGGAAACCGGTCCATCGCATCTCTTGCAATGCTGTTATATCAGCCTTATATTGGCTTGTGGCGCAGCAGGATTCGCAGCATTCGAAATTGCGAATACGAGCGGATGTATGGCGCACGGAACTCTCCACGTCTTTATAGAAATAAAGTATTATCTGAAATTGTAGTAAAAGTAAAAATAAATAAAAGGTGAATACATAAAGTGGTGACCCCGATCTACTAAATTGAGAAAACAAACAACGCGCCCAGTTTAAAACCAAGTGAAAATCGGAGCCAGCTAAATTGTTTGGTACACAAAGAAAAGTCAACTAGAAAATTGCGCGATTAATTGGCACAATTGATGTTCGCCGGTCTGTTTTTCAATGCCCCGAATAATTAGTCACTTGGCATTTTTCGGAAGCATTTTTTTGGGGTAGGGTAGGTGAATGCATTCACGCACACAGTGTTGGACTCCCGATTCGGTGCGTCGTCGGACTACCAACTAAACACCTCCCCATCGTCAGAGAGCTAGCCTGGAACCGTTTGTCACATTACTTCGGGTTAGTCCCCGAACTCTCCCGCCTTGGGAAGCCTTCAAATCAGGGAATTCCTTTCAACTCCCAACGGGAGAGGAGAGGAGGAAGGGAACTGTCAGTTCAAGGAACCCCCTGCCATCTGGCTCCTCCACCGGTCGAGTTCTATCTTCTTAGCAACGAGAAGGGCCCGAACGTAATGGGCAACACGGTTCCACTTGTCAGCAGTCTTCAGCATCTCTTCGACAATGTAGTCTGGAGAGAGATCCCCAGTGTTTAAATAGAGCTGCAGACGAACCCCATCCCACCTTCCACAAGAAAATAAAGTGTGATGGACGTCGTCCACAACTTCATTGCAAAGCACACAATCCGGAGAACTCGCCTTTCCAATCTTGTGCAGGTAAAACTGAAAACTTCCAGGCCCACTTAGAAATTGGGTAAGGAAATAGTCAGTCTCACCATGCTTCCGATTCAGCCACGCATCTCAGTTGCCGATGAGCAGAGCAGTCCATCTGCTTCTAGTTTCATTTTGCCAGGAGAGCTGCCACTCGTCTAGAGTGTGTTGCCGTTCTTCGCGAGCAACCCTTGGCTCATCTCCCTTGCGCTTGTATATGGCCTGACGCTCCTTAGGAAGAAGGGCAACGGGGATCACTCCCGCGATCACCATCACAGCCGGTTCAGAGACAGTGCGATACGCAGACGCCACCCGTAAAGCTCCCCGTTTCTGTACTTGCGCGAGGCGTTTACGATATACATCCTTGTTAAGAGCGCCAGCCCATACCTGCGCGCCGTAGAGCAGGACAGACTGCGTTGAATTCATCAGGAGACGTCGCCTACTAGACGACGTCGCATCAATATGCCGAGTTTGCTTTGCACCTGTTCGACAGTGCGTCCAGCAACAAGCGCTGCGACATCATCTGCGTAGCCGACCAGGCGCGACTCTGGCATGTCGAGTTTAAGCAGACTGTCATAGGTAGCGTTCCAGAGGTCCGGCCCTAGGATGGATCCCTGTGCTACCCCCGACGTGACCTCCATCCACCTTTGACCCTCTAGTGTTTCATAGAGCATGAAGCGGTTCCTCAGATAGTCCCTCAAAATCCGTAAGAGATAGCTCGGCACTTTTCGGAAGCATTACGCTCGTCGTGTATCCACACTTGATACCGATTTGAATCTTCATCGTTATCGTACAACCATTTCGCTGCGGGTATACGACGATAGCATCAGCCATCAGGCGTTGGGTGCACGTACAACGACACCTCTATCAGTGCCCCTAAATAAATCGAGGCAGGGCAGCCAAGACTTGAGCGGCAGACGGCATCATCGCAGCAAGGCCAGTCCGGGCTGTTTATTGTGTGCCGCTCGTTGCGTATTGTGGCTAAACCGTGCTCCAAAAGGAACCACGTGCAGTGCTAATTTCATGGACGTGGCCACCACGTAGTTGGATCCTGCCCAAGGCCGTTCACCCAACAGCAACAACAGGACTTAACACAGCAGCGAGAGCATTATATTTACGATTACTTACTGCCAACATCGGCACCCTTTGATATTTCACAAACCAACGATTATTTAGTGTTTCAATCAAGTTTACGTTTAAGATTTTTGATAAAATCAATGAAGTTAATTTAAATATTTAAATGAAAATGAAAATCAATAAAAGGTGCAGGAGATGGCGTCGAAGTGTACTCATCATCGCGAGTTCTCCACTCTCTTGGCGAGGTTCTCTAAATAGTTTCGGTGTGCGCTTAAGGGCGTCCGCTTCGGAGTGTCTTCTTCTGTGTTCATGCGGACGTTTGTGGGTGCAGCCTGCCGTGTCGATTAGAGCAGTTTCACCGCGTCTTCGTTACATACTCGCGTCGCAACAGGCTAGCTGCTCAGCAGCATTCGATCTGTACAGGGAGCACACGTTCCATGAGAAAATGCGCAGGTCATTTATCCGTTGTCGTTGCCGGGTTCATCGTTGTAAAATATATCCTGTCCAAGGCTTCTTCCGTGGCTTCATAACATCGAAAAAGCTGACTGACGGGTTTAACTTAAAAAAGAGGAGCCCGTGGACTGCAAAAGAGGAAGTAAGTTGCTTCCCAACTGGTCCGGTCTGTCACCAACTGGGTGCATCCTCAACAAAAAATTTACTTCGTAACATCGGTTTTCCGTGTAGGGTTGTCAGCCCTACCCAACCCCCAACCTGGAGGACCAGTTGGTACATTTTGTCTTATTTTTAGGCGCGGAAGACTCGCCTTCGTCCTTCTCCGTCTGCAGTTTTTCATGAAGAAAAGACTCCTAGCGATCACCACGTGGAGGCTTGGTAGTAGATTTGTTGGTGTTGTTTCAGCAGGCGTTTCCCAGGTTTTATGCTCCATCGTGGGTACCAATCCACGTTTCGCCCTCGGGCCTGTGTTACCCTTTGACCGCCTAGGTATTTGACCTCCTCAAATAGGTGCTTTAAAGTACAATTTAAGCTCCCGGGCTCACCACGCCTCCGGTTGGTCTATGTGATTAGTGCAGAGTGAAGTTGTATTAGCAATTTCCCTTTTCAAAATGTTAGTAAGAGTGGTAATATCTGCTAGAAGCTCTAAGTTGCTGATCTGCGCTTTTCACTATTCTGATGACATCTATTTGCTCGACACTCAGTCTGACGAGTTGTCGTCATTTGCAATAATGGGTAAAGCATGGTTGCTGCTGACCGTGGCACCGCATTTGATTTCATCGGACGTGTTAATAGCCCTGGATTCGCTGTCGCTGTTTTTTTCTGTGAAATTCGCAAATGCGGTTTTTTTCAACACCAAGATCAATTTGAGTGTCTAGTATTCTTTCTGTGTTGCTATATTAGAATAGCACATTGAAAACAGCCTCCACTGTCACTCAAACGCTCCAAGTCTTCGTCAACAACTGCCTGTGACGTATCATTGGAGTACGCTGGTCGGACACTATAACAAACCAAGAACTTGATCGGCATACAGGCCTGGCATTCGTACGCTCTGGGATGGGAAGGCAGAAGTGGTAGTGGATAGGCCACACATTAAGAAAGGCCGACAATCGCATTGTGCCATGCAGTGGAGGCAGCGACGAGGGGCTGGCTCAAGGGCTATTGAGGCAAAAAAAAAGAGAAGGAGCGCGGGGACCTCGGAAAGTCATCAAAGGATAAAGCGCAACAATGTATATTTTCAATATAGCTTTCATTTAAAACACTTTTTTGTTGAAACCCTAAATGATCTTTGGAATTATTCACTAGAGACACAAGTAATCACCGTTTCTGTCACAAACGCGAGTGAAATAAAAGACCGGCAAGTAATATAAAAGAAAAGAAAGAATTAAAGTTACTTGCTTTAGTACTGAAGTTTCAATGAGACTTTACTTCAACTCCTTCAACAACATATGTAGAGAAATACAGAAATTACAACCCAACATAACTTCAAATACGTACTGATTCTCCAAACAAAACTCTCAGCCATGAAGTAGAGTATGCGACTGTCTACCAGTAGGAATCTGAGAATATCGAGTTGCTACTTGCACTTATACAAAATTCCTTCGAATCTTAAATCTTTCGCAGGGAGTCGAAGATCCCAAGAAAAAGCAATAGGAGAGGTATTTGTGTGCTTTTTGTTCCAGCAAAAATAATAACTGAAATTATCCTGCACGTCAAAGAATAAGGTAGGCTACATTAACAGCCTTTGGCTTATTATGGAAAAGTGCGCGGAGCTTAGATCCTTGCTTCCCGATTTTTTGAAAGATATTTACATATGTTTATTCTTGGGTTGAAATTCAAACGCGTTTGCATACAAATGTAAGCATTTTTCACGCACTCACCAAATTATGCAGGTTCAACTGTTTTGGAATAGCTTCCACGTGTCAAACAAAAGTACGAGCAGCTGGTCCGATGTGCGAAGACGTTAAGTTCATTTTAATTGGGCTTTCCGTCCTTTTCCATGGTCTGAAACGATAATATTTATATTTCTATTTTCCCTGACAACCACTCCTACCAAATGTTCACTTTCATATGCAAAAGTTTAAAAATAAACGCCATAAACAACGGAAATTCTAATCAAACTTAATAATTCAAGTAGAATCGATTCGTATAAAAGAGAGAACAGCGTAATTAGTCGGCATTTAGTTTTCTTCAATTAAAAGCTCGAAGTGGTTAGAAACAGTCCGCAGTATCCCTTAGCAATTGAAAGTTAAGCAAAATGGTATTAACCGGTCGTATCCAACCGACATTAAATCCCAATCAAAGACTTTTTCTCCAAGATGAAATACGCTATAAACATCAGTTGGAAAGGATCCGGAGGGAAAGTGCAGACTCCGAAGGATTATACACGCGGAAACAATCAACGGCAGATGATCCATTGCTCCTTGACGAATACGACTCATTTTACCATACAACCAAAAGTCTCCTCGTCCTGTTTCAAATCATGGGAATCATGCCCATAAGACGTAATCCTCCGAAACGTGGAGTGGAAAGGACATCATTTAAATGGTCCCGCGTTTTTGTTTGGGCAATCTTTATATATTGCTTGGAGTTGGTGGTGGTGGTACTGGTTGGATACGATAGAGTGATGAACTTCATAGACAATTCCGAGAAAAAATTCGATGCTATCATCTACAACGTAATATTCCTAAGCATTTTAGTTCCCCACTTCCTGCTGCCGGTCGCAGCTTGGCCGAATGGACCGCAGGCAGCCGTGTTTAAAAATATGTGGACAAATTACCAGTTGAAGTATGCAAAAGTGACCGGGCGTCCTCTGCTATTTACGCACCTGTACCTTCTCACCTGGGGGTTGTGCATTGCATCCTGGATTATAAGCATATTGGTTGTGCTACCTCAGTACTACCTTCAAAAGGATTTTGAATTTTGGCACACTTTCGCCTACTATCATATCATAGCTATGTTGAATGGATTTTGCAGTCTGTGGTAAGTATACTCGCATTAATGTCCTGAAAGTATTCTTCATTTATTTTGAAATTCCGCAGGTATGTGAACTGCACAGCTTTCCAATTCACGAGCCGAGCATTAGCGGCGAATTTGCAGGAAACTTTGGAACAATCGAGACCTGCTGAAAAATTAACGGAGTATCGACATCTATGGGTTGATCTTAGTCACATGATGCAACAATTAGGTAGGCTGCCATCAGACATTAATTTTTAAGGACTTAGCTATAGCACGCACTCTACAAGGTGACTAACGAGCTCCCACCTTTTCTATTATTTCCAGGTAAGGCTTACGCAAACATGTACGGAATATACTGCTTAGTAATATTCTTCACGACAATCATCGCAACTTACGGAGCGTTCAGTGAAATTATTGATCACGGAATTAGCCTTAAGGAGCTGGGGCTTTTCATGATAGCCTTCTACTGTATGTCGTTATTGTTCATAATTTGCAATGAAGCGCATTATGCTTCGAAAAGTGTCGGAGCTGATTTTCAGGATCGACTTTTTAACGTGAACCTCACTGCAGTGGACAATCTAACAGCAAAGGAAGTTGAAATGTTCCTCGTGGCTATAGAGAAGAATCCGCCAGTGATGCATTTAAATGGCTTTGCCAACATTAACAGAGAATTGCTAACTTCGGTATGGCAGATAAGATTTTTCAATAACATTATTACCGAAAGTTCCTTACAATGTAAGCTAATTTTAATTCTTTTTCAGAATATTTCTTTTATGGCAACGTATCTAGTTGTGCTTTTGCAATTTAAACTAAGTCTCCTGCGGCAGACAATTCTCGATGCTATGCGTGTCAATGCAACAATGGCTAAACTTCAGATGAACGAAAATTAGAAAATAGATAAGAAAGCATTTTATCCATATTACTGACTGTATTAAATTTGTACTAGATTTAAAACTTTTCGCTTATGGGTTCTAAATTACTTTTGCCAATTTGCATACTTTTATCTAGGGACACTAACCTTCGCGAGGCAATTAGCACAAAAGAACGGTCATTATACCAAATTATAATACTAAAGCTATCTAAAGATCGCAAGGTCTCCTATACTTAGGATATTTTTTTGGAACAGGGTAGGTGAATGCGTTTGCAAACAGAGTGTTGGACTCCTGCAACTGTGCGCCGTCAGACTACCAATTAATACTTTTCATCAGGGAACTACCCTGGGACCCTTTGACACATTACTTCGGGCTAGCTCTCCCGCTCTCCTAGCTTTGGGTTTCTCACCGACGGGAGCGGAGGGGAGGAAGTGAGTTCTTAGCTCAGGAACCTCCTTGTCATCCGATCCTTCCGTTGGTCGAGCCCAACCCAGCGCTCCGCAACCTCTCTCTGAAAATGTTGTCTGGAGAGAGCTCCCCTGTATCTGCATAAAGCTGCTGACAAAGCCGTCCTACCCCCAGGAAAAAGGGTGTTTTTAGCGTTGTCCTCCACTCCATTGCTGAACGCACAATCAGAAGAGCGCGCCTTCCCAATATTGTGCAGGTAAAACTGAAAACCTCCATGCCCGTTGGAAGTTGGATAAGCAAATAATTAATCTTACCGTGCGTTGCGAGCGCTGTCCACGGCTGCTTTGATTTGCTCGAAGAAGCTTATTTTCAAATCGAGCATTAAGCCAAGGTATTTATCTACTGGTTTGGACTCTATATTCAACTCGACATGGGATGCCGGGTTGGGATTCTCTTTCTGGCCAAGACGACTACTTTGTTTTTTTTTTCAACGTAATGCTGAAACCATGAGCCGCCATCCATCCGCATACTCGTCGCATCAACACGCAAAGTCTGCTTTGTGCCTGTTCAACAGTGCATCAGGCAGCAAGCGCCACCAACGTCGTTTGCATAATTGACCAGGCGCGATTCTTCGGGCATATTGAGACTCAGCAGACTACCGTAAGAAGCGTTCCAGAGGTCCGGCCCTGGGATGGATCCCTGTGCTACTCCCGATGTGAGTTTCACCCTCCTTTAGCTCTCTAGGGTCTCATAGAGCAGGCACCGGTGTTTCAAATAATCCCCCAATATTCACTGGAGATAGTTTGAAACATGGAATGAGTTTTCTAATGGGAATGGAATTGAAGGCATTTTCGGCATGAAGCATTACGAGAAGCATTATTGGTCAAGATCGGCGGCTGTGTACCTCGTTTCGATGAACCGCATTCCCGATCTGCAAAATAGCATCCACCGTGGATCTCCCTGATCTGAACCAGAACTGCCTTGGGGATCAAGGAAAAATGCCCTCCTTCAATCAAGCGCTGAACGCCACGAGCAACAAGCCTGGCCGTTGACGAAACATCAGTTTGTAAACTTCCGCCGGGATACCATCAGGACCTAGCGCCTTCATATTCTTCATGGTGAGAACCGCTTCTTCGAACTATCTCATTGTAAAAAGGGGGCAATGATCGACGCTTTCCGCGCTATTGACATCAACCCGTTCGGGATGTCTAGGGATAATGCCTGTACAATGCGATCCACCTGGTCTTTACTTGGTATGAAGCGCTTCTGCAGGGCTTCGATTTTCCCGTTGACGAGCTTATAAACAAGTCCACCAGTACATAAAAGGCTTGTCACGGCTGGGGCCCCTCCTGGGCATGGAAGTCTCACACGCTGTCGTTATCAGGTTCATCATTGAGTTTACAACAGTGTCAGCTGCAATACTACCACCCTCCGAGGCGCCCTCCAGCGCGACTCTGCCTGTTTCAAGAACTTGGACGAATTTCACGATATTCATCTTCGCGGCATTCCACAAGCTGGGGAAGCGCCGGGTTGGTGCACGCCAGCAAGTATCGTCAGTCACTTCGGATGCAATGTACTGCGATCACTTGGCAAGAAATCTTCCAGGGCCCGCCAGCCGTCAATCGAAAGTGCCAGAGATTCCGTCGCAAAAGTGTTGTCTGGGATGCTTTCTTCACAGCCAGTGCGCCGAAACGTTGGCGTGGATCGGGTGTTTAAAACTCGGTTCTCGCCACCATTTCCAGCATCTCTTTTTCTCTAGAATCTGAGGGATGCCCCATTCAAGGGCCTTAGCATTAAAATCACCGTTTACCAGGAATTGTACCTCTGTGCCCGAAACGGCGTCCTCCAGAGCATCACGCCGACGGCGAAAATCTGGCATCATCTCATTCGGCGTCAGGAAAAAGCTAGAAAATGTTATCCCTGAATACCGAATCCAGACAAACAAATTCCCTCGGCCTTGGAGAAGAACACGAAGTCGAACGTTGCCCCGAACCCGATAAGTCAAGGTACCATGAAGCCAGGTCCCTGTATTGGTATGGCTCGCTGATAAGCACTAGATTAGCCTTTACCTCCGCAGGGAGCTGCACTTGCAGCTCGTGAGTGGTTGCATTCTGATAAATGTTAATTTGTAGAATGCGGATCATCCTGTTCGCGTCCTAGCCCTTTCTAGATACGTCCTATAGATTGGACACCCTCTCGAGCTCGCATTGTGTGCGACGCCCTCACCAAACGCGCCGCGATCCCTGCAGAGAACGCAATTTTCGCTTTCATTGGAGGTCTTCGCTTGAAGGTCTACCTGACCATATCTCCGGAAAGCTGTCCTCCTGTCCGGTCCCGTGTACTCCTCGACTTCAACTTTTTTTGGGAGGCAGTGAAGATCTCGGGTTTCTAGAGAGCACATGGGCTTTAGGCTGGAAACAACAGCCTTCTCCCCCAATAACCCCTTGGCCGCTGCGCAGAACATAATCTTGCTAGTCATCTTCGGGCCCATTGCGACGAGGACTTCCCCACTGCTCGTTTTTCGTATGCTCCGTTGTATTCGGGCTTCATCCTAAAGCGGATTTCACTAAGGACTTCGCAAATGACTTACTTTCCGTCGGCTTAATGAACAGAGCCGAAAGTCTAGTCCTTTTTTCGTTTCCTCGTCTTTTCGGTTTGTAGTTTCCTTGTCTTTGGATAAACGGGTCTCTGGCGGCGTTACCAATTGTTTCATTTACTCCATCTTTGCCTTTGGTAAAGTCTTCCCGCTTTCTCCCTAGTTCGCTTCGCAGTGCGGTTCGCTTGGCGCTAGCAGTATTCTCAGCGGGAGATGTGATTGTTTCTGCTTCCCAAGTGTCCAACGATCTGGTGGAACTGGAGGAACTACTGGACCGCATCTCCTTTTTCAGGCGAACGTGGAGGGTAGTTCGCCTGTAGAAGGAGATGCGGTCCAGTGGTTCCTTCATTTCCATGAGATCGTTTTTGAAGCCTTGGCTGACGTTTCTCTGGAGGAACGTTGCCGACAGCATACGGTTCACCACTGCCGCGCATTTCCTGATGGGCCTTTCCTCTTTGGGTCTAGCTAGAATGGTCGACTGCACTTGTACTCGTTTCGTGTCCGAATCCATCTGCTTAGGAGTAGCGATGCTCACTGGGCTTTTCTTTGGAACAGGGGCGCCACAGGGTATTGGAGTTGCCGTCCCTACACCGTCAGTCGTGCCACTTATTAAGGCTTCCACTTTATTTGGGGGTGCCGGTGTGACATTGGGTATTTCGCTGATCGCTGGGGTGAACGACGTGCTTTTGTGCTGTGCCCAAACGCAATCGGCTCTTCCCCCTTCCCTGCGCATCGTGTGCAAGGGAGCGGGCCGTAATAGTCAGGAAGTCCCTGAGGCCTCGACTACGCTTAGCTGATTCCGAAACTCGCGGACGGGTCAACACTCGCTCGGGACAACGCGGTCCACTAACACCGGTTCAATGAAACACTACCCGACCAGGGTTTCGAAGGGGCTGGCTTCTGATACACGTATGAATTCCCACGTTGGCAGAGCTAGGCTCACGTTTCCTGATCTCGCAATGATACCACGGTCATTGAAAAATTTTTGAGCTGCTACTAAGAGGACTAATGGCATGTTTTTCTGAGATTCTGGCGATACTCGACTCATGCCAAGAGTCAATCGGCTATCAAGACCTTAGAGTCAGTGGTGATGTTCTCCGAGCTGCGCTAACGAGAATTCAGTAGCCAAGATTGGTCTGAATACCGTAGTCGATGGTAAGCGACCAAAAGACCGGCCGAAATAGCGGTGGCTTAATACGTTAGATGGGGATTTGAAAGCCTCGCGATTGCAGCCAGATGAGGTTTTTGACAGAACCAAATGGCGAAACGGATAAAGACGAGCTGACTCCGCTTGTAAATGGGACAAAGGCCGAAGAAAAAGAAGGGGCAGAATATCTTCTCGGCGTCGTGAGTTGCTGAGATAATCTATTGAAGATCTGCTGATATATTAGAGATAATAAACCTCCAAGATTGAATGGAAGTGAATAGAACAACATCTTGAAAGCAGTGATCGAACGCCTGACAATGGCACTATGCCGGGGAAAAGTGCTCGCTCATGTTTAGGGAAAGTGGGGTCTAACATAAAAAGAATGAAATGCAGTTCCCGGCTGTTTGTAGCCCAATTGGACGCCCATTCTGATTTGACTGCACACTTCCGGAAACCCACTAATAAGAAATTATAAAGAGATTCCGAAAAGATGGGTGTATCCATATATTTATCTGTTGATTCTTTGTATTGAAAAGTGAGTCGAGCGAGACCAAGAAGATGTGAATTATCATCTGACATAAATCCTCATGACGATCGGCTTCATCGTTTTCGATTGAGAGATTCACCAGATTCTACTTCTACTTCTACGCGAGGACCCAGATCACGTGCTGTTCCGTTGTCTGAACTTCATTAGAATGGAAGAGAGTGAGACTGCAAATGCAAATAAAGTTTGAAGAATCCTTTAGGGATAGTTGTCCCTGAAAATGTAGTGTATCACTACCTATTCATCCTTGAAAAACGAACAGGATCGATGATTGAATTAAGGGTGCGAGATACCTTGTATACTCAAGAAATTAACAACAAAACAAGTTCCACCCTTCGTTAAAAGATGTCCTGAGCGCTCTAATAAAACCTTTTACGGCTAAAATCAAACTAGTTAATTTTATCTACTATCTCAGTACTCAAAGTTTATCTTAGAATCCACTTCTATTCAATCAAAAACTTTTCAAACATCTCTGTCCTACTATTCAACATTCGAATCGCCTTCCTCTATTCTGATTTGCATTTTCCTCTGCAACGACAACTTCATCGTCATTAAAACAGTTTGATAGAATATCCGACAATGAGAGTGTAATCAAAATCTACCAGGTATAGTAATCAGCAACATTGCAGATAATTCGAGGAGCACAGATACACAACCTAAACAAGAAGTTCACACTGGCTCCTTCTGAGCTCCCGAATTATCTCTCACCAGACGCTGACCTACGAGGAAACCCTGTAGTCACAATAATGACAATGACTGAAACTACACGCTAATTAAATTTCCTCAAAGAAAACATCGTCCGTTGGTAAGCGCCATTCGAAATCTGTACAAAAAGCAGAAACTAGGATCCACCCGTTAAGTGAGTTTAATTAATTGGCGAGAGCCCGGAACGACAGGCACCATATGAGATTCAATAAATTATCCAATCAGGTGTAACCTCCTTGATTAGACACTATCCCACAAGGTTCTTAGCCTGATTGACGTTAAAAGTAAATAAATCCCAGGATATTCTGACATTGTACTCGTCCAGGGAAAGTTGGAGGCGAGGTGCGTTGCCTAACATAGTTGGGTATTGTCCACCTGGACACCTGAGCACCGTTTTGTTTTTCCTATTGTCTTCGAGGGCGTCGATGTAAGCTAGCTTTTTGTGTGTTTTGTACACAGTTGAGTCCTCTCCGGCATTAAGTCTGATTAGTTTCTTAAGATGTTGTCTGTAAGCTCGTCAGGACAATTCATCAAAATTTCAGAAGGAGCTCCGTATCGCTAGCAGACTTTATGAATGGAAGGATGAATGAAAGAATTGAGTTCTGAGTAATACACAAATGAATGGAAGGACTATTTGAAGTGCCCAGCAATTGAGGCAAAATGTGATGCTGGCAGTGCTTGTTTTCTTTGCCATTTACGGAAATTATATTTTGAGGGTATCAGACGTTTAATTGTATAACGCAGGGGGGATTTGGGGATGATGTAGCCTTGTTCAGTTGGATGATTAGATTAATAGCTTCAATTTAGACAGGTGTCTTGAGAACACAATAAACAAAAGTTCTTCTAGAGAAACATTAGCGATTTTCTTACCTTTGCCCATGAATTTTGATCCTTTTAATCTAAATTTATAGTCATTGTTTCACTTTTTTATTTCGCAATTGGTTCTAATGAGTTCGCTTGCTTTTGAATTCTGGGTTAAGAAATAGTAAAGGGATGAACTGTGATCTGAATCAAACTCAACACCCAACGCAATGTTACGAACGAGCACACAGAAAAGAAGCCTCAGTACCAAAATACGATTTGAACAATTTTTTTGAGTTTATTTGAGTGCTATTCGACAAAAGTATGATAATATATACATATATATGGCATACCAGGTTAATTCTGACCCGAGTTGCAAACGCAGATCCGGCTAAGTTCAAGTTATTATGAAAATAAATAGCCATTTCCATTTATGCTCGTCTTCCTAAACCCTTTCCTTCTTTTGGGGGAGTAAACCTGCATAAACAATTCATAATTAGGAGGAGAGAATCGACGCGCTTATCGGATGAATTAAAGTGACGTTACACTGAATTTCAGCGGTTCCCCTCCAAATACCTCCCCTACTTTTGGAGGTAACCATGGGGCATTGAAGCTCGGTTGCAAGGCTGACGATTTCCTCACTATTCGTGGAAATGAAATTTGGGGATAATATTTCAAATTCTTTTAATGGGACCTCAGGGGCACGAAGACGGTAACCAACATGGTTAAAAGTCGCTAAACAACATCAGAGTCAACCACCAGGGACAAAAGACCTGGGCGTCGTATGGTTTAGACGAATCAACTAAACGAATTTATCGTCCGCGCCGGTTACCGTGTAACGGATTTGGAGTGGAATCCATTCTGGTGCAGATACCAACACCATGATGCGTTCATAACCCGCTTTCCAAAACAAAGTCATGCTCCGGGGCAGAACGTCGTCAATCAATACCGGATAACAGTGAAAAACAATCCAGTTGTCCTATCAACTAGGCAACAAATTTTTACAAACTGCACTGATCAAAGGAGCAACTCGAATACTCCGCCTGTAAGACACTCCGTGAACAAAGTAATTAGAATAAGCTTAGTGACTGGGGATGTTGACCCAATTTATAATGAGGCTTTGACCGCATTCCAGATCGCATTCACAGACTATGCTGAGATTCTTCCAGGCCAAAAATCTCAAAACTAAAGTTTACTTCGGCAACTACCCACACCATTGCTGCCGTTGACAGAATTTTGGCTGATCGTTTGGCTAGCAAGACTACTGCCGCAGAGGTGCACAGCCTGGTCGATGTTGCTGTTGCCACGGTTATTCGCCTCAATAATCTACATCTTGGAGCGAATAACGGAGGTAAGCGCAGAAGGACTTTACAGTTTTGAGTGTTTCTACTCAAAAAAAGAGTCGAAAAGTTGAGAAAGGAGATCGACCGTGTTACGCAGGCACTTCTTGAAAATCCATCACCAAGAGTGCACATATGCACTGCCAACATCAATGGAAACTACCACGGCTCAATGATATGCCAATCAAAGAAATGCTTCAGGTGCTGAAGCAGAAGCTTGCGGTATGCTCCAATCGCGCCCGCAGGTATTAAAAAATCTTTCATCGAAGGGCAGACATCACCTTGTTCTTCCAAAACCAACGGGAATTCTATAAAAATCTTACTAACTCAGGTCGTAAAAACAACCTCGATCGGGATCAGACACAAGACTTCCTGTGAAGTCTTTGTAGCGAATCTAGCCATTGCAATTTAGAAGCAGCGTGGCTGCCACACCTTATGCGTTCATGCAAAGCCATCCATGAAATGATCATGCCTGATATAACTGAAGTGAACGTAGAAGTAGCCCTTGATAAGGCAGGTAATTGGAAGGCGCCAGGAGTTGATCAGATTCACAACTTCTGGTTGAAGCGCCTTAAGAGCACTCACACGGTATTGGCAATTCATTTTAATCAGATGATTCATCATCATCATCATCCACGGCGCAACAACCGGTATCCAGTCTAGGCCTGCCTTAATAAGGAACTCCCGACGCCCCGGTTTTGCGCCGAGGTCCACCAATTCCATATCCCTAAAAGTTGTCTGGCGTCCTGACCTACGCCATGGCTCCATCTTAGGCAAGGTCTGCCTCGTCTTCTTTTTCTACCATAGATATTGCCATACGGATTAAGTGAACCACCCACCGCAACTTGTTGAGCCGGATTTTATCATCAACCTGACGGTCATGCTATCGCTCATCGATTTGGCTACGGAATCGCCCATCCTCATGTAGGGGGCCAAACATTCTTCGGAGGATTCTTCTCTTGAACGCGGCCAAAAGTTCGCAATTTTTCTTGCTAAGAACCCAAGTCTCTGAGGAATACATGAGGACTGGCAAGATCATTGTCATGTACAGTAAGAGCGTTCACCCTATGGTGAGACGTTTCGAGCGAAACAGTTTTTGTAAGCTGAAATAGGTTCTGTTGGCAGCCAACAACCGTGCACGGATTTCATCATCGTAGCTGATATCGGTTGTGATTTTCGACCTTAGATAGGGGAAATTATCAACGGTCTCAAAGTTGTAGTCTCCTATCTTCTTTGTTTTCGTGTGACCAGTGCGATTCGATGTTGTTCGTTTCTTTAGTTTTAGCGCTGACGTTGCCATCATACACTTCGTCTTGCCTTCATTCATGTGCAGCACAAAATCTCGCGCCGCCTGCTCGATCTGGATGGAGGTAGACTGTACATCTCGGGATATTCTTCCCGTGATGTCGATATCGTCAGCCAGGCCAGTAGTTGGGTGGACTTGAAGAGGATGGTGCCTCTCGCATTTACATCCGCATCGCGAATCTCTAAGGCTAGTTTTAAGAGGACGCATGATAGGGCATCCCCTTATCCTAGACAGTTGTTGATGTTGAATTGTCTTGAGAGTGATCCTTCTGCTTTTATCTGGCCTCGTACATTGGTCAGGGTCAGCCTAGTCAGTCTTATTAATTTCGTTGGGGTACCGCATTCTCTCATGGCCGTGTACAATTTTACCCTGGCTATGCTATCATAGGCCAGTTTAAAGTCGATGAACAGATGGTGCAACTGTTGTCCATATTCCAACAGTTTTTCCAACTGAAGTCCACATTCCACCAGTTTTTCCATCGCTTGCCGCAGAGAGAAAATCTGATCTGTTGCTGAATTGGCTGCAGTGAAGCCTCTTTGGTATCCGGCTTTGGTATCCGGCCTAGCAAGATAACGGAGAATATCTTATAGATGATACTCAGCAACATGATACCTCCAGAATTGCTGCACTGCATGATATCTCCTTTTTCATGCATGAGACAGATAATGCCTCGTTGCTAATCGTCAGGCATTGATTCGCTGTCCCATACCTTGAGCACAAGTTGATGAACCACTTGGTGCAACTGATCGCCTCCATATTTAACCATTTCGGCTGTAATTCCATTTTTTTAGCCAATGAATTACACGGAGTGTTTCTCCTATACTTGGAGGTGGCAGTATTTGTTCGTCGTCTTCAGTTGTCGGGACCTCCAACTCGCTGATATTGTGGTTCTTCAGTAGTTCATCAAAGTATTCAACCCATCGCTCCAATATGCTCGTTCAGTCGGAAATCAGATTTCCCTCTTTGTCTCGGCAGGATGAACATTGAGGTGTATAAGGCTTCATCCTGCTGACTTGTTGGTAGAAGTTCCGCGCCTTGTCCGGTTGCTCCCTGTAATTTCCGAGTTCACAGACCTGTTGGTTCTCCCAGGCTTCCTTTTTCCGTCTGTGAAGTCGCTTCTGCGCTCTCCGGAGTTCGTGATAAATCTTTGCGCGTGCCCGCGTCCTTTGGGAACGCAGCTTTACCCGGTATGCAGCATTCTTCGGTTCCGTAGCTAGCTTAGACTCTTTTTGCGGTTGGGGCCAAGTATGTTTGTGGCAGTATCACTGATAACGTTCTTCAGGTGGTTGTGAAGATCATTAGTTGATGCTTCATTTCCAGGATATCTGTTGACTGCGGTTATTGCGGCATCCATTTCCCTCTTATAGGTGTTGTGTAATCCCTTGTATAGGTGTTGTGGTGTGGATGGCTTCAGTGTTAACTCTTACCTGATTGTCAGAGGGGATTCTGGGCGGTGCTGTTATTCGCAGTCGGAGCACCATGCCAATGAGATAGTGATCCGAGTCTGTATTGGCCCCCCTATATGCTCTGACATTCATCAAGGATGAGAGATGGCGGCGTTCAATCAGCACGTGGTCACTTTTGTTGAAAGTGACCCCGTCTGGAGAGGCCCACGTATGTTTGCGCTTTCCGCGTAAACCAGGTACTTGCAAAAACCATTTCGTGTCACGCTGCTAATTGAATAATCCGCAGTCCGTTATCGTTTGTATTTTGATGTAAGTTATGAGAGTCAACGTATCGCCTGAACACGGACCCCGTCCCTACTTGACTATTAAAATCCCCAAGTGTGATTTTGATATCATATTTGGGACAGGCTTCGAGGGTTCGTTCTACTGCCTCGTAGAAGGTACCCTTCTCCGACTGTTCAGACTCCTGTGTAGGGGCGTGAACGTTAATGAAGCTATTATTTCTAAACTTGCCTGGCAAGTACAAAGTGCATAGCCGTCCGCTTATGCTTTCAAACCCCGATAACAGCAGGTTTAATATTTTGGCTGACTAAGAAACCTACTCCGAGCACATGGTTTACTGGATGACCACTATATATATATGGTGTAGCGACTCCTCTCCAAGAAACCGGTCCCTGTCCAACGTACCTCCTGTAACGCCGTTACTTCAGGTCTATATTGGAACAGGGTATCGGCCAGCTGCTTGGCAGTTTCATCTTTGTGCATGGAGCGCACGTTACATGAGAAAATGCGCAAATTGTTATTCCGTTGTCGTTGCCGGGTTCGTCATTGTGTTATCCGTCCAGTCCGAGGCTCCTGTTGTGTCTTCGTAACATCGGTTTTCCGTGTAGGGTCATCAGTCCTACCCAACCCCCAACCTTGAGGAACAGTTGGTACATTTTCTGCCGTTTTTAGGTGCGGGAGACTCGCCTTCATCCTTCTCCGTCTGCAGCTTTTCGTTAACAAAGAGCTCTCAACGGGCACCACGTGGAGGTGGAGGTACGGTTTGATAGTAGAGCTGTTAGTGTTGGTTCAGCAGGCATTTCCCAGGTTTTATGCCCCATCGTAGGTACTAATCCACGTTTCGTCTACCCTTTGACCACCACATCAAAGTGTATGCCAAGACAAGAATCAACTTCATTCCTTGCTAGACATCCATCCATCCAATTCAGCAGGGATATTGGCATGCAATCGGGTTTGGAGAAATGTCGCATAAAAAATTTTTCGGAACAAACACACTGATAATGAAGGGTACGGCCATAGTAATATCCATATTGAAAGTATGGATTCGGACGACGTCTACAAATAGCTTGGCATATTGCAAGCAACAATACCTGTTGTGGCAATAATGGAATTTAAGTTGCTGGTGTAATTTTAATGGCGTCTGGCTCTTGTTCTTAAAACCGAGCAGTTTGGGAAAAATAAAATCATGGCAATCAACACCTTCGCTATTGCCGTCCTCTATATACTTTCGGTGTGATATAGTGGATTAATACCGATCTAGAATCTGTCAATAGACGGATAAGGGTAGTTCTTGCAAACAACAACATGCCCAATAGAACTGCCGAAAAATTGAGGATCACTAACCTACGTCGTCACGGAGGAAGGGGGGTACTTGATTTAAAAACATTGCGCTACAATCAAGTGCATTCTCTTCGTGAGTTTTTCTATGAGAAACAATCCTTTAGCCAAATACAGCAGGTTACTGTCATGGCAATTATCTCTTTTGAACTTGAGAAGCAGAGAGTTGGATCTCATGTCGAATGGTACTTCAGTTCAACAGAAAGTCGACATATGGAAAAAGAAACCCATTCACAAAAGTTATATAAAAAATTTGTTATTGCCAGGCATTGACATCGAACCTCCAAAACTTGGTTGACAAATGGAGTAATTTCTTCTGAGACCGAAGCATTCCTAACTTCAATTCAGGATGCTGCGCTTCCAGCAAAAAATTGATGCAGGCTTTGGATGTTGCTTTCAGCCCATCCTTAGGTTGGTCGCTCCTTGGTCCGGTTGGGTAGAAAGAGTGTTCGTGGGCTTTTTTTAACTATATATCAGAGCTTCGGGTAAGTTAGAACTATCACGTTGCAGCACGAGGTAAAATCCCAGAAGAATTGGAAATCCAATGACCGCATCTTGTCGTCGATACTTTTTCTTCTCATTATCGATGACGTTCTTTGCGCTACCTTAGTTAAAAGACGTGGAGGGATCAACAGGCGGTGTAATTTTTCCTAAAACGCCTTGGGTACAATAGTGATCTCTGCCCATCCGCAACGGTCATCACTAGCTGGTGGTGTCATTGTCGCGTTGGTGACCTCCTCATTAAAGCTATGAGCGAAACAGATTTCTACAAATACCTAGGAATTCTGCAAGGGACCCATGGTCGAGTTGGTTATCTGAAGGATGTTCTGCTGTCCAAATTTTTGTAACGTGTAAAGCTGGTACTGAAATTGCGTCTCTTGGGGAAGAATAAGATAATCGCATTGAATGAATGTATCTGGAGTATTGCCATGGGTTTTTAAAACGTTCAGCGACAGATACGGATTACTATGTCCGATTTTCGAATGCACTATCCTAACTCTGCTTGTAGCGGATTAGCCTGTCTCGTGTCATCGGAGGTAGAAGCGTGGTTGATGTAGCGCAGTCGACTCGCTGCGGGCTTATCTTTTCAGCAAAGAGCAGGCGAGTACCTTGCATGCACCTGTTTATAAGGCAGATTGTGGGCTGATTCCACTTAACTTGAAGGATCCATCTTTCAATCCCCTGAGTGGGGTGAACTCAGACCAGGAGCCTATCGATGAATGAAAATCGAAGGCAATGAACGGCAACCACATGAATTGCCTTTGGAAGTCATTTGTCGTTTTGCATTTTTCGAATAGATGGCTGGGCACTGGAGAGCTCTTTGCTGAGACGGAGGGATTTATGGCTGCCTGGACGACATAGTCGCCACCCGAGCTTATAGAAAGTTCGTAATGAAAGAGCGGGTAAGGAGAAGCTATGCGTTTAAGTTGAAGGTTTAATGGTTTCCCAGAAGAGTATATGTGACAGACAGACAAACAGAAAGACGCTGAACCTCTTAACAAGGTTTTGTTTTCAGAATACCCAAAAGCGTATTCAAACGCAAAATCGATGGCTTTAAACCGGTTAGAAAGTGGGGAAAATAATGGAACGATTCAGTCGATGCCGACGAATCTTCGATATTAGGAACGAGAAAATAGCGGTCGCGGTAATTGCACAGAGAGGATTGGAGGTAATACGTTGGGGACCCAAATAGATCAAGCCTGGGATTCGGATCCATCAGAGCAAATAGGCTGGTGTTTGCATTCCACCAAAGGTAACAATTGCGCAATCGAAACAATGTTAACTGGCTTGGTTTGTGCTCTGAGCGCTGGATTGTGTATTTGAATTACAAACAGCAGAGGTCGTTGTCGTTTCAAGGAGCTCGGGGTAAATAGTCGATGACTGGATGGTTTGATTCGTAAGTACGTAGCTAAGTCCTATACTAACGGCAACCATAAGATAACCTTCTTTCAAGACGTGAATCTGGATTGGTCCATGAAAGCAAGGAGAGAATGTATTCGTTATAGGTGGTGAAACTATTAGTGGAGCCATTAGATTGCGGAATTTCTAGCTATATACCAACCAATGGGAATAAGACTGGATTTCGGCAAGAAACGGGAAACGTTTAAATGAAACTTAATGAAAAACCATTGCATAGAGTAATTCTTCCGGATCTATATTTGCTATCGCACCGCTCCACCCGGAGGTCGTTAAACTAGGGGACAGATAAGGAACCAATTCGGTTTCCGCGAAAAGCATTCCCCAATCCAACAGGTGCACAGAATTACAAATGCATCAGAGCGCCTATTCAGAGTGAAATACGAAGGAACCTACTCTGAACTGAATGAAATGCAACACGTGTACCGCAGCTCAACACTGTTTCTGCTGTATACCAATAGCGACATTCGCAAACGACACTTACCATGGAAGGAGCAAAAAATTAGTTACAAAGAGCTATTATACATTAACTTCACAAACAAAAAAGACTAAGGTCATTATGAACGGACAAGATCTGCCACAGGCGAGTGATGTCAAATATTTAGGTATGACACTTGATGCTAAGCTCAGCTGGAAAAGGCTAATCCTAAGAAAGAAGGACTAGTTGAATCCCAGATATAGACTGGCTTTTGGGGAGGAATTATTAGGTGACTATCGACAACAAGCTGCTAATTTATAAGCAAATCCTAAGGCCCATATGGACGTACGGCATCCAGCTCTGGGGCTCTACCAAAGAATTAAACTTGAAAGTAATATGTTCCAAAATACAGTGCTTAGGAGCATTTTTTTTTGTCAGGTAGGGTAGGTGAATGCATTTACGCACACAGTGTTGGACTCCCGATTCGGTACGTTGTCGGACTACCAAGTAAACACCTCCCCATCGTCAGAGAGCTAGCCCGGAACCGTTTGTCATATTACTTCGGGCTAGTCCCCAAACTCTCCCGCCTTGCGGAGCCTTCAAATCAGGGAATTCCTTTCACCAACGGGAGGGGAGAGGAGGAAGGGAACTGTCAGTTCAAGGAACCTCCTGTCATTCGGTTCCTCCTAGAGCTGTTGACGAACCCCATCCCACCTTCCACAAGAAAAAAAAATGTGGTGGACGTCGTCCAGAACTTCATTGCCAAACACACAATCTGGAGATCGCGCCTTTCCAATCTTGTGCAGGTACGACTGAAAACTTCCATGCCTGCTCAAAAATTGGGTAAGGAAATAGTCAGTTTCGCCATGCTTCCGATTCAGCCACGCACCTAAGTTGCCGATGAGCCGCGCAGTCCATCTGCCTCTAGTTTCATTTTGCCACGAGAACTGCCACTCGTCTAGAGTGCGTTGCCGTTCTTCGCGACCTCCCTTGGCTCATCTCCCTTGCGCTTATATATGGCTTGACGCTCCTTAGCAAGAAGGGCAACGGGGATAACTCCCGCGGTCACCATCACAGCCGGTTCAGAGACAGTGCGGAACACAGACGCCACCCGCAAAGCTCCCCGTCTTTGTACTTGCGCGAGGCGTTTACGATATACCTCCTTGTTAGGAGCGCCAGCCCATAACTCCGCATCGTAGAGCAAGACAGACTGCGTTGAATCCATCAGGAGCCGTCGCCTGTTAGACGTAGGACCCCCATTGTTTGCAATTAGTCTACTTAACGCGAAATTCCAGCTGCAGCCTTCTTCGCTTCTGCTTTGATTTGTTCATAAAAGCTCATCTTTGAGCCAAGAGTCAACTCAAGGTACTTTACCGCTGATTTTGACTCGATTATCGATTCGCCGAACGATGTGGGACGCAGGGTCGGAATTCTCTTTTTAGTCAGGATGACTACTTTCAGTGCAAGGTTGAAACCATGAGTAGTCATCCATCCGCTTACCTGTCGCATAAATATGCCGAGTCTGCTCTGCGCCTGTTCGATAGCGCGTCCAGCAACAAGCGCTACGACATCATCTGAATAGCCGACCAGGCGCGACTCTTCTGGCATGTCGAGTTTAAGCAGACTGTCATAGGCAGCGTTTCAGAGGTCCGGCCCTAGGTTGAATCCCTGTGCTACCCGACATGACCTCCATCCTCCTTTGACCCTCTAGTGTTTCATAGACCAGGGAGCGGTTCCTCAGATAGTCCCTCAATATCCGTAAGAGATAGTTGGGCACATTGAAAGTATTGTCTAGTGTGCCTAGAATGTCTTTCCATGTTACGGAATTAAAGGCGTTTCTGACGTCAAATGTTACGAGGAGCACCACTCGTCGAGTTCGGCGGCTATGTGCCTCTGCTCGTCGAACGGCGTCCACGACTTGCATGACAGCATCAATTGTGGATCTCCCTGCTCTAAAACCAAACTGCCGGGGAGATAGCGGCAGCGCGTATCGTTTCAGCGAGTCTAGTTCTGATGGGCCTCGCCACCTTGCAACGAGCAGGGAAAATTCCCTCTTTCAGGCACGCGTTGAATGCGCCGAGCAGTAGGTCTGGCCGGCGTTGGAATACCAGTTTGTATACCTTTGTTGGAATACCATCGGGTCCTGGCGTCTTCTTGCTTTTCATAGAGAGGACTGCCCGTTTCACCTCTTCTATAGAGAAAAGTGTACAGTCCCTGCGCTCTCTGCGCCGACGTCATCATCCCATACGGGGTGCGCAGAGAAGACTGCCCTTACAATGCGTCCATCTGCTCGGCCTTAAGTGAACAGGGTTTCCGCAGAGCCCCGATTTTTCGGGTTACCAGTTTGTAACCGCGTCCCCACGGATCCCCTTTCACCTCGTCGACCAGATCTTGCCAGCAGTGAGCTTTGCTCTTGTTCATTGCGCTGCGGAGTCTCCTTTTGGCTGATGTGTATCAAAACAAGGAAGGTTTGCCGCGCCTCGATGCCTTCCTGGGCATGGAGGCTGCGTAAACCGTCGTTATCAGGTTCATAACTGAATTTACGACGTGTCCTAGCTCTTTCCAGTTCTGCTCTGAAAACTCGACACCACCCAGATCCCGCAGTATGCGCAACGCTCTTATCAGTCACGCCACGGTCCTTGTATAGCACGCAACTTTCCTTTTCATTGCAGGTGTTCGCTTTATGGCTTGCCTGACCGCATTTACGGCATGTTGCCCTTCTGTCAGGCACAGTTTGCACATTTGTGCCCATAATCCAAACATCTGTAACATTTGGTTGGGGCGGCCCGGATTCGTATCCTACACACTACGCAACAAATTCGTTTGTTCCCGCTGTTTAGAAGCTTCATCGCGGATTGCTCGGCAACTTCTACCACAGCGAGTTTTGTCCTCGGGAGTTCACAGAGGTGATACCAATCCGGACATCGGTTACCTCCGGGCATTCGCGTTTGATGGCCTCTTCTACCTCGTTCTTTTCTGCAAGACAGTCAAGGCCTCGGATTTCCAAAGAACACGTGGGTTCCAGGCTGGAAACCAAAGCTTTTTCTCCCAGAAGCCGCTAGACTGCTTCACAGAACGTGACTTTATTTATAGTCTTCGGACCTAGTTTGACTAAGACTCCACCACCCTTCGTTTTACGAATGGAAGACACTTCTGCTCCGTTATCTTCGGATTTAATCTTGTAAGGGATTTCACTGAGGACTTCCGCAAAAGTCTTGTCTTCCGTCGGCTTAATAAGCAAAGCTCACGGTTTAGTCCTACTTCGTCTCCCCACCTTTTCTTTTGGTGCTCCGTCCTTCATGTCCGCCTTAGTTCTAGGCAGATGTTTTTCTGATGGCGCGACGTGTTGTTGTCTTTTATTCATCTTCGCCTTCTTTTTTTGACCGCTGGAGAGTACCTGAGTGAATTCTCCTTCAGATGTCCCTTCTTCCTTTCGTTTTTTACCAAATTCGCTGTGCAATGGGCTGTCACCCATCTGTTTGGTACTCGTGGTGTCCCCGTCGGGAAGCGCGGTTGTTTCTGCTTCTTGCGGATTTTGTCTTACTTTCCATGTAAGCCTATAGTTTGAAATCCTGTCCAGGAGCTCCTCCAGTTCCACTAGCCCTTTTTTCACCCCCTTGCCTACGTTTTTCTGGAGGAACGTCGCAGATCGCATGTGTTTCACAACTGGCGTGCATTTCTTAACAAGCCTTTCCTCATCAGCTCGCGCCAGAGTAGTCGACAGTCCTCCAACTCGGCAATATTCGAAACCATTTGATTAGTTTCGGCAGTTTCCACTGTGCCTCTTTCCGCAATTATAGCACTGTGTGGTATGGTCTGGGTTCCTATCTGCATTGCAGGTGGCGCATCACTTTGTGAGTCCCTCTCTCCGTCTGCGCGTCCCGATGTCTTGCCCGGTATTTCTGCCCTTGTTGTTTCCTTCGCTCCGCGCTGGGGCGAACTGCGCATTTTCGTGCTGAGAATAAACGCACCCATCTCATTCTCCACTTCCACTATCTCCTCGTTTCGTTTGTTTTTATTCTCCATTTAAGTTGTTTACCAGCGCATCGTGTGCAAGGGAGCTATACCCTCGGAGACAAAGCCCCTACCCCAGTTCCCTGATGGCTAGCCTAAGATTAGCTGATTCCGGAACTCACGGACGGATCAGCGCTCGCCTGGAGCAACGCGGTCTACTAATACCGGTCCAATGCACACTACCTGACCAGGGTTCCGAAGGGGCTGGCTCCTGATACACGCCGCAACTATCACCTTGGCAGAGCTAGGCTCACATCACCCCATCGACGTCGACAAGGAGTTGTCGACGGCTCTGGGGACTTCCAGTGTGTCCCGGCGTGTATCGGTCATTAGCAGTCCGCTCTTCACCGAGAAACTTTCTCGATGCTACTACCTAGGACGCAGGTATTATGTCAGCTAGGGGGTCAGAACTACTTGCACGTGCACTTCGGGGACGTCACGCCCCGTATCGTAAGCGACCCGTGAAGAATCGTTGACGATCCCTGAGGGGAGGACTAGTTGAATCCCAGATATAGACAGATGTACTGGCTTTTGGGGAGAAATTCTTAGTTGACTATCGACAACAAGCTGCTAATTTATAAGCAAATCCTAAGGCCCATATGAACGTACGCCATCCAGTTCTGGGGCTCTATCAAAGAATTAAACCTGAAGGTAATATGTTCCAAAATATAGAGCTTAGGAGCATTGTATATGCTCGCTGTTTCATCCGTAATGACGTTCTGCATAGAGACCTTACAGTACAGTTGGTTTGTGCAGTCATCAAAGACCAAGGAATTAAAGATAGCCACCGACTACGCTCCCATGAGAATAACGAAGTCCGATAATTAGCTGATAGCGCTAATATAACGAGATCACTGAAAAGAGTAAAGCCAAACGACTTACTAACAGAAAGGATACCTGAAGATGTAAGCTACTGAGAAATAGCCAGTCCCTTAGCGAGGCCAACCAAAGTGTTGGGGTGGACTATGGGATCTTTTCTCAATTAAAACGAAACCAGAATATTCAATGAAAGCTTCTGGATGAGGATACCTCAATCAAAGCTTGGTGAGTGGTGATTCTAGTGCGTAAAAATGTGGAATTTATAGGGATGGCGAATCCCAAGAGTAGTATTTTCTTAAAACAACCCGGGAAACCGGAAGCTAGACGTTTCAGGTATGCAAGGTTTTGTGTATTTCTTTTATAAAAAGATTTGAGTGTGCATTTGTCCCATTAGTATGTAGCACGTAATATACGCATATATTATGTGAAAATATCCACTTTCAAGTGATATTGACACTCAAAGTCGTGAATTTGCGACAGATTTAAACTATTATAACTTTGTTAGTAATAGTGCGATTTTTACCAAATTTGGCAGGATCATGGTCTATGCTGTAGCTTATATTACTGCATTTCGTGATTCTAGGATGAACTTAAGGGAAGTTTTCCTGTCAATTAGTAAAAATTATAGTAATTTTTGGCCCCCTACATGAGGATGGAAGATTCCGTAGCCTACGCAATGACGAAATTATGAGCGATTCCATGACCGTCCGGTTGTGGATAAAATCCGGCTCAATAGGTTACGGTGGGCGGGTCACTTAATCCGTAGGGATGAGGATGATCCCACCCGGAAAGTCTATAAGGGCAATATCTATGGTAGAAAAAGAAGACGAGGCAGACCCTGCCTAAGATGGAGCGGTGGCGTAGGTCAGGACACCAGACAGCTTTTAGGGATATCGAATTGGTGAACCTCGGCGCAAAACCGGGATGTCTGGAGTTCCTTATTAAGGCAGGTCTAGACCGGATACCGGTTGTTGCACCGTTGGTGATGATGATGATAGTAATTGACTATTATTAACTTTTTTTGAACAGGGTGTTTAAGGACCTAGGCACCATATAGTGGCAGCCTCTTGATTTTTTTCCGATTTTTCGCGCACTCCCCACCTTTCTAACAAATGTTAAAACGGCTTCGAAAAGTACTAACCGAGTCCTTTAATTTGATACCCCACATGACGTTATTTGATGAAAAAAATGTGCACCCCCCTTTTCGATGCATGGAGACCTCCCCTCGCCTTAAATTCAACGTAAAAGGATGTAACTCTCTATATGCATGTGCGTTCACAGTTTCCACCTTTCTACCAAATTTGGTGTCAATCGCTACAAGCGTCTCCAAGAAAAATGCGTGTGACGGACAGACAGACAGAAAGACGGACAGACAGACAGACACACAGTAAACCGATTTTAATAAGGTTTTGTGTTTACACTAAACCTTAAAAAGGAAAAAGATAAGGAGAAAGAGAGGGAAATAGTATAGTCCAGCGGAGTTCGTGTAAGGTTTTGGCAGTTTGAATTTGACGATACGTTTTGGATTGAAAATTTCAAACTACACAGGTAGTACTCATTTATAGGTCTAGTAGATGTATATAAGTGTGCATACAGGGGATGGTGAGGTTATTTCAGTTACATAAAGTGTGCGTTGAGGTGTGTATCGAGTTATTTAGGCTTTCGAGTGGGTGAATGAGGTTGCTGTGGAAGCCCTGTTTCATAGATTTAGGTCGGCTTTACGGTGGTGGAGGGGCAGGGAAAAATTGTGTGTGTTGGGAGCACACTGGTCGTGGATCTTTGATGTGTATAAGGTGATTATGAAGGACGTGGGGGGTGAACACTGTGGCTGTCATACCTTTATCTTCTTATTAATTTACAAGGTGTGTAAATTCGGTTACAAGTATTCAAACATTTTTTTTTTTAATTTGACTAAATTATAGTCAAATTAGTAGACAGAAATGAGTTACAGTACAATCCACACATGGAAAACTGCGCTGACACCAGCAGAAAGCTAGATTTCCATTGAACAGCGCCCGATCGAAATCGGAAATTTTCAAACGCATCTGCGGAAGCATTGAAACCGGTAAGGCCAACTTCGAGCACTTACGTTGATTTTTTACTTTTTTCAATTGATAAATTCTAAATATTGTAAGATTTTGTAATGGTTATGTTCTAATGCCCTTTTGTCTTCATAAACGAAGTCGGAAAAATATAAATCTGCGTTAAATATGTTTATAGATATTCTCCGGAGAGCCAGGTATAACAGAGCTCCTAACTGGGTGCAATATCTAACGTGATTAAGCTCGCTAACCAGGCGTGGATTTACGTCCAATTCTCGAAATGGGAATCTTACCCTGATAGAGTGTAAGAATGCATTAGCAACTGCTGAAAGCTGTCAGTTTTCCCAATTGGGCTAATTGTTGATTTGCTCCGAAATTAGCAGTTCTAACCCGGTGCTGTTTATCATGAGATTCTGCTAATTTTCCTCATGGTTTCCCAACTCCGAAGCCCCGATGTCACTATTTCAAATCAAGTGCGTATTTGTCGCTAATTTCCACAAACTTTCAGTCACAGATAACTACTTCTATTTTTGGCTAAGAGGATTATAGAAGGAAAAGCAATAAAATTTCTCTGCCTTTCTTCCCGATGGTAAACTCAAGCGTAAAATTATATATTTTTCACACGAGTTGATTTGTCGCTTTCTCTTTTATCTCTAATAGAAAGATTGCTTACTATTGATGATGTTCGTCGACTTCTCGTACAGTCCAATGAATGCAAACATCAACATTACATTTGATAAAGTCACGGAAAGAAAGTGATGAAAGGACCTTTAGATTCCAATAGAATTATTTAAAGCGACTTCAATTTAGCTGAAATAGATCGAAAATGAATTCCTTAACGGGCCATCTCATGATTTACACTAGCATCTTCGAACTGGTTCGTATCTAAATGGTAAATTTAAAGCGTTAGGCAACAAAGAAAGTTCTAAGTATTGCGAGTAACTACAGGAGCCAAATATTATGTTTCCTTCAGGTTTCAGCGATGGGGGCTTATAAGTCGCTATTGGTCATTGTATGGTTTGCGATTGAATTCCGTACCAGATTGTCAAGAATAAGATTGAAATGACTACAATCAGCCAAATAGTTAAAAAATGTTCAAATGCAATGAGGCTTATAAGCTGCCCACTTAATTCTGCATTCAACAGATTAATATCAACATAACAACCAACAATTACAATACTAGGAAACGAAAAAATGATGGCGTATAAGGTTGCACTCTCGAATTCTAGAAACATATCTGAATTAGCTAGTAGCCTAAATAGTACACCACGCAGTAACTTTGAGCGGATATAATGGCTCTTCGTGGGTGATACACGGATTTTCGGTGCCCCAGAAACTATTATTTTGTTTTTTCACGTAACGGCTAAGATGGAAATGAGCCTCATCGTTCATGATCATATTTGATGAAAAATCGTCCTCTTCTTCGTTTCAGGATGGCTTGAGCGTAAGTTAGACACGTTTGGCGGTCAACAACTAACTGTCAACAGCACTATCGTACTTCGTAGGGGAACTCCTTTAAATCTTCCACCAAAATTCTGCGTAGCGATCGCCGATTCATGACTTGTCGATTTATATTTTACGTTTGTTTGGTTCACAAATGTCAAAACCGATTTGACAATTGGCGCCATTTGCAAAAGTTATAGTGTTTTCCAATAGATTGATTACGTTTCCCCCACCTTGTACCGGCATTGCACTTCTCATTCCAAAGTAGTGGAGTGTTCCAAATGCAGTCTTTTTAAGGTTTTGCTGATTAAACTCGGTTCAATGTCGGTCTATCTTTTCTGTTTTTTTTTTGAGGAGGTGGTAATCTTCAAAAGATACAGGCTTTACATTATATATATTCGTCATCTCACCTGCCAAGATGTCAATGAGCATCATTCCAGAAATGATGAATGCTGCATCATCTGAGACAGTCCTGAATGCCGAACACACCCTCAAGGTTGTTCTTCTGTAGACTGAACTCAGCTTGTTAGCGTTAAATGCAACCTGCAGTGCCTTTCCCCAAATTGGAGCTGCATAGAGCAGAATCGAACACACTACCCTAGCTATTAGCAACCTGGAAGCATGCCGTGGCCCTTCCGCGTTCGGCATCATTCTTGCCACACTTGCAGTGGATCCTTTGTCATAAACATATTGCGCGTGTTACTTATTGCTAAGCTTGGCATCTATCATTACTCCCAAGTATTTGATGGCAGACTTAGATGTGATGATATGATTCCCAATTTGAATACGGGCAAAATTTCTTTTACGGCGCTTGGTGATGAGGACCGCTTCCGTTTTTTTCTCCGAGAGTGTCAAACCAGAACTCTAAAGCCAACTCTTAACAGCACTGATCGCTTCACATGAGTATAACTCAGCATCTTCGAGGTGTTTTGCGAGCACAACCAGCGCTATATCGTCGGCGTAGCCCACCACCGTGGCGATGATTAAGTACATCGTTATACATGATGTTCCACAGCAGTGGGTCCAGTACACCCGCGGAGACAACGTACTCCTGGGGTCCGTCATCGGTGTCATACCAAAGCCTCCGTTCTTGTAAATAGCTGTTGACAGTAGCTGCAAGATAACCGGGAATACCAATCGTCGCCAGAGATTCTCGTATTAGGTTCCAATTGGCCGAATTGAATGCATTTCTCACATTCAGGGTCACTACTATGCAATATTTGCTAGAACTACCCTTTCTGTAGGTTGTATCTTTGGTCAAGCCAGTAAACATTTTGATGGCATCAATGGTTGATCTGGCTTTACGGAACCCATACTGCCGATCTGAGAGACCTCCTTGGCTCTCAACAACCGGGAGTAATCTATTATAGATTACTCGCTCTAGCATTTTGTCCACAGTATCCTAAAGACAAATAGGTCTGTAGGAGGTTGGCTCACCTGGAGGTTTGCCAGCATTAGGCAGTAGCACCAACTTCGGTCGTTTCCATGATGCAGCAAATGCACGCTTCGAACAACTCAAGTTTAGGGACCCTATTCGCAACGCCATTCAAACCCGGAGCTTTGTTATCTCCTATCCTAGCGCAGATCTCCACCAGCTCGTCACTGGTGGCTGGTGGTATTGCCGTCACACTCAAAGGTCTATGCTCTCCTCTTGCTGGAGGAATAACCCCTGGATATTTGATAACAAGAGCGAAGGGCACGTGATCTGCGGAGATGATCGACCTCTGAATCGCCCCATCACGATTCTATAGGCGCTCCCCCACAGGTTTACGTTCGCTTCCGAATAGAGCTGCCTCAAGCTTTCCGTCTTGCTCCGTTGGATGGCGAGCTTGAGGGTTTTCCTGGCTTCCTTATAGGCGCGCTCTTTTTGCCCTTGGTCGATTCTGCCTACCGCTCTCTGAACTGCTCTTCTGGGTTGGTAACAGTCTTTTCCTAGCACCCAGACCCGCCAACCTATGTACCATTTAGAAGCTCAGATCCTCTACCAGCAGTAGTCATCACAAATTAAGCTCCTTTTTGCGAAATTCTCAATTTTAAGGGAGATTTAAGCGTATAACGTTTTTTCCGAGATTCATCGAAATTTGAGAAATCTTTCTGGCCCCCAGACCCCCCAACTTAGATACCATTTTGAAGCTCCACTACCAGAAGTAGTGATAACAAATTAAGCTCCTTTTTGCGAAATTCTCAATATAAAGGGAGATATAAGCGTTTAACGTTTTTCCCAAGATTCATCGAATTTTCGGAAATTTTTCTGGCACCCAGACCCCCCAAATCTATATACCATTTTGAAGCCCAGGTCCTCTATCAGAAGTAGTGATCACAAATTAAATCCCTTTTTGCGAAATTCTTAATATTAATTAATTAATTAATTAATTAATAGATATAAGCGTTTGAGGTCTTCCCCAAGATTCGCTAAAATTTCAGCAGTTTTTCTGGTACCCAGATTCCCTAACCTAAAATCCAATTGGAAACTCAAGCCATCGAATTCTTTATCACCTTTCCACTTTTACAGTGGCTGATAGGGTGCTGTCAACGTGGATTCGCCTCTTTGCCAGGCGTGTTGCCTATAGTGAAATTGCCATGTTAGAATGTGTATATCCCTTGTGAACCGAGCGGGTAGTCTTTCCAATCCCTACGTCAGGTTGGTCCATTGGAAAATGTTCGCGTCCTTGTAAGTGGGTTTTCTTGCTTTGGGAATAAGTGTCACCTTCACATCACGCCAGTTAATTGGAATATAGATGTATGCTAGGCATACGCGGTATAAGGGCAGCCACCGAATTACAATGCTGCGAATTTATTTGAGATGTGTTGCACCTCATCTACGATTCGGGCGATAATTCCGTGGATTTCACGCCCTGCAATGGTTTGAGGAGCCGATACTTGTAACATGGCGGTCTCAATCCCATGGGGGGCCCGTTTGGTCTCGAACCCCTCGACAGAGTCCTTTTTCGCTTCACGGTCACATTTTAACCCCTGCAACGATTAAGCCCTCGGCACGGTGGTCACACCTTGGCTTGTGGTTTTGATTACGGCTTAGCGTGAGGTGTCACCTCTGGTTCGCTAGAGAATCTTCTTCACTGGGCTCCCTCACCACGATAAGATAGATAATCGTCGAAAGAGCATAGGTAAGCAGACATAAACTTTCTCGCGGCTTTAATGCGAGCGCAGTTTTTTCTAAGAAAATCTAAGTACAAGCAAGTCGGAATACCGGAAGCTGGGCGTCTAGGGTATGAAGATTTTGTATTCATCTTTTGTTACAAACTTCTAAGCTCATTTTTCCATACGTATATAGCTACAACCAACATATTCCTTCCTTCATATTTTGCCAAACTACACGCATGTCTGTTCATATTACAGATATAGATATTAATATCACCCTGAACAAACAAACTACCTATTACCGAATACTGTAAATACTGTGCATATATAAATTAATCGTACTTATATTTCCGGTTGAGATCATGCACAAAAGTATATAGTACGGCTGGCTGGTTTAATGTACAAATATATCTATCTGAATTAGACACTACCTGCAAACTTCATTAGCACCCTCTAGCATCATTCAGTCGCCATGAAAGGGAGTTCAGTGCCATCCAAAAGGGGACTCAACGAATCCCCCGGGGATCAGTATATGGATAGGCTCTGAGGTGTTTGATAAGGTAGTGTGACACCCTTCCATGACTGTCGTTAAAAATTTTATTATCATAGTTTCTTATCAATACGATACCGATGCGGGTATGCAGGACGCTGTCAAAAGCCTTGGCATAATCAATATATCAACTAAAGAGGTTTTTTAGACCTATAGTTGCTTGTCCTACAACTACCGAGTCGATAATGAGTTGCTCTTTGCAACCCCTTGACCCAAGTTGGCAGCCCTTCTGCTCCTCGGACAGAATGTTATTAGTCTCCATGTATATTAACCCTTCCACTAATAATGAACGTTATAAATTTGTAGAGGGTTGGTGAGCAAGCAATCGGTCTTGTGTCTGCGGGGTCCTGCACCGTGTCCTTTTTAGGGATAAGGTAGGTAATCCCAGCAGTGAAGAAGGATGGAAATTTCTCCGGCCGACTAATGATCTGATTTATGCAGTGCCCAAACCGACTGTGTACACTGGTGAATTGTTAGTACCAAAAGTTTTGCACCCAATCCAGACCTGGGCGCCTCCAGTTCTTCGAGCTGTTTATGGCTTATCGAACCTCCTCTTCGGTAACATCCGCAAACTCATGCTTGGCATAGTGGCATAGCGGGTGCCTTCGGCGGTGATCCACTTAGCATGGTCTGCAGTTCACCCTCAAATATTCTTTCACTTTTGTTACCGAAAACTGTACTGTCTGAACGCTTTGTTGGGATTCGTTAAGAAATCTGAAAAAAAACTCCGCTGTTTCCTGGTGTATGTTGCGTTCTGAACACGTCTGGGGTGAATGTCTCACTGGGGATGGCATAGTGACTGCATACCCTCTGCATTTAATTTCTCACCTGTCTGCTGGCATTGCGAATGCTGATCTAAATCAGTTTAGAAATGTTTTGCCTTAGTGAGTCCCGCGGGCGCTTCAGACGAATTTTCCACAGTGGTTTCTTCCGATGTTTTCTTTATTATTTATTTCTTTTAATAATTTTTTTAGTTATTAAAGTATTTTATTTTTTTATTCTCTGTTTAAGCATTTTTTTCGGGTTTCCCTCATTTTTTTTTAAACACAAAATCGATTCAATATCTCATCATCATCATCAACGGCGCAACAACCGGTATCCGGTCTAGGCCTGCCTTAATAAGGAACTCCAGACATCCCGGTTTTGCGCCGAGGTCCACCAATTCGATATCCCTAAAAGCTGTCTGGCGTCCTGGCCCACGCCATCGCTCCATCTTAGGCAGGGTCTGCCTCGTCTTCTTTTCCTACCATAGATATTGCCCTTATAGACTTTCCGGGTGGGATCATCCTCATCCATACGGATTAAGTGACCCGCCCACCGTAACCTATTGAGCCGGATTTTATCCACAACCGGACGGTCATGGTATCGCTCATAGATTTCGTCATTGTGTAGGCTACGGAATCGTCCATCCTCATGTAGGGGGCCAAAAATTCTTCGGAGGATTCTTCTCTCGAACGCGGCCAAGAGTTCGCAATTTTTCTTGCTAAGAACCCAAGTTTCCGAGGAATACATGAGGACTGGCAAGATCATAGTCTTGTACAGTAAGAGCTTTGACCCTATGGTGAGACGTTTCGAGCGGAACAGTCTTTGTAAGCTGAAGTAGGCTCTGTTGGCTGACAACAACCGTGCGCGGATTTCATCATCGTAGTTGTTATCGGTTGTGATTTTCGACCCTAGATAGGAGAAATTGTCAACGGTCTCAAAGTTGTATTCTCCTATCCTTATTCTTGTTCAACATCTGTCTGTCTTTTTTTATGGATGGAGGTGGAAATCTTACAAAAACACTGCCGCGGAAGGTTGGAGCAGTGTGTGGGATTTTCACCCAATAAAGGCCACCCTCACTTTCCCCGGAACGGTCGCAAAGCATTATTTCGCGGGGAGAACTGAGCTTTAAGCGAACAAACCTTTCGTTCTTCGCGTCCTTCTAAGTTCCTCCTGTATACTTTTAATTGCGGAGTTCACCGTACACCAGTTTACCTCCGACTTCAGCATTTCCCCGACGATATTCTGCGGGCTTATGTTGATTTTCAGAGGCTCTTCCGGGCTCCTCCTCTCTAAGTAAAAACGTGGACAGTGGAACATAACATGCTCCGGGTCCTCAGGTGTGCAACCACATTCAAGACAAAAGGGAAAATCATCCAGCTTGAATTAGTGCAGATACTTCTTGTAACCACCATGTCCTGACAGGAGTTGCGTCAGATGGTAGTTAATCTCGGCGTGTCATCGTTGGATCTACTCTTCAATACGGGGTGGGTCCAGCGAGTGAATCATCCCACCGTTACTGCCACTTTTCCAGCGACTCTCGCCTTGCCGCCAGTAAGCTGTAAGTCATGTTTACCCTCCTCCAACTACTCTTACGTGCAAGTCCTTACTCCAACATTGAGCCTCGTTGTTAGGCATCATCTGCGTTAATGATACACTGGTATTTGCCGCTTTCTAACTGGCATAGTCCAAGTGTCCTTCGAAATTGATTTTAGCGTCAATCATCCCATCCAGGTATTTGGTAACCTTCGAATTGATGATGTTACCACCAACACGAACATTAACCACATTCCTCTTCCTACGATTGGTAATCAAGACTGCCTCCGTCTTTTGTCCCATCTCCAGCCATGATGCTATGGCACTTCGTGACGGCAACCACGGCTAGATCATCTGCAAAACTGATTATTATGGCTTACTTTGTCAACTGAAGGACAAGGACCGCATTGTACATCACTTTCCACAGGAGACGACCCAACACTCGAGGAGCTTAGTCAAATAACAATGGAAACCCGTTTTAGACAGTGAGCTTTTTATCCACTTCCAACTAGCGGAGTTTAACGCATTTTTAAAATAAAACGTCACCACGGCACAACATTTATTAGACGACATCACGTCTAGAGCCAGTTTCAAACCAACGTCTACGGCGCCGACCGTTGGGGGCTTGGGCTTGTCGAAATCCAAATTGTCGCTCCGATAGTCCATCTTTATATTCAATGATAGGGAGCAGTCTATTGTAGATAATCCTTTCGAGCATCTTTCCTACGGTGCTGATGACGTAAATGAGGCGGTATGATGATGGATGTCCTGGGTGCTTATTCGGCTTCGAGAGCAAAACTAGTTTTTGCCCCTTCCACCGGTCGGGGAAAACTCATGATTCAAATACGCTGATAATCCAGTCAGGTCTGGTCTTAACAGCGAGTTTAAGAGCTCTATTGGGAACCGCATCCAGACCGGGATCTTTGTTATCACCAATTCTCCTGCAAAGTTGCGTAAGTCTTACCTCAGTTACCACAGATGTAGTATAGATGTCGAATGTTTGCTTGTATTTTTTGCACTCCCCTTTATCTGGGGAGAGGGCTATCGTGATAACGAGCAGAAGCAGTCAGCTGTCGTGTTCGCCCTCTCATCTTCTTCAAACCACCTGTACGTTGTTCCACAGGAGCTTTGATTTGCCTCTGCACAAAGTTCCTTCAGGTATTCTTGCTTGCTGGTCCATATAGCCTGCTTAAACCTACCTCGAAAGTTCACATGTACTAGGCATTTCTCGCCGAAGTCCGGTCTTCCTCTAGATCATTTGCAGATCCTTCTACCTCGAAAACATGCATCCCGTACCTCTCCGATCTCTTCACTCCGCCAATAATTTGAGCGCCTTTTTGCGAGGACTCGCCGCCTCGGCATAGCAGCGTCGCATGCTCTCGTTCTGCGTCCCATCATTTACTCTACCTTTTCTGTAGCCGCACCACCTAGATTTTGGCCTTCCAACAGCATCTCTATAAAGGTAGCCTCTTCAAAGTTTTTCAAGGATTAGCCCCGGTTTCCAGCTCTATGGGAACGCACATTGCAGCATGGCCCATATTCGATCTGGAGGAAAATTGCCTAGCGGTCGTTGTGATTGTAATGCTCACTGACAAACCATGCCATTCTCCTCGCCAATGTGGTACTCGACTATTGAGCCCGACGCTGTCCCACAAAAAGTGGAAACATTTCCCGTATTGGCAAGCACCTAGACGATCAAGATACGGCCCCTGGTGTTCGTAGTGCAACTGCCCAATCCACGGCCCACGCAGAGAAATCACCCGCTATGATCTTGGGGTTTCGACTTCCTAGCATTCCTTCGAATTCTGGTATCTTCGCTCTTGGTGAAGCATAGCAACTATATATATAGATACCAACTACTTTCGCCCTGACGAATCCAACTTCTGCAAACTCCATCATTTTTTGAATAGCTTGATTTCCACACGCCCATATTGCCGCCTTGCCAGTTACATCTGTAGTCCAGGCACCGTTCTCATTATTGCGATAAGGCTCGCTGATTATGACAGCTTCTATTCCCTTCTCATTGATGATCTGCCATAGGCGTTCTTGCGCTGCCTCGTAGTTGTTGAGGTTGATTTGTATACCTCAATTCTTTACTGCATCCAAGGCTCTCCTAAATACTGGGCATCTGCTGCCCTTTCCCCTTCCAAAGCATACATACAAGCTCAGCCGTGCACTCCGTGAACATATGACCTTCTCCCTCAAATTTCCTAAATCCTTTTGACCTGTCACAGTCACCGGTGTATTTCACCGCAATGTGGCCAAACTCAAGGCATCTAAAGCAGCGCTTGAGGGACCCCTGCTTCTTGTGGCAAACGACCCAACCTATTTTTACTTTACCAGCCGCTAGCAGTTTGAACGCTTCTTCAGCTGATAACTTTATAGTTGCCGTTTGCCTGTCCTTGTCCTCTAATTGCGGAATCTTCTCCAAGGTCCATCAGCTCTCAATCGGATTTGGCCTTCCTGAGGATATCGGCGTAAATCATATCACCTTTTTTTGTGATAATCAATTTGGGCCGTAATCTTCTTTTATGTGCCGCATTTTTCATTCCACGAACCTTGGTCCATGCTTCCCTGGGTCTTTTTTAGGGCTTTACCTTGTGGCGGCAGGATTCGCGGCATTCGAAATTTATTTCGAATGTTGCAAACACCAGCGGACAGATGACGTCATCGGCGCTCTCCACTCAGTTTAGACCTCGCTACAGGAGTGAAGAGCAGAGTGCCAGGACTTAACGGCATGATCTTTTTAATAGTGTGTATTGTACGGTATCCCTTAGTTCGTTACAATTAAAGGAATTCGGATAAAATAGAACAATTTATTTTACCTTAAAATTAGATCGCGATAAATGTTTATTCAACTTAAAAGCGAGGAGAAAGAAGAGAGTTTTCAAGGAATAATCTTCAATTTATTCTAATTAGTTCTCATAGAATAATTCAATGGTTGTCCCGATTCATGTAGCGTTTTAATACCATGTTTATAAAATCAATAAAAGGTATGAAACCAGTTGAACAAAATACTGCAGCCCCCGCCGTCAAAACCAGCGCAGCTGACCATCATCATCACCAGCGCCACCGCCGTAGCCGCCGCCACAGCCGTCTACACTATCACTAGCGCCGCCTCCGTAGCCGACACCGTAGCCGATACCGTAGCCGTTGCCACCATCAACACAACAGACACCGCCGCAGCAGCCGCCAACACTACCGCTATCGCCGCAGGAGCAGGATACTCCGCCATCAGCCGCCTCCTAGGCAGACGTCGCCATTTGTTTTATTTAATTTATTATTTATAATTTAATTGAAATTTTGCTTTAGTTGGTAAAAATAAATTTCGAATGCCGCAAATCCTGCTGCGCCACAACTTCCCTTGGGTCGATTGGAGCTGACACCGCTATTTCCACGACTTTGGTCACTTTGTTTGCCTTCCCCTTTGGTGATAAGTGTCTTTCCGCGTCCGAAGGAGGATTCGAGGATCCGAAATAATCGTTCACACCGGTACTGGGGTTCTGAGTCCCTACATCGTAAATGTTTCTCTCCTTTCTTCTTCCATATTGGTTCTTGTTCTGAATGTTCTTTCCATAGTCATTTTTGTCCACGGGTGGCTATTTTTCTCTCACTTACCCGACCTGCGCATCCCATGTAAGCACACCTCCAAAAGCGTACAAGTGTATATACCTACGCATCTGCCGAGGATTTCTTTATCCGCACGAAACGACGCGCGTAATGGGAGATTTGGTAAATCCACAGAGGTCTGCGTGTCTGTACGTCTGCTTGTCTGTCTGTCTGCCACAACCGGTTTACGAAATAAGCTAAACCAATTATCCCGAAATTTGGTAAGAAGATGTGATCTGTGAATCCTTGTACATATAGCCAGTGCCGCCATTTTGTATTGAGTTCAGAAGTTTCTCACGTAAGATGAACACAAAGTCTTTATACCTGAAGCACAAACTTCTGGTATTCCGACTTGTTTTTATTTTCATTTTTCAGGTTTTAGCTTGCGTTTTAGTTCAACTCGTTTGGCTTACGCGAATCCATATGTTTGTGCGTCATTTTCAAGATCCGGTGTGGACCCACGAACGACACATGAATTTTGGATAATGACACGTGAGGGATCGTAGCGCTCAAAGGACCACACCCCCCCCCCCCTCCGGACACATTCCCAAGCCTAGTTAGCATAGATGCGTACAAGCACGTGTCAACTGAGCACTCCGATGGAGCTTCAATATTTGCGGGTGGACCTTCCCGGTAAATTTCGCCAACTTTTTACGTTTCTTTTTTAGGTTTAGCTCTTCCCTCTAGGTCATCCTTGGCCATTCAGCATGGTCGCTTGACGATCTCTATTCTCATTAACTCATTACAAAGATTCGTCATACCTATGTAACTCTAACCGTAGCGGTTACGTTTATTATAAGTGGCGCCCAACGTGGGTGAATCAATAAAGCATTATATTCTCTATCACTACACTAGCGCTCAGGTACTTACGTGGGGGAAAAGGAATTTAAGACATTTCCATAGCACGAACTTAAGGGAAAAGATAACATTAACAAAGTGTTTCATGGCAGAGTACATATATTAGAAAATTGTGTTACTAAAAGTTCTCGTTTCTAAGAGAAGTTTTAAAAGATAAACCCTAATTATTGCTAAAAACATAGGTTTAGCAGATACTTGAACCAATTTTAAGTAGTGTCCCATTTGGGACAGATTTCCGAAAGTATCTTATACACATCGTACTGACTGCTAGCGAAAGATACTTTCTCACCCACACATCTGAGCTACGTTTCCCCATAAAGTCAATTCGAGTAATTTGTCTCGTTTCTACACTAGCAGCGTTTAGCCGTTCGGTTTCAGAAAAGATAAAAGATACGTCAAACATTCGAAAATGAAACAATCTTCGGGAGTATCGTCTTGTTTACCAGTATCGGCGAAGATGTCGAAGGCAAAGAAAGTGCTAGATGAAGCGCGTGAAACGCAAAATCGTGAGTTAGATTTGGTGGACAAGAGCGTTTCCTCATTCGAGGAATTGCCCGGATTGTGTAAGTTCTCTCAGATTTCTCATCGTCGTGCGACCTTGCATCTGTTTTTGGACAATCTATCCGGAACCAGTTTTGCATCCATATTCGGTAGAAAATCAACAGTATAGTGTCATGTCGGGAGTGATGGGCGTGAGAGGGTGCGAATGAGAGCAATGTTGCTGGAAGGGGAAAAGTGGACTACTACATAGGCGTGGTTGATTGTATGATATTAGTCACCTAGCAGATGTCAAGCATCTGTCAATGAGACGTGAAATAGTTCTCAAAACAAACTGTGAACTGAAATTACGTTAAGAAACTATAGATTTCTTGCAGAAATATTTTAGATGTCATTAATTCATACTGGCGAAGGAATCCGCCTGTTTATTTACAATTTTAATAATTTGGCAAATAGAACGGAAAGGGCGCGAAAGAAACAAGTTACTCACGCCCCGCAGGTTATGAAAATGGCAGTTATTCAATTCTAGATGTCTTTCACATTATATGGAATTAAAAAATGTGCGAAGTTCCAAACCTGCAGCCAACTATGTTAAACATTATCGAGAACAATTTACATAAATTACACCTACACCGGGTTGACTGAACATGCCCAGAAAATTAAACTGCTCATTCTATAGGTGTTTCTTGGGTTTGGCTCATATTCAAATTGTAAACTGTCTAGTTAATAATAACATCCTTCAATCTAGATTTGTTGATGCAGATGTTTTAACCAATCTTAACTTAAATTTATGGAACGTGGCCAATTTGTTCAGGTCTACCATTATTGTAGGCACAGAATCAACTCTCCTTTTCTTTTGGTGGCTTACGTGGTTGCTTACTATATTATTGCATGAGTAACTGCCTACGAAACAAAATTTTCCGATAAATCAGAAAGAAACGAAGAACGAATCGAGAATTCATTGTATTCTTTGTATTAATGAAGTAAGCAATCGAAAAATGTGAAATGAATTCCAATTAAGAATATGAGGAATGAGTGAAATCATACCCAGCGAAAATTCTACAGTGAAGCATTCATTCGTTCGAGAAATTCACAAATGTTTGGAATCGTGCATATTATTGTGAACCGAAATTTAGTAATAGGCGACCCGCTTCTTATTTTCAAAAACATTCAGCCAATAGAAACTTTTTTCTTTCCAAAAAAAGAGATGATGTCGAAAGGAAAAGATTTGAAATGATTCCAAACAGGAAGAAGCAGACACTTCTGAGAAGCTTGATGGGAAAAGCCCCCCGCCCCCCCCCCCCCCTCAAATGGCAGAAAGAAACTAATTTCGAAGTTTTTTGGAAGAACATCATTTATGAATATCGAGCATGTAGCAATTAACACTCGTTTCGTAAAGCGTCTCTTACATTTATCTAATCCAAGCTATTGAGCCCCACGTTGGGCGCCTTTTAAGAGAATATTCATTACTGGCAGAGAAAAGACAATACCGCAAGATAAGTTTCATTAACCACCAGGTATAGCTACACTCCATTAGGAAATGTCCACACATATCTACCAGTTATCCTTGAATTATATTTCGGGATAACTATTGTCACGACCAGCACTCCCTCACGGTGGGTGCCATTTAAAATAAAAGTGGCTGCAGGGTCGTGAATGAAATTGCCATACTACCGAATGGGATCGTAGAGCACAGTCCTTGCAGAAATTACTAGGCTTCTTTAAAATCCTTATTTCCTCTATCATATTATGACCGTATTATCTAGTTAGTTTAGTTTACTGGGGGGAGCTGCAGCTCCGAGCACTCATCGCCTATTCACTGGTTTCCCACCTATGGCGTTCGCAGGCCAGAGACAGAGGTTGTGTAGATTCTTCATTTAAGAAAACCTTACCAAGGTGTCTTCGTCTGAGATGTGAAGAGGCCGGGCAGCTGCATTAAAAGTGCAGGACCGATTCCTCCTCCTCACATTGGCTGCACATAGCCGAAACCACCAGCCCAACGTTGTCCATCATCAACGGCGCAACAACCGGTATCCGGTCTAGGCCTGCCTTAATAGGGAACTCCAGACACCCCGGTCTTGCGCCGAGATCCACCAATTCGATATCCCTAAAAACTGTCTGGCGTCCTGACCTACGTCATCGCTCCATCTCAGGCAGGGTCTGCCTCGTTTTTTTTTTTCTATAATAGATATTGCCCTCCATACGGATTAAGTGACCCGCCCACCGTAACCTGTTGAGCCGTATTTTATCCACAACCTGACGGTCGTGGTATCGCTCATAAATTTCATCGCTATGTAGGCTGCGAATTCGTCCATCCTCATGTAGGGCGTCAAAAATTCTTCGGAAGATTCTTCTCTCAAAAGCGGCCAAGAGTTCGAAATTTTTCTCGCTAGACTAGCAAGATCATTGTCTTGTACAGTAACAGCTTTGAACCTATGGTGAGACGTTTCGAGCGGAACAGTTTTCGTAAGCTGACATACGCTATGTTGGCTGACAACAACCGTGCGCGGATTTCATCATCGTAGCTTTTATCGGTTGTGATTTTCGACCCTAGATAAGAGAAATTTTCAACGGTCTCAAAGTTGTAGTCTTCTATCTTCATTGTTTTCGTTTCACCACTGCGATTCGATGTTACTCATTGTTTCCATTTTGGCTTTAGAGCTGATGTTGCCACCATGTACTTCGTTTTAAATTCATTAATGTGCAGCCCAAGATCTTGCGTCGCCTGCTCGATCTGGATGAAGATGAACTGAATTTCTCGGTTTGTTCCTTCTATGATATTTATATCGTCAGCGTAGACCAGTAGCTTGGTGGACTTGAAGAGGATGGTGCCTCTCGCATTTACATCGGCATCGCGAATCACTTTCACCAGCGCCAGGTTGAAGAGGACGCATGATAGGGCATGTCCTTGTCTTAGACCGTTGTTGATATGCTGCCTTTATCTGGTCTCGCACAGTGGTCAGGGTCAGCCTAGTCAATCTTATCAATTTCGTTGGGATACCGAATTCTCTTATGGGCGTGTACAGTTTTACCCTGACTATGCTATCATAGGCAGCGTTAAAGTTGATGAAAAGCTGCGCAACTGATGTTCATATTCCAACAGTTTTTCCATCGCTTGCCGCAGAGAGAAAATCTAATCTGTTGCTGATTTGTCTGCGCGTGCCCGCGTTCTTTGAGAATGCAACATTACTCGGTATGCGGTATTCTTCCGTTCCGTCGGTAGCTTACATTCATCGTCAAACCAGCCTTTCCGACTCCTTTTGCGGCTGGGGCCAAGTATGTTTGTGGCCGTATCAATGATAACGTTCTTCAGGTGGTTGTGAAGATCATTGCTGATGCTTCATCTCCTGGACCTCTGTTGACTGCGGTTATTGCGGCATCCATTTCCCCCTTGTAGGTGTCGCGGAGGGCTGTGTTGTGATTGGCTTCGGTATTCGCTCTTACCTGATTGTCAGAGGGGATGGTAGGTGGTGTCGTAGTTGGAGCTCGGAGCACGATACCAACGAGACTGTGATTCGAGTCTATATTGGCCCCCCTATATGTTCTGACATTCATCAAAGCTGAGAGGCGGAGGCGTTCAATCAGCGCTTGGTCAATTTGGTTGAAAGTGGTCCCGTCCGGAGAGGCTCACGAATGTTTGTAGACCGCTTTTCGCGGAAACCAGGTACTACCAACAACCATTTCGTGCGATACTGCTGACTGAATAATCCGTAGTCCTTTATCATTGGTATCTCTATGTAAGCTATGGGAGCCAACGTATCGCCTGAATACGGGCTCGGTCCCTACTTGACTATTGAAATCTGCAAGTATGATTTTGATATCATACTTAGAACAGGCTTCGAGGGTCCGCTCAACTACCTCGTAGAAGGTATCCTTTTCCGACTCTGCAGTCTTCTCTGTAGGGGGGTGAACGTTTATGAGGCTTATATTTCTAAACTTCTTAAATCTTTTCCATATTATAGTTTAAGGAGTAGTGTCCCCCGTTCAGTTGTCGAGAATTGTTTTTTGATGTCATGCGTGCGTCCGACACAATTACTCGCTTCGGCACAACACTCCATCACTCCATCCCTGTACATCTTAAAATTTTAAAATTATTAGATTGAGAAAAATGATTGGTGTAAATGGCTTGTACAATTCTGAAAATTTCAGCTGTGCTATAGATTGCGGTTAACCTGTTAGGAGGGATAAATTTCTTGAAAAAGGACTGCTTCTGTAAATTCCAGGATTCGAATTCAGTGTCTGTCTCTGAATGGCATTTTTATGGTCGCTTGGAGTTTTACATCAGTTTTTTCGAGTACTAATTGAAGACAAAATTCGTTTGGTGGATGTTCAGAAATTGGAATACCTGCGTTAAGATTTTCCTCAGCTGAATGCATAGTGGCATCTCTAGTACTCTGTAAGGATGCCTCAGCTATATCAGTGATGTTAATTTCGGTTTTAATGCCATTGTTAAGGCCTTTTGTGACTTGCGGCTTAGTACAGCATTACTTTTCTGACTGCCTTCTTTGTACTATGCTATCATTTGAACACTGCAAAGCACCTGGCATGAGTGGCATCTACACAGCGATGCTAAAGGAGGGTATAGAGCCCTTAGAACACCTTTTAAGAAATATTTTTCGAGGATGTCTTGATCTGGGCTACGTGCCTTCCTCTTGGCAGAAGGTGAAGGTAGTCTCATACCAAAGCCTGGGAAAAATGACTATTCAAAGCCAAAGAACTTGAGGCAAATCAGCTTACCATCATTTTCGTTGAAATGGCTGCAGAGACTGGTTGAGCACCACATTCGCGAGAAGGCGCTAAGTTCGCACGCACCAAATGAAAATCAACATGCTTACCAACGTGGAAAGTCCTGTGAGTCTGCTCTTCATTCTTTGGTTTCAAAAATATAGGATGAAATCCTGAAGGGTGAGTACGGGATAGGGGTGTTCGTGAAGATTGAAGGGGCTTTTGACAGCGCGCCCTTCCAAAAGCTCTGTGATGCCGCCAAAAAGCGCGGTGTTGACGAAATTCTAATAATTTGGATCTAGGCTATGCTAACGCTGTGTCTTGAAGTAGGTGTTGTGCCGAAGTTGGCGAGCAGACGGTTTGTCGGGCATTTGCTGCAAAGCAAAAGTATTTGGATTATGGTCCGTGAACACTGTGGAAGGCCAGCCTTCATCCACGTGCTGTTCCTTGGTGGTTTCAAACGCCTGCACAGTCTCTGGAAACCACACAATCAGACGGGAATCTTTGGTCTTCGGCCCAGACAAGAAGGAGTTTAGGATCGACTAATGGTAAGCAGCCTTGGGCAAGAAACGACGATAGAAGTTCAACATGCCCAAGAATCTTCTCAAATCATTAATCGTTTTTGAAAGCAGGAAACGAAAAATCGTTTGTACCTTGACTGGGTCCGTTTGAGTGCCTGCCGAGGAATCTCACCTGCTTTTGCAGAAATTTTCATTTCGCAACGTCAAGAACTAGACCGGACTGAAGGAGACGTTGAAAAATGCACTCGGAGTGCTCTAAATGCTCGTACTCAGAGAAAGACGCAATCAGGAAATTATCCAAATATACGGGAAAAAAGTTGAGGTTTCGTAGCGCAGAGTGGATGAATCTTTGAAAGGTTTGTCCTGCGTTGCACAGTCCAAAAGTCATCCTAGTGAACTCGGAAGAGTCCGAAACTGGTGCATATTCTCGTTTTCCGAATGTCTTCGGAATCTACAGGGTTTTGATGGCATGCCTTGACTAAGTCTAAGGACAAGTGCACAAAATCGTGAATGAGTAGAATGGGGTACCGGTCTCGAATTGTCTGAGCATTTAGAGTCGCCACAAGATCTCCATTCATCAATGAGTTTAGGAACTATGTAAAGTAGCGAAGACCAACAACTATCTGCAGATTTGAAAATAACTTGCTTAAGAAGTTCTTCGAACTCTTTCCGCGCAATTGCAAGTGCAGTAGTAATGAACACACCCTCGAACAAATTGGGAAACCGGTAGTGTTAATCTGGTGCTGGACATCATGTCTAACGGGCTCAGAAAGACTACACTCGGTAACGATAGTGCGGTATTTTTGAAGGAATGCGCGAATACGTGAGTCGGTAACTTCTTCAAAAAATGTAAAGTTCTGGGTGAGCAGGATGAGATTTTTCCTGAATACCAAAGGGAAGTTGTGGGGTCAATGAGGGACCTAGCACTAACAATCCGTAGTAGCACAGGAAATCTACTCTTGAAATGCGAATGATGATGCCCGCTATAATGAAACACCAAGAAAACGTTGGTCGAAGTCCTAAACTCAAGTCTGCCCGCCTATAGCCGTATGTGCGAGTCGACGAAGAAGTTGCCGCCGCGTGTGTGATTGTGAGGCGACGTGGTGCGGAATTTCAGGTAACAGTCACTAGGACTCCCCGCAAGTCATTTTTTTTTTCGGTGTAAATTTTTGGGGTCTGGTACATTTCTTTGTTTTTGGACGATGGTATCAGCATGGCCTGGTACTTGCCGAAGGTCTGTCGACCTACTAATCAATCACCAATTTCAGGAGGCGTACGTAGACCTTGATCTAGTTCTACTTCCAGAATGCAAGGCACTGACGGATTCTGACAGCCCAGAGACGGTAACAGTTAATGATGCCACCATCTGCTGCAGCTGAGCCATCTGGCTTGACTTATCGCGAAACACTTCGCCAACCATAGGTCACACGTGGACCTCATGAATTTTATCTGCGGTGGCAGCTAACGTGTCCAGAGACCCTGAACCTGCACATGTCAGGATGGCCTGTGTGCTCTCTGGGAGCCACTACAACTAGAAAACATCCAACTGCTTCATTTTGCCCGGTAGTTGGCTTGGCGAACGGTCACCTAGTGTTAGATCTGTCAGTCAGTGGTTAGGTTTAGCCGTCTCACCTACTGGCAAGCCCTTCATGAGCTGCTCCTTTAGTCTCTTATGAGAGGAGTCCTCTAGAACGACAGAGACAAGCTCAGCTGTCCGATCACCTAGCTCGACCAGCGCGTGTTTGATGCGAATGGCTTCCATTGTAACGCCGGCCAAAACGAATTGGGCCTCGAGATAGAACCACGCTGACCGGCTCCTACGCCAAAACGACGCCACCCGAACGGCCACAGCAGTTACTGAGAGGCTTGCATTTATTCCGGTTGACATCATGAGCGGAAGCGAACAACCTACAAAAAATCAAAAACCCGCAAGCGAAACGAGTGCAGAAAGAGCAGAATGAAAGACCGGAGAGAAAAATGACCCTGCAACGTCTCTTGCGGCTTTCTCTTTTCTTAATATTTGGAAGGCAAAGAGACAATGCCGACAAATTTAAATTTTATTTCAATAACAACAACAACATAAACTAATTCCCTTGACGATACATGCAAAAAAAATTATTCAAACTAAATTCTGCTGTCGAGTGCCCGAGACGTACGGTAACTTGTGGATATTATCAGCGTTGAAGTCGAAGCGAAAATTAAAAAAAACTCCGCAGAAAGTCGGGGTCCGGACAATTCCTATGCCGCTTCCAAATGCACACACTTCAGTTTACACTTGGTGTTAATACTGAAGAAATTACTAAACTCGAGTTTGTAAGGGAATCATCTGAAATGACTCTTACCATGAAGCCTCACCAGAGGTTATCTAGTACCATGAACAGTGGATTGGCCCTCTAGAGCATACTCTCTTTAAAAGCTGTTGTGTCGGCCTGGCTGTTTGCGATTGGCGATCTTGAGGGAGTTTCATGGTGGCTGTCGTTGCGCACATATTGCAAGCAGAACTCCTTGTGAGTTTAACCATAGAGTTCCTCTGTACAGCTTGGACGCAGCACCCCACTGGTGTAAATGCTGAGCCTGCATTCAGTATAAACTTGTGCTGCTGGGCCAGCCAAGTCGAGGCTCTGATTGTGATTTATCATAATTTGTACAGAAATAGTCTGGCATCTTTCCGATAATGTGCTTCGCATCAATTTGAAGAAAGTTACGGCCAGTCCAGCGCTTTATTTTGGTTGCCAATCTGTTCTAAAACAGGCACAAGATTTGTAAAATGGTTAGAACTATGAACTTCCACCCATGCGGTAAATGACACATTACCTTGTGATTTGGGGCTGAAAAATACAGTCTTCCCGGCTTGTGGTAAGAGGCGTCTAGAAGTGATAGAAATTTCTGGGTTAGCAACCTGTTATTCAAAAATAAGGACTAACGGTTTCGTCCCCTGCTATTACTACGGAAACATCAAAAACGCCTCGAATATGGATTGACCTCACGCCTTTGGCTATTGAAAACGGACTACGATTGGTTTCGGAAATGTGAGCACGCTCCTCGATAATGGTAGCGAGGTTCCTCAGAATGCTTGCTTTCTCCAACCTGAGCGGGTCTAAACGACCGTAACGCCTCGTCATTGGTGGCACATTGTTCGTTTCAACTGACCAACACCGTACCAGCAATTAGATCGACTGCTTTGCCGTCAGCAATAGATTTAGAAATTGTCTCTTGATGGCGCTGACATTGGCCTCGACAGGGATCACCATCAGATGGTCGCTTACGTTCGCTTGGGTGTTGAGTCCGCTACTTCTCGCAGGGTCGGACCTTGATTCGGGTGCTACATAAGTTGTCGACCATGTCCAAAATGAGCGTCATAGGATCTGACTAACTATGGGGTCGTGGAAGCGGATCGATGAACGACTCGGCTTGAAGAATCTATTGACCGCTGCGAGTGGTGGCGGGTGTGACGCGCTCGAGTTTTGATACCAAGCGAAGTTCAGCGTAGTCACCCTTGAGGTGCTGTGAGGGCATGGCGAGGCTCAGGTCCCGGAAGTCACCTGGCTGGGATGAGATGACTGTGGAAAGCCATCTGACGGGCCATCCCATCTCATATACAGTGTCTGTCTGAATGTTGCTTGCACGAGAGTTATTTCCCTTCATTCAGGAAAACTGCCAGGGTGGTTGTGCTGCTAAAGTCACCAGAGAAAAATAAGAATAATCCTCAGTAGTACGGGGTCATATATCTTCTTCTGGCCCTTAGCAAGATCCTGGTGGTCCAGCAGCTGGGGCTGAAAAAATCCCATCTGGTGCCTGGCAGGTAGTATGACTTCCGTACTGGCAGGTCCACCGACGACGCCTTAATGAATGTCAAGAACTTTTTTGCCCGTTTCTATAGCAAGTACATCCTTGGAATCTTTGTAGATTTTAAAGGCACATTTCCTTACCTAAGTCGGTCGACTGTGTTGTCGAAACTTTGTGAGTGTGGCTGCCAAAAATGAGCTTCGTGGAAGAGCCACTTCCATGGTAGGAAAGCATTCGTCCAAGGTGTCAGCGAGCGTGTGTGAATGAATGTGGAGCGCGGCTGCCCACCGGGATCTATAGCAGGTCTATTTATATGGAAGCTGGTGATGGATGAACTGTTGGGTGAACGTTCTACCGCAGATGAATGTGTTTCCTACCCGGATGATCTCCTCATTCTTATTGAGGGGAACAATCGACTTGAACTCTAGCAGCGGGGTACTAAATACATGCGCACCGTTAACGCGCGGTCTCTAAAAGTCGGTGTCGCGGTCTCAATGAATAAAACTGTCGCGATGATGCTGAAAGACTGCCTACGTCGTCCACCCTTGGTGAAATCGAATGGGATATGTTTGAAATACCGGCAGAAAGTGACATACTTGGAAGTTACAATCGCGGAGCGTATGCCCTTGTGCCCGCAACTGCGTGAACTCAAGTCACGTTTAATTAAATTGGTATGTATGCTAAAGTGTGTGATGAGGTCTAAATAGGGTATAGGCAAGAGAGCTGCTAGATCCATATATGTGGGACTATTTCTTGTATGTTCTATGTACGGGTTCCCCATGCTGCATGTATGGCAGAGCGGTAGTTGACTGAAAGGTTACGTTCTCGAGCTAATTTCTCCCTCCCCGAGGGGGGCGATCAGACCCGAGTTTGCAAGGAACTCATCTGAAGTGGCTCTCGCCGCGAAGCCTCATCGGAGGTTATAATGTTCTCTAGGAAATTCCTGGAGGATGTAGGTTTATTCCACGTCTGATTAGAATTTGCTTTTCCGATTTTGGTGTTTGTTTTTGGATGAAGAAGGTTTCATATGTTCTTTCCTGAAAGCCCTTCTGATATCTGCGGCATACCCATTTACTAAGCTTCAGGAATTGACATCCTTGTTTATGGAGGGCCAGAAGTATTTCTCGGTCACTAACCAATTTGTTGACCTGATGCCGGGATGCGCTAAGTCGTGAATCGCTTGGAACACTTCCTTACGAAAGGCGGCCGGAATGTATGGCCGAGGTCTCTTTTCCGAGTCTTCGCAGCACAGAGAGAGGTTCGACCCGAAAATGGAAAATTCCCGAAATTTGTATTTGGGGTTGGATTTGAGGCTCTGAAGGACTGCGTCATCCTCCTGTAACTTGGCAATAGCCGAGAAGGCTATTGAGGCGGAGATGTTAACCTCGGAGACACGAGACAAAGCGTCAGCAACTATGTTGTCCTTGCCGGACACGTGCTGGATGTCTGACGTAAACTGGCTTATAAAGCACAGGTGTCGAAGCTGACGAGGGGACGCTTTGTCGGGCTTTTGTTTCAAAGTATATATGAAAGGCTTATGGTCCGTGAACACTATGAACGGCCTTCTTGAGAGAAGCGAAAGTATTTGATGCTCAAGTACGCGGCGAGAAGTTCGCGATCATAGGTACTGCAGTTCGTTGAGCGGGGTTCAACTGCTTAAAGAAGACGTGCCAGACGTGATTCGCCTTTTGGTGAAGAGCGGCACGATATCTCGTGTGTCCTTATTTTTGAGGCCAGACAAGTATGCGTTCAAAACGGATTGGTATTGGGCGGCCTTGGGCAGGAAACGACGATAGAAGTTTAGCGTGCCCAAGAACCTCCGCAAATCCTTTACAGTTTTAGGACGCGGGAAGCTTGTAATCGCCTGCACCTTGTCTGGGTCGGGCTGTATTCCTTCAGGGGAAATGGAGTGGCCGAGGAATCTCACCCGTGTTTGAAGGAATTTGCATTTCTCAACGTTTAGGACTAACCCGGTCTCAAGGAGACGTTGAAAAATGCACTCGAGATGGGCTAAGTGTTCAGACTCTGAGGAAGAAGCGATCAAAACATCATCCAAATATACGAAACAGAAGTCGAGGTTTCGCAGGAGCTACAGGGATTTGATGATAAGCCTTGGTTGGTAAGGTCGAAAAGATGCGGCAATCCGCGAGGTGATGCGCAAAGTCATGGATGAGTGGAATTGAATATCGGTCAGGAACAGTCTGTGTATTTAGCTTTCTGTAATCCTCACATGGGCGCCATTCGCCGTTTGGCTTAGCGAACTTATGCAGTGGGGAAGACCAAAAGCTTTTTGAGGGCCTACAGACGCCGGGTGCCCTCCGGGAGCCGACGCACCCAAAGCGACTTCATCAATTCGTTGTCGATCTTACTCCTACCCAATTGCTTCATTTCGCGCAGCAATTGGCTGGGAGTTCGATCTCCCAACGTTAGGCCTGCCAGCAAGTGATCCGGTCTTCAACAAGAGATCGGGTCTCATAGAATCGGGGTTGGCGCGTTTGCTTAGGGACAATCTCCGACGCATCAAGGCCGCACCCCCCACCCCACACGCATCTGCATCTGTCTGTGCGCCCAAGGAGTTGGACACGTGTACGCACGTACTGGTCAGGACAGATGCCGTCCGGAAGTCGCTGCAGGCTCCTTATGAAGACCCGTACCGCGTTCTTGAGCGGGGAGAACATTTCTTCCAGCTCGAGATCATCATCATCAACGGCGCAACAACCGGTATTCGATCCAGGCCGGCCTTAATAAGGAACTCCCGACATACCGGTTTTGCGCCGAGGTCCACCAATTCGATATCCCTAAAAGCTGTCTGGCGTCCTGACCTACGCCATCGCTCCATCTTAGGCAGGGTCTACCTTGTCTTCTTTTTCTACCATAGATATTGCCCTTATAGACTTACCGGGTGGGATCATCCTCATCCATACGGATTAAGTAACCTGCCCACCGTAACCTATTGAACCGGATTTTATCCAAAACCGGACGGTCATGGTATCGCTCATAGATTTCGTCGTTATGTAGGCTACAGAATCGTCCATCTTCATGTAGGGGGCCAAAAATTCTTCGGAGGATTCTTCTCTCGAACGCGGTCAAGAGTTGGCAATTCTTCTCGCTAAGAACCCAAGTCCTGTACAGTAAGAGCGTTGACCCTATGGTGAGACGTTTCGAACGGAACAGTTTTTGTAAGATGAAATAGGCTCTGTTGGCTGACAACAACCGTGCGCGGATTTCATCATCGTAGCTGTGATTGGTTGTGATTTTCGACCCTAAATAGGAGAAATTATCAATGGTCTCAAAGTTTTAGTATCCTATCTTTATTCTTCCTGTTTGACCGTTTGATATTTTTGGTTGGTTGGCTATCGATGCTGACGTTGCCACCATATATTTTGTCTTGCCTTCATTGATATGCAGCCCAAGATCTCGGGCCGCCTGCTCGAAGTGGGTGAAGACAGTTTGTGCGTCTCGTGTGGTTTTTCCTATGATGTTGAAATCGTGAGCGTAGGCTAGTGGTTGGGTGGACTTAAAGAGGATCGTACCTCATGCATTTACCTCCGCATCACGGATCACCTTCTCCAGGGCCAGGTTAAAGAGGACGCATGATAGGGCAGCCCCTTGTCGTAGACCGTCGTTGATGTCGAATGGTCTTGAGAGTGATCCTGCTGCTTTTATCTCGCCTCGCACATTCGACAGGGTCAGCCTAGTCAGTCTTATCAATTTCATCGGGATACCGAATTCTCTCATGGCCGCGTAAAGTTTTACCCTGGCTATGCTATCATAGGCGGCTTTGAAGTCGATGAATATATGGTGCAACTGATGTCCATATTCCAACAGTTTTTCCATCGCTTGCCGCAGCGAGAAAATCTGATGCGTTGCTGATTTGCCTCGAGTGCAGCCTGTTTGATAAGGGCCAATGATGTTCTGGGCGTATAGCCCCGGCCTAGCAAGATAGCGGAGAATATCTTATAGATGGTACTCAGGAACGTGATACCTCCATAATTGCTGCACTGTGTGATATCGTCAGGCATTGATTCGCTGTCCCATACCTTGAGCACAAGTTGATGAACCACTTGGTGTAACTGGTCGCCTCCTTATTTAACTAAATTGGCTGCAATTCCATCGACTCCTGGCGACTTATGATTTCTGAGCCGGTGAATTGCACGGACTGCTTCTCTTATAGTCGGTGGTGGTAGTATTTGTCCGTCGTCTTCAGTTGGCGGGACCTCCAACTCGCCGATGTTCTGGTTGTTCAGTAGCTCATCAAAGTACTCAACCCATCGCTCCAATAAGCCCATTATGTCGGAAATCAGATTTCCCTCTTTGTCTCGGCAGGATGAGCATCGTGGTGTATGAGGCTTCATCCTGCTGACTTGTTGGTAAAAGTTCCGCGCCTGGTGCGGTTGCTCCCTGTACTTTTCTCGTTCACAGACTTGTTGCTTCTCACAGGCTCCCTTTTTCCGTCTGTGAAGTCGCTTCTCCGCTCGAAGGAGTTCGTGGTAAGTCTCTACGCGTGCCCGCATTCTTTGAGGATGCAACATTACTCTGTATGCAACATTTTTCCGTTCCATTGCTAGCTTATATTCATCGTCAAACCAGCCGTTCCGACTTCTTCTGCGGCTGGGGCCATGTATCTTTGTGACCGTATCAACAACCTAACATGCATACCGCAGACTTTGTCTGGTAGTATCACAACCACTAACGGAAAGTCTGCGATGCATAAACGAATGCGGGATATTGTGTTAAACTGGTGAGTCAAGTACAATGGGACACCACGAACTGAGTACTCAAAGGCTATGCTTCTCCCCCACTACATTGCACATACACAGATTCGACAATCCAAGAAAGAAATTAGGAACTAAAACAGGAGCTTTGTAGAGTTTTACTTCCGCCATATTTGCGAGTTCAGTCTTCACTCTGAACGCAATCTATGTTGAGAATAATTAGTGAAGTTAGCTCCAGTCAACTAGGAGAATAGAGCTATAGAACAATCGTGATTCTTCAATAACATTTCATTGCATAACTAATTTAATTCTGACTAATTATAACATGATAAAGAGATTTTTACATTATTTGTTTTCTAGTCAACATGCTCAACATCACCCGCATCACGCTGAGCCACAATAAAATCTCCATCGTACCACCTGGCATAGCCAATCTCTCCAACTTGGAAATTCTAACATTAGCGAACAACCAGATTCAGGAGCTGCCAGTTTCTCTATCATCCATGCCAAAACTTCGTATCCTGAATGTGTCAATAAATCGCATTAGTTCACTTCCACGAGGTTTTGGTGCTTTCCCTGCCTTGGAAATTCTTGATCTCTCCTACAACAATTTGAACGAGAAAAATCTGCCCGGGAACTTCTTCATGATCGAGACACTCCGCGCACTTTACTTGGGAGATAATGATTTTGAATTTTTGCCGCCTGAAGTTAAAAATTTGAAGAATTTGGAAATATTGGGTTTGCGAGATAATGATCTGTTGGATATCCCACGTGAAATTGGAGAGCTGACAAGATTAAGAGAATTGCATATTCAGAACAATCGTCTCACCGTGTTGCCTCCCGAAGTTGCAAACTTGGACTTGTTGGGCAGCAAATCCGTGATGAAGATGGAAGAAAATCCTTGGGTAACGCCGATAATGGAACAGTATTTGTTGGGTATCAGCCATGTTTTGGACTACATAAAAACGGACACATACAAAGTGTAATTTGAAAATATATACTAACCTTTTTATACTTTTTTTTGCAAATAATGATATAGATACGACACGGTTTCTTATTTTAACCCCCAATTTTAACACTTTTCTTTTTATCCTTCATTTTTCAGGCTATATAACCGACACATGCACGCTGGTCGTAGTGGACCGCCACCACCAAAAGTGGACAAGAGCAAGAAAGCGTCCAGAAACTGGGCTTAAAACCAAAGTGCAATAACCATCCTGGCCAAACTGACCGGTATTTTATACGAAAATTTTGCTAGCTTCTACTAAAATACACTAAGTTCTTAATAATGTGCCTTGAATAGAAAGAAGGATTTATTTTAAAATTGATGACTATTATGTATTTATATTCTTAATACTTTTTATTCATAGTCAAAATCTATTGTACACAATACTAATAAGTTTTAATAAAAGTTTACCGAGAACCGAGATACTTCCTTCAATACTTGAGAGTAGTTTTTAAGGTTGCAATGTAAGGATAACAGCAAACCATTATAACTCGGAAGTTCCATAAGAATCGATATAAATTGACATGCGGAGAGGGTTGGCTAACATTATGCGTCAACTGCTTAGACAGAAAGATCACGTCACCATTAGAAGTAACATTTGAGAAGAAATTTAATGATAACCAAGCCAAACCAAATGGATAGTTTGTGACTTTCTTCTTTCAAAATTCCCCTTTCTAAGCAATAGTTTCGAACAATTTTTCCCACAATTTGTGAAATGTACCTCAATTCTCTCTGTGTTCTTTAGCCACCCTTCCGCACTCGGGAATTGCTTACACGTATTTCAAAGGAAACGATACGACAGGGTAAGTTCTGTGAAGAAATCTAGGGACTACTGGGAACCAAGGCTCCGGTTTTTAGCCTAGTGTCTGCGCTCTTTGAAAATACGAGATGTTAACTGTCTTCCAGAAAAGACCGAAGTCAAAGAGGCCATCAAGCGTGAATGGCCAGATAGTTGAAGTCTGGAGGCCAAAAACTCGTTGGAAGTTGCCAAACAATATGCGAGGGAACTTAACGCCGGAAATTGGGAATAAATAGTACGTTGGCTGCAAATGCGGCTAGATACCACCAAGTGTTAAAGGTACTTATAGCATGGGTACACGTCTACAACCTACCGGTGATCTGATAGGAGGGTAGTAGCGCGCGTATGACGACGAGAGCGTGGCACGCCCTGTGGACTCCGAGCGGTATTTGGTAGTCAGGTCAGAAGTGGGAACGACTAGGACGCGGCTAACATGATCCGCATCCTACATATTCGTATGCATCGACGTACAGCAGAGCAGTTCAGTACGGAAGTAAAAGCTTATCAGCAAACAGTATTGGAACAAGGGCCAGGCTTCACGGCATCTCGCCTATCAAGTACCGCTCCCATTTGAGTTCGGAGCGGCGTTCGACTTCGGCTTCAAACCCAAGCTCCATTTCTCAGCGTCTACCACCGAACGAAACCATGACAGACTTTTCACGAAGACTTGATGCTTTAGAAGACACTGTCTTAGACACACTGGTTTGAAAAGACTTCAATGCCAGAGCAATTGAATCGTGCTTCATTTATATTCCAGAGGAAAAGGAATTCTCGAAATGATAATGATAATGTGGCTCGTGGTTTTAAACACCGGATACACGCCGACATTCTGGCATCCAGGCTGCAAAGGAAGCTTTCCCGACGTAAAATTGGCATCGGAATCAATGTTGCTGTTGCGCATAGTTCCGGAAAATTTTTCCACAAGTGATCATCAAGTCGAAGTAGTTGACACAATAGCAAGAAATTCAGTCCAACACTGCCTATGCGTATTAAACGTCAGAGGTGAATACCGGGAGATTCTTCGAAGCTTTTGGAATCGGCAAAGCTGCGTTGAAGAACACTTCAAGGGTAGATGAGCTTCGGCTTACACATTCGTTATGAACTTGATAATAACAGAAAATAAAAAGCGAAGACGGCTTTACGGTTTCTTACCACCTCTGCTCTGGGAACAGCATGGCCGAAAAAATTGATAATGACAGCCTATTGTCCAGAGGGCACGTAGTCATAACAAACCTATTAACGAGCTGCGGAAGGAGTGTCATAGGGTCGACCATTTGTTTCAACGTTCGAAAGACCGGGAGGCGGTATGCACCCGAATGAATGGCAGAGTGCAGATCAGTCATCGACAAAATCGGGGCTCTGAGGTAATCATGTTCACTTTAATATCGAACAGATAGATGTAAGATGTAAGGGCATGATTCCCCACGCAGCACGTTTTGGTTGATTACAACAGTGTGGGAAACGATAGCGATTACCCACTTTTCGCCACAAGAGAAACCGAAAGAGGATATTTATGAAAAATAAAAAGGTACCTGAACCTGACGGAAGAAGAGAGATGGGGGACCTCTCCTTCCTTCCAAAGGCAAAGGAGACCTTGGGCCTCTGTCTGTATAACGGCCACCTTATATGTTGACCCAGCCGGTAAAGTATCCGAAAAGCTTATCAGGAATAGACTGCCCTGAGCGCAAAGCTGTTGATATCAACGACTATGGTCCTCGAAATGCTTGCTTCTAGAAATGCATTCTTCTTCTTAGCGCCGGTTGCGCCATTTCGTTCTGTCAAAGGCCTAATCTGAATGCAGTCGCGATGCTTTCAAATCATCATCCAGCGGATCAAACCACCGCTGCTACGGCCGGGTTTTTGGTCTTTTCCCATCGACTTCGATGTTCAGACCAACCTTGGCAAGTGATTTCTTTTTAACGCGAATTACGTGACCATATCATCAAAGACGCCTCTTTCGCAATTTTTCCATAATTCCATAATCCTTCTTTTTCTTCAGCCTTTGTTCCGTTCATAAGCGGGGTCGGATCGTCGTAATTGGTATCGCCATTTTGTTTCATCAAAAGCCTGATGAACAAATGCAATGGAGGGACTTTCAAAACCTCATCCAACGTATCAAACCACCGTTGTTTCGGCCGACCTTTTCTTCCTTTACTATTGATATCGATGCTCGTTAGCGCGAATCACGTTATTATACCATCGAAGATGCCTCTATCGCAATTTTTCCACGACCAATGCAACCCCATATCGATCGCGGATATCTTCATTTCGAATGTAATCAAAACATGTCACACGACCACCAATACAACATCTTCATCTCCATTACCGCAAGACACCGTTCATTATCTTTTATAGTCGGCCAACACTCAGAATTATAGAGAGCGGCAGACGGACGACATTGCGCTATATTTTAGATTTGAGACTAGTGAGTGCTATCAAACAATGGAGAACTGCGTTATGCTCCTCACATAGAGAAACACAAAGCCTTTTATACCTGAAGCGTCAAGCTTCCGGTTTCCCGACTTGTTGTTATTAGACACTAGAAAAGCATCATCAGCTGCACGTTGGATGTCCTGTGTGACAGTGTCCATAACAAGAACAAAGAGCAGTGGTGGAAGGGCGCTTTTTGATGAACACCAACACTCGGACTTCACTTTTCGGATAATTGTAGAACATTTGGGCCCAACGCAGGAGGTTTCCTGACACTAAGTGTGGTTGTAGAGCATACCAGATGTAAAGAAGGCGATGCTTCTAACAGTGTTTCCTCATGAGTAATCATGTAGCAATACACGCTGCGTCAGTAGTTTCGCAATTCTTGACAAATGCTGCTTGATTCACGATTATTTGAGTGGTTTCACGAATACGGTTGTCAAGAATGCGTTCAAAAATCTTCATCGTATGGGAAAATACCGGATCGGACGGTAATTTGAACATTCTGCTAAGTACACTAAAAAATTCACGCCATGTGCTGGGTTACCTATGCATTCCTTGAGAGATTATTTGAGTGCTCTTTTAGAAGCTGAAGGGCCAGAAGGAGTAACCACGTCGGGGACTCTAAGATAGAGTCGGTTATGCAAATGATGTCGCATTTGCTGCCGAACACAATGTTGAACAAGCGCAAAGCAGATTAAGGACAACTGCATTTGATGCAATAGGTAACCAGAAGGATGGCTGCTATTAGCCGTAGCCTTCCGATGGGAAAAAACGACGTAATGATCTTGGCTAGCAAGACAATTCGGACCTTACCCCGTACCGAGCGTAACTGTTAAGTGGTTTGGTTGCCGTTCGACTCGAAGATAAGCTGTTCTCTATGTTGAGTTTCAGCTGCAATTTCGCTCTTAAGTAATCTATTGACAAGCATAGGGATCCTACGTCTATCATGAGACGTCTTCTCAACAAGTGGAACACAGTGTTTATTTCCTTACCCGGCTTCTAAGTGGCCATGGAGGTTTTCTTACTTGGACATGATTGGGAAGAGCCGCTCCCCTGATGGTGTGTTCTACAATGGGGTGGTGAACGACGCGATCACACTTTTCTTTGTGAAAAGAGTGATTGATCAATTCAATTCATCAGAAACTCAACGTTGGCATCAGGGAGTTCCCAGAAATATGCTAAGGAGCGCTAACAGATGAGCCCGTACTGCATATTACATTTGAGCTTCAATAGTGGAGGAGACGGATGGTAAAAGGTTCTTTGAACTAAAAATTTCTTCTCTCTCCTCCCCTTCCCCTTTGATGAAAGGAATTCCCCGACTTGAAGACTACCTAACGCGAAATAATGGAAGGGCCAGTGGAAACGTAGCATCCCAAATGATTCCAAGCTGGCTCCTTGATGACGAGAGGTGTTTAGGCAGTAGCCTGATGACTTATCGTTGCTGGAATGCAATACGTACAGCGTTGAGTCTTTCAGGAAGCTCAAATCCACTCCCTCCCAAAAGGGGCTTCTCGTTCTTTCGATCATCCCCTAGGTACTTGCATAGATTTTACTTTCTTGCTCATGTAGTCATCATCCACTTTTGTTTGCATACTCTCGTATCATCGTGGTTGGTTCCTTTGAACTTTGATGATGAGTGATGTTATTTAGATGCTTTCTCTTGTGAAATTGCTTTTCTATCACATAGGAGAAAGCGGACGCCATTTCTATCATAGTTGATGTAGCAGTTCTTAGACAGCTTGCCAATCCCCGTAAAAATCACACGCAACCATCATATGGAAGTCGCATCTTTTGAAATTTTTCCACGATGGGTAGAACTCGCACGCGTCCATCCCGTCTGCATAAAATGTGCCACTTTTCTAGGTAATAGGCTTGGTCTAGGTGGAGTTGAGAAACTTTCAAATCACCATATAGGGCATCGAGCCATCACTATCTCTGTTTGCCTTTGGGATGTTTCCTATCAGCTTCAAAGTCGGTCAATCGTATCTAGTGAGTTATCGTTAGAACAGCCCATATGACCATATCTTGGAAAACGCTTCTGTCGTGATTTTTCCAAGATCTGTGCAATGTTATATCAAATGTTCTCATTTCGAATGTAATTATAGCATGCTACGCCACTGGTTCATCTCTGCCGCATGGCGTTCATTGCGTTTAATAGTCGACCAACACTTAGAATCTTAGAGAGCGGCAGCATTGTTGACCCTTTGGATTACTTGTTTGGGTTTCATATGCTCATTGATACATTGATTGCAAAGGATCCCAAGTGCCATTTTATCGAAGGAACTTTGATGCGTCAAGCAATTTCATAATGCAGGGTATCATTAGCTAATCTAAGATCTAATCTAAGATACTTGAATCCCATTGTTCCTGACAGACCGCTGTAACTGACAGTGATAGTGTCTGTTTCATTGGGGGTGGTGATTTAAAATTTTATGTGGTTAAAATTCAGTGACAAATCGTCTATGGGTCGATCATTTCATTTTTGGACTATTTGCTCCGGAGAAGTTTCATTGCTTGGAAAACATCGTCCGGTGGCGGGGATGTTGAACATCTGAGCGTATGGAGCAGAGAGAAGCGGTTTTCTTGATGAACACCATGATCCAGGTGGTTTTAATATATGTACCTGCCACACATTGGAATTTACTCTCCCAAAATTTCCAAGGAACCAAAAACAATGAGCTTATTACAAATGGCGCCCAACTTGGGGTCCAAGTTAACTTTTTCTGACTCCCAAGTTCGTTTTACTGTGTCGGATAAGGTGTATCAGCTTCCGTCTAAGTTGCAAGTGCATTAGGCTTCATTTCTATAATGTTGGGTAACGCGCCCTTTTCCCCGGAGCAAGTATTCCTAAGCATCATTCCATCCCATCTTCCTGTACCTTGTTTCCTCTGAGAAATTGGGTTAGGTTGCAACTAACCTTTCCATGGCGACATCCCCTTGGAGCCATTTGCCATAATTCTGTGAATCCTGTGATTGCTTACTTTGGGTCATAGAAGAATCATTCTCGCTAACATACATGCTCTTTCGTCTGATGTTGCACGGTAGCCGCACAAATGTTGGTAATGTGCTCGATTTGTAAGAGCCTGCAATTTTTTTCCTAGTTTCCTAATGCTAAAATGCCGAGGACCAAACAATAGTTGCATAAAACAGATTAGCAATTCTCAAGGCATAAGCCGACTATATTCGGTAACATTTCGGCCAACAACTTCGGATACCTTTGCTGCCAACCTTTCGAGATGTGGCTTAAAGTTCAGTTTTCGGTCGCGCTTATTACGAACGTTGGATACGTTCACCAATTCTAAACTGTATCGATACTTCCTGCCTTATTTTGGTATTAGAACAGCTTCGGTTTTATGCTCCCCGAGCGCGAGACCGGCATCTTCAAGCCAAGATTTTATTTCCCAAAATGACACGTTTGCGAAAATCTCGATCTCTTTAATATCTTGTGCCACGATGGTCACTCCTATATCATCTAGTAAACCAATAACGATAAACGATATAAAGTCAACATTCCGCGGTAATTTATTATCCACAGAAGAGGACCAAAGCCGATCCTTGTAGAATCCGGTAAATTTTACGAACCGTTTTAGGTTCATCGTCAGTATCCTAGCACAGTAACCTCTCCAGGAGAAATTGTATGACTATATGCGCAAGATATTTAGGAGCCCATAATCTACTTAAAGCCTCAATTACTTTGCACCATCGTACAAATAGATCTCGCTTTTCGCAATACAAAATGTCTATCTGAAAGACCACCCTCGATTTCAATGATCGGCATATAGGCCTGTAAGACGAAGGATCGCTCAAAGGCTTATTTGTCTCCGGGATTAGCGTTAGTTTCTGCGGTTTGTGAACCATAACCAGTTTTACTTTTCGTAATGGCTGCTTGCCGATCTTTGTTCGCCTTTCTATATCGGTTGGGCAACTCTTCAGATTCAACTCGGTACTCGGATACGCTAAATGTAACTGCTTTAACTTTAAAGCAGACTCTGCGACATTCTTCAATTTCGGAATTCCACCAGAATTTGTGGATTTCTTGAGTACAACGCGGCATGGCATGCAAGCGTCACATGCTTTCTGTATCTTTTCAACAACCTCCGTCACATTTTCCTCTGCGTTTCTCATCTTTATTGTCTCCTACAATAGTACTCCTTCGAACATTTGTTTATCCAGTTTCTTGGATATCCAATGTGCTACTACAGTTTTCTTGATAAATTGTTCTCTCGTCCTAGGCTTCACCTATCACTCTGTCCGTCTATCTATCTGCTTAGCACACGCACTTTTATGAGAAATGGTTACACCTATTGTCATGTAATTTGTTAGAAAGTTTGGAACCGTGAATCCCAACTCACACGGTGAACTACATTGTTCCTCGTTGAATTAAAGCGGAATCCCGTACAGGTAAAGTAGAGTTATAGTATTAGGCCTACAAATAAGTTCTGTCGGTTTTCACAATAGATGGCGTAGCTTGTTTTTTATTCCATTGATCCACATTTCCAAACATTCATCGGAAAGCTACTGTCAATAGGCACAAACGTCAGTATAAATTATTTAATTGAAGTGTAAACAACAATACTTTTTTCATCAACGAAAATGGCCAATTTTGTATCAAATAATGTGTTTTTGCGGGGAGTTATACTTAATTATTTCAATATGAAGAAAAAAGCAACCGAAAGTCATCGCATTTTGGTGGAAGTTTATGGTGACCATGCTCTATCTGAACGAACGTGTCAGAGGTGGTTTGGACGGTTTAAAAGTGGCAATTTTGACTTGGAAGACGAAGAGCGCGCCGGACGGCCAACAATTTTTGAAGATGAAGAATTAGAGACATTGCTCGACTAAGATCCATCGCAAATGCACGAAGAACTTGGAAAAACACTTGAAGTCACTCAGCAAGCCATTTCCAACCGTTTAAAAGTAACGGGAATGATCCAAAAGGTCGGAAGTTGGGTTCCGTATGAACTAAAGCCAAGAGACGTCGAACGCCGTTTTTTCACGTGCGAACATCTACTCCAACGACAAGAAAGGAAGGGTTTTCTGCATCGAATAGTTACTGGCGATGAAAAGTGGATCCATTACGATAATCCCAAGCGTCAGGCAACGTGGGGATACCCCGGCCATGCCTCGTCATCGACGGCCAAAGCGAATATTCATGGTGAGAAGATCATGCCGTGTATATGGTGGGACCAGCTGGGTGTGGTATACTATGAGCTGCTAAAACCGAACGAAACGGTCACGGGCAAACTCTACCGACGTCAAATGATGCGTTTGAGCCGCGAACTCAAGAAAAAACGGCCGCAATACCAGCAAAGGCATGATAAAGTTATTTTGCAACATGACAATGCTCGTCCACATGTTGCACAGCCCGTTAAAACATATCTAGAAACGTTGAAATGGGAAGTCCTACCCCACCCGCTGTACTCTCCAGACATTGCTCCTTCTGATTACCATTTGTTCCGGTCGATGCAGCATGGCTTGGCTGACCAGCACTTCTCCAATTACGACGAACTCAAAAAATGGCTCGATGAGTGGATAGCGGCCAAGCAGGCCAATTTTTGGCGCGATGGTATCTATGAATTGTCTGAAAGATGGAAGAAAGTTGTGGCTAGCGATGGACAATACTTTGAACAATGAATGTATAACCACTTTTTCACAATAAAGCTTCAAATTTAAAGAAAAAACCGACAGAACTTATTTGTAGGCCCTATACTTTTTTTGTTAACGAATACATCCATGTTGAGTATTAAATGAAAGGTCTCAGTTAGCACTTTTCAAAGCTGACATTAGGTTTGACATTGGTTGGAAAGGTAAGGAGTGCTGGGGTCCGAAAGGGGTCAATTATTTTAAAGACCCGTTCTCAGCAACTACCCAACAGAAAAATCAGAAAAAATATGGTAATTCATACGCATGGTATCTAGTCCTTCAAATACTCTCCGTTACGATATCTGCTCCGATAAGGTTTATAATAAATAACTGCTTTACTGCGAATCCTCCTTAGTTTCATCGCAGGTCCGTAAAATTCAAAATGCAATTTAGGCTTTAATATGAAGCGTCACACTATCAATACCAACGATAACGGACTGCGGATTATTAAGTTACCAGTATCGCATGAAATGCTTGTTGGAAGTACCTGGTTTGCGCGGAAAGCGGTCCACAAACATACGTGGGCCTCGCCAAAAGGGGACCACTTTCAACCAAATTAACCACGTGCATATTGAACGCCGCCACCTCTTAGCCTCGATGAGTGTGAGAACATATAGGGGGGCCAATATAGACCCGGATAAATATCTTGTTGGCATGGTGCTCCAAGCTCGAATTACGACACCACCTACAATGCCTTCTGACAATCAGGTGAGAGTGAATACTAGAGCCATCCACAACACAGCCCTCCGCAACACCTATAAGAGGGAAATGGATGCCGCAATGACCGCAGTCAACAGAGGTCCTGGAGATGAAACATCAACAAATGATCTTCACAACCACCTGAAGAACGTTATCATGGATACGGCCACAAAGATACTTGGCCCGAGCCGTAAAAAAAGTCAGAACGGCTAGCATGACATGAATGTAAACTAGCCATGGAACAGAAGAATGCCACATACCGAGTAATGTTGCATTCTCAAAGAACGCAGGCAGGCGCAGAGACTTATCAAAACTCCGTCGAGCGGAGAAGCTACTTCACAGACCGAAAAAGGAAGCCTGGGGGAACCAACAAGTTTGTGAACTCGAAAAGTACAGGGAGCAACCGCACCAGGCGCGCAAGTTTTACCAACGAGTCAGCAGGATGAAGCCTTATACACCTCGATGCTCGTCCTGCCGAGACAAAGAAGGAAATCTGATTTCCGACAGAATGGGCATATTGGAAAGACGGGTTGAACATTTTGATGAATTGCTGAACAACCAGAACATCGGCGAGTTGGAGGTCCCGCCAACTGAAGACGACGGACAAATACTGCCACCACCAAGTATAGGAGAAGCAGTCCGTGCAATTCATCGGCTTAAAAATCATAAGTCGCCAGGAGCCGCTAGAATTACAGCCGAATTAGTTAAATATGCAGGCGAACAGTTGGACCAAGTTGTTCATCAACTTGTGCTCAAGGTATGGGACAGCGAATCAGGTATGGGACAGCGAGTCTGACGATTGGCAACGAGGCATAATCTATTTCATACATAAAAAGGGAGATATCACATAGTGCAGCAATTATAGAGGTATCAAGCTGCTAAGTACCATATATAAGATATTCTCCACTATCTTGCTAGGCCGGATAGCCCCATACGCCCAGAACATCATTGGCCCATACCAAAGAGGCTTCACTCCAGGTAAATCAGCAACAGATCAGATTTTCTCTGTGCGGCAAACGATGAAAAAACTGTCGGAATATGGACAACGGTTGCACCATCTATTCATCGACTTTAACGCCGCATATGATAGCATAGCCAGGGAAAAATTGTACACGGCCATGAGAGAATTCGGTATCCAACGAAATTGATAAGACTGACTCGGCTGACCCTGACCAATGTGCGAGGCCAGATAAAAGTAGTAGGATCACTCTCAAGACCATTCGACATCAACAACGGCCTGCGACAAGGGATGCCTTATCATGCGTCCTCTTTAACCTGGCCCTCGAGAAAGTGATCCGTGATGCTGATGTGAATGTAAGAGGTACGATCCTCTTTAAGTTCACCCAACCACTGGCCTATACTGACGATATCAACATCATGGGAAGAACCACCCGAGGCGTACAAACTGCCTTCATTCAGATCGAGCAGGCGACGCGAGATCTTGGGCTGCATATCAATGAAGGCAAGACAAAGCATATGGTGGCAACGTCAGCATCGAAAACCAACCAACCAACAACATCAAACCGCACTGGTCGAATAGGAAGAGACCGTTGATAATTTCTCCTATCTAGGGTCAAAAATCACAACCAATAACAGCTACGATGATGAAATCCGCGCACAAGTGTTGTCAGCCAACAGAGCTTATTTCAACTTACAGGGTCAAAGCACTTACTGTACAAAACAATGAGCTTGCCAGTCCTCATGTATTCCTCGGAGACTTGGGTTCTTAGAAAGAAAAATGGCGAACTCTGGCCGCGTTCGAGAGAAAAATCCTCCGAAGAATTTTTGGCCATCTACCTGAGGATGGACGTAGCGTACATAACGACGAAATCTATGAGTGCTCAATTAGTTACGGTGGGCGGGTCACTAGATCCGTATGGATGAAGATGGTCCCACCCGGAAAGTCTATAATGGCAATATCTACGGTAGAAAAGGAAGACGAGGCAGACGCTGCCTAGGATGGAGCGATGGCATAAGTCAGCACGCCAGACAGCTTTTAAGGATATCGAATTGGTGGACCTCGGCGCAAAACCGGGATGTCTGGAGTTGCTTATTAAGGCACATCTAGACCGGATACCGGTTGTTGCGCCGTTGATGATGATGATTACACTATCAAATTGGTTAAAATCCTAGTATTCTTAACAAAGTTATGGTGGCTCAAATTTGCCTGTGAAAATTCTACGAAGCACACATATGCCCCCCAATTATTGACATTGTTGTAGTCTCTTTTGTTTAGCCCAATTGAAGTGCAATGTATTGTGTGAATCTAAAATAATATCAATTTAAAATGTACATATTATCTCATAACTAATTGCTCGATGCCATTCATTGATCGATAGTGCTGGAATTGCTTGACCTCATTAACCCAGAGATATGATTTACAGGCCATCAAATCACAATAAACAAATTCAATTGGTTTCAAACGTGCTCCAACAACGATGGTTCCACGAAATAAGTCCCTCAGATAAACAAAGGGTCAGGTTTCAATGCTTATCAGCTGCATAACCCCAATGTCTCTCCGGACTTTTCTGCATATAATTTCCACTTATTTTTTGTTAAGTCATGGTGACTACTGCCCTAGACAATTTAATCCACAAACAAAACAGAGTATATTTATCTCTTTGGAAGTGTTCTCAGAATCTTACAAATTTTCTTTGAAAAGAGATCCTTGACGTCGTCTTCTTACTCTCAACTTGTTAAGTACATCTGACCGACTTTGGGCTTCGTAAGTAGCTTCTCATGCACTTAACTATTTAAATAATAACAGTCGTCATCAGAAAGGTCAATGGAAGCGCTTGCCGGCTACTCGTTGGCGCTAGTCATGTTTACTACGAGATAAGCGGGACAGCATAATAATCTAATTTTATTGAAGGGAAGAAAAAGTTAAGTACATCTAATCAGTTGATATAATAGCGGCTAAGGCCAAAGCTAATATAACAAGTTCAAACTATTGCCTTGCAGTACACTCCCGGGTAAATTATGTAAACAGATTACCGGAAGAGAAAGATGACGGAAATACATAGATTTGGCGTTTTACATTTCAAGTAAAGCGGCGGAACTAAAGCGATCAATACTCTGGCTTAACAGCTAATGGGCGACGAAAACTATGTTGAGAAAAAAACCTTATTACCCTAAACCTTGTTCTTCTATTGGGGACTCCATGAACATCATACCGATGATAAGGATGGAGATGATGGTAAGTAGTGTGTAGATGTCCTTTTGTTCTATCGGTATTGGCAGGGTTTCATTGGGCTTTCTCTTCACGAACTGGTATTTTTGAAGCTCTTTGAATTTAATATCGAGTCCTTTGAGCGAAGTTACATTTATTTTATTTAGAGTTGTGGGATATATATTTATTTCGTTCCAATGAAATAACTTCTTGGAGCTGTAGATCACATTGTTGATTGTGATTTCACAATCCTTGAATTGGGTGAGTAAAGTTCCATTTAGCACCATGCTATGGTCCACAAGTGGTGTTAATCGTTGTTGCTGGGGTGTTAATCAGAACTATGTGGTTTGGTTCTGGCTCGAAGATTTCCATTTCGTTCTGCCAGTTATAGAATTCGCAATGGGCTGGTTTGTTGTTTAACAGGTTTCCGGTGCATCTCGAATTGGTCGAGTCCTGGAGGTCAGCTGTTTGGTGACAATAGTATGTACCCTCGATGTTCTCGCATCCGCTGTCGACGTTTTGGATATGTTTGGGGTTCAATCGGAGGGAGGGTTTGGCGGAGATGATCTTACTGTTTTCTAGCGGTAAAGGGATAATGTGGAAGATTGTAAAGGACCGGGATTTGGATATTAAAGATTATATTTGTTGCATTTGCATAAGCCTGGAGCTTCAATAATTCGTACATGTGCTCAATAGATGTTATATTTAGGGATTGGTTTTCGAACATTAGTTGTATTTCGGATATCTCGTGAGGATCTAATATCATTTTAGATATTATGTTCAGTTTGGCCAAAATAATTTCTTCCGATATTCCGGTCAAATGAACGTTAAGAAGGTCAATATTGTAGTTAATTTGGTTTAGAAATTGGCTATATTTCCCATTGGTATTGTCTTGTTTAATTTTGTTTGGTGCCGTTTCTTGAATGCATTTAAGGTAGCTGGTAATGGTTGTCTGTTAACGATTAATGTGATTTGTGATATTTTCAAACTGTTTGATCATTTGTTGATTTACTTTACTGATTTTGATTTACTTTATTTATTTGTTTATTACGTTTTCGTTATTTAGTATTTGATTAATTTTGGAATTAATTCTAATTGCACCATTTGCATCTAAGTTTCCGGTTATTGTTTTTATTATAGTGCCTAATCCGTTTACAAGCTTTATTGTTTATTTCTTTAAGTTTGGTTTTCGTTATTTCCAAAGTACTACTAATTTCTTCATTCGTCCCGAGTGTGTCAAGTGTCTTTTGTATTTTCTGGATATTGTCAGCGTATTTATCAAGTTGCCAGATATGTACCAATTCGTTATAAGATGTTATAAGTTTAGCGTCTCCAAGTCGTATAGGTAACAATCCGTTCTTATTCGAGAGGTCCTGAACGTTCATTCTCTGCCCGTATGTTAGTATTATTTGTCTGGAATTTACGTTACGATTTAAATTATTTCTCCTACACTCTTTTCTATATACTGTACGTTATGATAATTTCGTTCAAGATGTCTTCTGGATCTTTCTCTTTATTTTTATTATATATTATTCGGTAGGTTTCTGTGATTGTAGAATTGAGCCTTTCAACTGGAGCGTTGCTGTTCGTTTGTTGGTATGAAGTTATATGGTGGTGAATGTCGTATTGCTGCAGAAATCCTTGAGTAGGGTAGATGTAAAATCAGTACCCTGATCGGTAACTACTGTTACTATATTTTTAGGAATGCCGTGAAGGCTAATAAAGTGTTTTAATGCCTTTGTTATTGATAAACTATTTCGAGCCCAGCCCATACCATCTCATACGCTGCAGCAAATTTGGAGAAAGTGTCAATGATCGAAACTACGTACTGTTTATTTATTGTGTATATATATATGTGTATCACGTCGAGGGGTTTATCTGGTATTACAGGAGTCTGAAACTTGGTTTCTGGGGGTTTCGGTCGTACTTTAGAGTTTGGCATGTTTCACAATTATTAATAATTTGGGTAATTTTAGTTTTCAAAAATGAGAAATGGTAATCGCTTTAAAGGTGTGCCACAGTCTCGTTTATGCCCCGATGCTTATTGTTTAGGTGGTACTTATTGATGGGAAATGAGGATACATGTATTCATATCCTCATCGGCTGAATGTACTGTTGAACCTCTTGTAGTGTGTGTGGAAGGATTTGGGTTTATTGTACTATTTTCGCTGGCATTAACATCGGCTCTGATCTTAGTTTTCTTACTCCCTATTCTCACCGATTTTAATTCTACTCAAGGCGTTGGCGTTACTGTTTTGACTTCGTAGTCGAATTCCTCTAATTTTAGTCTCCAACGAATAAGTCTGGGGTTGGGATCTTTGAGACTTAGCATCCAAGTTAAAGGTTTTCTGGTCCGTGACGATTTTGAATCATCGCCCGAACAAATAAGGACGGAAGTATTTGGTGGCCCATATGATGGCCAAAAGCTCCTTTTCAATTGTGGAGTAATTAACTTCTGAATCGGAGAGGGTCCTGCTTGCGTAGCAGACAGGCAAATCCTTACCTATAGGACCCTGTGATAGAATCTCGCCAATTGCGAAATTACTCGCATCCGTTGTTAGAACAAACGGTTTTTCGAAGTCCGGGTGTTGGAGGATTGGCTCGTTTACGAGTATGTCTTTACATGTGTTGAATTCGATGGTTCGTCCTTTCTTAAGGCATTCAGTCAATGATTTGGTAAGGTTAGCGAAGCCTTTTATAAACTTTCGATAGTAACCAAGGAGACCGAGAAAGGATTTTATTTCTTTAGAAGTTTTCGGTAAAGGGAATTCTTTAATTGCTTGGACGTTATCTGGATTAGGTTTTATCCCTTCGGTTGTTATTGTATGTACAAGGAAAGCAATTTCTTTTTTGAGAAATTCCGATTTATCTGGTTGCACCTTTAGATTGGCCTCACGCAACCTCTGGAATACCTTCTTCAAATTCTCTATATAGACTAGGCAGATCGTTCCTTGCAGGTTCTTAACTACGTTGTCTATGACCCTCTGGAAGGTCGAAAGGGCGTTGTTAAGTCCGAAAGGCATTCGCAAGTACTCATAATGACCATCTTCTACAGTGAATGCCGTTTTTTGTACATCCCGGGGATCCATTTCAATTTCATGGAAACCACTAGCCAAATCTGGGGTTGAAAAGTACATTGATTTCCCAAGTTTGTCTAGGATGTCGTTAATGTTCGGTATTGGATATCTGTCCGTGATTGTCTTCTCATTAAGCTTGTCAATCACCAACCTCCATTTAGTTAGGACGAATCACTCCTTGTTTTAACATATCAGTGATTTGTTTTCGGACTTCCTCTTTGTGCACAAAGGAGTACCTGTAGGACTTGGTATATATAGGTAGGTTATCAGTGGTTTTAATCTGATACTTTATTTGATTAGCAAAGCTCAAATCTTGGCCTTATTTGAAGAAAATATCGCTGAATTCGTGGTAGATTTTAAACAACTGTTTTCTTTTCTCGTCATTAAGATGTGAGGTTCGAAGGGTTTGGTTCTCACCGTATGGTAACTGTTCACTATGTGGATGGGATTCATCACAACTGATACTGAAGTTATTAATTTGGACATAGTTACTAGAAATATTTTCGGCTTTCAGTGGATGCTCAAGGAAAAGAGTTTTTTCATCTCTTGCCGAATTCGTTACTTCCACTAGAGCATACCAATTAAGAGCGGTATAAATCCCTTCTGAAATCATAAGGCCTGGGGTGACTTCAATGGTCCTAATGTATATGTTTCCGTTTTCTAGATCGACGGGTAATTGAACAACTCCTTTTGACTATGGAGGTATTGTAATATTTTTAACATGAAACAGGGTTTAAAATAGATTGGAAGAGTAATGTATTGAGTAATAATGATTTTGTTGGCAATGTCAACCTTGGCACATAGATTACTGAGAACGTCTATTCCTAATAATCCATCAAAGTATCCGTGGAATCGGAAAATGAGAAAGCGAGTAGAACCCTCTTTTTTAAATTCTGCAAAATTTGGAAGTTGTATCTCCTTATTCAGTTCATGTTCCGAGAGAACAGTGCTTATAGAAACTGGTGGTATTTTTGAACATCTTCAGGGTGAACGTATTCTGGGTTAATGAAAGATGAGGATGAGCCGGTATCTATTAGAAACTTTAATGAGCGTCCAAATGGTGAGGAAATTTGAATATATGGTAGGAGATGACCATGATTGTTTACGTCTAAGTACCCAAGTGGTTTTTCCAGGCACTGTACTGAAAATTTTCATCATCAATTACTTCCTCTATAGGGTTATTATTTTCATGATCAAGAACAAGGTCATAACAGTAAATATTATCCTGACTTGGATAACAGTCATTGTCTTGAAAGGGGTAGCTACTCTGATCATTATTGCTTTCATTCCATTGGCTCTAGTCTTGGATCCATTGAGGATTTGGAAAGTAGTTTTGTGATTGGATAGGTCTTGTGAAATGGTTTTGAAATTGGACGGGTCTTGTAAAATTGGGATTATTATTTATTCCTGCGAACGGTTGAAATTGTGGTCTTGATTGTAAAGGATTTGTTTGAGGGAACCTTAGTGGTTGGAACTTCACCACGTTATGCTCACGTAGCTGCAGGTAGGCTGCACACAAACACCGAACTATTTATTTCAAAAAGTGCGATATCCACTCGCGGACCCCGATAAACCTTCGGAATTTAAGGGGGTTATCCCGTGTGTCGGGTTGGAGAAATCGATTTTTTTTTGCATGAATTGTATCTATATATAGTGGAGAATATGTGGGCAAAGGGATTTTCCGATATTCCGAATCGTTCAGAAATTACAGGATTAAACAGGTAAGGAGTTTGGAGCCGCGGCTAGAGTACTCGATGAGAAAGAACATCGAATCTTTTTTACCTGTTAGTTTTTTACCTGAGCCTTATAAATTCAAACACAAGTATAAATATAAAAAGATGGAAAACCAATCAACTGTCTAAACTTATTTGCTGTTTGGAATAAAAAGGATCATCCAGTCTAGAGTGAGCACTGAAAGGCTTTCAAGCTATACTCAGTTATATTTTGTTGTAAGTATTGTGCTGTTTGTGTGTTTAGTGATTTTTTTAAATGGATCGTACGAAGGAAGATCGCTTTAACGTTCAACGTCATGCTGCCACTGAAAAACGAGTATTTCATGGGAATCGATACTTATCAGAGAAGAAAAAGGACTTCGCATCAACATCAGTAAAGAAACTTTTAGCAAGCATGAACATGGATGTTCCAATTGCGACAAGTTTTGTATATTGGATTTTGCTGGAGTTTTCTCCGGTATTTCTGCAAATTTCTGCGAATAATAAAATATACGTAGTAGTAGAAAAGGAATGCGTAGGACATGTCGAGAAAAGAATGGGGACACGGCATAAAAATGCAAAGAAGAATCACAAAGGCATTGGTGGAAAAAGGGCTGGAAAACTTACTGAGGAGGTTATTAACGACCTCACTACATTTTTTGGGCTAGCTATTCGTCGACACGCAAATTCGATAGAAGGAATGAAGCAAGAAATTTGGACAACTTTCTTCCATAAATGTTCTACAGACGAAAATCCTCAGCATCAAAATTGTCCAGCAGGCGAGACAGTTGGTGTAAATGGCGCAAAGCGGAAGCTAAAGGAGAACTGGATAGTTTCCATCACGAGAAGGCACCTTTGACTGAAGAAGTTAAAACAGTCATCAAACCAATCTACGAAGATTTGTCACGAGATGATCTGTTGAACAGATGTTTAGGAGCAATGACCCGGAATAACAAGGAGTCGTTAAATGCATTGATTTGGACTTTCGCTCCTAAACGCCTTCATTATGGGGCCAAGGTCTAGAAATAGCCACTTTTCTGGCTGTAAATATTTTCAATGAAGGAGTCAATGGCATTCTCAAAATCCTAGTGACAATGGGATGTCAAGTTGGTCACATATGTCAGGTTTATGCCGACCGTTGTAATGAAGCACGAATTTGGCGGTCCGAACGATGATCGACTGACCCCGCTAAAAGAGCCAGAATTGAAACCAGAGAGCAACGATCGGCTTTAAAAGACTTTTTTGAGGAAACGGAGGGTGCTCTCTGCGGACCAGGTATAGCAGATTAATGGTGAGTTAAAATTTTACTGTTGATAATCGCATTTAAATTTTCAAATGCGTTTTTCTCGAAACTGCATCTTGAAAATCGGCTGCTACCATAGCTCAAAATCTATCCAACCATATTTTTTGAAATTTTCACAACTTCTTTAATACATATTTCTACGGTCCGCAAACTAGGATAATTGCAATCGGACTGGTAGTTTTTTTTTATTCATAAAAAATGCCGTAAAAAAACCTCAGAATCCAAAAAATTAACTTTAAAAGCTCACCAAAAATTTACCTTTTGATATTTTCTAATTATCCTAGTTTGCGGACCGTGAAATATTGTCCATATTAAAACGCCGTTTAGTTTTTTTTCCTCAGATAAACACAGCGCCCTCCAGCGTGGCAGCAGAAAAACACCTTTTTTTGGAGATGGGTGCATAAATTGACATGTATTCCGAAAACTAGCTACGATATCAAGCTGAAAAATTTATCACATATACTAGAGATATCAGTAAATATATGATGAAAAAATCATGTTTCTACCTTCATCCGCTCTTTCAAAATAATGTTTCAAAAAAAGGCAAAAAGAAACGGCCTTCACACGGGATGACCCCCTTAAGTTTTTCGAACTGAAATAATCTTGTCACGAACGAACGAACGAATTACACTTTTCGCCCCTTTTCTTAGAATCGACTGTGCCAGTTATGGGTTACGCATTAACCTTTTTTAAAAAAAAACAAATGTATAAATTTTTTAACAATTTATTAGGGCAACGTTTCTGCCCAATTCCCGATTACAACTTCTACCGTTGATTTATGATTCTGACTTTTATACATTTTATTTTATGCTTATTTCGAAAATGCAGATCCAGCATGTGTTAGAAAGATATTTGATACAATGAACTTGCCGGAAAAATGTATTTTATGTGGAATTTGGAAAAAGTGCAATTTAGAATAATTTTATGTTTACTAAGGCGAAAAAACGAATTGTAGGTAAATGTAAGATATTATATATATGATATATGTTGACTGTCGTTATGGGGACATGACTCGGTCGCATCACAGTATGTGGCACCATCCTTGATGAAGTGTCGCGGTGGTTCCCAGCTGCAGAGATATACATAGACTAGACTGTACCCAGACAACACTCTTCGGACCATAGATGTAACGATGACTTCCATCTCCATGTATAAATAGTTCAACCCTTCGATCAAGCGTATTCAGCGCTATATATAAATTATGCTGTAGTAATCCCGTCGTCGAAACTGTGACTATATTGAGAGGGAGTAAGTTGCTCCCCATTTAGTCCGAACCGCCATTAAGTTGATGCGGACTTAGTACCCCACAGTTCTCAAAAAAACAATATTGATCTTGTTCTTTTGTAGCCTAGATCTACATAAGTATATCATACTACTTGGCAAGGGGCCATAGTTCCGAATTTTTTCTTGTTGTTTTTCAGTAATGTTCTGGTCCAACGGTACGGTTATATCGATTATGAAGCACGCTCGGTTTTGATGAAGTGTCTTCCAGACGGAGTTCTGACAGGTGGAATACTCAGTACTACTCAACATCCTGCAAGCAGATGTTATGTGCTAGATGGTCTTTTCTTCACAATTTCATAAGACATAACGGGAGTTGGTGATTAAGCAATAATAAAGAAAGTACCGTTTATAGTTTGTTGTTGGGAATTGATATGGGGAATGCTTCCGTTTCGTAAATTAGTAATCCGTTAGTCAATCATTTGTTGGGGGTTTCAAATTCAATAATAATAATAATAATCGTTGGCGCAACAATCCATATGGGATCAGGGCCTTGAAGTGTGTTAGTGCACTTCATTCAAGACCGTAACGGTACACTACAGAATACCCTGTAGGAGGCAATGTGGTCAGCATTGCGCTCGCCCGAGATTATTACACTGATTTGATTCAGGTACTCATTCACAGCTGAGTCGACTGGTATCCGACGTCAAATCACGATACAAATCCCACTGCTACCAGCGAAATTTGAACGGCGACCTTCCGTACGACAGCCTTGTGCTCTAACCACTCAGCTATCCGGACGCCGGAAATTCAATGCCTGGCAATAAAAAATTTTTATATGACCTCTCTGAATGGATTTTGTTTTCCACAGATCGATTTTCTGCTGGCCTGAAGTAATATTCAATATTGGATCACATTCTCTGCTTTTCTAATTCAAAGCAGACAATTTATTGGCTGCGAAGACGGTAGCCTGATGATACAAAAACACGCAAAGAGAACTTGATTGTAGTGCAGAATTTAAATCAAGCGCCTCCCTTCTTTCCTGAAGACATAGGATACCACATTCGTGGCGACTTTATACCAGAGGAAAACTTGTAGTAAACATCAATGGGGTATGGAATTAAAGGCTGATTTATAATCTGTGTAGACCATGGAGATATTTCGTGGATATACTGCTTCTCAGCCACTGCATCGATTACAAGCTGTTCTTTACAGTCTCTGAAGCCTTTTGCGCATCCAATTTGGTCCTCTGCTAAGTAAATGAAAATGAATGTAATTTGTATTTGGATAGCTGAGTGGTTAGAACACAGGGCTGTCTTACGGAAAGTCGCGGTTCAAATCTCACTAGTGGCAATGGGATTTGAATCGTGATTTGACGTCTGGCACCAGTTAGCTGTGAATAAGTATCTTCTGACGGGTAAGGGGGGATAAGATAAGTTACCCCCTGTTGGAAAATGGTGGAACTAAGCTCTGATCACCAATTAAAATTATTTGCCAAAACCCTGTGAATGCTTTTAAACAGCTTTAATCAGAATTAATGAACGTTATCAACTCCTGGCGTCTCCCGATTAACTGCCTTCTTAAGGGATATTCCAATGTGAATGTCAAGCGCGTAATATATGGAAGCCATGCTGGTTCCAAATTACACCAGCTGGGTTGGCTCCAAACACTTCTCCAGAAGTCCGGTGTCTGATCGACATCAAGGCTGTTTTCTCGACTTGAGTTGGTGAGACCTTTGTTGAATATTTCCTTGTTTTGGAAAAACAAGATGTTGCCTGTCCTTCGCTGAAAGCTCTTCTGACATGCGAATGTGATTAGGGTATTCAGCTTTTCGAGGATATTAGAAATTGGCATATCATTGGAGACATGGTAGTTTCTAATGATGTTCATAATACGTCTATTCATTCTTTGTGATGGATTTACAGGATGTGTTTGCGTGAGGCGGCCAATCTCCTTTCTCAACTTTCCAACCATATTGTTGAGTCAAAACACCTAGAACGGTAAAGTTCTCCCACGCATATTCCCCCCAACATGCGGAAAATGAAGGCTGCCAAAGTTATTCAACCTTGACAGCCGGAACACTTAACGATGTTTAAGTTTTATTTTGTGAAAATTGTATTCAAGAAGAGCGCAATAAAAAAGATGGATTTTCGAAAGCCAAAAGAATTTCATATGTTTTTCTTTTCAAAAACGGAAGTCGGAATTTTCATTTTGTTTTCCTAATTATATTTACTATAAATTACTAAATTAACTATTTACTATAAATTAATAATTGACTGATTGCTATTATAATTTTCATTCACTTTATTTGATGGAACCTAAAATTTTGCTCCCAGATTTCTACAGAATTTCCAATTGAATCAGTATAAAATTAACTTCATGACGAAAAGAGAAGCACTATCCTGCTTTATGGTATTGCTAAAAGAAGAGCATTCAAATTCTGAACAAAGAGTGTGTATTCTGGTCCAATTTTTGCAATCCAAACTGAGGAGAATAACAATGCTACATGGTCGACTTTGAGAGAATAACGGTTATCAGGGTTTGCAAGATTCAATCATCCCGTGCGCGGGCCATTTTTTTTGGCTTTTTTTGGAAATTTTTGTGAAGAACTGAAAAAAGATACAAGCATGCCATAGACTTACTAATATCTTGAGCGTGCACGGTAATTTTTCCAGCCCGATAGCATAGTTTGTTATTGAAATACAGAGCAATTTATACACCCATCTCCACAAAAAGGTGTTTTTCTGCTGCCACGCTAGACGGCGCCGCGATTTTCAACGAATAAAAAAAAACAACTGAATGAATCGCATCTAGTTTGCAGACCGTAGAAATATGTTCTGAATAAGTCCTCACAATTTCAAAGCATTTCGTTTCATAGATTTTGGGCTATGGTGGCGGCCGATTGCAGGAGCATTCAGGTTCGGGAAAAACACATTAAAAGAGTAGAATGCGATTTCTAGCCATAAAACCTTAACTGACCATTAATCTGCTATACCTAGTCCATAAACCTTAGGTTTCATCAAGAAATACATGTACAGCCTTGGCTTCAATTCTTGTCGTTTTAGCGAAGTCATTCGAAAGTCACTCGGACCGATAAATACGAGCTTTATTACGGCGATCGGCATGTGACTTATGACGTGTTTAACACTATAATTCCTGAACGACTCCGAATATCAAAAAATCACTTTGCCCATATATTCTACACAATATCTAGATACAATTAATGCATATGAGAAAGCTTTAAATTGATTAACAAACTGTATCATAGCAGTGTGAGCCTGTCAATATCAAATTTAATTCTTATAAATAGCCAGTATCTCAGGAAAGCTCTATTTTGTAATTAAGCAACATGAAGTGTCGAAAGTAATAATAAAATTTCACAATATGCTTTTTTATTTAATACGGATTCGTTTTGTTTGTTTTAAAATTATTTTATACAAAAGTTTGGGTCTTTTATTTATCGATTGAGGCAGTTCGAAGTCTGCCGGATCAGCTAGTCAATGATAATATATATATATATCGCTACATGGTCACTATGCGTATATTCTTCGCCAATATACTAGTGTAGTTTCGAAATTTTTGTTAGATGGTCGTGATCCTTAATTTTCTTCGATAGTACAAAAAAAGTCCTCCGTTTCGTGTTCGCCTAATTCGCGTAACATTGCCGTTAATCTGTAACTGCTTGTTTTTCTGTCTATCACACGCACTTTTCTCAGAAATGTTTACTCACATTGATATGAAATTTGGTGGGAAAGTGGGAACTGTGAACCACTACGCATGCAGTCAATAATATCGTTCCACGGTAATTTAAATAGCAGCCCATACATGCAAGAGGGGGGTCTAAAATTTTTTAACCAAATATGGCCATGTGAGGCAAATGAAAGGTTTCGATTAATACCTCCAAAAGTTTTTTATCAGTTCTGACATCTGATGCAAAAGCGAGGGGGGGGGGGGAGTACAAGGGAATTGTCCATATCTTTCACGGATCCGTTCTCAGAAGCTAGCTACCTCATCCAAAAACCTGGAAGAAAACACGAAGCTGCCACTATACGATATTTAGGCTCCGAAATATCCTCCATACCGATGTCTCCTCAAACTGCAGAATATTTATAATCATTTTTTTAAGGTTTTGTTTGCAAAACAATACCTTATTGAAATCGGTTCAATGTCTGTCTGTCTGTCCGTCTGTCCGTCTGTCCGTCTGTCCGTCTGTCCGTCTGTCCGTCTGTCCGTCTGTCCGTCTGTCCGTCTGTCCGTCTGTCCGTCTGTCCGTCTGTCCGTCTGTCTGTCTGTCTGTCACAGGCACTTTTCTCAGAAACGGCTATACCGACCGGCACGTTGCAGGTGGTGGCGGGTGCCCAGCATATATGAGGCTAAATAAGGCTGATCCAAATCAACCTCAACCATTACGAGGTAGGACTTTTGCGGAGCTAGACATCGTACTCGAAATCGAGCTGATGGGAGCAACGTGCGTGCGAGCAAGGAGGCTTTGCCAAAGGACCGAGGGAAGCCTGAACATCAGCAGTCGGAGAAAGAATACCGCGATCTTCGAAGTAGCCTTAAGAAGCCTATACGGAAAAGTAAGAGGATTTGCTACGAGCAGTTGTGCTTTCAAGCAAATACGAACCCTAAGTAACGTGCCTCCGACTCTTGTTCAAAGTCATTGCAATCCTTTTCCCACAATAAGAAGAAAGCAGACTTTATCCAATGGTTCAACAGGACATCTTCACAATTTCCGGGGTCACCGAACGACGAATTGGAGACAATAAGGCTCCGGGATTAGACGGCTTCCGAACAAAGTCCTGAAGTTGCCTGCTAAAACCAGCCCGCATGGTTCATAAACACATTGGAATCAATCATGGTTGAAGGAGTGTTTCCCGCTCAGTGGAAGAGGGAGAAGTTGGTTCTGCTACCGAAGCCCCAAAAACCACCTGGCGTACCTTCTTTATATCACCCTATCTGCCTCTTAGACACTATGGGGTAGGTGTTGGAGAGGGTGATATACAACAGGATGCTTCCGTTCGTTGAGGTAGCTGGTGGTCTATCGGAGCGGCAATATGGGTTTCGTAGAGCGCTGTCCACGGTTGATGCCATTAAATTGCATGGTCGTGGACCTGGCCCGGAGGCATCGGCTGCTGATAAGTGATGCGCGATGATAACGCTGGTTGTCAGGAATGCCTTTAACTCAGCCAGCTGGGTTTGGATTAAGGGCACCCAGGCTAAACTGGGTGTCCTTTCGGAGAGACTTCTTTGGTACGAGATGGACGACGAACCGAAGGAATATATTGTATATATATTGTGACCGTCGTTGCCGTGTACTGAGGTGCCTGCAGTGGAACACAATGTATGACGGAATGCTCGGTCTTCACGTGCCAAGAGAGGCAACATTGATTGGTTTTGCAGACGATCTGGCAATGGCAGTAATTGCGTAAAACCACTAGAACGTGAAAATGTATGCAAGTGAAACCATTCCTGTTATCAAAGCATGGCTCCAAATGGTGAAATTGGACCTGGCGGAAGATAAGACGGAGGCTGCCCTTATTACCAATCGCAGGAAAAACAACACTGCCAAAATCCGCGTTGGTAATCACGAGGTTGTTTCAAAATCAATTATTCGATACCTGAGGGTAATGATCGATGCCAAGTTAAGCTTCAGGAGGCACTTGGACTGTGCTCGCGAAAAGGCAGCAAAGGTTAGTTCATCTCTAGCAAGGATGATGCCAAATATTGGATGGCCGAAATCTAGTAGCCGGTTGTTTATCGCAGGGGTGGTTTAATCCATCCTCCTGTACCCGGCTCCTGTCTGGGCGTACGCACTAGATAGCACAGCAAACCAGAGGACGGTAAATCCGGCACACCGACCAATCACGCTAAGGGTGAGCATATAGAACAATTTCGGGTGAGGCAGTGTGTGTCACCGCGGGAATGATTCCCTTGGATTTTCTGGCGAATGGGGCACACTGTCTCTACCGGAGAAGGAGGGTGAATCCGGTCAAAGTGACCGTGGGCTTCCCAAAAGCCACTAGGAAGGAGCGGTACAGAAGGTGGCACCAACGGTGGTATAATTTCAAAAAGGAGAAGCTAAAGGAATTGGAACGAGCTCGGAAAGCGCGACGGACGCGAAGTAATACTTCACGGTGATTCCACGAGGATATGAGCGGAGAAGTGGGGGTGGTTTTGGCGGGTGAGAATCCTACGCACTGCTGCAAGCTGGTGTAGCAGCGTCTTTTTAAGATTTCCATCTCCACCCATAAAAAAACTATATATATACAATATGTAACTGCCAAGTTCGGTGGAACTCGCTCAATTACAAATATGGTTGTAGTAGGTTAACTTTTTCTCTTTTGCGCAAATTTACCGCAATGTAAGTCCTTGAATGACAATATCATACTAAAGTCAATAACTTGACATACTAAATGCATATACATTACGAACAAAGTAGAGATGGGACAAATGTCTCCTCAAATATTCTTATATAAGAAACACACAAAATTTTCATATCTTAAACGTCTAGCTCCTAGTTTTCCGACATGTTTACTTATAATTTCTAATTGCGCCTTTCGGAGGGGCATCACTCTTGAAAGAACGCTTTCGGCATAAACAGATAGCAGCCATAATGATTTTCTCTGCAACACAAATTCAGTCTGTCGGTCTGGCTGTCAGTTACACGCCCTTATCTCTGAAGCCGTAAACTGCATCCATTTACACGAATTTGGTAAGTTTTGTAGAAATACTAGAACTGTGGTCCTCCGCTTATATAGAAATTAATATAAGTTGTGTTAAGATTAAGCGAACAAGGTTCAAACAAGGGCTAACACTTTTGTTTCATTGAATATGACCGTGCTATCATTATTTGTACAAGGAAGGAATATAATCCTATGGTCCTCTCTTCGAAACTACTCAACTGGCAAATCTGAAAAAAAGAAAATCATGAAAAAAATCTGGTAATGCCCCTGATGTCTAGGTCTTAAGTACCCTCTAGCTCAAATCTGCTCCAGGAAAGTAAAGAATTGCAAAATTTTGCAGTAATATAGGGTATAGCGTGGAGTGCAATGCTGAGAAGTTTGGTGAAAATCCTGTTATTAATAACAAAATGATACTAGATCAAAGCGGTCCCTTGGAATAAATTTACTGCTCCTTAAGGTATATATGAGAACATATGTGTAGATGTCATACGTAGAATATTGGTATTATATTAAAGTGGCATGTATGTACTCTATGAATGAGAGAAAAGAATGAGGTGATACGCGTCGCAACATTCAGACATAAAAAATATACAAAACATTGCATGCCACTGCTCCAGTCTTGATGAGGAACTCAAATGTCATAAACATTACGTGTCCCAACAATGAAGCAACAAACTCGAAATTTTTTAAAAAGAGTATTCATAAACTACCAATCCAAAGTACCTAATCCTTTTTCTAAAAGAATTGATAACACATGACTTATTCCCATTTATAATCAAAATATTTTTTGAAGTGTTCAAAAGTCGCAACATTTTATGTTTCTAGACATAAATAAATGGCAACGCAACCTAAATTATCTGCGATTGACGTATTAAATAGTGGACCTTCAACCTTATTAGCAAAAAGACATTTATGCTTGTTCTGATTCAAATATTTTTTTTCTTCTGGCATCAACTCGACATATGTAATTCTTGGAATGAAAAACATGTATAATTGATGGTGTTATCATGCAGTTAATGCTAGCGAACCAGACCTAGAAGAGAAGACTTGGTATGATTTTACACATACAATTATCACTCCCACCAATTTCTCTAGTATAAAAAAGTGAAAATAACTTCAAAGGTCACCATATTAAGTAAATAAATGATATTTTTTGCCGTACTGCCAGCAAAAAATTCAATAAATACTAATTACGCCGGATAATCAGACGAAGCTTCATGGGAAAAGTAATATTTAATTTATTATACTAGGTCACAGGCTGTTCAGTATGCTTTTCGTCTATGCCAACCCAGTAGTTGATTCGCTTCAAGGTGAATATCAATTATTCATATTTCCACTGGAAAGATCCTTCTTTTCAAAATATAATATTTATATATTTAACACTACCCTTATTAGCAGTTTAAGGGCTTTATTTAGTACGTCGAAGACAAGGCCGTCAAGCGACAGCTAACATCCACATGGCTAATCCAGAGTTGAATATTTTGAATAAACATGTATGTCCATCTCCTATTATGAGCATTGTCAGAACGTTCCTGCAATACTGATTGTACTTGTTCTCTCTTCCCCTAGCCTTTCTGCACATTATGGTCATGGATTTCCTTCCAATTCAACAGTTTTCGCACCTCCGTTCATTGTCTTTTATAGGACGGACGATATCGCAGCAAATTTTAAATTTGAGACATTCGTTGACACATCGATCACCAAGAACACCAGTTGTGGAACGGCACTACATTAAGGTTGCGTTAATGCGTGAAGCAATTTGATAATAGCATCATCCACAGCTATTTATCAGTAGCTTACTCCAAACTAAAATTTTTATTTTACAGTGTAGATGTATATTTCGGGAGCAACTTACCCCCTCATCAGTGCAAAGCTACTGATGGTACTGATACTGAGGTAGCTTTGTACTGATGAAGGGGGTAAGTTGCTCCCGAAATATATATCTACACTGTAAAATGAAAATTGTAGTTTGGAGTAAGCTACTCGTCTATCAATTGTAGGCTTGACTAGAAATAGAAGACAATATCTAACCTCTTATTTATCAGTTCTGGTTATCGGTCGTCAAAAACTCAATTTTAGTCAGATTCAATCTGAGATCGTGTTGACAAGTTGCTCGAGATAATTTTTGCTATTGCTAGAAAAACATCATCTGCGTAAAGCAGTTTATAGGGCTTATTGCGGCTTCGTCTGATGTTATTTAACAAGCTCAGATATTTTACTGCCGATAATTTTCTTGTCGACACCATAACATTAAAGGCTTTTGTCCAAAATTGTGCTACATATAGCAGAATTGATGTAAATGCACCTACTGACAGTCCGGTAGTTTTGATCCACAACAACTTTCTCTATTTTCTTTAATGAATCAAAACCGACACCAAAATAACATATACTACACGAATTCTTAAAACTCCCTTCAATTTACGGCTGCTATTAGCACAACTTCAGCTTGTGTCTCTTTTCCAAACCTCTGCTTAAAATTGGTCAGTCCATCTCACTTCCCCTATCCCTTATTTTGAGTAAAAGCCTGGAAGAGAATCAGTTCCCCGGCTTGTGGAAAGTGGCTGTAATTATCCCCATTCGCAAAAGTGGAGATCGTATGCTTACCGAGATTTACCGCCCCATTTCCCTTCTCTGCTCCTTTTCTTAAATCTTGAAAAGATATGTCAGCGACTAATTGTCAGCCCACTTTGGCCACTACATAGTGAAAGAGCAGCACGGCTTTGTTAACCCTAAGTCCACTGACTCCAACTTGCTTGACTTTACCAAATGTCTAAATTCACGGCAAGAAGTGTATTCCATTTACACCGATTTCGCAAAAGCTTTCGACACCGTGATCACACACAAGATACTTCTATCCAAATTTCCGTTTTTAAGCGTTCCCATACCATTTGTTTTATGGCTTACCTTTCCAACCCATCCGGCCGCGTCTTTTTTGACCGCTTCTTCTCCCCCTCCTCTGGCGTCCCACCGGGATCTATTCTGCGTCCTTTGTTATTTTTATTTTTTATCAACGATTTTATTCCCTCCTTACTTGTTCCTGTTTGCTCTTTGCCGGCGACCTCAAACTGTTTTCCGCTATATCGTCGAATATGGACTGTGTTTCTCTTCAATCTAACCTCACACTCTGGTTAGTTTGTGCTCTGCTGGTGGTTTAGCGCTAAACGCCAAAAAATGGCACTCTATGTGATACTGCTTCTCCCGCTCTCTTAACGGACATTCAATATCATACCTAAATTCCACTCAAGACCTCGGAGTCACTTTCGACAATAAGCCCCACTTCGACACCCATTGTCTCGAGGTTACCAATCAAGCAGCAAAATTGTCAGGCTTTATACTTCGGTCCTCATCTGATTTTGACTCCATCCAACCCTCCTTAGCTCCCTTCAATTCCCTCGTGAGGAATACGCTCGGGTACTGCGTGATCTGATTACCTTCCCGTAATTGTGATTATCATGCCCTTGAAAATGTTCATTCGTTCCCGCTTCCGCTTCTTCAACAGTGTGGATCCTATCTGGATTTATGCACATTCTTTAAACTTTTGTCGGGTCAGATGGACTGCTCGGCCGCTAACGACATCACCTGCTATTCTGCGTCTTATAACACACGTAACGCAGAGATTTTCAATGTGCCCTTAGCAGAGCTCGAAGTCTACTTCCATTTCCCATTTCCTAGGCTTTGCCGAAGTGACAAGGCACAACAGCTGGGTCCTTTTAACTTCTCTTCTTTAAGTAGTTTTAAGCAAAGGATAAGATTATTGCTTTCTCCTCGTCCTGAGGACAAAAAGCAGTGGGAGTTTACTCTCTTCATTGTCCGTTAAATAAATCACATCAAACAACATCCTTAAGGTTGAATACTACGATGTTGCCGCCATTCGTGACATATGGTCGTTCATCACATTCAAGAGTAACAAGTCTAGTACTAATACTTGCAGCAGTGATCGGAGATTACGTGGTATTCTGGTGGCATACAGCCATTCCTACTGAAGCTATCCACCCCTCGTTCTTTCACAACTGGGCAATTATCACGCATTTGTTACACGAGAAATCCATTTTCACGCAACTGCATGCCATAGACTACCCTAATAAACAGATTAAAATAGACCTGGTATATTACAGGCGAAGTTCCCTCGTAATGGAAATAGTATTAAGGAAGACATGTACCTAGGTAAGAAACCTTTAGTTAAGAACTAGTATAAATACACAGATGTTAAGTGATGATGTAAGTTAGTTCTAAGATATAACTAAGGCGAGAAGGACAGCAACCACGAGTTACTATTGCTCATAAGTGCGCTCGGAACTGGCTATGGCGGAGTTCAATCATTAAAATATTATTAAATATTTCTATTATTCATATACAATATTTGTAATAATAACCATGGCCGGTTGGCACACAGCATAAATTAGGTCATGAATCGGGCGGAGGAACTTTCACCCATTCTCATTGCAGGGATTACCTGCCGTGACCCTAAGAATGACACGGCACAAGACCCCGCAGACACGAGACCGATTACTTACTTACCAACCCTCTACAAATTCATAACGTCTATTATTAATGGAAGGTTCAATGCGCACCTGGAGGCCAATAACATTTTGTCTGAGGAACAGAAAGGCTGCCGAGTTGGGTCAAGGGGTTGCCAAGAACAACTCATTATCGGCTCGGTAGTTGTAGGATGAGCAACTAGAGGCCCAAAAAACCTCTTTAGTAGCTATGTCGATTATGCTAAGTCTTACGATGGCGTCCCGCTTGCCTGGCTAATCAATACCCTACTTCTGTATCCAATTGATCCCAAACTAATAAAGTTTTTGGCAACAATCATGGAAAGGTGGCACGGTACTTTATCAGTGCCTTCATCTGTCCATATACGGAGAGGCTTTTTCCAGGGAGATTCCTTGAGTCTGCTTGCTAATTGCGAGCTGACATACTTGATGTATTTAGATGACATCAAGATGTATGCTGGTACTGACGACCACCTTAGAAGTCTGTTGCTACTGGTAGACATGTTCAACCGTGATATTGGAACATAGCATTGGTGACCTCAACATCGAAGCTATGACCGAAACAGACTTCTACAAATACCTAGGAATTCTGGAAGGAGTCCATGCTCAAGTTGGTGATCTGAAGAATAGAATAAATAAAATCGCATCTTTTGAGAAGAATAAAATAAACGAATTGAATCTATTCGTTATCCCTTCACTCGCTTATGCGCTCGGAAGATTGCCGTGGTCGAAAACCGATCTGGAAAATGTCCAGCAGCGGATACGCACAACATCATCGACAAGTCGACTCGCCAGGCGCTTATTTTTACAGCCAAGGGGAGGCGAGTCGCTTGCATGCGGTTGTCTGTAAGGCAGAGTGTAAGCTGACTCCACTTAACTTGAAGGATCGATCTTTCAATCCTCTGAGTGGGATGAAGTCGGACCAAGGGCGTATCAATGAATGGAAGTCAAAGGCAATGCACGGTAAACACGTGAATTATCTTTGGCAGCAATTTGTCGATTTGCATTTTTCGAACAGATGGCTGTATGCTGGGGAGCTCTTTGCTGAGAAGGAGGGATTCATGTGTGCCATTGAGAATGGCGTGGTCGCCACTCGAGCTTATAAAAAGCTTGTTATGAAAGAGAGGGTGGATGACGACTAGTGCGCAATCTGTGGTTCGGCGTTGGATCATCTCATTTTTGGCTGCACTGTTATGGCACCGGTCCAACACCCGAAAAGGCATAATGCTGTATGTAAGGCCATCCATCAAAACCTTGCATACAAGCATTGGCTGATCCGGTTTACAGATATGAGCCGCAGATAGTGCTTGATAGAGCTATGAGCCATTGACTCGAAAAATCAAAGAAATGTGGCGTCCCGTGCGGGTGGTTGTAGTTCCCATAATATTGTCAGCTTCAAGTATTGTACCTAAATCCCTCACGGCTTCCCTCAATGTCCTGGGACTCTTACACAGTCTGATTCAAACTATGCAAAAGTATACCATTCTACTCTATGTTGCGGGGAGTTCTCGACGCATTCTCCCAGCGACCTACCATCGGCTACCACCACCAGCGCCCCTTTATAATTTTTATTAGGTTGTATTATAGTGCTAGTATTAGGTAAAATTCAGCAGCTATCGTGACAATCGGCAACAATCCCTATCGGCAACAATCCCTATTAGATCAGGGCCTTAAGGTGTGTTAGAGCACTTCTTTCAAGACCGTAACGATACGCTATAGGATTATAGTGCGCTGTAGGAGGCAATGTGGTCAGCATTGCGTTAGTTCGAGATTATTAACCTGATTGGACTCAGGTACTCATTCGCAGCTGAGTCGATTGGCATTTGGCATCCAGTCACGATTAACATTTGAGCCATCCGAGCACAATTAAATGTGTAAAAATGTGTATTGCCGATAGATCGGCAATATCTTTGTAACCGATTTGAACTTATCATGCGGCAATACTGCATATGAAAGGCCTATTTCTCAGTCTGTTTGTACCGTGTTGAAAATATTTTGTACCTGTAAGGTATAATTTGCGGGAAGTGTTGCTCCAATTTTTTTCTTGAAGGAAAGTGCGTCGGAATCACATCGACTGCTTGTAAATGATGATACCTCAACAATTCGCATGTGCCAAAAGTGGTTTCAGCCGTTCAAAGCTGGCGACTTCAGTGTAGAAGACAAAGACCTTCGGCGACCAAAAAGGAATTCAGAAACGCAAAATTGTAAGCAATATTGGATACAGACTCTCTCAAACGCATTGCGGGTCGATCGATCATCTATTATATACCACCGAAAAGTCATGACAAAGATTCAGAAAGAAGGGAAATGAGTAAGACATGAATTGTCTAAGAGAGCCATTGAAAGACGCATGCAAGTCTGCGAGTTGCTTCTTGAAATTTATAAAAGAAAGCAATATATGCATCGGATTGTAATAAGTGACGAAAAATGGATCTAGAACGACAATAAGGAGCGCAAAAAATAATGCGTTTCACGAGGCCAGCCATCAATATCCCAGCCGAAGGCTAACATCCCCGGTAAGAAGACCATTACCGACAGCACCTATTGCGTCTGAACTAGGCGCTACAAAAAAGGCGGTCATTTGCCACCACGATAATGCAAGTCGTATGTCGCAAAAGCGGTCCAGGAAACACTGCGATTTCTCGGCTTTGAATTGTCATCCCACCCGCTGTATTCACCAGACATTGCCCCATCAAATTATAATACTATTGGTTTCTGTCATTGGCCCACGTATTAGCTTACCAACGTTTCTCGACTGCAGCAAGTGCCGAAAAATGGATATATTACTGGACCGCCAGTCAAGATGTGGAGTTCTTCCGACATGGAATCCGTATGCTGCGAGAAAGATGAGTAAAGGTTATAGCAAACGATGGAAATTATTATTATGAATAATAAATATTTTGTTAAATAAAGAAGCAGATGCCTTTTCACATAGCTAAAAAAATACATCAGTTTTTCTTCTAGCTGTGTAGTTGGTTTATAAAAAGGGATATAGTTTGTCATTTCTTAATGCAAGGAAGAAATGGGAAATCTTTTAACATACGTACAGATCAGCACTTCAGTCATTATGTAGATTCATAAAGTTACTGCCCGCTTGCTATTGTTTCTAGCTTTTTATTGAAAATCTATCGCTCAATATTATTCTTTTCCAAAACTGTGTTTTATCTACTTAATAATAATAATAATAATCGTTGGCACAACAATCCATATTGGATCAGGGCCTTGAAGTGTGTTAGAGCACTTCATTCAAGACCGTAACGGTACACTAGGAGACAATGTGGTCAGCATTGCGCTCGCCCGAGATTATTACCCTGATTTGACTCAGGTACTCATTCACAGCTGAGTCGACTGGTATCCGACGTTAAATCACGATGCAAATCCCACTGCCACCAGTGAGATTTGAACCGCGACCTTCCGTATCTATTCTTTTTGCAAACTATTCTTCTTGTCGTTTTCGGTCCTCGTTAATAAAGGAACTTGAGGCGATATGCCTTACACTCTTGCTATCAACTATATGTTAGGGCTTCGCCCTAAAATTTAAATGATTGGGTGTCAAAATGGATTGTGTTGTTTTTATAAGTATTCTGACTTTTGTGAGAAATGATCAATTTGGTATGCGGTGGAGACAACTGGACAACGGTTCAGTGATAACTTCAGTGAGAAAGCTGAACACTTGTCGGTTACTGTTTTAGTAAACTAGTTACGTCGGTAAACTTGTGATTGTAGGACTCTTTGTGGTGTACCTCAGTAATTCGTGTTATTTGTGATAAATATTTTAAATTATGAAATTATCGCTTAAAATACTGTCATTTATGTGAAGTAGTATAAGAGCTCGCAACGCTAAAATAAGGTTTTGGAAATATAAATTTTGGCTCAGAACTATTCTCTGCTTGCCAGGTACGTTTCGTAATTTATTCAAAAAATTCGACCTCTAGTACTAATCCCTTAATTAACCTCAGAAGAACACCGCCCATAGCAGTATATGCGAACTGCTGAAATTCGTGTGTATTCAAAGCCGATAATCATTTACTATTGCAATTTTACAGAACCTGGAGCAATTTCATTATATTTGTGGTTCCATTTGTTATATAGAAATCATTGGGCGGACTCTGGATTCGCATAGAGTGGTACATGAAAAGAGAAAACGTTCCTGTTGGCAATGGACACTGCATGATGATGTTCTTTAATTTGATGCCAATGATCACAAAAGAAACTAGGATATCTAGGTGTTCGACTTCATATAGAGATTGTCAATGACCAGCATGTGATCTAGGATGAAACTAATTCCGGGCCACCATTCCCATCAGACATCCAATTTGCAAAGTTCCAAGTCTAATAATCTATCGATGTTAAATTGAAGTTTATAACGGGTGGTGGGAGTTTGGACGTATTGCACATACATACATGCTTCCTGAAAATACTGCCGAAAGTCTTATTCACGGAAAGCTAATGGAGCAAGGATCTAAACTCCGAGTATTACGAAAAGCATAAATGTGGTCAGTAAAGCGGAAGTCTACCTATACTTTATCGATAACGCTTTCAATCCGTTCCTTCATGGGTAGAGGGAATCCTTTATTCGTAGTCATTGCAAGAGTAAAGAAATTGCAAAATCTGTACGAGTGTACTTCTATCTTCCATTTGTTTCTGCTTTCTGAGAAAGAGCACGATTTTCAGGTAAGTGTCACTTCTACAGAAACTATAGAAGTACAAGGAACAATTCCTCGGAGCTTCAATTTGCTCAAGTGGATTGACGGCCGATTTGCCAGTTGTTAAAATCTCCCATTGGACCAACGTAACGTAAATGTCATCTTTACGAACTATACGTATTTTTTACTGTCATCGTCATCGAGGTTCTACAGTCTATTTCGGGCCTTAGTCTTCTGGATATCCTTCCTCTAACCATTTCAATCCATTCATTGGGTCTTCTTATTTCGAAATCCGAGCAGTCTTCGTAGCGCAGAATCAATACCCTTTTAGGTATCCGAGTATCGTCCATTGCAACTTCCAATATTTGATGAATTTAGAGACTTCAGGGTCGTGAAACAACGGTTGTATCGGTATGTGATCGTCCTCTCGTCCTTTTATTCTCCTCAGAACTCTCCTCTCGAAAGTATTGAACAGTCTTTTGGAAGTTTATGTTAGGGACCATGTTTCACATCTGTAGCACGGCACAGGTCTTATTATCGTTTTATATACTCGAAGTTTTGCTTTTCTGTGTCGACGTTTATAAAAATCTGCTTTGCTGATGTGAAAGATCGCTCCATGATGTCCGCATACATATGAGACAATCCGGTAGCACTTGTAGAGCAACGTGCATTTTCTGTTCACAGACAACTTTCCTTATATTGGTGCCAGCCCATCCATTTACATCTGTTAGAATATTATTGGGCCTTACCTGCGTTGTATTGGACATCGTCATTATGGTAAAACTTACCATTTTTGCTGGAATTCCCAGGTGGAGTATTACTTTGTACAGTGCATTTCGATCGAATACAGTCATATGTCTGCTTGAATTCATATTCGATGGACATCGATGTTGAATTTCGAATATTTTTGTAGCACCCATTTGACCGTAAACAGCGGGTCAATTGTCGATTTTCCAGTCCGAAAACCCTCTTGATATTCACCAATCGTCTTATCAGCGTACAATCTAGTTTTTTCCTGCAGCTTTTTTCAAGATTTGATAGGACGTATAAAATAGTGAGATGCTTCTGCAATTATCGCATGTCAACTTCTCACCTTTTTTGTGGAGAGAGGATATCACACATTTCGACCACTCTGGTGAAAACTGTTCTTGGTTCCAGACGGAGAGAAACAATTTCATGGTCCATAAACCGTCTGATTTGATTCGTTCAGCGGAAATGTCATCTATTTTCATTTTTTTGACAATTGATGGTTGACTCTATTTCCTCCAATGTTGGTAATTCTTATAAGTTCTAATGATAACGTTGTGTGTAAGGAGTTCTCTTAAATAAAACGCCCATCTCTCACGTGATTCACTTGATTGCTTCGTTTTTGTTTTTACAATGGGTGGTTTTAGATTAATATCCACATCTCAGGCTCTTCATTATTTTGTAGGCTTGTCTTGGGCTGTTGTTGCGATATTTTCTTTAATTCCTGGACTAAATGTTTTCGTTCCTTTTTCCGTTAATATGTTGTTAGTTACTCGTCGGAGATCTTCGTAATTTTCTCCCTTCATTCTTGTGGTTCGCTCTAAATGCTATTTGTATGCCACGTTTTTCTTATCAGTCGCATCCTGGCATTCATTTTCGAACCAATCATTTCTACGTCGCCGGGATTCATATGCAACCACTTCTTCCCTTGCTGTTTTGATAGCGCAGTTTAGGTCGCATTTAGGACTGTGAACCCAACAACTCCCCCCCCCCCCCTTTGTTCCTTGATGTACCTTCTAGCTAAGAACGATATAGCTGAAATTCACGAGCGACGTCATTCGAAGCAATGAGTTGTATAGTTCCCAGGTCATCGTATAATTGCTCTTTGACTTTGTTTTCTTTTTCTTGAGTTGGGGCGCGTATGTTTACCATTCATTAAAAAACTTTGCTTTGATTCGAAGCGGATACAAATATTTCATGTATAGGCTTGAAATTAATAACATTTGCTTTAAGGTTCCTATTCAGGAGGCATTTCCACTGCCTCCTAAAAGAGCTAGTGTGCACCTTTTATTGGTTATAGTGTGCCTATTAACTATAGAAGGTCAAGCAAGTCTATAACCGAAATGAATTTTAGTATGTTCCTTATTTTCAAAGATTTCAACTTGTCATCTTGTATTTAGTATATTCCCAGGTGCCCCAACCTACTTTGTGCTAAATGTTTCAAACACTGTCCCAGAACATGCATAGGGGATTCATCACTCTTTGCACAGAATCTGCAGACAGTGCCCGTAGATATTTCTAGCTTCCCCAGGTGATAGTTAAGTCAGCAGTGACCAGCGATTATCCTCACTGTAATTCGGAGGCTCTTCCTGGTGAGGTTCAAAAAATCCTCTGAGCATTTGGGTTCGTATCCCTGAGTGATTGAGGTAGCTGTTTTTTCTACGAGGACGTGGTTGATTTGATTAAATGTCTGCCCGTCTGTCGATGTCCATTTTATGTTTGTTCTTTTGGGGGAGGCAAGTGGGGCTTACGAAAAATTATTGCTGATGGCGAAAAAGATGGTCATTATCGCTCTTTGCCGCTGGCAAATGTTGTGAAAGGTCCGCAATCATTTACTTGCCTCCCGAGTCGTTTCATTTCTTAGAGGGCAAGTATATTACTCGTAATGTTGTTACGGAATTTTCCTTGGAGAAGCTCCCGCACTGCACCCGTTCGAAAAAGGGATCGCCCATTCCAAGACCCAAAAAAGTAGTCCACTTTACGTTACCGAAATCGCTCCCCTTTAATTTTTGCTGGAATTTTCGATCAAATTAGAGAAAGTGAATATTACGATGGCCCCATCGAGAACAATATGCACATTTACCAATACCAAACAATTGTCATCGATTTTCAATAACAAAAAGAAGTATCCAAATTTTGTGGCTGCTATTCCACCAATATTTCTCTTTAAGTTGTTTTTTAAACAGCAAATACATTAAGTGGGTTGTTAATCCCCAACCCTCAAGGCAGTTACTATTGGAATTTGGTGTTCGAAGATCAATTTTGGTTACCAATAATAATTCGTAGAATCTCTGCACTTCCTCCCTAAGACGCTTAAATCTCAACGTATCATAGTAACTCTTTCCTCCCCCTTTTCCAAACGAGCTTGGCATCCTCTTTGGCAGAGTTTTTTCTACTTTTTAGAGGATTTGAGAATTTGTAAAATAACCGAATGTTAGATTTTTGCTGAGCGTGTGACCTCCACTTCAGTCCCTGGAGTATCTCGGTACTGTGATTGGCATTTGTCTTATTTGTACTTAGCCTATAAGGTTTATGCATTAAGGTCGTCAGACTATTCAGTTTAGTATGTTACTGACATTCAAAGTCTTAGAGCGCAATGAATTGGCACAAAAGTGACAACTCTGACCTATGATAACTCTGTTAGTAATAGTGCAATTTCCACCAGACTTGCTAGTATGATCAACAATATTTATCAGGTATCGGTATAGGGAGTACATCGGGACATAGATACCATGTGCAAGGACCACTATAGTTTCTTCACATATTTGGTTTGGGTAGATTCTGAGGGCGGATCCGTGAAGTAACTGTCCTATTTCGTACTTCCGCATTTCTCGCCTTTGCAAACAATTCAAAATTAATACCTTTCATTTCATACCAAACTTGACTAGACTCAGTAAAAATAAATGTTTACCCCGCTTTTGCATGCGCGGAGACCCCCCCCCCCCTCCCCTTAAACTCGGCGTCGAACTATGTTACTTATTGCACTTTCTACCAAATTTCGTATCAATAGGACTAACCGTTTCCGAGATAATAGGTGTGACAGACAGACAGAAAGGCGGACCTGTAGGCAGACAGACGCCTGTGAGGAGTTACCAGAGCTCCCATTAGGCGCGTCCCTTCCTGCGGATAAGGGAATTCCCTGTGGTGTACAAACATGTACTTGTACGCATTTGGAGGTGTGCGTGCATGGGCATGTTTATGCCCAGGTAGGGTTGGTGGTGGGAAAATGCCCACCCGTGGACAAAAATGGCTATGGGATGGATACACAGAGCAGAAAACCAAAAATCGTTGGTATGTGAAGACTGATCGGGAATAACTACGTCCCAGCCACATACCCACGCACCAGTTATTAACTTAAGCGGGTTCCGTTTTCATCACCTTATGAGCGGACTGTCACATGGTCGTGTGAATCGCGGTTTAGTGGAGGAAGCACGCTCTAAACTAGGGAAAACACCTGAACTAGTCCAGCTAATTCAAGGGTGCTCAAGGGGAACTATTACTGAAAGCCTACGAAACTTTCGGCGGCTATTCACTGCTTAGCAGTTCCAAAGAGGGAAAAGTACGGCTGGGTGAATAGGAGCTCCTAAGGAGCACAGGCATAGCGGGAGGTGAACAGATGAAATGTTCTCCATCCAGGGCCGTGAAGACGGATCGGCGACCAGGTGTTTATAGTGGTAAAGGCTGTATCTGGCACAGCAAGGGAGAAGCTGGGTATGCCAACGATGAGAAAATTAATGGGTAATAGCCTGAATGCGCTCTACGAATTCGTCAGGCCGAAGTAAAATGTTCACCACTATATAAAGGTGATAAGACACCTGCGAAAAGGCCGGGGGCGAGTTAAGAACGACAAACCAAAGCACGGCGAATACAGGACAGTTACAAACTCCTACGGTGACTCCATTTCCGCAGGTACCTGTCTCTGATCTCTCTTACGCTAAGATTCTGCAGACGGTCAAAGGAGACCCGATGCTAAACGTTCTGGGAAACAGGGAAAGCAGGTTTTGGTGATAAAGGCCACGTGGCTGAAAGGGTAAAATACCCCCCGTCAAGGAGGGAACTAAAAACAAATATTAAATGAGGTTTATTCGATTAAATCTCAACTATTATGAGGCCGCACACGTTCTTTTTAGTCAGTTAGTCAAAAAGCTTGATGTGGACGTGGTGATTATTAGCTAACCATATAGAGGAAAATATAATGCGTATGTGCCACAGGCAAAAGTGGAAATCTGGAGGATGATGCCCATTCGAAGAAATGACCGCAACGTCCGGTAATGGTTTCGTAAGAGCTAAAATAAACGGTGTTCGTGTCAATAGTTGCTACGCTCCTCCAAGCGCAAAAAGTGTGGAACTGGCGTCAGATGCAAGTGTATGATCCCCCATTGTCATCACTGGAGACTTCAGCGGGAAAGCAAGGGTCTAATAACAGGGCACTGATATTATTGGAAGTTTTTTCTTGACTGGAAACTGCTCTTGCTATCGGAAGTACCTATACCTTCCGTAAAGGGAGAATAGTTTCAGTGGCAGATGTTACCTTCGTAAGTAATGCGTTCATAAGGCACATTACCTGGCGAATTAGTGAACACTACACGCATAGCGACCATCAAGCTATACTTTTTAGTGAAATAGAGAGCAGAAGCATGGGGCATCCGAGAAGCATAAAGTCACGCCAGGCAAAGCAGTGAAGTTCAAGTATGATTTGCCCGGAAATGTTCGCTGATATATTTAAGGATAGTTCCACATCAGTGCTGCGAGCAAAAAATCTAAACAAATTGGCAGAAAGTAGTCGAAACCTGTCCTACCTCTATGCGCAGAAATAACGCTCACAAACTGACGAAATCCTGCTTGGAAGAGGGCATCTTCCCGACTCGGTGGAAAAGGGAAATGCTGTTGCTGCTACCAAAGTGTGGTGAACCAACCGGTGAGCCATCGTCGTATCTTTTGTTTACTGGACAGTATGGGAAAGTAACTGAAGTGCATTGGCTCCCAGTTGTAGAGAAAGCAGGAGGCATGGCCACACAACAATAAGGAAAGCAATTGCAGGTATAAGGAGTGGCAGAGAGCTATAAAAAATACTATGCTATCCTCACCTTTAATATGAGCAATGGTTTCAACTCAGCGAAATAACAGCATATAGTAAGTTCCTGTGCCCTTCTTCTTCGAAAGCATGGAAGCAGCTATAAATGACTTCAATTTATTTTAGGTTGTCACACAAATTATTACTGCTTTTAGCTAAAGTTTGTGACAGAGAGAAGATACTGCGGGTACATTTCTAACCCCCCGCTCAACAGGAAGTTGTTTATATTATCTTAACATTTTTTTATTTTTCATAATTGTGCTTTTTTTATTGTTTATTCATTAAGAGGATACTATCAGGGTTGGAAGCATCTCAATTTAGAGTGTATAGTGAGTAGTTCCTGTCTTATTTTAATCAGAATTAAAGGCGTGCCTTCTGCTCCAGGAGATAAGAAATGTACTTAACTCGTTAATTGCTTTTAAACGCTTGTGTTATGGCTTCTGGATAGGTTCGTGTATTGTGTACATACATAAGTAAAATATATATACGAATTATTATTGCTGATAACCGTTAATATAATATACTATATTCTCCTTAGTAAATACTAAAGACATCATATCAGCGTGAAATGGAAATAAATAAGATTGAACCAGAACATTTGCATTTAGTCGATTTGCGTAATCCATTCCGCTTCCACGGGGTCGTACTATTAGTTGTGAAAACATCTTGAAGTGAAAGTGTTAGCCAGTGCATTGCATCTAATAAATTGTGAGCGGGAAATTAGAAAATAAAACTTATCTTTGTTTAGTGCAGTGAATGTGAAATCTAAATAGCACAACAGTGTTAATTGTGGGAAAAGCTGATTTATTGCAAATTAACGCAACCAATTGTAATTGTTTTATTAATTATTCTTATGAATGAATTTAAGGTTCGACCAATTCTAAAAAGATTATTAACTACGCATAAAGCGGTAGCTTACGCAAGATTTTCAAAAGGCAACAGTACACATTAAGTTAATATTATAATTCGAATTCTTACAATAAAATGGGAAGTTAAACGTATATTTCCCTTCCCTTTTGTCTCCAGTAAATTCTTTGGTAGACGTTATTTTTCCGGTTGTTTCCTCTTTAAAAATGGTTTTGTTCACCTGTCGAAGGTAACAGTACAATAACCCCGCATTGAGAAATTACCAATGACATACAAGTTAATGAATCAACAGCGTTGCAGTTATACTAATCAAATAAATCTTTTCCACAAACAATTTCTTAATACACCTAAATGTCACCAACTTCTTGAAGAATAGAGTCCATCAACCACACTTACATACCACCTCCTCTATTCTACTCTATTCCTTTCAACATGCAAGTTTCGAATCTATTCAAATGTCCATCGCACCTGGGAAGTTGAGTATAACTAATTTAAGGGCTATGGCTACTATCGGAGCAGGACTTTGATTAGTTTGTGGAATGTGCCTATGTTACTTGCCAGCGACACCGAGGTCCTCAAAAATGCCCGCTCGTTCAATTTGAACTGGGTCTCCCTCTTACGCTGTCGTACTTTTATACTCTGGTAAACTTAGTGGTAGTAAACGCGAATCTAGTGACGGACTTGCGGTGCTGAAAGGTATCGGAATCTGCGCTTTTGCGAACTGGGGGTTTTCCGGAGGAATTATAACTGCAAGATTTCGATCCAGGTAAACAGCATAATAGTTTAGGATCGTGATGGTTGGCTAAGGTGACCTTTCTGAGAACTGTTCTCTGATATATGATAGGTAGATCTACTCTTGGCGATCATGGAAATGGTGCAAAACCCGTTGATTTTAAAACTTCCATCGTTTCTTCGTTGGTTAGCTAAGTTTCAGTTGACCAACAAAAACGGATGGCTCTAGTGGTTAGATCGCGATGCTGCTGTAACGGAAGGTCGCGGTTCAAATGTCACTGGATGCCAGTCGATTCAGCGGTGAATGAGTACCTGGATTGTTGCGCCAATGACTATTATTAACAGTAAATATCCAATCACGGGGAACATGTCATGATTAGCAATAAATTCACGAGTTGTCATCTGAATGCAAATAATAAAAGCAGTGTTGGAATAGGTCTCGAAGGATACCAGCATTTGACAATCACTTACTTCCACTTGCCTGTCACAGTTGCGGTGGAAAGTTTTTCTTACTGCACGGGCGACCGAAACTTTCAACAACAAGCCCAGGAAAAATTGATGAATACTTGCTGTGATTTTTGTATCATATATCAGACAACAAGTATGATCATGAAGCTCGCGTATGCTCATCAGCAAGCAACAAATTCCACTTCAGCTTATAACAAGTTGGGAAGCCGGAAGCTAGACGCTTCAGGTGTGAAAGGTTGAGTGTGAGTGTGAATCCCGTTAGTATGAAACACGTAATATACGCATATATTCTGTGAGAATATTCACTTTTGGGTGATACTGACATTCAAAATCTTGAATTTCCAAAGAAGTGACAACTTTGGCCTATTATAAATTCGTTAGTAATAGTGCGATTTTCACCAAACTTCGCAAAATTATGCTCTACAGTATAGCCCACATTACTGCAAAAGTCGTGGTGCTAGGATGAATTTAAGGCGGGCTCTGCAGCCAATTACTGAAAATGATAGTAATAAACTATTATATATATTATTTATTTGAAGGGATATCGGTATGGAAGGTATTTCGGAGCCTAGCCACCATACAGTAGCAGCCTCTTGATTTTTTTTCAGATTTTTCGGTTGGGCAGTTTCTGAGAACGACCCCGTTAAATAAATGATCAATTTCGACTCCCGAACACCCTGCCTTTCCAACAAATGTCAAAACTATGACCAGCTTTGGAAAGTACTAACTGAGACTTTTCATTTGATACTCCACATGACTATATTTGGTGGAAAAAAAATTGCACCCCCCTTTCGCATGTAAATTTGACGTAAAAGGATGTAAATCGCTTTAAGCGTGAGCGTTCACAGTTCCCACCTTTCCACCAAATTTGGTGTCAATCGCTGCTACAGTTTCCGAGAAAAATGCGTGTGACGAACAGACACTAAACCGATTTTAATAAGGTTTTGTTTACCTTAAAAAGGGCTGGGGAGAAGTATATCCTTCCTGCATGAAATTTTAATATTTCATTCGAATTATCCTTCCTGCATGAAATTTTAATATTTCATTCGAATGTTAATTCATCATCATCAACGGTGCAACAACCGGTATCCGGTCTAGGCCTTAATAAGGAACTCCAGACATCCTGGTTTTGCGCCGAGGTCCACCAATTCGATATCTCTAAAAGCTGTCTGGCGTCCTGACCTATACCATCGCTCCATCTCAGGCAGGTCTACCTCGTCTTCTTTTCCTACCATAGATATTACTCTTATAGACTTTCCGGGCTGGATCATCCTCATCCATAAGGATTAAGTGATACGCCCACCGTAATCTATTGAGCCGGATTTTATCCGCAACCTGACGGTCATGGTATCGCTCACAGATTTCGTCGTTATGTAGGCTACGGAATCGTCCATCCTCATGTAGGGGGCCAAAAATGTTAATTATTCTCGTTAATTATGACGTCGGCATCGTATTTGTATGGCTTAGTGTGCGGCAAATTCACACGAAGTGGATAAGTTTGAAATGCTATAACTTTGACACTAATAGTCAGATTTGCATAAAACTTGGCATATGTATGCACGAGACTGTCCTCTATGCCGGTGCAAATAGTACTCCTAGGATGAATGGTGTAAGTAGTACTCCGAGGATGAATGGAATGCGACTCTAATATTTCACGTGAATGTCAATTATTCTCGGCATCTTATTTGCATGGCTTTAGAAGCAGTAAATTCGCGCGAAATTGCTAAGTTTGATCCGAAAATGAGTCCTGTCTCACTTGAATTGTGTACATTCTGACTCCTTACTTACACATTTCGCAATTCACGTCAAAACTAATATCAGATTCGGAAAGTAATAATTGAGACCTTTCATTCGATACCTCACGTGACTATATTCGATGAAAAAAATTCTTACATCCTCTCTTTACACGTATGGGGGGCCATACAGGGTGACAGACGTACAGACAGTGAATCGATTTACACAGAACCTTAAAAACTGTTCCGCTCGAAGTTTCTCGCCGTAGGGTCAAAGTTCCTACTTTACAGGGCAACGATCTTGCCAGTTCTGGTGTATTTCTCGGAAACTTGTGGTCTTAACAAACAAAAATAAGAAGCCCTTCATAAGAAGAGTTTTCTGAAGATCCCCGTTCCCTTACATAAGGATGGAAGAATTTGTAGCCGTTATAACGAGGAAATTTACGAGTAATATCATGACTGTTCGATTGTGAATAAAGTTCGGAGAATAGGCTGAGGTAAGCGGCTCACCTAATCCATATGAGTGTGAATGATCCGTCTCAGAAAGAAGACGTCTCAGAACAAGAAGAACCATTTCTTCCATCTTATCAGAAGAAGTTGCACTTCTTAGGGATGATACGGCAACCAATACATGGATACGAGGTGCCCCAGAGGGTTTTCCTCAAATGTGGAAGATGGGGATAATCGTTGAAGTTTCGAAGAAGAAAAACTGTCTTGATTGCAAAAACTGGAGAAGCAACTGTGTGTTTCCTGCCATCGCAAAGATTGTAGCTAAAACAATCCAGGAATGCATCAAAGAACACTTCGAAATCCGATTCCACAGAGAGCAGGTTGGTTTTCATACTGGATCGGGCTACTTTAATTACCTTCGTATCATTATGGGCCCAGCGTATGGAGTTCAACAGCGTGAACGTAAAGAAGCTGGTAGCTATTATCAAAATATCACATGTTGTATCAAGATCATATCTCATAGGAATTGTTGATCCAAAGCAGAGTTCGCTAAGGTTGGAGAATCGAGAGATGTTCAGTGGGCTGTGTCATATTTCCTCGACTAAGTTAATGACATCGGCTTACTCTTTGAGCGACTCAAGTGCTCGAAAGACTCTGGATTTGATGAAAGCAGTATGGAGAATTGAATTGAAGATAAACATCAGCCATACTAAGGCCCTCAGTTCGATTGGTATCACAATCTTCTTATTTGCATTAACGGCCGAAATATCGAGGGCGTCGAACAATGTGAATGCTCAGTGGCAGAATCGGAGTATTCTGATTTTGGATATAACAAGTCAAGAATTTCGACTGCGTTAGGGATTCTCATTCAAGATTGTCTTAGGTCAGAGACAGGAGTTATTAAAAAAAAACTTGAAATTTCGGGTGATAAAATCCACAGTCATGACTCGGTGAGCAATCAAAACAAACCCCATAATTCCATCATAAGTTTCACAGCAGCGAATTATGGTTCTTCATTCAAATATGGAAGGCGTTAATATGGGCCTATATATATCCTCTGTTTGAAGATGGAAGATTGGACGTTTACTGAGAATGAGGAGGACAGGGTACACCTGATTCTCATTTCCCGGGGTCCTACCCCACGGTGGCAGGCGACAACATTCTGCCTAACACCCCAACGACGAATAAAAGGGGAAGAAAGGAGAACTGGAAACTAGCAAAAAAGGTATGCTCAGAAGCTTGGCTAAGGTAGACAGTGCGAACTTTTAAACCACTGAAATCACCCGGAGTAGATGGCATTTTCCCAGCACTACAGGCAGACATACAGAGAGAACTAGGAACCACCTTAGAGTCCCTTCTGAAGGTGGTATGGAGGAGCATAGCACTGGAATACATACCAAGGGCATGGAGACGGGCAAAAGTGGTCTTTATTCCGAAAGCGGGAAAAAGGGATCTTTTTCACAATAAATCTTTCAGACCAATTTGCCTAAAATCGTTCGTACTCAAAACGGTGGAGAAGATTATAGACAACTATATTGGAACTAACGTTCTAAAGCGTAATCTCCTACGTCACTGTCAACACGCTTACTGGGCAAAACTGATCTGTATCAGCTGACAGAGGTACTACGGGATGCCATAGAAACAAAAGAAATTGCACTGTGCGCGTTTTTGGATATCGAAGGAACATTCGACAACACATCGCACACAGAGATACAAAATGTCCTGAGCCGCAAGGGAGTGGGAAAAACCCTGGCATTCTGGATGGGCAAAATGCTAGTGTCCGGATAGCTCAGTGGTTAGAGCACTAGGCGGTCATACGGAAGGTCACGGTTCAAATCTCACTGGTGGCAGTGGAATTTGCATCGTGATTTGACGTCGGATACCAGTCGACTCAGCTGTGAATGAGTACCTGAGTCAAATCAGGGTAATAATCTCGGGCGAGCGCAATGCTGACCACATTGCCTCCTAGTGTACCGTTACGGTCTTGAATGAAGTGCTCTAACACACTTCAAGGCCCTGATCCAATATGGATTGTTGCGCCAACGATTATTATTAAAATGCTAGAAAGGAGGCAAATAGAAGTATCGACAGGTACAAATTCTGTTGTCATGAACACTACTCAAGGTTGCCCACAGGGCGGTGTAATATCCCCGCTTATGTGAAGTATGGTAGTGGACGAACTCCTGGGCGTGCTAACAAATACTGGAATACAAGTCAAGATTTACGCGGACATTGTTCTAATCTGTGATAAAATCTGAACTGGACTAAGGGTTACTAGTGCCTGGTGCAGGAAGGTTAAACTGCGTATCAATCCAGCCAAAAACCACCATAGTATCATTCATTAGGAGACGTAAGCTTGATCACCTGAAAGCCATAAGGGTACATGATATGGAGGTGAAACGAGAAACAGAGGTCAAATATTTGGGAATTACGGTAGACCAAAAATTAATCTGGAAGACAAATGTCGGAAACACTTGTCGGAAAGCAACGAGGGCTCCCATGACTTGTAGATCCATAGCAGGAAAAAAAATGTGGTTGCAGCCCGAAGATACTACTTTGGACATATACTGCAATAGTAAGGCTAACGATTATCCACGGAGCGGTAATCTGGGTAGAAAGAATCGAACTCAGCACACAAGCCAGGGAATAACATAAGCTCCAAAGGCTGCCTTGCGTGTGTATCAGTGGGGCAATGAGGACATTCCCAACGGCATCCCTAAAAGTCCTTCTGGGATTATCCCCTCCTCATCTGCACATACAGATGCAAGCAATACGGCAATATTCAGGATGACGGGGAGGGGACCGGGGACCGGGGGAAGAGGACCGGGGAGCTGCCCAAACCGAAGGAAGTTTGATATTCTTTCTTGACTGTATCCCGAATTACGGATATCAAAGGATAACATGACAACGAGGTTTCACTTTGTTAAGTAGTTTTAAACACGTTGGAGTAACAAGGCAAACTGCGCGTGCGTGGCTAAGACATACGGGTTAAACCAGCAACTGATTACTTGGTACACTGATGGAATCCTCACAGCATGCCGGTGTCATTGGTCTAAGGAAAATGTACTTCGATCCGATGGGTAGGTACGCTAGCATATTCCAGGCGGAAATATACGCCATAGACAGATGTGCCTCCTTTAATCCCTAAAGGAACTACATGGGGCAGAACATTGCTATTATCACCAATACCCAAGCAGCGATGAAGGCACTTAGGTCCAACCAGGTGAACTCTAAACTGGTATAAGAATGCCTTGAGAGACTGAATGAATACACTCGTCCAACAAGGTCTGGATATTCTGGCTTCGAGGCCATGCTGGGTTGGAAAGCAACGAGGCAACGGACGAATTAGCCAAGAATTAGCCAAAAGAAAGAAATTAAGAGGAACGGTTGAGGAAATTATATTGGGTGGACCTACCATGGATGGAGCAGTCCAAGGTGTTTATTGGGGGATACGAACCCATAAACACAACGGATTGCTTAAACCTCACCAAAAATAACTTCTGAATTATAGTGGGAATTCTCACTGGTCACTGTCGGCTAAACTATCACCTAGGGAAGCTAGGGATATCTACGGTTACTGCCTGCAGGTTTTATGCGGAGTGTGATTAAACCTCTATACACGTCCTGGGACAGTGTCCGGCACTTGTACAAAGTAGGTCGAGACATCTCGGAGAACACTTAATACCAGATGCAAAGTTGAAAGATCTGGAATTTGGGAATATACTAAAGTTTTTGACGGTTATAGGCTTGCTTGAGATACTATGATTAACAGGTACACTATAACCAGTAAAAGGGTAACAATAGTTCTTTAAGGATGTGGTGAGACTTTCCCGTAACAGAATAATAATATGGGCAAGTTCGCCGTCAACTCTATGAAGTGATTCCCGAAAGGCGTGGGCGTTGGAAACGCTATTTAATCCGTGTCGCATTCATGATTTTTCGGCTTTAACGGCTTCTCTTCTGGTCATCATTTCCTTATATTTTGGGCATCCACGGTAATGGCTTAATGTCCAGTTTGTTCGCAGTTGCAGCAGTATTTCGTCAGTAATTGTGTACAATGGAGCAGTTCTCGACAATGTCTCTTACTTGTGGCAGCTAGAAAATGGTCTTTGTTCGCTGCTTCCGAAATTTGTCTTACAGGGAGAATTGTATATTAAAAATGTTAATACATGGGTGCATTCGCTTGAAATTTCTTAGTGACGTGGTAACATCAAGCGACCGGATTGTATGACAGGTTTCCAGGAAAGCTGGTCACTAAGAGTTGCAAAACTTTACGAGCGATGATTTTGAAAGTTTGGATTCTCAGCGATGATCAGAGATGACTTACTTGATCGGTTACTGCCTCATTCCTCCAAGATTTCGATGAATAATGTTAATACATCTCTGGATAATTCATAGCCACCAACATTATACATCTGAATCCAACTTGTTCTGACTTCCAGGTTTATGGGAAAAAATGCAAGCTGGTCTCTTAATTTGTGCGTTAGGTCATGACTCCGTACTGAACCGCGAATATGATATTTCATTGAAGAACGAGTGCCTGGTTTGAACGTCAAATTAATTATTTTTCATTATTATTTAGTACCGATTGGCAAAGTGTGTCCGGAAGCATGGTAAATCCCCGGAAATGGGCGCTGAATATGCAATGAAATCGATGCTTCAACACTGTCAGGTTCCAATTTAAGTTTATAACACGATATTTCACTAGGATCATACATTTATTAAGTTGCTTGACAGCTTCACAGCCAAAACTAACAAGGACGAAAACATTATCGAATGTCACCTTCTTATCTTTGAGGTTCAATGAAAATTATTTCAATCGTAATATCCTCATTTTTCCTGCGAGTGGGGGGGTGTTGGACGCCCAAGCTCGCAATAAGTTACATAGTTCTTTTATGGAACCAACCTCAAAAACTACAAAACATAGAAAGCTAATAGGAAAGGGTATAAAGAATATGGTAGGTGTACTTGTTTTCGAAAAGCAAGTTTTTCGCAATTTTTTTCTGGTATATTATTATTATTTTGAATTGAATTTAATTGAATTGAAAAATGGTTATTTTCATTATTATACATATAATAACTATCGTTCCTTTAACTGGTATGGTAAAACGAATGTGTAGCAGGTAAATACTACTTGCTAGATTCCACACTCCAGTGCTATGTATTATACTATATACAATACTTTCACGCCAGAGTTCGGCAAAATCGTAATCATAATTACGTAATTATGATTACGAATTTCATGATTACCTGATTGTAATCATAATTAAGCTCTTATGATTATGATTGTAATCACGTAATTATGCAATCATAGTTCCGCATTTTCAAATGCGATTGCCTGGTCTAGCTGTTTAATAAAGTGTATATTTGTATGATTTCCATTTGAGATGAGTTTGAGGAGATGATATTAAGGATGCTTGGCGATGCTTGGTGTTGTTGATAGCTTCTTTTAGTATTATGGAGCAAAGGGTATTTTTCGTCAGTCATACTGGATGACTAGAGGGAATAAATCATACAATCATGTCAGAGGCGTTGAATTTCTGAATAGGTACTGATCACGTGTGGTCTTTCTATAGGGCGGGAGAAAATTTGCATAACATCCTTTTAATTTACAATTATTATTGGAATTTCGTTATTCGCGACAGTAGAAGGAAATGAAAGTAATTACAACCACTGCAACCACTAGATGAAAGATTTGCATTGTTGGCATTGATTTTGAGCATTATTTGAATTTTTGGAACAATCTAATTTTATGGATTTGGGGCTAACGCTAACGACGATTAGGAACGCATAGCAAGGCAGAATAACCCCTGGTGTATTGGCAGGATACGCGTATTAAAAATAACTATAAATGTTGCAAATAAACAATCATTTCAGACAAATCTCTGTGGCAGACAAACATCTGTCAGACAAGTGCCTGCCTTACAAATCAGCGCATAAATGGAAGTTTATATTCCAACCACAGCCGCAAGTGTCGAATTTAGTTGTCGCGATCACTATAACAATAGTAATGTAATAATTAAGTAATTTTTCAGGTTTTGTGGGGAGTGCGGGAGGTCAAAAATGATAATTTCTTTCAGGGACTCATTCAATCGAAAAATCTGCTGAAAAGTTGCCACTGTATGGTGCCTAAGCTCCGAAATACCCTCCATATCGATATTTGTTCAAATAAAGTTAATAATATATTACTATATTACTGTAATTTTTAGTAATTGGTTACAAAACCCTTAAGTTCATTCTAGCAGCACGAAATTGTAACAATGTAGAGTATAACATAGAGCAATATCCTACCAAGTTTGGTGGAAATCGCACCATTATTAACAAAGTTATAATAGATCCCGTTTCCCGACTTATTATAAGATCCTGTAGGTCCAATCTGAGTCATACGGATCAACATATTTTGCTTGATCTAACGATGTTTTCTGATTTTGTGTCTTAGGAAGAAAGGTCAGGTAAAGCAAATTTTTAGTGTCAATAACAATTAGCAATGTAATGTATAGATCGCTCACGCACCTATGTTTCACCCAATATCAAAAATAAAATCAGCTTCGAAAAGTACTACCCACATGACCATATCGTGTGAAAAAAAATTACACCCTCCTTTCGCATGTATTGGGAGCGCTCCTCAAATTCAACACAAAATGTCGCCATTGACTATATCTATACTATATCACAATCTTAAACAAGTCGGGAAACCGGAACCTTGACGCTTCAGGTATAAAACGTTTTATGTTTTCCTTTGTGAGGAGCATACCGCAGTTCTCTAATGGCTGATAGCATTGACTTGAGATATTGATTGATAAGTTGGACTGCTATAACTTTGACACTAACAGTCGGATTTCCATAAGATGTAGCATGTGTATGCACGAGAGAGTCCTCTATGTCGGTGCAATTTAGTAATGCTAGGATGAACGTAAGGGGGGTTTTTCAGTAAATTTCTAAAAGTTAGCAATATACTATTAGTAAGTTTATTTGAGCAGATATCGGAATCCGGATTTTTGGGTTCGTTATAATAGTTTCCCACAATGAGTCCTGTCTCACTTTAAGTGCGTACATTTTGTCTCCTTACTCGTACATTTTGCAATTCACGCAAAAATTAAATAGTTTCGGAAAGTACTAATCGAGGTCTTTCATTTATATCCGGTGAAATTTTTTTTTAAATCGCAACTTTACATGTATGGGTAGCCTCCCTTTAAACTCCACCTAAATTTATGTCACTCGCTGTATACTTGGAATTTCATAGTTCCCATCTATCCACCCAATTTCTTTCGGATCGGTTTAGCCGTTTTGAAGAAAAGTGCGTGACAGACAGACAGACAGTGAATCGACCTTAATAGGGTTTTGTTTTACACAAAAGATAAAGCTAAAGACCTCCAAGCCTACTTAGCAGCTATGTAATGAAATCAATCTGACCATGTTTCTGGTCCGACCACTAACCTAACCCTCCAACTAGCCGCGCAATTCACCTGCCTTTCAACTCAATTTTATTGGGAAGTTGTATTCATTCAGTATATGCTGCCGTTTTTCACGAACAACCGCCACCCTTTAGTACTCTCTCTTAATTTTGTCGACGACACCGTTAGATAGCAAGGAGGGTGACTGAGATTACTCCCATGGTCACAATTATAGCCAGCTGCAAAAAAATTCAGTAGCAAATCTACTCGCAATGTGCCTGATTTAGCTGGCTATATACTTACTTGCCAAGCGCATGAGACCGTACCTTCGCATTGTAGAAAAGTAGGGGATTGGAATCAAAAAACGGGACGCATGGGCATGGCTCTTCTGCCAAGTCCAGTCTTAGCAGATAACCGTAGAAAGTGCTCCATGTCCTAAGATGGACCCCTATGCTACCCTGAAGTGATCTCTGTTCTCCTTTGACCCTCCAGCGTCTGACAGAATGGGGGGCGCGCGCTCAGGGAATCATATCTAGCCAGTCTACGGAATTGCAGGTATTTCTAATATCGAGCATTGCGAGGAGTACTACTGGTTGTGATCAACGGCTGTGCGTTGCAGCTCCATGAACTGCATTTAAGACCTCTACATATGACAGCATTCACTGCAAATCTATCTGTACTCTAAAGCCGAACTATGTTGGGGATAACTTCCTGCGGGGACATATTGCTTCACGCTTACTCCTGATGAGCTTTTGTGCGGTCGGTAAGGTCTTTATTGATCAGCGTGAGCCTCGCTACTTTCTAGTGGCAAGGAAAGATCCACACAACTAGTTCGAAAGTGATGTATTGATAGTTGTTTGCTGAGATATTTTCCAGAGCTCACCGACAACATCAATCATTCCGACGGGAAGGTTACGTCCTAAACGTTTCTTTCGCAACCTGGGCGTCGGACCGTTGGTGTGCATTCCGTGTTTAAAACTACAAACCCAATTTTCGCCATCATTTCAAAGATCCATTTTTCTCTCTAGTCTAGATGATGCTAGCCCATTCAACTGAAAATCCGTGCCCAAAGCAGCGTCGCTACAGAAGGGGCCGATTCCTGATGCATGCCACAACTAGTATCTTTGGAAATCCATACCCACACCACCCCATTAATGTCTGCACAGAGCCTTCAATGGCTCCAAGGACTGCCAGTAAACCCTGGCGTATATCAGTTACTCGCAATTCGCACTTAACCAAGACTACTGCGGCGCAAGTATAATGTCAACTAGTGTCCAGGACTAGTTGCACGAGAATCTCGGAGATCTCTTAGGCTATCTTTGAGGGGATATTCCGTGCGGAAGTAATGTTTACAGTATTGGCGTTGAAGGCTGTATATACACTTAACCATGACCAACTTTTTCATCCGAAAAACTGTTTTTCACTGCCATCAGAGAGAGATTTTATTTTTCATGGCTTAACGCCCCCATTTAACGTTTAGTTAATATTAGTGGCTGCTTCCCCAAATCATAATAACAATACCGGAAACCACCGGAACCGCCTAGATTGAATTGCTCCTCATCTCCTTTTAATCACCCTCATTGTCTTACCACGTGGAATATTTTATCATTTTTCAAAGTTAGAGCTTATAGGCAGTGTCATTTGCTACTTGATCCTTCTTCTAAAGTTACGAACAATTGGTTTGGAAACAACTAATAATAGTTAAACAACTTTTGTGTTCTAGAGCTTTAATGCTTCTCAAGTGACTCTCGGAACATAAAGAGTAATTTTCGCGGGACAATCATTTTTTACAGCGTAACCTATCCCTTCTGAACTGATTATTCCACATCTACTCAATTCTCCGCTTGCTGGGTTTTTCCTTGCTGAGGTTTTCCTATGTGACGCTGAATTTTTCAACATTTTTGCGATTTTCCTTAGCAATTAGGATAAATGCATCCAACAAATTTGATAATCGTTTGTATTTGTTTTTTACAGTCAAAAAGGTGAGTTGCTGACGGGAAGCATTTATTGTATTAATTCAATGTATTCAAACATTTTCTTATTCTGTATAGTTGCTGCTATCGTCAGAAACACGATTATAATTTTATCTTATTAAATATTAAAATCTTAAAATAAGAAATTATAGGCGAAAATAAGTAACCACGGTTCGGATCAGAACTATTGATGTAAAGAATAATATTTCGAAATTTCAACTCATCCCGTTGAACAGAATTTCAGCTGTGCTTCTGGGTCTGAAATCTCTGCAGTATACTACCAATATATTGTTTTTCTATCTCAGATATACGTTTCTTTCAAATAAACAACAAATAAACGTCTGGACTACGGTCAGATACAGTCTGTTTGTTTCACACTTAACACACCCAAGTTTCTGAATTGATTATATCGCAGCTCACAGTACACAGCACACAAACCTGTAGTGCATACTTTAATTCACTATTTCCGTTTGGTGTGAACACGCTCATAAATATTTAACTATTGTGATTAACCGGAACCCTCACAATCGTTAGATTCGTTAAGTTGGCATTCATTTTATGACAGGTTCTGTACGACCTATTAGTTTAGAAAGTAACGATTTAAACCGGAGGGTTCTTGCATTGAATATTTCCAAAAGATCAACGAAGAAAATGAAAGCTTTTCGAATTGAGCAAAAGCGCTTTTATGGTTTTGCTTTAGTTTTGGCAAGTGTAGCTTTGAGACGACTATTACAACATTATTCGCAGCTTTACATCGGTACTAGCTTACATTACAAATTTCAGTGAATCAATTTTTTTTTTGTGATCGACGTATCAACGAACGTCTCAAATCTAAAATTTACTGCAATGTCGTCCATCCTGCAGCCCTCTATGGTTCTGAATGTTGGCTGACTATAAAAGACACTTAGCGGTGTCTTGCACTATGGAAATGAAGATATTACGTTGGACTAGAATGTGACACGTTTTGATCACATCCAAAATGAGGATATCCGTGATCGATATGGGCTTGCTTGGATCGTGGAAAAACTGCGGTCACGTAATTCACGCCAAAGAGAATTCACTTGCCAAGATTGGTCTGAACATCGAAGTCGATGGTAAGCAACCAAAAGGTCGGCCGGCACAACAGTGGCTTAATACGCTGGTTGGGGATTTAAAAGCCTCGCGATTACATCCAGATCAGGCATTTGATGAAATAAAAATGCAAAACCGATCACGATGAGCCGACCCCGCTTGTGAATGGGACAAAAGCTAAAGAAAAAGAAAAAGATGTAAGGAGCGATGAGTGCATCACAGTTCCGTGTCACATAATCAAAATTCCATTGCCCTCTATTTCTTAGAAAACGATTTAAATGAATCATTTGATTGAAAGCACTGTATTGACAATAGTCAATCTCATAGGCTCCACACTCGGAGTTTAATGTTGTTAGTAAATGGGAAGAACTTAACCTACAACAGATACAAAAAACGACTGGGGAGGACTAGATTCTTCATGAATGGAATTTTAATATTTCACTCGAATGTCAATTATTCTCATTAATTATGACGTCAGAATCTTCTTTGCGTGGCTTAGGATGCGGTAAATTTGGGCGAAATTGCTAAGTTCCAACTCCTATAATTTTGGCACTAATTGCCGGATTTCCATGAAATTTGGCATGTGTATGCGAAATATGGTCCTCTATGGGGCGAAATTTGGTAGTCCTAGGATGAATTTAAGGGGGGTTTTTCAGCAAATTTCTAAAAGTTGGTAATATATTTTATTTGAGCAGATATCGGAAAACTTTCCTGATTTTTTTTTCGGATTTTTGGGTTGGCTAGTTTCCGAAAATGAGTCCTGTCTCATTTTAAGTGCGTACATTTTACATTATATTTAAGGAATCTGCCCAGCTTTTCCTATTTCGCTATGTTATACTTGCACAAGTGTTAAATCAATATTGAAACTTCTGTGCATGCAAGTTGGTTAGTAACATAATAGTTTTAGGGCCTACACCTCACTTAAAACTAATAATAAGCAATGCCTCAATAAAGGGGCGAATATTTTGGACAAATTAAAAATTGTTACTTTCATCAGTACAAAACTAGTTTTGTACTGATGAATGAAGTAAGTTGGTCCCGAAATATATATATACATAATAAAATAAAATTGTAGTTTGGAGTAAGCTACTGTTCTATCAATTTTAGACTTAACTACAAATAGAAGACAACATCTAACCGCTTCGATTGCCTGTTTCCCGTGTCGTGGTTCTGTTCCGCTCTGGTTCTGGTAAGATTTCTTCATCTTGAGCGTACCCAAGCCAGTCCTGGCTGTCGTGTTTTGCGCCTCCTCCTTTGCCACTAGGAAGAGCAAGGGACCGCGGTTGAATTTCACAACGTTCGTTTGCCTATGTGCTACCGGATAGGGATTGCGGAAATGCCGCGTGTTTGAAGGAACAGATCAGTTGTTGAGGCAGTAAAGCCGAGGAACACCGTAAACGTTATAATGCTATCAGGACGTCCTGAATAGAATAAAGTGGCGGTCGGCAGCTGGTGCCCTACCGATCGATAATGCTAGATGTTAATGACTTCATCGAGCTGCTCAACAATTTTCGATTTCACGAAAATCTTGGTCGCCCCTACAGCTCTAAGTTGTGGAGAAACCAATTTCGATTGATTACATTGCGTCCGGTGAATAGTTCGTGCATCCGGTGCTACTCCGAACACTGAAGTTCTCGTCACGTCCAGTGCTCCTGGTATGGCAATCCCAAAGTCGCTGATGTCGGAGGAATGACACCATTTGCGAAGTAAAAGAGAATAAGTAGAACTGTCCTACAGTAAAATTAGGGGGCACTAAATATTTTCTCTTATCTAACTCACCAATTCTCGAGGCCAGTTTTCCGGGTCAATTTCTGATCAAGCGTTAAAAAATGCGAGACGCTCCTAGCAGAGAGCTTTTTCATGCCAAAATGTTTATATAGAATATTGCACTTGCTTTCAGTTCATATTTTAATTGTCTCGACTATCCCACTTACTTCCAATTTGCGGTTCACTACCACGATTTCATGAATTTTCCGTAATTTCGACAATTGTGACAACAGTGATGTATCCTGAATTTGATTTGTTAGCAATGCTCCTGCGATATTCTTTAAATTCAGAAACCCACTGTTTGATGGCTGAATATTATGGAGAAAAGTCTTTCAGTATTGAAACCATTTTTAAGGTTTTATGTCCAGAATAGAGCCCTGTGGAACACCCGCGGAGACAATGTATTCCTTGGTTCCATTGTCTATGTCGTACCAGATCCTTCTGTCTGTTAAATAGCTGCCGATTAGAGCAGTTATGTAACTAGGTACACCAATCGCCGCCAATGGCCTCCGTATAAAGTTCCAACTGGCCGAGTTGAACGTATTTTGCACGTCAAGGGTAATCGCAGCACAATACTTGCTAGTACCGCCCATTCCAGGCACTGCATTTTCATTTAGGCTAGTGACTAGTTTGATGGCGTCGACGGTTAATCTGGTCGTACAGACGCTAAATTGTCGGTTTGATAAACCTCCTACAGCATTTGTTATAGATTATTCGCTGAAACATATTCCCTGTAGTGTCCAATAGACATATAGGTCAATAGGAAGATGGTTCATGAGGTGTTAACAAAATCATTAACCTTTGTCTTTTCCATGTCTTGCGAAAGGTTCCATCTGCCAAGCAGGCTTCAGACAAGTTTACGAATATGTCTGGCGTCGACTTAAAAACCAGATTAAGGGCTTCGCATGGTATGCCGTCAAGGCATTGTTGTTCACCAATCTCCAGTACTTCTTTTGTTGTTACTGGAGGTATTAAAGCCACATCTAAAAGTGTCTGTAGACTGTAACCGCTTGTGTTTTCCGGAGTGAACAAACCCTCCACAATTTTCAGAAGGAGATCGGGAAATGTAATTTGTAAAATCTCCCCATCACAACTCTATAGGTACTTAAGGGTAGGTGGTTAATTGCTCAAAGTAGTCCCTCTTCCTTCGCTGTATATCCAGCTTCAGGTTTCTTCGCGTTTCTTGCCGTCGCTACACACTCCGTGATACGGAGGATCTAGTATAGCGTCTTGGTTCAAACACACATCTATAAATATTTGCTCGTCAATTGCTTTCGACCAACCTGACGTTCCCCTCATTCTTGGACGAGCAGATTTCCAACCGCTTGATTTGCCCTTCAGATCAAAAACTAATGCCTGATGATCACTCTGGGTGTAGTATTCACTGACTGGACACGAGCTAGTGAAGGACTAACAAAAATCAGATCCACAACCGAACCGGACCCTCCTTTCAAGTAAATATTAACCTGACCGCCGTTAGCCAATATTATATCTAGCAGCGCGAAGTCCTTCAACGCCTTCCTACATTCGTCAGTAAAATTTTCCATTCCGTGCACTGAAGTCACCAGCGAACACTTTTGGTTTCTGTCCTTTTGCGTCCAACACCAATCTGTCAAACATGTTCTCGAATTAAACCAACGTCAGGCTTGGCAGAGCATAGCAACTATAGACGTATATGCCGTCTTTTTTGGCCTATTGTATGGTTTGGTCCCCGCATGCCCACAATTCCGCCCCAACTGTAGGATCGGCTAGTCACATATTTTTGTTAGGGTTTCTGCAGGGTTCACTTTTTATAGTCACTTGAACCTTTGATTCATGATTGGCCTCCGGTTCAGGCCTCGAGCGACCCTACAGTGATGATCATTTACCTACTGCATTTAGCGCATTTTTGAACTCGAGACACTTGCCGTTGCCGGCAATATCCCGGCCGTCACGGCACTCTTTTCACACAACATACATTTGGGATCCTTGTTACATTCCCGAACAATGTGACCTATTTCTCCACACCGTTTGCATCGGCCAGACCGATCAACTGCATTTGCGCATATTTTCTACAAATGTGCATGCAAGAGACACCTCAAGCATCTCTTCAACGAGATTTGCTCTCCAAGGCGACAGACTACCCATCCATATGGATCTTCCCAACATCTAGCAGTTTACTCGCTGCGTCAACTGGTAGCCCAATAGTTGCCGTTTGAGTACTTCTATACGCTTCCTTAAGGCTTACAATGGATGTTCCCTGGAACTCGTACTCCGCTAAGGTAGTGAAGATTTCCACCTTTGAAGTAAACTCATCTAGATCCTTGCACTTCATAGCGATCTCATGTTTTTGAGCACGCACAGCGATACCTTCCCCAAATAAGTTTTTGACTTGGCTGCGGAAACCTTCGGCTTTGCTCCCTTCAGGCCTTTTCAGTTTCAGGATGAGATCTTCCTTTTGGTTCTAAACTGAATTTATTCGAACTCTAAATGCAAAATCTGTCCAAAATCCAATCTGCTGCCTTCGAATTGTAAATTGCAACTGCACTCTACCAATTCAATAACGGGTATATACCGGGAAAACAGGAAATTTATACAACATTTACATGGAAATTTTTGTTGATTCTTCAACGTTTGCCATGGTCATGCACAACCACAAGCCTATTTGGGAGGTTTGGGGGGAAATGGGCCACTACAATCTGACTGACTGTGTAGCACTTAAACTTCTCAAGAAGGAAGTGGGGTAAACTTGACTTGCGAAATAGTATTTCCTTTTAACTCGAAAAGTTGATGTCCCTTTGATGTAGAGACACCCCTGAGAGTCGGGGATTGAAAATTGATTCTTCGTCGTAAGAGGCGAGCACAATGGATAGAAATTTGTGAACTGTTTTCGTAGTTTGGCACCCATGCCTTTTTTTTCGTCAAGGGATTATGATTTGATTCTGCGAACATTCCTCGACAGCGGTGTCGAAACTCTCCAAAATGTTCAAATTTCAACAGTAGAGACTGAACTCTAGTTGGGTTGAGGTAAGCAAGGTAAAGTGTTGGGACTCCGAAGAACATTGCTCTTCCCTTTATGACACAGTATTATTGTATAGTCGGCCAGAAGTAAACGAGACTTCGGTCTCGAATTTAAGCTTACTGCTTCCGCAATACTTGCCCCTGTGTCCTGAAAACCCAAATGGGAATGACAAACTTAAGGAATTATGTGCATGTTAACAGGCACTTTTGGCAGGCTGCATTTGGAAGTAGTCAGGCTTGTAAAAACCTTTTTTGCTAAGATCTCAGTCCGCCCTCGTGATTGATAAACTATTGTTACAGATCCCTTCAAAACCCTCTTGATCCACTACATATTACCGCTACCTCTTAAATCGAAGCTGCGATATATTTTTGGCGATCGAAACTGATGAAGGGATCGCTTGGAAGGCAAAAGGAACTATTGATAAATATAGAAGATTAGTAAATCACCTCAGAGCCATCTCATGTAAATCAGTGATAGGACAGTACAGTTTCTGAGGACTCTCTAGCGAAACTGACTTTCATAACACCTGAATATTCCACTACATCTTTTTTAAGGTTTTGTGTATTTTTAATTTCTTTACAGCACTACACTACTCGGAGTTTTTATGTAAAGCTGGGTCATAACTTGCAATACTAAAGCTAGATAAGCAAGCAAAATGCCTGAAGCAGAATCTTTCGTACGACCAGCACTTTACGAATATACAGCAGACGTCTGCGAGCCAGTGAAGTTACGACTGGGTTCATCTCCATATGCATCTCAGCCACCGATTACGATCCCAGCATTATTCAACAGAACCGTGAACAAATTTCCAGACAACCCAGCATTATCTTTCAAGAATGAGTCTAGTCAATGGCAGACTCTGAATTACAGGTTAGTTTGATTTAGCTAATTTATGATTACGATTTAGATTGTATTATTTAATTTTTTTGTTACCATAGGCAGTATCAAGCCAAAGTGCATCACATTGCTAAGGCTTTCATCAAGTTGGGTTTGCAGCCCCGCAACACTGTTGCTGTGATATCCTTCAATTGCCCGGAATGGTTTTACTCTGAACTAGCGGCTATTCACGCAGGAGGAATTATTACTGGGATTTATACTACCAATTCGCCTGAAGCAATTTTCCATATATTAAACACCTCGCAATCCAGAATTCTGGTTGTGGATGACTCTAAACAAATGCAGAAAATCCGACAAATTTGGTCCAGATTACCAAATTTGAAAACTGTTGTTCAGATAAATGGGCCCTTCGAAACCGATATTGGGATTGAAGATGGATACTACAAAGTGAGCTTTTCATGTGAAATTTGCCAAGATAAAATAACATTTTTTTTTCAGTGGTCCGATTTGGACGAAGTGGATACCAATGATTTAAATGAAGAACTTATGCTGAGGATCAACAATATTGCCGTAAATGAGTGCTGCAGTCTCATATATACCGTAAGAAATAGTATTTCCTAAACATTGATTACATATTCTTTCATTTGGCAATAATGGGATTTCTGGAAAATATGTTTTCTCAGCAGAAAAATAACTTGATCCATTTCTTGGATAAATTAAACATTTCCAAATGTTTTTCAATGGGTTCTTATGAAAGTACGGGGTTGTGACAAGAGGAAGGAAGAAGTCCCAAGGACGAACCAAGACTTAACGTCCCAATAGTGTCAAAGCCCACCCAAGGGACACCTAACCGTAGTGTCATCGACTTGCTACCAAACAATAAATTGCGGGAGGCAGATGGTGATCCTCTCGGGGATCTACAGGCGCCTAAGACGAAAAAAGCACACTAGCGGTTCCGAAGAATGAAACTTAAAGTACAGAAGGGGGAGCGAACTGCTGCTCAAATTACTGGCACTCGGCAACCTAAGGGGAACGAAAATGGTGGATGGACCAAGATGGTTAACAAAAAAAGAACAAGAAGAGAATAAAGGTGCGAATTCTCCCAGAACTCCAGAAAGAGCAATCTGCATTAAATGGTAGCGATCTCGTGAGAAGAAAGAAGAAATGATCTCACTTACGCGATTACCAATCATCATGAATGTGGAAGAATTGTATAACCAAATTAAAGATACGATCCACAAAGCGGTCTCTACAATCCTCAGTGTCACCAAGGTTGGTTTGGCTTTGAAATGATGATGTTGAAATGAGGGTCTTGGAAAGATGCGCCTCCACCACAAGTTTCTCGACGATAAAACGCTCGCCGATTGGCAAATTTATAAAAACCAACCGGAATGGCGAAAGTGAGCTGTATCGACTTGCCAGAGCCGAAATGAACGCACACAGGATATCAAACACTTCTGTCACGTTAATGACAAGAACGGTACTTTGCTTACCAATCGTCGAGCCGTGACAGGTAGATGTCGAGAATATTTTGAGCAAATCTCAACTGAAGAATTTGCTCATCTTCCACTTCCGCAATCATTGCCGACATTTGGACCAGTTCCACCTGTCAGCGCAGTCATCGAGGAAGCAATAAAAGGAATGAGATCAGGGAAAGCAAAATGACCTGACGACATCGCATCTGAGCTCTGCAAGGGGAAGAGTTGGGACCCAACACTGTCGCTCAATGAATTCTTTAATCGGGTTGTTCAGAAAAGTTGTCCGTCATATGACTGGCAAGAAAGTACCACATTTCCAATATGGAAAACGAAAGGTAGTCCAGCAGAATGTTCTAATTATAGTCCGATCCGGTTACTTTCCCATACCATGAAAATTTTTGAACACAACCGTATTTGCGAAATCGTTGAAATAACCGTGAATCAAGCCTGATTTGCTAAAAACTGCGAAACTACTGACGCAATACACGCTGCGCGGTTACTAAAGAGAAGTACCCTGAGAAGTATCGCTCTCTTTACATTGCATTTCTGGATCTAGAGAAAGCGTTTAACCGTGTGCCACACAAATTCATCTGGTATGCTCTACGACAACACTTAGTGTCAGAGGAACTCGTGCGTTGGATTCAATTGCTCTACCACGATTCGAAAAAATAAAGTTCGAAGGTGTTGGGTGTATCAGAACCGATTCGTGTCTCTGTTGATGTTCATCAAGGAAGCGTCGTCTTCTCAACCCACCGTTGTTTCGGCCGACGGAAATGTTAGCAAAATTCAAAGAGCATTGAAAAGCGATCTTGTGTTTGAGTTGAAAAATGCAGCTTCGGCGAAACTGCAGGCCCAAAAACATGTGATCTATATATAAGGCAAAGATCTCGACAAACTGACATCTAGAGGAGAAATTTGCACTGGATGTAAAAAGTTGGGGAGAGGGTTTGAGCCTATTGCTTTGCAAGTACTAGTGAGATCAGCGAAAAAAATATTCTCGGCCGGAAAAATCCTAGTTTGTTGTCTACCGTCTTACGAGGGAAGGCGGAAGCGGTTTCATCGCCCAGAGCCCTAAGAGATTGGCATTAGGATTGGGAGTCATATCATTTCTGTCGAATACTAGGAAGTGATGATAGATGCAAAGCTCAATTTTTAAGCAGCACATAAAGTATACTTACAATAATCATCTACCGCGAGAATGGTTTTAGCAAAAAGAGAGCACTGCATGCTTTACATTAGGCACATAAACTGAGTACGGTTCGCAAAATAACAGCCCTAAGGGTATGTTCTGCCTCCAGGACCGGCTCAAATGATGCAGCGTTCGTCATCTCAGGAACGTTATCAACTGACATCATCAAGTCCATCTCTCCTTTATCGCAGCCGAAAGGGAGAAATCTATAAAAAGGCAGCAGGAATCATTCAAAAAAGGGCACATAGGTTCATGCTTACCACCGGGGAGTGGCTGGAATCAAAGCATGGGAAAATCAATTATAATCTAACCGAGTTTCTCACATATACCGTCAGCACCTCTATAGGTTTAAATTGATCACTGCATTTGATTTCCAAACTGCAATGGAGTCCCGGAAGACCCAGCGCAAGTATTCTCCCAATGCTTGAGATTCGTGGAAGGAGCACAGAGGAAACTGAAATACTATCACCGGAAAATTTTGAGAGGAGAATGCTATTATTATTATTCTGTCGAGGGAAAGTCGCACCGCGTCCTTGAAGAACTACTGTGCCCTGAAGCACCTTCAGGGATTCCATTGGGCATGTCCTCATTGCCCCACTGATACACACGCAAGCCAGCCTTTGGAGCTTATGTAATTCCCTGGAGAATGCTAACTCCATAATCGAAACGATGAAGTTATAAATGCCGCAAATATAAGAAAGCAGACTTAGTTAACCTGAGGTATAATCGCCCATTGATATAATATCTAGTGGTGGTTCCACGAGGCAAGACGGAAGTCGGTGGTGGTTTTAGGTGATAAAATTCCCACACACTGTGTCGAGGCCAGTCTTCTGAAGATTTCCGTCTGCTTACAGAATTAAAGATCGACGGGCCGACAGACATTAAACCTATTATAGTAAGGTTTTGTTTTATACGATACCTTAACAAGTCGGGAAACCGAAAGCTTGAGGTATAAAAGGTTTTGTGTTTCCCTATGTGAGGAGAATAACGCAGTTCTCGGTTGGCTGATAGCATTGACTCAAGATATTTAAATCGCTCAGTTCTGGGCAGGTTACTGACATTGCCAGAACTGAGCGATTTAAATACTGCCATTGCCAGAACTGGTTCTGTGGAAGGTGGGATGGGGTTCGTCAGTAGCTCCATTTAAACACAGGGGATCTCTTCCCAGACAACATTGTCGAAGAGATGCTGAGGACTGCTGGTAGGTGGAATCGTGTTGCCCATTACGTTCGGGTTCTTCTCGTTGCTAAGAAGATAGAACTCGACCGGTAGAGGAGCCGGATGGCAGGGGGTTCCTTGAACTGACAGTTCCCTTCCTCCTCTCCCCTCCCGTTGGAGTTGAAAGTAATTCCCAGATTTGAAGGCTCCCCAAGGCGGGTGAGTTCGGGGACTAGCCCGAAGTAATGTAACAAACGGTTCCAGGCTAGCTCTCTGATGATGGAGAGGTGTTTAGTTGGTAGTCCGACGACGTACCGAACACTGTGTGCGTAAATGCATTCACCTACCCTACCACAAAAAAAAAATGCCAGAACTGAGCGATTTAAATATCTCGAGTCAATGCTATCAGCCAATGGCGAACTGCGTAATGAAATTGCTTCACGCATTAACGCAACCTGGTTGAAGTCGTATTCCACAACTGGTGTTCTTTGTGATCGACGTATCAACGCACATCTCAAATCTAAAATTTACTGCAATGTCGTCCGTCTGCCGCTCTCTATAGTTCAGAGCCGACTATAAAAGACAATACACGGCGTCTTGCGGTAATGGAGACGAAGATGTCGCATTACACTGATGGCGTGACACGTTTTGATCACTTTCGAAATGAGAATATCCGCGATCGATTTGGGGGAAAACTGCGAGGGAGGCCTTTTCAATGGTATGGTCATGTAATTCACGCTAACGAGAATTCAGTTCAACGGGGGCTTGATACGCTAGATGAGGATTTAAAGGCCTCGCGATTACATCGTGATCAGGCATTTGATAAATAAAATGCGAAACTGATCACGATGAGCCGATCCCCGATTGTGAACGGGATAAAGGCGAAGAAAAAGAAGAAGATGTAAGGAGCGATGAGTGCATGACAGTTCCGTGTTACATATTTTTTAGAGAGCGATCTAAATAAATCATTTGATGGAAAGCTCTGTATTGATAATAGTCAACCTCATACGCTTCACACTCTGAGTTAATATTCTTAACAAATGCCAAGGATTTAACCTACATCAAATATAAAAATGGCTTGGGACAATTAGATTCTTCTTGAATGGAATTTTAATATTTCACTCAAATGTCCATTATTCTTGTAATTATGACGTCAGCATCTTATTTGTAAGGCTTAGGATGCTGTTAATTCGCACGAACTTTGACACTAATAGTTGGGTTTTCATAGAACTTGCATGTGTATGCACGAGGCTGTCATTTAGTACACCTAGGATGAACTTCCCCTTAAGTTTTTCATTCAATTTCTAAAAGTTGGTAATATACTATTTATTTGAGCAGATATCGGAATGGGACATATTTCGAGGCCTAGATTTCATCTAAGCGCGCCACCCTGGTTTTTTCTCGGATTTTAGGTTGGGTAGTTTCCGAAAATGAGTCCTGTCTCACTTTAAGTGCGTACTTTTGGCTCCTCACTCGCGCACTTTTCAATTCACGACTAAACTAATATCAGTTTCGGAAAGTGCTAATCGGGACCTTTCATTTAATATCGACTATATTGGGTGAACATTTTTTTTAATCCCTCCTTTGCATGTATGGGGAGCCCCCCTTTGAACTGGTGCGTGGGATTTCATAGTTCCCATCTGTCCACCACAAACACAAACCTTCTTAAAATCGGTTTACTGTCTGTCTGTCCGTCTGCCTGTCTGTCCGTCGCACGCATTTTTCTCGGAGACGGTTGTAGCGATTGGCACCAAATTTGGTAGAAAGGTGGGAACTGTGAACGCTCACGCATATAGTGAGTTACATCCTTTCACGTTGAATCTAAAGGGGGTCCTCATACATGCAAAAGGGGGATGTACATTTTTTTTCATTAAATATAGTCATGTGGAGTATCAAATTAAAGGTCTCGGTTAGTAAAAATCAAACTAGGTAGCTTTCTCCTACTACAATATATTTGCATAGTTGGTAAATACGTATATCGAGAGCTACATACTCTCTTCCTCAGTATTTAAGCTACTTAAGCTTGACTACTGAGGAAGAAGGGAGTAAGAGAGCTCCCGAAATACGTATTTACTAACTATTCAAATATATTGTAGTAGGAGAAAGCTACCTAGTTTTATTTTACAAGCATCGGAACGGTAACGGTAAGTACTTTTCGAAGCCGATCTCAGTTTTGACATTTTTTGAAAAGGTGGGGAGTGCGGTGGGATGAAAGAGCTAATTTTTTAACGAACCATTCTCAGAAACTACTCAACCGACAAATCTGAAGAAAAATCAAGGGGCTTGCCACTATATGGTACTCCGAAATACCCTCCACACCAATACCTGTTCAAATAAAGTTAATAATAGTACATTACTATAATTGTTAGTAATTGACAGGAAAACCCCCTTGGAGCAATGTAGGCTACAGCATAGAGTATGATCCTGCCAAATTTGGTGAAAATCGAACTATTACTAACAAAGTTATACTGGGTCAAAACTGTCACTCCTCTGCAAATTCAAGACTATGAATGTCAATATCACTTGAAAGTGGATATTTTCACATAATATATGCATATTTTACGTGCAACATGCTAATGGGACAAATGTACACTCAAATCTCTTTATAAAGGGAAATATACAAAAACCTTTCATACCTGAAGCGCTTCCGGTTTTCCGGCTTGTTAATTTTGAAAAGCAGTGCTCTTAGTCCGCTGCTGGGTTCAACGATCGGTTTGTGCGATGTAATAAAAAGGAAAAGACGACACGCATTTGATATGTTCGCCTTTCTCAGGCTTGAAATTAAAATATGAGCGATACTTTTCAATCAGGAATTACACGCTTTCAATGTTTAGGATGCAGATACACAAATACCTGCAGAAGCAAATAACTGTTTGAACAGTACTACAGCCCGTAGTTGCTTCTGTGCTTCCAGATTGGTTCATTCATTAACCGTATTTGCCTACCTACCTTACTTGCTCATTTAGATCGGAATAATCGACAATGCCATATTTTTGAGAAAGTCATTGTCATATTCCAATAGTAATCCCATGGCCTTATCGCAGAGCGAAAATGTCATCTCCTGCTGATTTGCCTCGAGCAAGGCCTCTGTGATATGGGCCGATGATGCTCTGAGCATATAGGACTATTAGGGCCTAGCAAGATAGTGGAGAATATCCTATTGATGATACTTAGCGATGGCTTCGGCTAATAACCACCTGGTGGTAAGTTCACAGACCTGTTGATTTTCCCTAGCTTTATTTTTTCGTCTGTGAAATTACTTTTCGTTTAACAGATTTTGTCTCTATTTGTGCCTGAATGCTGCATTGCTCGGTATACGGCAATCTTCCTTTCCGTTGTTAATTTACAATCACTTTCAAATCAGTCACTATATTTTTTTTCCAACTGGGCCAAATATATTTATTGCCTTATTCATGATAAAGTCCCTTGAAGGGGTCGTGAATATCATTTATCGATGGCAGGATCGTAGAGAGAATCGCGTTTCGAGAGAAAATTTCGGGCCCTGAGTAAATCCTCTCCTTCGACCCCTCTCTCTTCAGGCCTGGTCGACGGTCCATCACCAAGGCATGTTCCCCCTTATAAGTGTTGTGGTGAACTTTGTTAGGGATGGGGCTTTATTATTCACTCTCATCAGATTGTCAGAGGAAACTCAAATTAGTGTTCTCTCTTATTGAATTCTATACATATGTTTTCTTTTATTTCTCTAATTTCAGTCTGGAACTGTTGGATTTCCGAAAGGCGCGATGCTTTCTCATGACAACATCACCTGGGACCGTCAAAGTTATTGAAGAACGATTCGGTAATATTGTTTCTGGTCAAGAGTCAACGGTATCCTATCTTCCTCTGAGTCACATTGCTGCTCAGATGATGGATATGTTTTTATCAATTTCTTACGGGGGGTGTGTATACTTTGCCGATAGGGATGCCTTGAAAGGATCACTTGTCAAAACTTTGAATAAAGTACACCCAACTCGATTCATAGGTGTACCAAGAGTATATGAGAAATTCTACGAGCGGTTGATAAATGTTGAGTCTCAACTACCAATTGTCAAAAAGGCCTTACTGAATTGGGCCCGAAGTACAGCATTGAGTCATTACATGAACCTAATGGAAGGGTAACGATTACAGCAAATTTTAAAATTCAAAAAGTTCAAAGTGTTTTTACAGGAAACAATCGGATTCGTTACAATATAAAATTGCAAAATTTCTGGTTCTGAACAAAATTAAACACTCGCTTGGATTGGATCAAGCTAAAATCGCTTTGATCGGCGGAGCTTCTGTATCAAATGAGATAAAAAAATTCTTTATGAGCATAGATATACCACTCAGTGAGGTATTCGGTATGTCTGAATCGACCGGGGGACATTGTATGGCAACTCGAGATGATCCTAATGTTCAGACAGTTGGAAAACCCCTCGTGGACATCGCTACAAAAGTGTATAATCCAGATGACAACGGCGTTGGTGAAGTATGAATTTGCCTGGAATGTTTTACATGAAAAAAACCATTATATTCTTTAACCCTTAATTTAGATTTGTTTGAAGTCACGATCAGTCTTCATGGGATATTTAAACGATCCAGATAAGACCAAAGAAACGATTGACGAAGATGGTTGGCTACACACTGGCGACTTAGGAACAATAGACGACAAGGGATATGTCTACATCACAGGTCGTTCAAAGGAACTTATCATTACCGCCGGAGGCGAAAACGTACCACCAGTTCATGTAGAAAATTTGGTTAAAAAGGAACTACCAGTTCTTAGCAACGCCCTGCTTGTAGGGGAGAAAAGAAAATATCTCGTTATACTTCTCACATTCCAGGTATTTTATCGTATTGTTCTTTCAAACCTTTCATATTCAAAGCAAATTCCATTCTAGGTTGAAACTAATCCTGATACGGGCATGCCTAGCGATAAACTGCTGCCAGTAGTACGTGAGTGGTTAGCTGGTTTGAATGTGTCCTACACTACTGTTCAAGAAATCTTAGATGCGGGTCCCTGTCCTATTGTGCTGGAAGCGATTGAAGACGGTATTGCTAGAGCCAACAAAAATGCAATCTCAAACGCCCAAAAGATACAAAAGTTTGCCATTCTTCCTCAAGATTTCTCAGTGCCCACAGGAGAACTTGGACCTACCTTCAAGCTAAAAAGAAGCTTTGTGCTTGGGAAATATAGTCACGTAATTGAACAACTTTATAAATAGATTTTGATGTTCTATCCGTACTTATATATTATATCGTGTTAGTGGAAAAAAATGTATTTTAAGTTTAAATAAAAAAAAAAAAACAATTTGTAAGCAGGAACTTTGTCCAAAGATTGTATTCTACTCCTTGTGAGTTGGCGCCTAAGAACCCTTTTAAAAAATGTGCTGCTTATCATGAAAAGTGATACCTTTCCTCCTGCCGGCATTGTGCTCTTGTAATCTGGAAAGCCAATCAGAAGCAGAAATTAGCGCTCTTGACTATTACAAGCCCCGACGATTTGGGAAGCCGATTTCTGACATGGTCTTGATTGAAAGATGTCGGCCCAGGTTAAGGAGTATAACAACTCAAACAAAAGACATACTGAAATTGGCCTTGAAAGGACCATCATATAATGATTACTTACCTCCGCTTGCGATCGCGACTGCATCTGGTCGCATGGCAGCTAAGCATGGGGCTTCGAGACCAATGCGGGCGTCTGCACAATTCGGCTGACGTCTAGCAGAGGCAGAATTTTCTTACTGTAACAGCGACATAAACTCTAAAAAACCCACGTAAGAATATTGACGAGGACTGGACCACCATCACAAACAAGTGTTCCAAAAAGACATCGAAGGCCAGGCTGACTGTGGAGACATGGAAGCGGATCGATCAATGTAAGAAGCCGAGAGCTCTATTGATGGCTAAAAATAAGGGTGAATGCAAGGCGCTGGAGCCCCATTAGCATGAAAAAGCACAAGAAGTGTATGTATTGTAATGTACCATAATAAAATGAATATCAACATTGAATTGGTCAGTGAAACAGAAGTTTCCGCAAATAGTAACGATATCGCCACCGCATACTGCATTACGAAACAGCTTCACAAGTGGTCCTGTGAGAGAAGTTGACGGTAGGCTTCTCATTCACGATGATGAATAGCTGAAGCGGTGAAAGAAAATTTTGCCTCAAGTGGATTATATGGTAAGCCACTGAATATTCAGATACGAACTGTTCCACTAAACAGAAGTTAAGAGTCATCAACGCACTCAATTTTTCCCTACGCCTTTTGAAGTTTCTTCAGAGTTTCTTCCTTCACTCGTTGCTGCAAATGCTGGTACTCTGAGATTTTCCAATAAGTGCAGTAAAGGGACCATCATTAAGATTCTGAAGTAGGGCACCTGTCCTCAGTGACACCACGCTTCTTGATGTCGTGAAAATGTTAGTTAAAATCATCTTTCAGATCATTGCGGACCTGACCGTCACTAATTTCGAGATTGCATTCCACACTCCAAATAGGTAGGCCTGACAACCCTACACGGAAAACTGATGTCACAAAGCCACAAAATGAGCCTCCGACAGGATGGATTTTACAATGACGAACACGGCAACGAAAATGGAATAACGATTTGCGTATTTCCTCATAGAACGTGCGCTCTCTGTGCAGACCGAATGTTGTTCAGTAGCTAGACGATACCCTGTCCCAATCTAAAGCGTTACAAGAGATGTGCCGGACAGGGACCGGTTTCCTAGAGAAGAGTCACTACACAATAGGTTATAGCGGCCGGAGTAGATTTCTTAGTCAACCAAAAAATGAAACCTGTTGTTATCGGCTTTGAAAATATATGCGAAAGGCCATGCGCTCTGCCTCTGCGAGGCAAATTTAAAAACATAAGCCTCATAAACGTTCACGCCTTCGCAGAGGAAACTGCAGAATCGGAGAAGCATACCTTCTACGAGGCAGTTGAGCGGACCATCGAAGCCTGTCCCAAGTATGATATCAAAATCATACTTGGAAATTTCAACAATCAAGTAGGGATCAAGCCCCTATTCAGAGGATACGTCAATGATAACGGACTACGGATTATTCAGTAGCAATATCGCACGAAATGATTATTAGAAGTACCTGGTTTGCGCAAAAAGCGGTGAACAAACATACGTGGACCTTTCCAGGCGGTACCACTTTCAACCAAATTGACCAAGTTACTGAATGATGAATTTCAAAATATATAAGGGGATCTATCTCACTATCTCGTTAGCATAGTGTTCCGCACTCGAATTACAACACCGCTCTAAAATCTCGTCTGACAATCAGGTGAGAGTGAACACTGAAGCCGTTCACAACACATCCCTTCCATAGTACCTATGAGGGGGGAAAATGGATGCGGCAATATCGCAGCTAACATATGTTCTGGAGATGAAGCATCAAGAAATGATCTTCATAACCACCTGAAGAACGTTATCATTGACACGCCACAAACATACTTGGCCCCAGCCGCAAAAAAAGTCGGAACGGCTGGTTTGACGATGATATAAGCTAGCAATGGAACGGAACGGTTGTGGATAAAATCCAGCTGAATAGGTTACGGTGGGTGGGTCACTTAATCCGTATGGGTAAGGATGATCCAGCCCGGAAAGTCTATAAGGGCAATATCTATGTTAGAAAAAGAAGACGAGGCAGGACCCTGCTGAGATGAAGCGATCGCATAAGTCAGGACGCCAGAGAGCTTTAGGGATATCGAATTGGTGTGACCTCGGCGCAAACCGGGAATGTCTGGATTTCCTTATTAAGGCAGGAATAGACTGGATTACCGGTTGTTGCGCCGTTGATATTGATGGTGATGAGCGGAACGGAAGAATGTTGCATTCTCAAGAAGGCGGTCACGTGCAGAAACTTATCGCGAGTTTCGCGGAGCGGGAAAGCGACTTCAAAGACAAAAAAAGGAAGCCTGGGAGGACTAACAGATCAGTGAACTCGAAACTACAGGGAGCAACCCCACCAGGCGCAGAAGGCAGAAGTTTTACCAACAGGTCAGCAGGATGAAGCCGTATACAGTTATCTAATTTCCGACAGAATGGGTTGGAGCGATGGGTTTAGTATTTTGATGAACAGCTCATCAACCAAAATATTCGCAAGTTGGAGGTCCAACCAACTGAAGATGACGGACAATCCATCAGCTTAAAAACCATAAGTTGCCAGGGGCCGATGGAATGACAGTCTGGGTGCTCCTAAATACCTAGTGCACATAGTCATGGAATTTCTCCGGTAGAAGATATTGTGTTACGATTCGGACGATGGACATAAAATGTAAAGAACAACCTGCGGGGTTCCACAAGGATCAGTCCGCGGTCCTCTCCTGTGTATGATGAAATTTTAAAGTTATAACTGCCCAAAGGAGTGACAATCATTGGCTTCGCAAAAGACATCGGAGTGGCAATTGAAACACAAGATATTGATGAGATCGTAGTATCTACAAAAAGGCAATTTTTGAAATCAGGTCTTGGCTAGAGGAAGCTGGTCTGACACTCGTAGAGCATAAAACCGAAGTAGTTTTGATCACCAAGCGAATCATACAGTCGCATAAAACACTTAAATACCTAGAGGCCACGGTTGACCAAAGACTGAAATTCAAGTCCCATTTCGAAAATTTAGGAACCGAAGCATCCGTGATGGCTACATTGTTGACAAGAATGTTACCAAATATAAGTGGTCCTAGGCAAAGCCGTCAAATCCCTATCTCGAGAGTTGTCATGTCCAACTTGCTTTATGCAGCTCCAGTCTGGGCACCGTCTTTGAAGTTGGAAGCAAATATAAGGGAAATCGAAGCTCCATACCGATTGAACGCATTGCAAACGTCCTGCGCTTATCAGACGAAGAAGCCTGTACGATAGCAGACCCATCATCTCCAATCGACGAGTCCTATACCTATCGTCTGCAATTAGCATGAAGAGGATCTATTTTAGAATGGCAAAAGGATGGGATGATTCATCTAAACCAGTTGACCAGTTCGCAACCAATTCTGCCCCGCGACGTAATACCGAAATGGCAGTCAGTGGGTTAAGCGAAGGAGAAAGTGATTTTAGTGAGTAAAAGTCTCGCATAACGGTATGGCAGGAGCCAGCGGTAGGTTTTCAACTTTCCACCTTCCAACGCATAAAAAAAAGACAGACTCAATGCTAATAAGGTTTTGTTTCACACATAACTAGACGGAAGCTAGACGCTTCAGGTATGAAAGGCTTTGTGTATTTGTTATACAAAAACATTTGGGAGTGCGTTGGTCCCATATTCCGTTGCACCTAGAATATGCATATATTATGTGAGAATATTCACTTTCGGTTGATATTGGCATTTATAGTCTTGAATTTGCAAGGTAATATTAAAGAGTAATTTGACGTATTATAACTTTGTTAGTAATTGTGCGATTTCCACTAAAATCTCCATGCTTCATGTTATAGCCTATGTTACAGCAAAACTTCGTGACACTAGGATGAAAAAAGGGGGTTTCGCAGCCATTAAGTGCAGATTATAGTAGTATACTCTTATTAACTTTATTTGAAAGGATATCGTTACGGAAAATATTTCGGAGCTAGGTACCTATAGTGGCAGCCTCTTGATTTTCTACGATTTTTTCCGTCGAGTATTTCTGTGAATGGATCCGAATGATGAATGATCAATTTCGACCCCCCGAACTTCCCCCCTTTCTAACAATTTGCTTCGCAAAGTGCCAATCGAGACCTTTCATTTGATACCCCACATGGCTATATTAAGTGAAAAAAAATTTGCACATCCCATTTGCGAGTATGGGAACCCCCGCGTTCACAGTTCCCACCTTTTCACCAAGTTTGGTGTCAATTGCCATAATTGTCTCCAAAAAAATTGCGTGTGACGGCCAGACAGACAGAGAGATAGGAAAAAACACACAAAACTCTAAAAACGCCTCCGCCGTTGATTTGCCATTTTTAAATTTGTATTCTTAAAGCACAGCTCACATATTAATTGAATTACTAAAATTCCTCTAATAAGCATTTCACATGTCGAAAAAAGAACTGTAACTGTATGTAGCCCCTTAAGTAAGCATCATCAAGAATTATGTGGAATGATATAATATCATAAGATAGCGAACAAAAATTTAATGATATTTTGCAACGTAGTCACCGAACCAATTTCCTCAACAGACCGAGCATTATCCAAGATAATGTACAGAAGGTCCTTGTTATCTTTCATTCTAGGAAGTCAACGGTAATATTGTGGGTGTTTAGCTTAGGCTCCAAATTGCAGAGATATTCCTTAAAAAGGCAATAGCAAAGATCCGGTTCTTTTCACAAAATCAACCCCAGTAAGAAAATTTACTGTCTGCTCCACTTATCGAAATTTTTAGACGTTCTTAAATATTATTTATTACACATATCCTTTAGATACTTACGTGTACAGTTTTAAGCTGAGGAGTGAAGAATGCGTCTCTCGTGTGCAAACAAATCTAAATTAAGTAAAATGTTTACACAATCATCCGAGTAAATTTGATAAGATGAAAGATACATAGTACAAGGAAAGAGTTGGTGATATCTTTTTCATTTGGCACATAACAATGTAGATGATTTTTGATTGTCGACTTGAAGAATTCCGTGCTATCATCTGCAGATCAGACACTGATAAAAGTGGAACTTTCAGTAATTTTGAGGTGAATTGTGCAGCTTTGTCAAAATAAAGAGTTCTTATAAAAGTAAAATTATAATTTGGAAGAAATCTCCATTGAAATGTGAGTACAGTCTGCAATCTGTATTTGTAATTATGAAATCGAAATTTACATAAATCATAAATATTACTTATTTAAACTAATAATAATATTTGAGGTGAATTGTGAAAGTTTGTCAATATATAGTGTTCTCATAAAAATAAAATTTCGATAAAAATCGAGCCGCCTCGATAGAAATTCAGTTCAAGAGGTTTCTTCGCGTTATCTCGTATGACATCTATACGACGAGCTTTTTTAATGTGGTCTTATTCAAATGGTTCCAAATAGTTTTTTATGTAATATTTACCTCCTGAGTAACCGAAACAACTTACATGACAATCGGATTCGACAATTTCCATACTTTCAAATATTCCCCCTCTGACAGTCAGGTGAGAGTGAATACTAAAGCCATCCACAACACAGCCCTCCGCAACACCTATAAGAAATGGATGCCGCAATAACTGCAGTCAACAGAGCTCCTGGCGATGAAGCATAAACAAATGACCTTCGCAATCACCTGAAGAACGTTATCATGGACACGGCCACAAACATACTTGGCCCCAGTGGCAAGTAAACTCAGAATGGCTGGTTCGACGATGAATCTAAGCTAGCAATGGAACGGAAGAATGCCGCATACCGAGTCATGTTGCGCGCAGAGACCTACCAAGAACCCGGTCGAACGAAGAAGTGACTTTGCAGATGGAAAAAGGAAGCTTGGGAGAACCAACAAGTCTGTGAATTAGAAAAGTACAGGGAGCAACCGCACCAGGTGCACAAGTTTTAACAACAAGTCAGCAGGATGAAGCCTTATACACCTCCAAGAGGGAAATCTAATTTCCGGCAGAATGGGCATATTGGAGCGATGGTTTGAGTATTTTGATGAACTGCTCAACAACCAAAATATCGGCAAGTTGGAAGTACCGCTAGATGAAGAAGACGGACAAATGCTGCCACCACCAAGCATAGTAGAAACAGTCCGTGCAATCCACCGGCTTAAAAATCATAAGTCACCAGGAGCCGATGGAACTACAGCGAAATTGGTTAAATATCATCAACTGATGCTCAAGGTGTGGGACAGCGAATCAATGCCTGACGACTGGCAACGAGGCAATATCTTTCTCATATATAAAAAGGGGGTATATCATACAGGTATCACGTTGCTGAGGATCATATATAAAATATTCTCCGCTATCTTGCTAGGCCGGATAGCCCTATATGCCCAGAACATCATTGGCCCATACCAAAGACGCTTCACTTCAGGCAAATCAGCAAAAGATCAGATTTTCTCTGTTCAGCAAGCAATAGAAAAACTGTTAGAATATGGCCATCACTTGCACCATCTTTTCATCGACTTTAAAGCCGACTATGACAATATAGCCAGAAATATTCGTTTTAGAAATGATGGGGTCCTTAGTCCGCATCAACTTAATGCAGGACCGGACCAAATGGGAAGCAACCTACTCCCTCTTTCCTGGTCCACGGACCCCTCGTTTAGGGCTTGCACCCAAACTTCTCAAAAAACTGAAGCGATGGCGGCTTTACGGTTTCTTACCAGGGCAGAGGCAAATCGTCAGACGCTGCCTCACCTCTGCCCTGGGAGCAGCGTGACCGTAGCGCCAAGCTCTGGTCAATAAGGCGAATTTGCGCTCAATATAATTCGTAATCATGTCGTGTTCTACGAATTATAAAAAGGAGCATTCAACATCTGCGAGCCGCTACGGTCACGCTGCTCCCAGGGCAGAGGTGAGGCAGCGTCTGACGATTTGCCTCAGCCCTAGTAAGAAACCGTAAAGCCGCCATCGCTTCAACATAGCCAGAGTCAAACTGTACACGGTCGTGAGAGAATTCGGTATCCCAACGAAATTGATAAGATTGACTAGGTTGACCCTGACCAATGTACGAGGTCAGATAAAAGCAACCGGATCACTCTCGAGACCATTCAATATCAACAACGGTCTTCGGCGGGGGGATGCCCTATCATGCGTCCTGTTTAACCTGGCCCTGGAAAAAGTGATTCGCCATGCCGATGTAAATGTAAGCCACCATCGTCTTCAAGTCCACCCAGCTACTGCCCTACGCGGACGAGATTGACATCATGGGAAGAAGAACCCGAGATGTACAGTTTACCTTCATCCAGATTGAGCAGGCGCCATGAGATCTCGGGCTGCACATTAAGACGAAGTACATGGTTGCAACGTCAGTCCCAAAAACCAAACAACGAACAACATCGAATTGCCCTGGCCAAATGAAAACAATAAAGATCCTATCTAAAATCGAAAATCAGAACTGATAACAGCTATGACGATGAAATCTGCGCATGGTTGTTGGCTCCAAAACAGAGCCTATTTCAGCTTACAACAAGTCGGGAAACCGGAAGCTGGACGCTTCAGGTACGAAAGGTTTTGTGTATTTCTTAGCACGTAGCACGTAATATATCCATATATTATGTGAGAGTATCCACTTTCGGGTGATATTGACATTCATAGTCTTCAATTTTCAAAGAAGCAACAAATTTGAGGTATTATAACTTTGTTAGTAATAGTGCAATTTCCACCAAACTTGGTAAGATGATGCTCTATATTATAGCCTATATCACTGCAAAATTTCATGGTACTAGGATGAACTTAAGGGGGGTTTCTAATCAATTACAAAAAATTGTAGTAATATACTATTATTAACTTTATTTGAACAGATATCGGCATGGAAGGTATTTCGGAGCCCAGGCACCATATAGTGGCATCCTCCTGATTTTTTTCAGATTTTTCGGTTTGGTAGTTTCTGAGAATGGCCCCCTTAAAGAAGTGATCACTTTCAACCCCCCGCGCTCCCCACCCTTCCAACGAATGTCAAAATTAAGATCGGCTTTGAGAAGTACTAATCGAGACCTTTAATTTGATACCCCACATAACTATATTTGATGAAAAAAAATTTTACACCCCTCTTTTGCATGTATAGGGACCCCCCCTTAAATTCGACGTAAAAGGGTGTAATTCACTGTATGCGTGAGCGTTCACAGTTCCCACCTTTCTATCAAATTTGGTGTGAATCGCTATAACCGTCTCCGAGAAAAATGCGTGTGACGGACAGACAGACGGACAGACAGACAGACTGTAAACCGATTTTAATAAGGTTTTGTGTTTATGTATATGATACATAACCGGATCACCGACAGAATCAAGAATTAGACCATTCCTGTCAAGATACACGGACGCTTCGGGAGGAATGAAGCCTGTCGTGAAACTTTTCTCAAAATACCCATCATTTTGGTAGAACGGCTGCGAAACCCAAGGGTTCTCACCATGCGAAGCAGGTCGCACTATATGATTCCGAATCAATCTGACGATAACTGTGTCGATTCTTGGCACAGCAGCAGCTGCATACATCACTTCATTAGTTACATAGTGCTGACGAAGCAATCCTATTAAGCCCCGTGCAAGCACGCAGACATTTCCTTTCAAAGATCCTTATTTTCTCCATTTGGCTAGCACTCAAATTAAACCAGATAGCACACCCGTAGGTGAGCACCGGTCTAACCAAAGTAAGATAGCAAATAATCTTAACCTTCCGGCTAAGATGTGGAGCATAAAAGAGTCTTCGAAGAGACATGAATGCCCTGCGGTCGCTTTCTAGCGCGACTTTAACGTGCTCGTTAAATGGGAGACGGTCGTCAAGACGCACACCCAGGTATCTTACGCACTTCTTAAGAGGAATGCGCTCAGAGCTATCCTCGTTCGCGACAATGTGGAAATCTCTCCAATTCCTTTTCAAGTTCTTGCTGACATACGCCAAGGAATTTCGAAACAGAATCGTTTCATACTTTTGCGCATTGATTTTCATCCGCCAACTGTTCGTGAAGAACTTAATATCATTGAACATCTTCTGAAGTTCAACTTTCACTTCGGTTACCTTCTTATGTGCCGTGTAAGCTATCAGATCGTCAGCAAAGGCAACCAAGGACCTTTTAGGATATTTATTAAACTCGAAAGAGTTGAGTAATTCGCCGGCAAATACTGCGAAAAGTTTAGGCGCAGTCACTGTCCTTTACTTTAATCCATTCAGAACATGAAATTCTCTACTAGTAGTGAGATTCCGTGCGTAATGACAAAACTGGTGGTTGGGCTGAGGGCGAATTGGAGTAAAAAAAAAATAAAGTTCACCAGGTTGGACCTAAGTGCCTTGATCGCTGCTTGGCTATCGGTGAGAATAGCTATGTTATGCCCCCTGTGGTTCCTTTGCAGATTAAAGGAGGCACATTTGTCTATGGCATATATTTCCGCCTGGAATATGCTAATGTACCTGCCCATTGGCTCAAAGTACATTTTCCTTGAACCAATGACACCGGCACCCGCTCCCTCTACTGTGAGGGATCCGTCAGTGTACTAAGTAATCAGTAGCTGCTTTAAGCCATATGTCGCAGCAACGCGCTCCCAGTTTGCCTTGTTACCCCAACGTGTTTCAAATTTCTTATTGAAGTAAAACCTCGTTGTCACGCTATCCCTTGGTCTTATTACTTCGGAATACCGCCTAGAAAGAATATCAATCTTCATTCGACTTAGGCAGCTCTCCGCCTCACTGATACCACCGGCCATTCTGAATATTTCCCTCCTTACCTGCATTTGTATGTGCTGATGGAAAGGGGTTAATCCCAGAAGGACCTCCAGGGATACCGTGGGGCATGTCCTCATTGCCCCACTGATACACACGCAAGTCAGTCTTTGGAGCATATGTAATTCTCTTGCTTGTGTACTGAGTCCGGTTCTTCCTGCCCAGGTTACCGCTCTGTGGATAATCATTGGGCCTTACTAATGCAGGATATATCCAAACTAATATCTTCGGGCTACAAACTCCATTTTTTTCCTGCTATGGATCTACAAGTCTCAGAGCCCTCGTGGTTTTTCGACAAGTGTTTCTGACATGTATCTTCCAGAGTAATCTATGAGCGATACCATCACCGTCTGGTTGTGGATAAAATCCACCTCAACAGGTTGCTGTGGGCGGGTCACTTAATCCGTATGGATGAGAATGATTTAGCCTGGCAAGTCTATAAGGGCAATATCTATGATAGAAAAGGAAGACCAGACAGACCTTGCCTAAGATGGAGCGATGGCGTAAGTCAGGACGCCAGACAGCTTTTAGGGATATTGAATTGGTGAACCTCGGCACAAAACGGAGGTGTCTGGAGTTCCTTATTAAGGACAGGTCTACATCGAATACGGTTCTTGCGCCGTTGATGAAGATGATGAAACTTAATAATAGTATATGTATTTCTATATTTTCGGGAAATTGAGTGAAAACCATCCCTTATGTTCATCCTGGTATCATAATCGTGAAGTAATATAGGCTATGGTATAAAGCGAAATGTTACGAAGTTCGATGATTGATTGACATTGAAAAGTTTATACCATAGTAGTTCAAATTTAACTTTTTGTGTAAATTGAAAACACGCAATATCAGCATAAATTGAATAGCCTGGCATACCACACTATATGTAAATGGAACAGTTCTGCACTTAAATATTCTTACAGAAGAAATAGACAAACCTTTCATATTTGAAAACGCTTAGCCTCAGGTTTTCATATTATCAGAGTCATCCGAATACTAAACGCCTATCTTCTAGTCTGAAATCTGGGCTCCCGTTACGATCCATATAGTTAGTTAGGCGTATCAAAATTTCTGTATGTACATTCTAACATGCCAACAAACTCCCAAAACTCCCTCGTAAACCCACAATTGTAGACTCATAAACTCCCTTTCAGTTGCTAATACCCCATATAAATGACTCATCATAGAGAGCTACCTAACTACTGGAAAACAATGAAAAATTTTTATTTGATTGCCTAGTAACACTTCCACTCATTTTGTTACAAAACAACGCGCATATTTTATCAACAATTGGTTATTGAACCTATTAACTTTCTCCAACAACATATATTTGCCGAAAAGGAAATTCACTTAATATCTTTCCATTAGACGTATCTATAGTGTATGTGTATATGCTGCAGACCCACGCTCCCTAAAAATTTATTGATAAAATTGATAGTCTAGCTCAGACATAAAAATTCAATATGTTTCAATTTATCAATTACAATTAATTGCAATGACGTCGATTCCCCTATATTTGCCAGGCAAATATATCACAGTCAAAAGTATTTGGAATAGATAAATGTTTGTTTGCTATTTAAAATAGTAATTAATGAAGATTTGAAGTTTAAATATAATTCTTTTAAGTCAAATTCGAAATATGATGATAATTCCCATAAAAATATTTCGTTGGATTATGTATGTCCGACGGCACGTCCATAACATACATTATGATAAAAAAAAACATTGGGTTGATAGTTCTCGTAAGATTGGCGCTTATGTTTACTTAACGCTTTTAGTCAAAAACTAGGTAGGAGTATGTACTATTCGGTGCTTGGCTATCCATTTCAACTCTTTGGTATTTCTACAGTATAAACTGGAATTGTAATTTGATATACTTTTGTAGTGGTGGTCAGCATTGTGTTCTCCCGTAATTATTTACTCTTATTTGACTCCGGTAAATCATTTAAATCTGAGTCGACAGGTATCTGACACCAAGTTCCACTGCGACCACTGAGATTTGAACTATACAACCGCCTGGTGTCCTAACCACTGACTTATCTGGACATTTTTTTTAAAATTGGGGAGTCCTAAGTCCGCATCCACTTGATGCCGGACCGGACCAATTTTTATGGTCTACGGACTCCTCTTTTTGAATTTAACCCCTAAGGTTCAAAAGTAAAAGAGGATGAACAAGGCTACGGTTTTATACTAGGGCAAAGGCAACTCATCAGATGCTGCCTCATCTCTGTGAACTCTCCATTTCATCCGGTCCGGCATTAAGTGGATGCCGACCTAGGACTCCCCCAATTGCTAAAAAAAGTGTCTAGCTTTCACTAAGCTTAGGTCGAACTGTGGGCGGATTTACGTTGAATATAATTCGCATCTTTGTATTTTGCGAACAATAAAAGGGAGCGTATAAATCTACGAGCCGCTTCGGTCACACTGCTCCCTGGGCAGAGGTGAGGCAGCGATTTACTGGGAAACGACCTAGACCATCGTCATGAAAATTGGTTAAACCTAAGGTTTGTGAATCCCTTGCATTCAGTAAATGGTGTGGACTTTGTATGGAGTTTAAGGAAAGAGGCTCACTACATGCGTGGTGGGGAAGTGAGGCGAGGGAGGTTAAAGGCTTTAGGGTAAAAAAGTGAGAAGCTAAATTGTACGTACATAAAGCATAAAAGTCCCGTTCTCCTTACCCACCCAACAAAAATTAAAATATCTACATAAAATCTGGGCATCAAAATATTCTAGAATCAAATATTTATTCAAATCAAATTATATATTGAATAGTTAATAGATGTAGAGTAATATTCGACGACCTTTTTACCATTTTTCGATGAGCTTTCATAATTTCCCTTTCAGAGAAGAACTTGCCTTCATTGACAAAAACTAATGAAGGTGCTGATTTACCGCCTCATCTGAGTTTTACGTTACTCCATTCAAGGATTTTTGAAAAAAAAATGAAACAAACTGAAAGTCTGACGCAAAGTTAATTGAGTAAGCTGATCGGGGCACCATCCAAGCTCAAAATGTTTGACGCTTCACTTAATGTGTGGGGTTGCAAATGATCAGGATGGAACAAGGGCTGGGGGTGTTTCCCGGTGAGAGATGCGTTCAGAGTGTCCAATTGCCAAGAACACTTCTCGAATTAATCTAATGGATCGGTTCCTTGATAGGAGCTCAAAAAACACTACACTCTCCCAATCCCACTTTACTGAGATCACAAACTTGCGGCAATATGTGTTATAATATAGAGCATGATCCCTACCTAGTTTGATGGAAATCAGACTATTACTAAACAAAGTTGTAATAGGTTTGTCGCTTCAGTGCAAATTCAAAACCTCGCATGTCAATATCATGCAAAAGTGAATATCCTCACATCATATATGCATATATTACGTGCTAGGTATTATACTAACGGGACAACTGCACACTCTGGCTTTATAAGAGAAATACATAAAACCTTTCATACCTTAATCGTCCAGCTTCCGGTTTCCCGACTTGCTGCATCAACGGCGGTTTCATTTAATTGCGCCTAAAATTTTTGTGGCTATCAATTTCGGTAGGCCATTTTGACCTTCTTGCTCATGTTTATTATCAAAATTCCCAGCTCAGAATTTCTTTAAACAGTTTTGACATCGATACTTTTTTCGAAGTATTGTCACAGCAAATTATCTAAACTAGAAGTGTCGCACGAAATGTTGTTGAAGTACCTGATTTGCGCGGAAAACGGACGGTAAACAAATATGGGCACCTCCAGGCGAAACCCTTTCAACTAAATTGACCACGTGCTAGTCGAACGCCGCCGCCGCCAGGATTCTACCACCTGAGGAACCTTATCATTCATCATCAACGGCGCAACAACCGGTATCCGGTCTAGGCCTGCCTAAATGAGGAACTCCAGACATCCCGGTTTTGCGCCGAGGTCCACCAATTCGATATCCCTAAAAGCTGTCTGGCGTCCTGACCTACGCCATCGCTCCATCTTAAGCAGAGTCTGCCTCGTCTTCTTTTTCTACCATAGATATTGCCCTTATTGCCTTTCCAGGTGGGATCATCCTCATCCATACGGATTAAGTGACCCACCCACCGTAACCTATTGAGCCGGATTTTACCCACAACCGGTCATGGTATCGCTCATAGATTTCGTCATTGTGTAGGCTACGGAATCGTCCATCCTCAAGTAGGGGGCTAAAAATTCTTCGGAAGATTCTTCTCTCGAACACGTCAAAAGTACGCAATTTGCTAAGAACCCAAGTTTCCGAGGTGCTGACGTTGCCACCATATATTTTGTCTTGCCTTCATTGATGTGCAGCCCAAGATCTTGTGCCGCCTGCTCGATCTGGATGAAGGCAGTTTGTATGTCTCGGGTGGTTCTTCCCATGATGTCGACATCGTCAGCATAGGCCAGTAGTTGAGTGGACTTGAAGAGGATCGTACCTCTTGCATTCATCTCAGCATCACGGATCACTTTCTCGAGGGCGAGGGTAAAGAGGACGCATGATAGGGCACCCCGTTGTCGTAGACCGTTGTTGATGTCGAAAGGTCTTGAGAGTGATCCTGCTGCTTTTATCTGGCCTCGCACATTGGTCAGGGTCAGCCTAGTCAGTCTTATTAATTTCGTCGGGATACCGAATTCTCTCATGGCCGTGTACAGTTTTACCCTGGCTATGCTATCATAGGCGGCTTTAAAGTCGATGAACAGATGGTGCAACTGTTGTCCATATTCCAACAGTTTTTGCATCGCTTGCCGCAGAGAGAAAATCTGATCTGTTGCTGATTTGCCTGGAGTGAAGCCTCTTTGGTATGGGCTGATGATGTTGTGGGGATATGGGGCTATCCGGCCTAGCAAGATAGAGGAGAATATCTTATAGATGGTAGTCAGCAACGTGATACCTCTATAATTGCTGCACTGTGTGATAGCTCCCTTTTTATGTATGAGACAGATAATGCGTCGTTGCCAATCGTCAGGCATTGACTCGCTGTCCCATACCTTGAGCACAAGTTGATGAACCACTTGGTGTAACTGGTCGCCTCCATATTTAACCAATTCGGTTGTAATTCCATCGGCTCCTGGCGACTTATGATTTTTTAGCCGATGAATTGCACGGACTGTTTCTCCTATACTTGGTGGTGGCAGTATTTGTCCGTCGTCTTCAGTTGGCGGGACCTACAACTCGCCGATGTTCTGGTTGTTCAGTAGCGCATCAAAGTACTCAACCCATCGCTCCAATATGCCCATTTTGTCGGAAATCAGATTTCCCTCTTTGTCTCGGCAGGATGAGCATGGAGGTGTATAAGGCTTCATCCTGCTGACTTGTTGATAAAACTTGCCTGCCTGGTGCGATTGCTCCCTGTACTTTTCTAGTTCACAGACTTTCTGGTTCTCCCAGGCTTCCTTTTGCCGTCTGTGAAGTCGCTTCTCCGCTCGACAGAGTTCGTGATAAGTCTCTGCGCGTGCCCGCGTTCTTTGAGAATGCAACATTACTCGGTATGCGGTATTACTCCGTTCCGTTGCTAGCTTACATTCATCATTAAACCAGCCGTTCCGACTCCTTTTGCGACTGGGGCCAAGTATCTTTGTCGCCATATCCATGATAACGTTCTTCAGGTGGTTGTGAAGACCATTTATTGATGCTACATCTCCAGGTCCTCTGTTGACTGCGGTTATTGCGGTGTCCGTAGTTGTCGCGGAGGGTTATGTTGTGGATGGCTTCAGTGTTCACTCTCACCTGATTGTCAGAGGGGGTTGTAGGTGTTATTGTTATTCGAGCTCGGAGCACCATGCCAGCGAGATAGTGATCCGAGTCTATATTGGCCCCCTATATGTTCTGACATTCATCAAGGCTGAGAGTTCTCTTGAACTTTGTAATGTGAATGTTCAAGATATTCTTTGTGGGACTAGAAAATGCAATCATGTGAGAGGAGCCGCTTGATTTCACCATTTCAGGTGATTTCGTAACGCGAACGTAGGGTGCGTCCTAGAGTTCGCCGGCCAATTGATTTGATTGATTGAGAAGAAAGAAAAAATTATCTCTCTACGCGTGGAAGAATCGTGGAATCAAGTTAAAGGTATGATCCACAAAGTGGTCTATGGAACGCTCGGGGTCACCAAGCCCGGTAAGCGGTTCATCAACCGAGATATTTCGCTTTAAAATGGCGTGAAAAAAGCTCGTGTACCGTACGTTTCTCGATAAAGGCTGGCAAATTTACAAAAAATTCTAATCTAATGCAAAGAAAGAGATCGCTGTCACCCAAGCGGCACACTGCAAAGACCTTTGCGACAAACTGGACCCTCAAGACGGTGAGAGAAATCTCAATCGACTTGTCAAAAGCCCTCACCAACGTGCACAGGATATCGAACACTTCTGTTGCGTTAATGACAAGAAGAGTATTTTGCTTACCAATCGACAAGCCCCCACGGACATATGGTGAGAATATTTCAAGCAGATTTCAACGGAATGCTCCACTTCCAGAGGCATTACCGACATTTGCAGTAATCCCACCACCAGTGCCACTGCAGTCAAGGAAGTACGGATAAAATTGGGGAAAGCAACAGGAACTGACGACTTCACATCTGAGCTCTGGAAGGCGAACACTGTGGCTTAGTGAGTTCTTCAAACGGGTTCCTGGTGACGGCAGAACATTATCTGTCTGGTAAGGACAATTTTAATGGAAAAAGAAAGGTAGTCCAGTAGAATGTTCAAGTAACTGTCCGATTTGGTTGCTTTTGAACGTATTCTTGACAACCGCGAAATCGTTTAAATAATAGTAAATTAAGCCGGGTCTATCAAGATGTACTGAACTGCTGACACAATATACGCTGCGCGGTTACTAATGGAGACATACCTTGAGAAACATCGCCATCTTCACATTGCATTTCTGGATCTAAAGAAGGCGTTTGACCGTCTGCCATACGAACTCATCTGGCATGTTCTACGACAACACCTAGAAGAACTCGTGCGCTTGGTTAAATTAATTAAATTAGAAGTGAAATTTGAAGTGTTGCGGGTGTATCAGAACCGCTCCATATCTCTGTCGGTGTTCATCAAGGAAGCACCCTCTCACCACTCCTCTTTATTCTGTTTATAGACACGGTCTCACGGACATCCAATGTGCGTGAATGAATGAATTTCTAACGACTGATTGTTATGAAACAGGCACTGTCACTGTCAGTGGCAGTGAATTGTCCAGAAGTGAGGGATTGAAATATTTCAGGTCAAAGTTATCAGCCAACGAAGGACTGCGTTGCGCAAGTGCCTCACACATTAGCGCTACCTGGATGAAGTGGCGTTCCATAACTGGTGTTTTTTGTGATCGGCGTATCAACGAACCTCTCAAATCTGAAATTGACCACAATGTCGTCCGTCCTGTCGCTTTTTATGGTTGTGAGTGTTGGCCGACTATACAAGAAAATGAACGGTGTCTTTCGGTAATGGAGATCACATCCGAAATGAGCATATCCGCGATCGATGTGGGGTTGCACCGATCGTGGAAAAACTGCGAGAGATGCATCTTCGATGGTATGGTCACGTAATTCGCGCTGACGAGAACTCACTTGACAAGATTGGTCAAAAAATTGAAGTTGACGATAAAAGACCAAAAGGCCAGTCGAAACAAGGGTAACTTGAAATGTTGGATAGGGTTTTACAAGCCTCGCTCTCATAGAACAAAATTGCGCGACCAATCACAACGAGCTGACCCCACTTATGAACGGGACAGTAAATCCAGATAGAACCATAATGGTATTACTTACAAAAATATGGAAACTGGATGGACTTTACCTTCCAGAAGAGAGGAGACCAACTCTTTAATTCGCAGAAGAGGTGAAATATCTGGAACTCTAGATAAAAAGCTTTTCCTGGAACAAACATATAGACACAAAGATGAAACAACCTCGCACAGCTTACTTTCCTTCTACATAGGGACCTAGACCTCAAGTAGTAATGCGAATATATGTTGCTATCGTTTGGCCGATATTCGCTTATGCATACATAGTGTGGTGTATAAAGGTGAAAAGAACATCTTCTGTGTTGATGAGTAAGGGCGAAGGCGAATTAAATAGTCTAAACAGTTCGTTAAAAGCCACATAGTCAGTTGCGTTAACATAAGGATGACTCAGCTGATTGCCACTGACGAGTACAGTCTGCATTTCTCTAGGTATTAAGAGGAACGGAATCTACTTGTAAGTAGTTATAATGGAACTAAATTTCGCCTTCCTACGACAAAACCAGGTTGTGGGACTTTATAAGAGGAACAAGTGAGAATGTTTACAAAATTATAGCGATCTGTACTGGGCACTAACCAATGAAGGACAATGGCCTCAGATTCCTCATATCGTGAGCCTGCATGTCCTTCCATTACGATCGTTCTATTCTAGTTGCCAACTGGCACTAGCTCCAAGATTCGTTGGTGACTTCAGAAAAGTCCCTAACTGTAGAGTAAACAAGTTGATGTACTACTCTAAAATCCAGAGGTTGCCAGATTTTACCCCTTCCCCCTATAACGGTCATGAGTTTAGGAGTTGTGGCATCCGAATGGAGTACTAAGCAGTAATTGTGCTCTGCGAGGCAGTGGATCTCTCCTACTGCCTCCTACCACTCACTACCACTCATCCTGAAAACTGTTAACCAGATTACAGTGTTCTAACTTTCGAGTTTTCGAAGAAATTTTTCCTTTGCAGTTCAAATCAGCCGCAATATCCTTTTCTGTAATGCATTACCCACTTTCTGCCCACTCCACTTTCCTGGTCTTCTATCGGCTGTATGACAGAGTTATTTCGAGTTATTTCAAGTTTGTCAAGCGCTAGCCTTTTGATATCATAGCCTGGATTAAAATCTCTATGGATGTGTTTATCTTTGTGCTCGTCCCGCTTCTGTAGGATTATCGCTGACACAGTACTAATAAGATGAGAATGAATCTAAAGCCCATTTCATTATAAATAAAATTGAAAAAAAAAATTATATTAGAAAATTGGGTCGATGCCCTATATTTCATAAAGGAATGAATAGAAGACGTGTTTCGTTTTTAATCACTTATCAACCTTCCATTTGGCAGCAGACCCCAATAGTGCGTTATTAGTAAAGGGAACGCCGATCAGTTGACTCACTATTTAGAAATGAGTCAGAGTACATACCTTTTTGAGTTGTCGTCGATTAGTCATAAGCAAGGAAATATCTTTTTTAAAATTGCAAAATGTGGAAAGTTAAGATTTTTTACCAAACTTTTGGTTATACATTTCCTCTGTCAGACAATTTTTTCTTTATTAGGTGCGGCTCCCCTTAGTTTTATACTATGCCACACGCACACTTTTCATGCATAAAAATATTTCTCACGCTTGAAATTATACAAATGCCATTCCTCTTGTTCACATATGGTAATGTACTTAGTAAGTCACTCCCACTGTACAGTCAGCTTTTGCTCGAGGCGAGAAAGTGAGACCATTCAAAAATCGCAGAAGCTGTGCGCTAAGTGTGTTAGCAAGTATCTGAGATGGCCATCTGTAAGATACATTAAAACTATTTTACTTCTCAAAGCCTAAAGAATTTCAAGTTCGAGCAACATGTCTATGGTTTCTCCAGCTCCACTGTATCTGAGCAACTCGGGAAACCTGAACGGTTTGAAATTTAGTGAGACTCAGTTACTATAAGCAGAAGCAGAAAAACTCAGTAGAAAACTCGCGATCGCCATTCATTTCAATTCAGTCTTGCGTTGTAGCTTAAACTTGAAACTGTGCCCGAGTATTACACTTTCTTCGTCTTTAAGATACTCGTAGATATAAAGATACGTGAAGTAATATATCGGCTCACAGTTTATCAAGATAAAATACTAGTTTTTCTGGCAGTTCAAGTTTTCGTAACTGTGATGAATTATCAATGCGGTTAAGAAAAATCGGGAAAAGATAGAAGGTCGTGCTAAACCTAGTTTAGCATTCGGTTTTATGCAGTTAAGATATCTAGATTGAAAACTTGTTGATAGACAAAATAGATAAAAAGTTTTCTTCTTGTGGAACATATTTGGATATAATTGGGCTTGAAATAATTTTTGCATGCGAAAGTGATCATGTAAAGCAGATGAAGCTGTGCTATGACTTGTGAAAATCTAGCCACCGGTTATCTGTGGTTTTTCACTTCCGGAATTATCGAATTTTGAATATATGAAAGTGTCAGCTGAATAACCAGAAAGTATGTATTACTAGAGAATATAGTTGTGGAGTGCAATCTGGTCAGAATTGTGAAGATTAAAGTGTGATATACTAAAAATCGTTTATTGAAAGTGTGATTCGACTTATCTCGAGAATTCTGTACAGCTGCTATCAAATTGGTTCAGCTATAGGTTACAGAGAATTTTTCATCGAGTTGGTGAAGAACAGCAGAAGGCATTCTTCCAAATTTCGGCTAAATTCGAATATGACTTCAACAGTCCTGCAACCAATGGCCTGGACCAATGAGAAAATCCGTTTAGCCTGCGTCGATAATGTTGGAATACGGCAATTATGGAAGTTAATTGCGTTGGATAACAACAATGGAACGAATGCTAATACGAACAAAAATAACGTAAGTAGTAATTCAGCTTAAAACTCTAACTCTAGCATTTGTACTCCAATGTCACCCAGTCTAATGCAAAAACGTCAACACGCCCACTATAGACATCGGGCAACTATCTTAATGGATGCTGCTATGCCAAAAAGGCATATCTTTCCAGAGACTGGGTCTAGAATACACACAACAATTGAACACGTCTAGAATATTAATCATAACGTAAACTTTCTTGTTTACTACAGAAACTATTGTCAGTCTTGGTATGACTCTGTTTCTTATTTTTTTCTCCTTTGTCTGAATGAATAATAAGCAGAGGCGAGCAAAAATGTAAAGAAAGATATGCAGATACTTTTACAGAACAGAACGGATCACTTAATATGAGGAATTCACTTAAGCATGCAGAAGAATGTGAAAAGCGTGCAAAGAGCAATGTAGATAACTTTCTGCATATTTGGCTTTAATGTATGCATATTAGCCGGAACAAGAAAATTGTGATAATATATATGTGTATGCATATGTGCGCCAATAGTTTCTGACTACGCTGAAAAGATAGTACATATATTTTATCATTCAGGCTTTGAACATATCAGCATTAAAATTCGACTCCCAGTATCTAAAGCAGAAAGATAAACTTTCTAAGATTTATTTTTATTTCCCCATGTTATCTCTGAAAGTTCATTGCTAGACAGTCAGTGCTGTATAAGTAGAAAACCCAAACAAGGAAGTAAATGCGTCACAAATACCAAATACCAAAATGCATGCACGTAGACTGAAAACTGATTGAAATTCTGACCTAAAAAAAGAATTGTTGCCCAGAGTGGTTATCTATCATAAATTTATCAGAAAATGGAATTATCTTTATCTTTCATTCTATCATTTGTTTGCACTTTTAAGAATGATATATCGTAAAATATGTTTGCTTTTCAGAGCAAATGAAAGATAAGAAAAAATTTGAAAGCGCAGACATATTGGGTGTGAAAATTTTCAAACGAAACTTCACCTGGTAAAACTTAGTTTATTGAAAAATTATAGGCACACGTGGCTTATTTGGACGATGACACTTTATAGTTTAATCTAACACTAAAGGAGAATTAATTTTCAATTCTTTGTTTACATTTGTATTCCAATTAATCACCTATTTCCGACTCTCTGCAAGATCAATACGGGAGAAAATTTAATTATATTTTAATCTTAACTGTAAATTTGTTTCATGGATGAAAATCGCTTGAACCAAAAGAAGATTCATTTTCCGAAAACCATTGACCATGACCTTCATGCTTTTAATTAAATTTTTGTTTCAATGTTTCAATTAATTCACTCTAATACAATTTAATTATGTGAAAAAAAAACACGAAGAGTAGACTTTTCTGTATCTATAAATAGAATGAAGGAAAATTTACATAAATCTGATCTGTGAAGGCAATCAATTGTTGCATCTATTGACGATACAGGAAATAGATTTTGATACAAACAATACTGTTTATGTTGAAAGTTGCTTGTTTGGAAGTTATTTATTGCTGCACATTTGTTGAATTGATGTTTACAATTGATATTTCCTACTTTGGGAAAGGAGGGGAGCGGAGGGCATTCTCTGCCATGGGTAGAATTCTTTAATAATGTGTCTTTCCGGGGTGCCACATCGTTTGTTATTTCTGAATTTTTATCACAATGAGCAGACATATGTAAGCCCAAATTATTATATTTTGAAAGTGACTTTAATCTTCTAACCGTTATATGTTGTTTGCTTAGGTAGAGTATTTTTTATAGCATATCGAAAATGTCCCCAACTTACCATAACCACAAGGCCCAGAACGGAATAACAAGTTCCAAAAACAAAGTAACAATAGGAAAAAATGTATTCATTTATTAACCATAAAAGTGACATTGATGATGCGCCAAACCTTAAAGAAACGCTAAGACAACCTATCGAAATTGCTTGAATGACATAGTCCCTTAAGTGACGAACTTACTATATTAAGATATAACTGATGAATATGAAGGACCATAAAATGTCAACTCTATAACTCCAAACAACAAAGTCTAGAGACCTCACGCTCACTATTGAACGACGCCACAAAAAATAAACTCGAAAAACACAACAAAATAGTGTAGAAATAGAAATTTTATATTAAGCCTAATCGAAGAGTTAGAGGGACCTAGCCTTATATCTGGGTTACTAATGAATTTACTCTAAATAATCAAACTAAATCGAAATATTATTCACTATGATTAATGACATTCAACATTGTATAGGGAAAGCAGACAAGCTCCTGTAAAAAAAGTAGAAAGAATAACTAACGGTTTCGTCTAGAGCAGAGGCAACTCGTCAGATGCTGCAGCAGCATGACTGAAAGTCGCAACAGATGGAAATCGCTCCTTTGTATATAATCGCAAACGCAACAAGAGCACGAATTATATCCAACTTAAAACCATCAGTACTTTACACCTAAGCCAAGCTAAAGCTAAATTTTAGTTTGGGATTTGGGGGACCCTGGTGGGTGTGTCCGAATATCTGAGTGGTTAGAGCACAAGGCTGTGGTACGGAAGGTCGCGGTTCAAATCCCACTGATGTCAGTGGAATTTGTATCGTCATTTGACGTCGGATACCAGTCGACTCAGCTGTGAATGAGTACTTGAGTCAAATTGGGCGAGCGCAATGCTGACCACATTGCCTAACCTAACTTTTAAGACGAAGCTGGGCAAGTTTACTATCCTACCCACGTGTGTGGAAAGATTGTCGACAGGAAAGTAACTAAAGGACCATGGTTCGTTCATTTACTTAAAAAGCATTTTAACAACAAAAGTACAACGAGTTTCGTATAACGAGTTTCATTACATGCTATCATCCTAACTAAACCAATGAACTAACTTATGAGTCAACTGACCGCTCCCTGTTTCTTTCCACTCATGTTCGAGAAAAAACAAACTTCAATCTGGTCAGTTTCCTATGCGGCATCTTTTATTATCTTGCAAAACTAACATACAACACGTAATATATCATCACCATTAAATGTTGTGAGCACCTTAAGAAAATTCTAGATTCGCTGGCCGAGCCAAAATACACGGATGCATCTTTTATGTCGAGGTCATACTCCAAACCACTCCATATAAAAGTAAGTATTTTCGAAAAGTTACTGGCAGCGTTTTTGAACCTCCATGTCTCGCTAAATGGCATGGAACATTCCACTAATGAAGGGAGGCACAAGTTTTGAGCATAAGAATGCCATTACCTTACTTCTGAGTGAGATATTAGAACCGCCTTGCAGGATTCCGAAGAGAATTATTGCTTACTTATTGTTGAAAGAGGAAACAATAAATGATCATTTGTGTCCTTCACCTTAGGTTAATGGGTTTTAGTTGTCTAAATATGTTGCCGAGGTTTGCAGGTTTGGAAAAAGTAAATCCTTTATTATTTTGTATGGAATGTTGCTTTTCTACTGAAGAAACAAGAATTTAACTCTCTACCCGCATCACATACATCGTCAAAATAACATTGAAATTTCGTTTTCTTTTTTCGTTTTATTTTAGTTATCAAAAAGTCTTTGGACTGCAATGCTGATGCGCATCAAAACGCTTCCGAGAATTTGATGTAATTTAAATTCCACTGACAAATTTAAAATCCCCAAGCACCGTGTAAACAACACTTTGGCACCAATTTGAACCTCGACAAAGTTCATTTTCCAAAACAAAAACCTTTTAATGAACTTAATTAAAAAAGATTCACTGACCCTCATTCAAAGTGATATTTAAATTTCTCTTTTTCACTTAAAATAATGTTTTTTTTTATTATTTTAATTTCTGTATGTCTACTAAGTTTATATATAACCATACAAATGTGCCTAATATGATGTTTTTATTGCATCATTCATGAGTCCTAATTGCTTTCATTACAATTTTTGATAAAGTAAAGAAAGGTCAGTTATAATCCACTGGCTTTTTTGATAGAATTATCATTTTAATGTGTCCAAAATTTTCACTTTCCAATAACCGTACCCATTTGTACATGAATAATTTATTATTCATGTGACTTTACAGTGTTTTTCACGTGTTTTCAGGGTGACTTTTTACGTAAACGAAATGGTTGTCACTTGATATAATTATCTTTTCCAGTATAAATATACTCGGTTGGAGATAAGTAATATAATTTTAGACATTTTTGGAGCTGAATAGAATTTACTTTTGTTATTTTTATGGCAGTTTCAAAAATCCTTTTCCTTTTTCAAATATTTCATTTTTTTTCTAATTACCTTTATGTAGTTTGAACTAACTCCGAGTCACGGTCATGTCTCTGATTTAAAAGCGAAATAAACACCTTATTACACTTTCCCCTGCATTACGACAAAATGAAAATGGAAAACAGCGTGACATCGAGCAATAAAATGTTTCAACAATTTTCGGTTACATACTCCGTCAATCTGTTTGCTCTGCTGCTACGTGCTGGATTACGTGTTTCTCAAATATTATCTTCTTCTGAGAATGTAATCTTAGCCAATGAAAATGATAAAATGAACATTAGAAAGCGAAAAATAAACAAAAGCTACTTGACGTATATTTCGACCATCATATGGATACTAATTAATACGTTCAACCTCGGCAATGAACCCATTTAATCAATTTGTTTTGTGTTAGTTAAATAAAATCATGGAAATTTTAACATTTAGATAATTATTTCGTTAGTCCAAATTTCGACTTGGAGAGGTAAGCGCGTTGTGTGGTTGTGACGCAAGATTCTGTATCATCGTCTCCATGACCTAAAATATGAGGAAGTTGCATGCATACAGAATATACATAAGTGTTGAAAATGTAAAGCCAAGTTGAAGGTGTTTCTGTTGTTCATGGACGTGTTATATACAATATATACATATTTGTAATGTTTTTATTTTATATATGGAAAGTAGTAAAGTATAAGGGGGGTCTACATAGATCCCTAGAGTACAAAAGTTTAATTTTCTTGGAATAGTCTTTAATTAAACCATGACGATTGTGATGTGTGATTTCTGCTATCGAAACTGGAATAATTTTTGGTGAAGTTTAATAAGATGAACTATATTTACTTTTCAAAACTGATAACTAAAAAGACTTCAGTGCAACTGAGATAACCTTTCAATCAATTTAAATTAAACCAATATAGAAATATTTTCTAGAAGCTGATATAAGCAGGTACGACAATAAATATGAGCAAACAGATTGAGAACTGATAGAAATAACTTTTTGTTTCCTTTTACTATTTGAAACTAAAAATTAAAATAATTTTATTTATTATCATAAACTTGAAAGCCTATTTCGGTCTATTATTATTCCTCATTTGGTAATGTCAAAATATATGTATTATTGAAGATTCTTTAAATGCGATATAATGAGGCATTATTTTTCCAACTGTTTTATCATTCAAGAAAAACATACTAAAAAAGGACAAAGTTTATTCCATACATTCTTTTAAGTATGAGAAAAAGGTTTTGGAAAAGATAGAAACAATAAAAAGAATCGAATTTTCGCAGATCACTTTTAAGGGGATGGCACTCCATTTACGTGAACGTGTATTAGGATTGCTATCAATCTATGTGTCAAAATATATTAGGATAAACATATCTAGAATCAGAACTCACAAAAAAACTTAGTTGGAATAATTAATATCACAAACCTGTTTAGCTAAACCATAATTTCGCTGAAAATCGAGTTATTGTAAATCCATTTCCACCAGTTTTGAACGAGTTGATCGTTTTCCTTACTAACTGACGGCATTTCCCTGGAAAGTAGAAAACCTTGAACCCGTATACATAAAGTATTCAAATTAAGTCAGCATCATGTACATATCATCATTTAGCCAATCTTTTGGACATTTTTGACTGTTGGTGTGAAAAATCATACAATAATGTTTTTAGATTTCAATTCAAAGTCACAATACATGTTAACAATTTTAACTGGTCGAATTTAAATAATTTGGATAAATATTAATATCTAAAATGAATTCATCTTTTCGAAAAATCTATTTTCATTCAATCAAATTATCGCAAAATCACATGAACTTATGATTCGAAAAATCAATAAAACGACCATGTGTGCTCCTTTTCGTCTTTTCGTTTTCGTTCAGTGACAATAACTACTGGAAGTAGGTCACTTTGAACAACAACAATGAATGAAGTAGCAACGCTATAGAATTGGGATTACGTCAACAAATTTACGCAAATCGTAAGCAAATAATGAATAGAATTAACTTTTCAAAAAATAACAAACAAAAAGAATGTGAGGTTTCACACGTTCAGGTGTTAAATATTGATACCGATCTTCATTCATTAGCAAAATGTTAATGTACTCATTGGAAGTTCTATATGTACATTTGAGTATTCTTTGGACAGTTTTTCTTCTTGAATGATTCAAATAAAAACGTGAGTTCCTGCACGTCATCAGTGTCCTAAGTCCTGTACATCCATTAAAATGATAGATAAATCTCTTTTATATTTTATTTTCAATTAATTTCTTTTTATACTTTCCATTATCTTTAACGAAGACTCATCAAGATCATTTTGTTACCATCCATAGTCTCCATCCAAAATCTAAACTGAATAAAAAAAAAGTAAGAAGACAACTCTGTGATCAAATGACGAATAAATTATTCACCTTTTGAATCATCTCCAGGAGAACTGACCATGAAATCTACCGGTATTTGAGCGAGACAAGATAAAATATAAAAATAGAAACAAAGAAATTTATATTAGTAAGAGAGTGAACATAAAAATTCAGTTTTGAATGACGTAAATTTTGTCATTGACGTCACATGAGCTTAGTGCCTTTTTTGCGCATCAGCATTCAAAAATTAATTTTTTAATCCAAATTAGAATTCACATATCAAAGCTTCTAAATGTTTTATATACGTTCTCGGATATATGCGCCTCTTTCCCTATATTAGAGGCAGTTCTGTGCCGCATCGTCTTATGAGAATGAGGTCAATAACATTGGGTTCTAACTTTCTGACAAAATGCACGTAAGTAATTGCTGCTGTAGAAAAAAATGTCTATGAATTTATAATTTAATCGCTCACATGGCGCCCATACTGCACTTTGAAGGGTATTCCAAATTTATTGAGATAAGCAACTCCGCTGAATGTAATAGAACGTTTGGACTCTAGACTATAGATATGGGTGTCATTAGTATAATATGACGAACCCAGAAGAAGTTAACCCTCTCTTTCAGTCCAAAGATCATAGAATTCCAAACCACCCAATTTTGTAAATATATTTTGAAAATGGGTTACAGATCGAAGTACGGATATATGTGTGTAAATTGTCATTTATGTCCAATAAAAATTAATATAACATCTTAAGTTTTATTCTTAGAAATATATTCAAGTTTCTTTAAAAGAACATGCATAGCGACATATTTTCAATGGATTCCCATTAATTCAGTCTGATGGGGTCGTGCTAAATGATTGCTGGTTGCTATGCCTACACGCACGGGACGGCTCGATGATATTGTTGAATAATTCTAATCCATTTGTGAACCATATTTCAATTATTACTGGTTTTTTCATCGGCTCTTCTCTTAATTACACAATTGGTCACTAATATTCGAAATTACGACTCAAATATTTCGCGATGTTCCAAAACTGTTGTAATACATTAGTTTGCCTATATATGTACTGATTGTATGGGGTTATTATGAAATTCAATAGTCCAGCTTTCGGTTTGTTCAACCAGATTTAACTACTTTGTACTTGTTTTGCTTTTTTGCTTGGTCCCGGAGAATTATTGTACACGCAATTCAATGTGATTTATTTGAGAGCACTCCGTGTTGGACGGCTTTACATAGATTATTTAATGTTATTTATATACAAATATGGAACTGCCATAGTTTGCATATATTTTTCAATTTTATACATGCGCTTATTTTTATTAGCGATTACTATCAGATAATGAAAATTACCTAATAATATGATACCATTATTACTAAAACACAATCAGCAATTGAGAAAATTACCGGCCAACTGCACTCTCTTCAATATGAATAGCTGAGATCAGAGGTTTAACAGTTTCAAAATAAATTGCACTGCATCGAATCCCATGTGCACTTTTCAGATAGATAACCGTATATGGCGCTCAAAAGAAGAGTTGATGGAAATTATTAGCTACAAATTTATTCATTATAGATAACCTCTAGAGTTCAACGAGCGGCACGTTTAGCTAAAATAAAAATAGCCGCAAAATATAATAATAAATAAATAAAACATTCGACCTATAACAAGAGAATCTAAATCTATTTTATTAATTAGCATTCAAAGTTTGAAAAATTTAGACTTTATTTCTAGAACCCATCAATTTTGTAAGAATTTCGTAACTGTACTATTCATATATAATATGGGCCTGTTCTATCAATAAGATTTCTACTTTGTTCTCAATAATTTATGACAAAAAAACCTTTTATAATTTCTAATCTACTATCTACTTTGGCGAAATGATACCAAAAATTCTTGACATCGAAAATAGTGAAGCAGATAAAATATAAGCCTCAGTGTCGGATTTATCTAGAACTACATTGGCAACAAAAAAGAATTAGGATAAGAGGCTACTCTTCAAAGCTGCGTAAGATTTTTCCCTCTCACTTGAAAAGATTATCACCCATTTCGACAAGCATGAATTCAATACTGAATTTAACCGTACACTACTAGAAAATTCAAAATGAGAAGTGTGGCGCATATACTAGCATCGTTCAGTAATAAAAGTTCACGTAAACATTAAAAGTCCAATATGTTATCATAATATGTTCGTCAAATTTTAGGAAATTTTCGTTTTGTTTTCGGTAAACTGAGGTGAATATGAGAGTTGCGGGTTGAGTTGAGAATTGTATATAGATGATAAAAAATAGTAGCCATAGATTAGGCTATGCAAATTGATAGAAATCCATGAATTTTTGAGAAAGGTGCTGTCAAAATGTTATTACTATTTCTTCCTTGGTCGGTTTATTGACTCTGATAGATTGTGTACATTATCTCATGAAATTGGAATACATTTTTTGGTTCTAACTTTGTGTTTGTACTTTGTGATAGTACCGTTCACAAAGCAAGAGGAAGCGAAAACCTATCAGTAGTATGACACTGACATTACTACTATAGAAGGAATTTTTGAATTTCTTATGTGACATCCAGCTTACATAATATCATTTTTTAACTTATTTTTCCCAAAAAAATATGCATTCCATTTGACTTCATCTTAATCTTCTGTATCAAAAGTTACAATAGCATCTTCACATTCACAAACTCTGGAATTTGCAAACTCAAAAAAACAGGAAGTGTTAATATTTGTATCTTTTACTCCGAGTACATTGACTTGTCAGTGTGTTTTTCAATATATTTGATTAGATCTATTCCAAGCTTATTTTCCCGAAAAAAAAATAAAGTCAACTGATCATGTTAGTCAACATACAATATTTGTTGTGGAATGTCTCAAAATAACTTTCAATTCCAGGAATGTTTACAAACAGAAAATTCCATTGTTATTGCACTAACCCTAGTTTTTGATCACTTTACGACAAAAATATCACTTTCCTAGAATACTTAAACTCAAAATACTCAAACGTCACCTAGACCCAAGAAAAGTGAAGGACTTTTTTCGAAAAATTCTTACGAAAAACTATGTAATATTTTTTCTACTAAATATCCTATATTTCTCACCTTACTCAGAGCATTTCACGCATAAACAAAATATATGGTTCAATATGTTTACACAACAAATAATAGTGAAACACAATAGTGTTAATATATGGGTCCATAGATGTACGTCAGAATTTTATCTATTATCTGGAAATTCTAAATTTTTGAATATTTTTTCGAGCGTTAATATGATGATAAAATTGTTGTTCACGCTTGATGTATTCGACAGCAAATATTTTTTACATATATCTACATAAGTTTGTGTTTATCTTATGTGCATATTTTGACCATTATTATAGCTTCTGGAATTAAGACTATTTCTTAGAAATGACATTTTCTAGGATGTTGTTTAGAATATGTAAAACAAGACTAAAGTGATATAATGATTTGGCTGCAAAATATTATAGAGAACTCGAATTCTGACAATCAAGAATATAGGTCAGTTGCTAATAGAACCTAACTGTTCCAACTAAATTCTTTGATTTTTTTATCATAAGCGCATAGGAAAAAGAGGTTTAGAATTTCCAAACATTTTTTAGAGAATTTTTAGAAACATGACAAAAACTAATCAGATTCTAAATATAAATAAACCTATTCCGCTATGAAATTCATTCTTTATAAGCATACGGAAAAGTAGACCTCATTTTTATAAAAGTTTATTTATTTTTTATTGGAGGGTTCAGAAATACTTACCAGAGCCGAAGTGTACTTTTCTCTCATTTAAAGGAACAGAAACAAATAGGGTCTTTTATCGATCCTTCTCCCCATCCGCTCTAAACAAAAGTTGTGCCGCAAGGGAGATAGTTTAACCAGGTCACATTTCATATAATCGCTCCAATTTCCTTGCCTTTTTTTGACTGTTCTGTAGAAAATTGGACCCAAAAACGCAACTTATATTTTATGAGCAGATTTACATTTATTTAAAAAAATGCGCTGATAGATTCTTTTATTTTTGTTTTGTATATTCATTTCCGTTTCAAATCGTGCTATAAATCGTCACTAATAAAATTAAAATAAAACAGCATCTTCAGACATTTAGCTTATATTTTGAAATCTTCGATCGTTTTACATTCTTCTTTTCATCTCGATATTTTTTCATGTAGTTGACACATTTTATTCCTTTTTTTCTCCTTTTGCCTGTAAATAAAATACTAATTATTAGTTTTTACAATTGCTGATTCAGTGTTACTTGAAGAGGAAATGTTTCTCTTCTTTTACCGCACGCTAAGATCAGCACGCATCACTTCTGCTTTTTAAGTTTGCATTTCCTTCTCGAACTTTGAATTCAACTCTCTAACTCCCTTCCATTAACTCCACAATGTTTACATTTTCTTCACTATTATTATGGCCAAAATCTATCTATCACCATTCTAAACAGGATTATCTGGTTCAATCTAATTCCATGAGAATTCAAATTTTCATTCCTTTTCCAGTCAAGCAAAACAAAAAAGTAACTGATTGCAATTCTTTTCACATTATTCAATGAATTATACGACCTACGGTCATTTCTTCTCAAGTTACCCAAATAGCATTCTTTGCAAACTACCTCCCAGGCATTAACAAGAAATCTACCTACTTCAAGTGAACTAGGAGATTGTCTCATAAAAGTATATCAACACTAATTTATAAATCAATCAAAGATATACATTCAAGTCAGGTTTTCCCCAATGTGCTGTTTATTCCTTAAATATTTGCAAAGCGTATTTGTATTTTCTATGACCTGATGTCGCCATTTTCATTCTATTCATCTACAACTAATAAAGTATATAATAATATTATAAATAATTATAATAAATGCCTAGGCACCATTAAACAACTTTTATATTCCCGTAGGTGTAATTCTGTTGATATCAGTCAACCAAAGTAGTTGTTAAATTCATTAAATAAATGTTAGGAATGCATAGAAATGTAAATAATTGATGCATGGAATAGTAAAGGGGCTTAAAATTCAAGTTATTTTCTTTCGCAACTATTTCGGTTAGTATTGATTTTTCACGTTGATTGACCACAACACAAATGTGGTCGCTATAACCAATCGGGTGCTAATAATAAATTTAATTCATTACTTCCTTAGCAGTTGGTTATATAAATAGAATATTATTCTTTTAATATCGACAGCAAAGTGGCCTCATGAATTGTCATTGGTTTCATTTTTATGGAACGTTCCCATTAATCAAACATAATTAGAATAATAAATCGAAAAATAAACGGCCTTTCTCATGAATACCAATACAATTACGGGACCATGCAAGTTTAACTATAAATTTTATGAATTTTAATTAATTCACGTGTGGTAGCGGTTGCGCACATGCTCAAGTTCATGACACACCTAATTAACTCTAATATGTACATAAATTTTCAATCGTTCACAAGTATGTTAATAGATTTATTTCCAGAAAGCATCACTAGTATATGTATATGTAAATACTCTACGTCATAATCACATCGTGTGTTGAGTTATTTAAATTAGACCTTAATCTAATCCTAGATTTGATATAAGTAAAAGATTTAAGAAATAAAAAGTAGAGCAAGCCGACTTTTGAAAAGTAAAAATAGGAAATAACTAGATAAGCCGAATTTCACTCAAATTGAATTCGGTCTATTTATGATTAGTTGTAGTGTTTCTAGGGTGCATGGAATCACTGCAACTTGATTGTTTTCACTAAATAAGCGGATTTGTAAGTAATTCAGAGGTAATTTAGAGTGCATTCTTATTATTTCTTTAAAATATTCAGTAATACTCTTTCCTTTAGTTATTTAATTATGACTTTTCAACCCAAACTAAGACCAAACTGGACCTTTTCCAAGAATGTTCTTATAATAAAAAGGTCCTAATTTGTACCCAAAAAAAAAATAAATTGCATAAAATAATTTCAACTACATATTAGCTAACATTTTGAATATAATCGGTAATTTTAAGTTATAATATTATTTGGGCGCCACAAGCAAAATAAGTTCAATCACACAGAAATTTAATCCATTTTGAATAAGAGCCGCTTTATCCAGTTATTCCCTGCGATTACCGATATCAAAATAGGTGTAGAATAGTGTAAGGAAAACCCTCTATAGAGCTTGAAATACAAATCAAATGACTGACACTTCATTGCTTTAACAGTATCGAAATATATCTAAAATAACATTCACCCAAAATAAATTAACAATTATCAAAGTTATTCTTTGCAGACAAACTGACTCTACCTTCAACTCTCCAAATAAGTAAAACATAAAAAACAAGTAGAAAATCAAGAAAGATTACGAAAAAACCGTCATTTCTTGAATCTATAATAGTTTTCTATCCATCTGTATTTGCTTTTGACATTTCACAGCACGTGGAAATGCAAATAATTCATGAATGATATCATCATTTTATAACTATAGCTATATTATAGCTAGCAGATAGATATTTATACAGTTATCATATGTTTTTGTACCTGCGTGGAAAGATATTTTCGATTTTTGCCATTTATATCGCTTTTTCCTATTTTTAACAAAACTCTATTTTAACCGAAAGTTTCTCTATTTTTAGCTCAGTGAAAATCATTAAACTTCATTTTAATTTATACACTTTTTATAAATGAAGATCACAAACCTGAAAATCGAAATCACAATATTAATGGCAATCAGCAATCTACCTAATAAAAAGGTTTGCAATAGAAAAAAGTTGGAAACTTATCAAATGAAAGTTAACTTTAATTTGTTAAAAATAATTTCATGGGGGATCAATTAAGTAATTTGCATATTTGGATTTACGTAGGACACATAATTAAGTGGTACGTGTGGCTATTCACGTCATTGCAATTTTGATGAATAATATAGATAATAAGATAGATTGTAGTTCTTCCCCATTCCAAATCGTTTACTATAGAAAGTAGACTTTTTTCAGAAAATGTATATTTATTATAGATAATCTGCTTTCCAAAATTTCCAAAGATTTGTTGGAGTCACCAGGCATTTAATTTAAGAACTGAACATATACAATTAAAATCCGGATAGCTGAGTGGTTAGAGCACAAGGCTGTCGTACGGAAGGTCGCGGTTCAAATCTCACTTTTGACAGTGGGAAACATGTGTTATTTTCAGTAATTTGCTCGCTTTACCCAGAAAGATTTAATTTTTATTGGTCCCCGAATAACTATTAAACTCCATCGAAGACAGACAAAAAAGTAAATGTCGATGAGCTTCTATTTGGGACCCTCTTTACGCCATGAAGGAATAAAAAATCAGAACATTTCCATCTTAAGGTTAAACTGTTCTATGCTAAATTTGAATTATTCTAACTGTTCTATTGCCGCCAAGCTCCGTAACCTGCTTAAGAGAAAGCACAACACTCCAAACTCAAAGTTTTTGTTTCCTTGATCTGCAGTATCAACCATAACTAAGACGAACTACGGGCAAAGGTCAAATACAAAAGTACAAATAAACGGGCTGGATCCAGGGGAAAAAGCACAGCGCGGTCAAAGATAAATTGTAGGCACCTATCCTATAATCACATGAGCTTTGTTAAAATTCAAACTTGGAGCCACTTCGAAAATTCGCCGGAATCTTCCATTTTCTCTCCCCCCTCACCCTTTTTGGATTGACCTGGCCATGATACAATCAGGGATCACTGCTGACTTATCTGATAATTTCTAAAACACCACTTGATCATCTGGAAACAAACCTTAAAACAAGTCGGGAAACCAGAAACTGAACGCTTGAGGTATGAAAGGTTTTGCGTATTGCCTAAATAAGCACATCTGAGTGGTTATTCGTCCCGTTTGTAGCTAACTCGTGACGTTTTTGCATTTGGTTTGTCAGACCATTCACTTTAGTATGATATTGACTTTCAAAGTATTAGAATGCACGAAATCTGCATAAAAGTAACAACTTTGACAACTTTGAAAACTTTCCATCAAAGTTGGCAGTATCCAGTTCCAAATCAATGTCTAAAAAATATACCTGTGGTTGTCTCCTATTATTAACTTTATTTAAACCGGTATTGGTATGGAAAGTATTTTGAGGCCCTAGATACCAGTAGTTTCTGAGAACGGGTCCTTCGAGTAACTGATTCTTTTCGGACCTCCGCACTCCTCTCCATTGCACCTAATGCCAAAACTAATAATCGACTGATACCCTACGCGACTATACTCGGTGAACAAAAAATGTACACTCCCCTTTTATATGTGTGGGGACCGCCCTCCCTGCATGTAATGGGACTCACAGGTCTAACTTTATTACCAAATTTCATACCAATAGGAGTAACGGTTTCTCAGATGTAAGGTGTGACAGATAGACAGACAGACAAACGGACGGACGGACAGGCAGACACACAGTAAACCGATTTTAATAATGTTTTATTTAACATAAAACCTTAAAAAGCAGTCGTCTGAAGAACTTCAACAAACAATTATTCAAATGAGTCGTTTATTTTATTTGCTTTTGATTTATACTTTTTGACCACTTTAAGTAAAACATGGTTTTGTTACCTTTCAGGGAACACCTGACCTACAAAAACTGAACAATTAGCAGATAAATTTTTGCCTTTCTGGATTAAAAGGGAATTTTTCCTTTGAATCCCATGGAAAAAAGAACTTCAAAAGATGTCAACCAATTAATCTTTTACCTATTTCTTTATTTGTCTATTTTTTTTTATTTAATTTATTTCGTCTTATATCATTTCTGCGTCACAATATGTCGCAAATATATTTTTTTTCCATTGAAAACCTGAAAGTTATCCTATGATGCCCCCTGGTACCAATAAAATGTTATTTATATCCCATTCGACTTTTTCCAAGTTAAATAAAACACAAACCGACAATTATTCATGAGAAACTTTTAAAACTAGACGAAAAAACCCATTATTTTGCGTCAATCGAATACGCGTCCTCTGTCAACAACAGATTCGAAAGACTAAAAAATGTTGAAGTGACTCGCAATATTTTTTGAGACCCCTGATTGATGCTATTTTGGAATAAAATTGATAAGAATTACCAATTTTAGATCATGTGACTTTGTCTTGATATTTTTTGATTTATTTGCTTTTCTTCCACAACTTTGAAGTTTTTCGTTAAATAAGATATAAAAATGTATTTCCCACAACCCATTCATTCTGTGAAGTTTGCAAGAATTTTATAATTTTAAACTTTTCCCCGCATTATAATTCAACATTATTAAATACACAGAGTCGTCCATACGCATGTATTCACTCGTGACTAACATCATTTCAATGTTTATAAACATATTCAAACCGGATTTTTCAAAATTCACTCAAAATGTCCGTTGGGAGGCCTCCAATCAATATTCTGCGTCATTTCGTGGGGTTATCGATAACAATACGTCAATCCACTGGAAAACCTACTATTCATTTTCTATAGAAACAAAAATGTACCGTAATGACTGGTCAATGTTGATAGTGAGTTCTACAAAGACGGTTAATTTGAAGCCAGTTGTAATTCCTTTCTAATATTTTAAAATTAAATAGTGAAGTATTGAAAGTGTATTGATTCAGATTTAACTGTATTTAAAATGGTGCATAAGAATTTTGGTTATAGCAAAGTGAATTTACGGTGGTGCCAATGGAAGTCATTCGCAGTGGTGCGTCCTAGATATACATTCATATTACCTACAAAAATAATTATTTTTCAAATTTATGAATTTAATTACAGTGACAGGCTTAATTGTATTATTGAAACGTAGAAGTTTGTACTAGAAAGCAGTTAAAGATGGTTTTTAATTTAATTTTTAATTTAGTAATTGAACTTCTTGCATTTGATTTGGGGTCTCAATTTGGGTTCGCGTAATTTGTTTAAAAATATAAATGTACCATAAAATGACCCGCGGCACCTCTTATTTCAACCATTCAGAAAACCTTCTACAAAGGAAATGAAAATATATTACAACACATTTTTACTCCTCTTTGTTCTGATAAGTCATAAACTCTGGGATCGAAGAAAGCCTGTCAAACGTTTTTTACTATCCATTTTGTACCGTCCTTCATTATTAAATTCAAATTAAAATATTCAAAATATGTAACAAATAAATAGCTTGAAGGAGAAAATAAATATTCATAATCATTTCTACCAAATTGTATAACATAGCACATGAACCAACATTTGGCATAATAATAAATAAATTTTCTCCATTTTTTTGCAGAATATCGTAGTTGAGAGTGAAAACTTAGCCGATTTTCTAAGTAATAGAGATTTACTTCTACCAAATAAGATGTCGCTGCTGAAGTTTCTTGCAATTGTGAGTATTTAAATTGGATTAAATCAATAAATTAAAAATCATTATATCAGCTTAAAGAGGACGAAGGTGTCCCTCTTGATCATGAACAGGTCTCCTGACATAGAAATGATTTATGTAGTTTTCGTATGCAAAGCAATAAATACATGAAATGGTTTACTAAAAGCAAAACATTTATTTAAACCATAATTACTCATATATGCGAAGAGATTCATTGTCTGTATATGAATGAATCAATGGAATCCAAACATGAGTCACATCCGTACGTGCAACTTTACCCATCAACCTTTCCAGGGAAAGAACTGATCATTAATACTTGGAATTAAACCACAATTGGTAATCCATGTTTCACACGTTTTCTCCTCAGCAATCATCGGAACTATTTTTTATTTTTCTTCAGCCTTCCATATTCATTATCCCAACACTTGATTCACCCATTGACGTCAAAGCATCACTCAGTAGCCACTTGGAAAAATGTTGAATAAAAACCCAATAATTTCATACGGGATTTATAAATTATTAAAATCTAACAACAGTCTAATAAAAAAACAGCTGAACGAATGGGTAAGCTGACACACCTCTTTCCAGAAACACACCTGCCTGGGAAGTATGAGAACTAAACTAATTTACGCAGTTTCGCACAGAGAGTCGGCATTCACCATTCATCTTCAGTGTTACAGCAGTAAAACGAAATTTTCAAGAGATTTATCTTGAAAACGACCAGCAAAATAATCAGTAGCGAACAATCTCTTTTATACCTCACTAAGCATAGTGTTACCTACATGGGTTCACATCACAGCAGGTGATTTCACATTTCACTTTCACATTTTTCTGCAAATGACGTAAATTGGGCCCCCATACAAGGCATCATCATATTGTTATCATCGTTGGTGTCCAACCATAATATATAATACTACCTTGGACGTCAGCAGTGTGAACGGGTTTAGCCAATATGTGTGTCCGGTCTGATTTCAATACATTCTCCATTCCTTCATTCAATCAAACCAATTAGCCATGATTGACAGACTGCTTCTTTTTTCTTTGACTAAATAGTCTTGTGCAATACAGGCGTCCTAAGTGGGGCCGGCTCAATGAGAAAATATCGTTGGAACAGAAAGATCTTATACACAATGTGAACGATTATCAGTTCAAGTCACCCAAACTATTTAATCTTAAATATTTTATGACACTAATTCCACTGCTACCACTGTTTTCAAAAATCACCTCCCGGTCAACGGGGGTTTCAATGCCAGTACCGTCAAAACCATTTAACTATTCAAGATGTCTTAAATGTTAGGTATCGTAAAAGGTCTACTATTTCATCTAAAGAAGCAGCCCTAATAGCCGCCATCACTTTGATGAGAAGAAAGATACAAATTTATCTCATTTATGGGAAAGTTTTTCGATTTAGATAGAAATGTTGTTTGGACTGATGAACTTTGCTAGACATTATACTTGTTAATTGAATGCGAATGAATACATAAGAGGAATGCGTTTTATAACACGTGCTCTATCATTTTTTATTAACTATCATCATTTCGAAATCTTGGTGATGTTATCTTGATCACAATCTACTTCTTAACAGTTAATTTAAATCCTTCCTTTTCAATAGTTCGACAAACCAAATTGGTTCTTTGACTCTGAGTCGGTTCTTTGATTGCAGCCTTCTATTGAAGAGTCTCACATCCGATCTACTGTCAGCGGCAATTGAATATTCCCATGTTTTGCATGGTGCTCTTCCAGGCCGTTTTCCTCATATAGGTACCTTGCTGGCAAAACAGGTCCTCCGATGTCACTGAGTACCAGATGAGCATGTTGACCCACATTTTTTTATACGGCTATGCATCATGCCTTCATGTCCTACGCAAATGTTCTATCTGGGGCAGGGTCTTCCACGTTCAATGTGAATGTGAGGCTTCGCTTCTATAAAACAGTTGTCAGAATATTTTGACTGTTCTTTGACCTTAAATTAGGATGCTTGAAAATTATTGTGGATTTGGGTCGTGCGAAGTACGAGTATTTCTGATAAAGTGTGCGAGGCCGATTTTTATTCAAGGAGGTCTTCGATACCTCTGTCATAGTAAAGCTACGAATACTCTAATCTTGCGGCTGCATGCATTGAATTGACAACTTGGCGGTACAGAAATGAATCTCTAAAGAATTCAGTCGGCATGACCAATGAAAAGGAAATACTGGTGGACATTAGACTCATAAAATTTAAGGTAGCCTATCCGGAAAGCCAACGGTTGAAACAAGCTACCGGGAAAAAGTATATGAAATTTGAGTACAGATAAAGAACATTCAACTACATCAATCTAGCTTTACTAGCTATCAGTATTGAACAATGAGATTAGGTTAACACCTCCCAACATAGACTCCTGCACATTGGATTCTTCAAGGCAGATATCCAAAGTCATCAAGTACTCGGAAAAAAATTGAATGAAATAATTTTGAGTATTTAGGGATTATCTTGAGATCTAGAACAGGATACTACCGACCCTTTTTAGATTGCTTCAGCTGGATAAACGATACAAATACATATGAGACCCTTATGATACCAAAAACGAGAAACAACTCAATCAGTTAACATCATAGGTAACTATCAAGTCAGACATGTTTTGATATCTATGCTCGGAGATAATAACCAACTAAAGCTTACGACTTCTGTTACCAATGGATCAACTGTCAAGCCATTCCTGCCAATATTTTGCTTTGAAAAGTGTAATAAATTCTTCCGTAAAACATGCCCTTAAAAGTGACAGGCCCGTCTGACTTATAAAAGTGACAAACCTGTCTAACCTAAACCGCTTTTCATCACCACAAATGGACTAATTTTTGCACTTCCTTCACCTTTCCTTCTCTTGGATGATACTCGTAATTTTTTCTCGAATTACGAGTACGTTTTAAATCCTTCCTTTTTTCTACTCATATTGTATGTTTACCTTAGCTTCTGTTATTGCCAATGCTTCCCCTCATTCGAGATGGTACAATGTGCACACCAAAATGATAACGTTCCCCGTAGTTCGCGGAAGTCATCTTCAAATTGAACTCATATTTGATCTGCGCACTAGAGTTGTTTGTGCTGAAAGCTACTTATCACTAGATTGGAGATTCGATCTTTGTCCTGAGCATATTTTTTGGTACCATATATCAAATTTGTTGACCATAATCTTGAAATTGCCAATTTCTGAGCTATAGTTCAATTGCTAAGGTCTTGCTCGTGGCAAGACTCTATTTGACCCATTTCATAAACCGAAAGATATACACGTAAAAAACATTAACCAGACAGTGCAATTAGCGAATCATTTCTCATTGAAAAATTCATGTTTGATGGTAGCTCATGCAATGAACTGCAATTATTAGACACTAATGTTTCGACCTCAATCTTATAGGTTAAACCAACCCCAAAAAATTTCAAAATCAAAAGTTTTACAAGAATTAATAAATATCTCGAAAAACAAGGTGTCGACTACTTGCAAGCTTGGTATTTTCTTTAAAATTTTATCCGGAAATTATCACTAATTCGAAAAAAATTGACCGCAAGAATAATTTCTAATACTAAAAAAAAACGAAAAAAAGCTAACAATCTGTTGAAAGTTCGATACATGTCATTTACCGTAAAAAACTTGTTTATTTTCAACTTACCCAATCTTCTTTGATTAAATTCCCTGCGTAGATACTAGAAAGAATAGCAAATATAACAGAAACTGTGACTAAGATAAAACTGTAAGGTTGTTTTTTATACTAAATGGCAGACACAATTCTTCTGTATTGTGATATCGATAGATCGGAAGTGAGACGCCATTCCCCCCCCATCAACACACCTTCAAAACGCTATGAAAAAGAGATCAAGGTCGAGTCATCTACAATGAGTTAATAGGTTTGGGCAATCATGATTTGCAATGGCTTATTGATTAGAGGATGATCAACTCCGACGGTCTTTATCCATCCCTCAATAAATAAATCATTAAGAATTCCAATCACACAATTCATTACACATGTTCCTATCGAAATATCAATGTAGGCAATACAAAAAGTAATTGTATCTAGTCTTTAATATAAAAAGTAATCTTTTATTCCGGAAATCGATTAACCGAGAAATTAAAAAAAACTACAAATCAAATATCAATAACAAATTAAGAAAAACAAATTAATATACATTTTGAATATAATGACTAGAGTTGCGACTATCGCTTTCCACCCCTTGACGACAAAAGTTTTTTTCTTAATTTTGCCGCTTTTCCTCCTCTATTTCGCCTTGATAACATTTTTCCCGAACATAACAGGACCATCGTGTCTTTATCAATTTTCATTACTTGTTATCACGGAAGTAATCATATTTCAGTGAAACATCTGATCAAGTAATTAAAAGAATGGCATTGAAGGTGTTCTTCCTTCAATTATTTAAAAAAATTGAAAGCTGATATTTTATCAGTAATCAACGTAACGAATCAGTAAAGGTCTCAGAAAAATTTTCCGGCATATTTGCAGTCTTTAATTTATACCTCAAGACTATTCTTTTAAAATGTTCTTTTTCTTTCTTGAACTACTATTGTAAACTTCAACCACCCTTGTTTCCTATCTCATTAAAAATTCATATTTAGTCCCCAGTACGTTTACAATTTGCACCTGATTTCATCCCCGGAATAATTCATTAACTTCTTGTTCCGGTTTTAATTTTTATTGTTTGCTCGTGCAATCGCTTCCTCCTTATTATATTTTCAGTAATTCTTTTCTGATTGCTAAAATAGATGAATAATTCAAATCATGGTCAGTTGTAAGCATTAGCAAGAACAGTACGTGTAACAGCTCCGTACATATGTGCTTATATAGAAACTATCGAAAAAATATTTGCGAATTGTGACCAGCGCAGCAAATCAATAAGCACAAAAAATACCAGAAAGAATAACAATACCAGCGAAAAATAATAAAGAAGGTCACTAACCATTCGATAATCGAATGCTATGAGGAAGTAAGACAGGGGTTCGAGTGATATATAAGCGAAATAATAACAATCGAACAATCATTCAGGCATTATTAAAAAATGCACTCCACGAAAAAAAATTGAAACAGGATGTATCTGATTGACATTCGTGGATAAAATAATGTTTATAAAAGTATGCGTATTTAATCTTATACTTATCGCCGATTTCTGGGTGCTACTCTCTTCTGTAGCTATTCAAGATACTTAGAAACTAGTGCGCATTTGTTTGCTTCCTAAAGTGATAAATTTTTTCTACATCTATGGGCACTTCAAACTCAATTGACAAATCTTATGATTTATTTTCTTTTTTTATTTTCGCTTATGTTTCGTGCTTTTTGCTTTGTCTCTTTTTTTTCTAAACATAATTTTCAAATCATATATCTTTCTTCTGATTAAGTTTTTTTTATTTTTTAACCTTAGATTATATTTTTTGTTACTACAATTAAAATAGAATCAATGAGATTATGCTCAATTGCCGACTCTAAATACATGAAAGATCTCTCAGCGTCAATTAAATTAATTCTTCCGGAAAAGAAAAAAATTGTTATTATCTCCTTTTTTGTTTGTCACTTCTTCATGATTGCTGAAAAAGTGTGACAACGAACGTAAAGTAAAAGATTCTATAGAACTCATCTAAGACTATTTTGTTTTGACTGGAAATACGGAAATTAGATGGCTTGCATTCATTAATTTAAATATATTTGTATAAAATTCCACTTCGTTAAGTTTCTATATTAGATATCTGATATTTAGATATGAACCTATAATATATGCGGATGTAGTTTTTACCAAATATCATATTTTGCTAAAATAGTTAAATTTATTATTGACGGTGTTATTCTCTTTCTAATGGGTTTTTACCATTCGGTTTCACGTCACAGGCATACACTGGCGTAAAAGCGTTCTAATATATTTGCATTTGAAAGTGTTTGATTGAGTAATAGTCATAATGTGGTTATTTGCAATCGAGTTCAATCAAAGCTTATTTAAACTTGAGGTAGGATCAGAACTTTTTCTCAATTCATTCAGAAACAATGATGACGCGGAAATCATATAAATAGAAATTCAATACCATCAATATGAACCACATTGTTCCGGATTGAATTGCTAGTTTCGATAATGGTCCTATGTTATTTATATGTTACGGGGGAAACCAAAATTATGAACTAGATCCAAGAAAGAGTTTATCTTCCAAATCTGTAGAGCTTATTATTCCATAGATACCAACTAATTAAAACTATTACTATCAGCACCTCCTTTGCTATGTAACAAAAATAAAAACTTATTAATCGTATTCCGCCCTGGTATCTTAATCTGAATATTGAGCATTTGTATGTCCCCTATTAGTGTAGTCTCAATAAAAAATTCTTTGCTGAATTACACTCCACGTTATTATGAAACAAAGGACACAAATGTCACCTTTTTCAATAATGCTAAATGTTGTTATCAAAGTTATTAAAAAATTGAATTAACTGTTATATACTTTCTTCTTACAACCGTTTGTTTCCACGATATCAATTTCTTTTACAAATGATGAAGTTCGAAAATCAAGTTGCATCATACAATTCGAGCTGTAAAATGTTACTGATTTTTATTGGTATTTGGGATGAATAAATTTTTTTTGTTTACAGAAAAATACTGACGTCAATATAGATTATTTATGGTTATTTAAAAAAAAATATTTGATGAAGGGAAAGGCCCTACTTTATTTAGTAAAATTTTCTTTCTTTAATGATCAATAATTAGATTGCGTAACACATTATTATCGTAATATTGTTAACATTCAGGAAATTGTGTTCACCACTCAAATGAAATATGATCTTCTCTTGAAACTTTACTAATTACAATTATCACAATTATCAATTATCAGAAAAATGGATATTGTAGTGAATTGGGGAGCTATTAGGCTACACAGCAAGCTGAGGTATACTAAATTAGGCATTTTGCAAAATAAACTTTCTAAGTAAACCAGAGATTGTCATCAGATAAATAAGATGAGATCAATTGTAATATATATACATATTATATTATAATGCGGAGCTTGAATTATTATCTGTAATTCAATTGAAATTTCACAACTCTACATTCAGCGTTAATGTTTTCATTCATTCTTTCCTATTCTAAACAATTACTTGTTCATGCTGTTAAGGAATTTGTATCTTTTATTATTGTTCCTGGGGCTATTTCCATCGAACTACCGTAAAAAGTATAAAAAGCTCCAAGAACGATAAAAACACAAAAAAAGCTAATGAAGAATCACCATGAAACTATGTGAAGTATCATTCACTGACGTCAATCCACACACAACCAAATATAAACATTAAATTTTAAGTTGTTAGCCTGGTCGCCAGCGAGTTAACCGACCGCAAACCTCACAAAATAATTGAAAATTTGTCTTAAAATCAAATAGGAGTGAAAAAGATAGAAAAGTCCACACAAAAGTGCAAAAACAAATTGTATAGAAAGAAATAGGTTGCAGGTTAATGGATGCTTTGTGATAAATAAAAAGTGTTGGTACTCCAAACACATTGAAAGCTTAAAAGTTTAATTAATTTGTACTATATGAATATGCAAACATACGTCTCCATTACAACCTTGAGTTAAATGATATACTAATACATATTCACCATTTAAATTATTTATTTACGCGCGAATTCATTTGTCATACTGAAAAGAATCCAAGAAAGATAAATCTTAATCATTGGTTTTTTTTTCACTGTCGATAGTGGAGCTCCACGTGTTAGGCCAAGCACCCATTTTTCCACAAAGTGGTTTCGTTTAGACAGAGAAACTTATCACACCCTGCCCCATATTTGCTGTGAGAGCAGCATAATAAAAAGAGGTTGCCAGGTATTGGTTGCAACCCTATATTCATTTGCAAACACAGAATAGTTAGTAATTATATGGGGCTCTTATCTAGATGAACAGAGAAGGCGTTCTGAAAATCAGAACTTTCTGTCTGAGGTGTAAAACACAACTTCCTTACTTTCAAAGTTTCCCGTATAATGACTTTTGGAAAAGAAATTCCACACTAATGAAGAGAAGAATGGGTTCTCTTGTTCTTCTTTTTCTTTAGCATTTATCCCGTTTACAAGCGGGGTCAGTTGGTCGTGATCAGTTGCGCCATTTTATTTTATTAAAGGCTTTATCTGGATGTAGTCGCGAGGCCATCAAATCATCACCAGCGTATCAAGCCCTTTGATCGCTTGCCATCGGCTTCGATGTTCAGACCAATCTTGGCGAGTGAATTCTCTTTAGCACGAATTACATGGTCATACCATCGAAGACAGTTCTCTCAATTTTTTCATGACCGGTGCAACCCCGAGGGAAACAATAAGTTCTCGAAAAAAACTACGTGCGAAAATGCACAAAATAATGATTCAGCCAAAACACAAATTAGCGTTTACCGACAATCAGAAATTTCTGTAAAATATTGATGCAAAAATATTCACAAAGAAACCCGTGACAGAGCTTTTCCCAGAGCGTCTTTGGAAGAAGCAACTTGCTGTCTTCACTGTATCTCAGTTAAAAATTATTTGAAAGAATAACCATTTGAATTTAGTCAAAGTATTAATAAATTATCTCCTAAACGGTCTCATTTTCACCCTCTATCAGGAATTTATCATACACCTGCGTCAACAAAACTACACAGGAGTCTTCTTAACGTGCACACTAGCTTCGGCAATGTATCTAATTGAATTTTCCTTGCTTTGCGGAGTGTACAGTGGACTCGCTTATGTTGTAAAATGACCCATCATGATCATCATATTGTCCACAGATGTTGTAAATTAGTACGTGTTCTGGGCATGGTGTATCTGAATATTTCCAGCCTTTCTCTATGAAATGGTGGGTTGCTTTCAAAAGACCTGCTTACAATAATGATGACTGATCATATATAACGTTCAGGTATAAGAGATGTCGATCAAAATGTGACAGTCAATAAGACGCAATCAAGACATAAACCTTCATCTATAGTTTGATGAACGATCGTTAACAGGGATGTTGCTTTTTTTTAGCGGAGGAGCCTTTCATATTTAGTTTGCACTTAAAAGTCGGATGGAGATCCCCGCATATTTGTAATAATATTGACATGACTGAAGCAAGAAGACTGGATACAGAAGGAGGAAATCAAGTGGCTACGGGGCACGGAATATCATTGCGTATTTCGTAGGGAAGAGGTAGCTAGCTGTCCCGTGATCCATGTGGTTAATGTTTTGGTTTTTCATTGGCGCCTCAATAGTTTTCTTTTGTGTGTATGCTCATCCCTTACAACAAATAAACAGCTCTCCAATGCTACATGCTGACAGCCATGTGTTCGCAACCACGGTGCCGTTCACACGGACCACATACACAGTACTATTCGTAAAATCAGACCTCTTGGGCGGAATTTCGTTCGCGCATTTACCGTTGACGGTCGAACATGCGCAATGATTTTTCTTCATCAAAAAATTTCAAACAATGCCCGGGGAGTTGAATTTCTGTATTCAGTTTTCTTGATTTGAAGACACAAAGATTGTCTAGACACTACATTATCGTTTGCGAGGTTCTTCCACCAGATTTTATCTGTGCGGTAGGAATTTTACATTGTAGATAGTTTGATATCGCGACTGTCGACAAAAATTGATAAATTGTAGATAGTTTTTAAAAAAATATAATTGCGAACCATAAGAGCCTATAAAATTTGCTCTATTTGGTATGAGCAGGGAGAATTTTTCAGCTACTTAAGGACATTGATATAATGTCATGGATATAATAAAAGACATGGACTAATTAAAGAAATAGATAAATCAAGCTAAAACGTAGTTATTCATGCACTCAATTAGTTACCCTGTTTTTAGAAACATACATCTATTATATTTTTAGATATAGATAGATAGATATAAACCAATCAAAGCAATTTAGATCTTTAGAAACCTTGTATATTGAAGCAGTTAGAATTTCAGAGAGGAAAATATTTATGTTATGGTGCGAAGGAGTGCAGTTTAAACAACCAAATTCGGTAATGATAATACCAAAAAATGCTTCAATGTAAAGTTCTAAAACAATCTTGAAACGAAATACTAAACTGAATATACCTCAAATGCAATTAACCATATTATTTCTTTCTTAATTTTAAACAAAAATATCTAAATTTAGAACATATAGTTGTTTACATAGAAGAATATGCCCTCTGGTTACCAGACCACTTCTAAATTTCTAAAACAAAAGCACTTTTATATTATGTTTTGAAATGTTGAATCTTTTCAGAGATTCTGTTTATTCCCAACATTTTTTATATTTCTCTGCCCACTCGGAACCGCATAATGCTAATATCTATTATAGAAACGTCGTTATCATTTCAACGCCTTTAATAAATATCCAGACTAAGAATAGAAAAGTAATAAAGTTAGTGTTTATCCGTATGCCCACATATTTATCATAAATGTTCAACCAAGATAAATGAATTCACCAACTTTTATAATTGTATAGTCCACGGAATGGTTTTCTGGTTGTTTTCTTTTTGTTTTCACTATTTTATCTACCAGTTATAGATACATGAGCACAAACAAACTTTGTTTTCAAAAACATATCATGCAATTCTATATGACGTTTAATACTGTTGTTTGTAAAAAACACGGTTTAAATGCGCCATATTTTTTTTATTTGCCATGAGTGCAACCAATTCCAACTGCATCGTTATTACGAAGTAATACAACGTCAGTGTCACCATATTTGTATTCTGTACACTAGAATTTTCAAATGAATAAATAAAATTAAATTAAATCCAATCTTGGGCATAAACATATGTGCATGGTGCTATCGTATATGTATGTAGATAAGAAAAACAATTAAAATACATTCTGCTCGCCTTGTTTCTGACGTGGTTAGATTTACATTTCACTTGGGTTATCTTTGAAAGCAATTTATATGAAGACTCAAAGTGCAACTGGAAGTTGATATTCAAAACTCGTACAAGTTCATCCCATTCGCAAGAAAAACTGTAATAACTGTTTATTATTGTACTCAAAACTATATAAATTCATCTGAAAGCGTCATTTTTTATTTCTTCTTCAATTTAGGTGATTTCGGTTCTAGAGAAAATTTAGTAAGGAAAATTTCGGATAAATTAAAAGTAAATTCATCTAACAAATACGCCGCAATAAATGTCTAAATTTCATAACATTTTCTCACGAGCGAGCAAAAACCAATTTAGATATTCGAAAAATGATACCATCATATTTTATATAATAAAAAGTCATTTTATCTTTTTTTGCACATCATATCTGTATGAATATGAATATACAACATATCTACCTACATACGAACCTTTGTATAAAACCAGCTCATTGACGTCAAAAGAAGAAGATTATTATCACATAAAATCGCATCTACTTGCTAATTTTTAGAATAAATCATTTCTTAAGTCAAGAGATAAATAGGTGTATATAAAAACAATCTTTTTTCCTCTGAGACTGATTTTTTTTTGGTTATCACCCACTGCGAAATGTAGTTAGTTATCCGGTTAATAAAGATAAAGTTTCCATTTACACCTTTCTCTCCACTTTAAGCTGAGTAATTCAGAATAAAATTTTTAAAAATACCTAAAGTAACCTTTGAAATCTAAAATGTATCTAACCAGATTAGCATTTTAAAATTTGTTTTTCTTTTGACTTTCAGAATGCACTAGAATTGAGTGCTCCAGCTGCTCCAGTACTATTGCAACATGGCAGTACAAAAACAAATGGATGGGTTCAATTAGCAGGGCATCCGGAAAGGTAGGTTGTCCCTGATTATTTTTATTTATTTATTTAATTTTTCAAAAATGTTAAAGCATCGAAAAGAATAAATTCTGTTCAAAATTTGGTACAAAGATAATAGACATAACTTGAATGTCGTTGAACCAAGCCTAACTTTCATCTTCTTCTATTTCTAGCATTGTTCCAGCTGCAGCTGGTGTTGTCCGTAAACGTGTTTCTGGTCCAGTTGACTCAGAAGTCAAAGCCTATCGTCAAATTGCCCAGGACGCCTGCGCAGCCAAGCTAGTTCCGAAATTTCTTGGCGTTCAGGAAATGAAAGGTGAAACCTACATTGAATTACAGGACCTCCTTCACGGCTTCAAAGAACCCAGTGTCATGGACATTAAAATGGGATGTAGAACATTCTCTGAATCAGAAGTCATGAACACAACTCTTCGACCAGATCTTTACAAAAAAATGGTAGCAGTGGACAGCACAGCACCAACTGAAGAGGAACATCGCCAACAAGCAATCACTAAACTCCGATACATGCTCTTCCGTGAACAAATGTCCTCCTCGCAATCAAAAGGATTCCGGATTGAGGCCTTGCGTTTGGGCAACAACGATCCCGTGACAGATCTCAAAACTGTGCGAACAGCTAGTCAAATCCAAGGTACCATTTCGCATTTTCTCAACAATCGCAGGACGACAACCAAGGATATAATCAAGAGGTTGAAAACAATGCGAAGTTTAATGGAGAAATCGGAATTCTTCCGCACTCATGAAATTGTTGGATCCAGTATTTTTATTGTTTATGACGAGGAGAAGATCGGGGCGTGGCTGATTGATTTTGCCAAGGCGCGAAGATTGCCGGAAGGTGTATCGATAACCCACCGCAAGCCATGGATTCCGGGAAATTGCGAGGAAGGGCTACTGCATGGTATGGACGAACTAATACAGGTTTTCGAGAATGTATACGAGTCTCAAACAAAAACTGATTTGAGAAAATGCAGTCGAAGGTAGTTATGCTCCATCTTAATAACAGTGGAAATAGATAGTAGGACTGGTATGCCTACATCTACCTATATTAAGAGACTGATTATGTTGTACTATAAAACAATTGCTTTAACATGCTTTATCTTGCGACCGAGATTTTTGACGCGATCTGCGAAATGATTAAGATATCTAAAATTGGCAAACTCAATAAGAAGTTTATGCCTTAGTTTATGTTAAAATCATTTACTTCGAAACCAAGCACTGAAAATAAGCAAAACAAATCAACAATTTTCCTCTGTTTCATACATCTGTTTCGCTTAATATTATTTGCTCGATTTTAATTGCAATTATTTTGTTTTTCCATATTGGAAACTTGATTTCATGCTACATTCATTTCCATAGTAAAATAATTTTATTTCGCGTATCATGCTCTAATTTATAACTTTTTACGTTTTTTGTACGTTGTTTTCATTTAAAATAAATCTACATGTATTTGAGCAATATTTAAATACACAGTTCATTATTCATTCAGTTGTGCACAATTGAAGTCATAAAATCTATTTCTTCACTATATTTGTATCATCAAGTTAAATAAATCGAATTTTAATAGATTTGTAAAGCTTAATAGGAGATGTCTAATTGTAAAGTATTTCTGTGAATAGTTGTAAGTATATAATGAATTGTGCTATTCGTTTATATATTGTATATGTAAATATTGTTTTAAAAACAAAAATTGAGAAAAAAATCGAAAAGTGTTTCAAGTAATAAATACATATGTGATTAATTTAAAATCATGTTGTTTTATGATGTCGCAAAAACTTACATTCCAAGTAAATAGTTAACATCGGCGGAAAGGTAATCATGGGCCACATAATAATAATAATAATAATAATCGTTGGCACAACAATCCATATTGGATCAGGGCCTTGAAGTGTGTTAGAGCACTTCATTCAAGACCGTAACGGTACACTACAGTAGACTGTAGGAGGCGCTCGCCCGAGATTATTACCCTGATTTGACTCAGGTACTCATTCACAGCTGAGTCGACTGGTATCCGACGTCAAATCACGATACAAATCCCACTGTCGCCAGCGAGATTTGAACCGCGACCTTCCGTACGACAGCCTTGTGCTCTAACCACTCAGCTATCCGGACACATGGGCCACATGGTGTGTGTTTATATTGGCATTTTTCACGACAGTGGAGTGTCTCGGAAGCTAAATCTCACATTGAAAATTGGCTAAATCGCGCTGGTACGCAAGCACTTACTTAAGTGTCTCTTTCTCTGCAAAAAGTTCAATCAATATGTGTTTCCGCGTATGCCGTCTAGTAGCCGCGGCTTTGCGATATTGACACCATTTTCTTTTCGTCCATATGACGGGAGAATACATTTAATGATTTGCAATATTTCTTTGTTTTCTCCCGTCCTAAGACCTCTTAGTTTTCCTAGTTTACTCCTTTAAATTGTAACCTTCAATTTGAACATTCAACTTTAAGATTAGTGATTTGATTCATTTTACAAAAAACCTAACAACTGGTCCCATTCCCCTAACCCCAGCAATTTATTTACATTTGAACAATTCCAAATTTTATTTTTATTTCCAAATTGTGCACGCCAATATTGAACGGGGAACTTGTTTTGTTTTCTCACCGCAAATGTTCATCATGGTATTGGGTTCATGTTCTAGCCGTTCTTTTGTTCCTGAACGGGTCATGGAAAGTTGTTGTTATCGTTGAGCCGGAATTAACTTTTAATTTTAAGGCCATGAGAAAATGAGGATTAGTGGAAGCGAGACAAGTTGATCGGACAGACAGCTGATGCGCTGGACATGGGTTTGGAGTTGTCTGCTTTCTAACTTAATCGAATCAATTAAACGTCCAGAAAGCAGAATCGGAAAACATTGAAATTGTTGAGAGAATCATCAGCGCGACGGAGTTATCGTGGGAGATAGGCGGAGTTAATTCTAAGAAGAAAAGAATAATGAGCGGTATCGTTTTTTTTTTGTGGCTGACTTGAAAAGAAGAGGGTGAAAGTGCGAGTTTTGAAGTGGATAGGGTGGCTTAGCGGATAATTAGCTTTTTTTGGATTATTTTCATAATAGTAATATGATATATCGGAAAAAAATCTGAACGAAGAAAAACTATTGAATCGAGAAAGTGAAAGTGCAACGCCTCTAAAGCCACTTAATTTTTCAATGTAAAGAAATAAATAAAAAGAAAATGTAAATCGGATTGGACTACGGTTTTCACAAGATAAAGTTGAGTGCTTCAGTAAATTAATTATTGCGGACCTACAAACTGAAATCCGGATAGTTCCATGATTAGAGCACAAGGCTGTCGGACCGAAGGTCGCAGCTCAAATCTAGCTGGTGGCAGTGGGATTTTGGGATTTGTATCATGATTTGACGTCGGATACCAGTCGACTCAGTTGTGAATGAGTGTCTGGGTCAAATCAGAGTAATAGTCTCGGGTGACCGCAATGCTAACCACAATGCCTCCTGAAGGGTACTGTATCCTATAGTGCACCGTTGCGGTCTTGAATGAAGTGCTATAACACACTTCAAGGCTCTGATTCAATTGGATTGTTGCTCAATTATTATTATTATTATGAATTGAAATATAAATGTACAACAACGGCACATATTCCGTTTTCGTTCCCATAAATATTTCATCGGCTGGAATCGCGTCACTGAGCGGAGGTCGTCGAAAAAACAGAAGACTGTGTTCTTGTAGCCCAATGAAAAAATCAAGCTTGCATTCCGTGGCTTGTCCATTAGCAATTCTTCACCAGTTAGGGTCCTGGAAATTGAACCGCCGCGTAAAGTTTGGACAATTTTCGAAATTAATTTTCGTGGATGAAGACGCATATTAAAACTTTGCATACATTTAATTCGGAACTCGATCTTCAGAGCTTGAAAGGAAAGGGGGTTTCGATTCCCATACAATAGGGAATGATAAATTATCATTATTTCGCTTTCCTATTTCATTTTACTATTTCTTTCCCGAGTTGTTACAATCTTGGCAGATGCCGGATTATACCTAATACTAGCGAGTGCCAAGCATTTGAGTTCGGACGATCCTACTTACTTAAATTATACAGTGGTGCTGGTGGTGGTCGGTGCTAGGTCAATGGGAGAATCCGTCCGTCTCCCCGCGACGTCGAGCACGTATGCCGAATGGTGTACTTTTGCATAGTTTGAACCAGACTGTGTGAAAGTCCCAGGACATCAAGGGAAGCCGTGAGGGATTTAAGTACAATACCTGTAGCTGACCATATTATGGGAACTACAACCATCCGCCCAAGATGAAAAATTTCTTGGATTTCCCGAGCCAGTGGCCCTAGTTCAGCTTCCTCTACACGAATTTCCGTTCAATTTTACTATTATGGTGGATAGCAACATCAATAATATACGCGGAGCGACCCGTCTTGTCAACTAACAGTACGTCAGGCTTATTATGTGGAATATGGCGATCAGGTAAAACTTGCCGCTCCCAATACATGCTGTAAGCAGAACTATCAAGTACCGCTTGCGGCTTATATCGGTAAACCGGACATATTTCTGTGATCACCCCATGCTTGTATGCAAGGTTTTGATGGATCACCTTACATACAGCATTATGCCTGCTGGCGTATTGCACTGATGTGATAACAGTGCAGCCAGAAATGAGATAGTCCAATGTCTCCAACGCCGAACCATACATTCTGCACTGGTCAACCACCTGCTCTTTCATTGTGAGCTTCTTATAAGCTCGGGTGGAGGCCACGCAGTCCTGAATGGCATACATGTCCCACCCCGTCTCAGCAAAGAGCTCTACCGAAAACAGCCATCTATTCGACAAATGGAAATCGACAAATGGCTGTCAAAGACAATTCATGTGTTTACCGTGCATTGCCTTTCACTTTCATTCATCGATCCGCTCTTGGTTTGACTTCACCCCACTCAGAGGATTGGAAGATCGATCCTTCAAGCTAAGTAGAGTCAGTCCACAGTGTGCCTTACAGACAGCCGCATGCACGGGACTCGCCTGCTCTTTGCTGTAAAAATAAACGCGCAACAAGTCGACTTGGCGATGATGTTGTGCCGCTACGTCAACCACGCCCCTACCGCCGATGTCACGAGGCAGGTTCATCGGTTCCACGATAGAGTTTGGATGATGTATTCGAAATTTGGACATAGTAGTGCGTATCCGCCACTGGACATTTTCTAGATCGGTTTTCGTACACGACAATATTCTGAATGCATAAGTTAGTGAAGAGTGAGAGATGCGATTTCAGTACTAACTTTACACATCGCAGGAATTCGGACAACAGAGCAACCTTTAGATCACCAACTCGAGCATGGGTTTCTTGCAGAATTCACTACTTGTACTTGTAAAAGTCTGTTTCGGACATAGCTTGGATGTGGAGCTCATCATGAAGATCATGGAAGTCACCACCGTGTCCAGCATGTGGCTCGTGATAACCTTTGCGGATCGCTTAGATTCGACACTTGCCTAATCAAAACTCTATCCGAATATCATGGCTGAACATATCGACTATTAGCAAAAAACTTCTAAGGTGGTTTTCAGTACCAGCGTACAGCTTGATGTCATCTAAGTAGATCAAGGGTGTCAATTCACACTTAGCACGTGGGTCATATTTGATTCCGAAATTATGCCCGCAATATTCAGTAGCCATGAAAGGAGGTTCATTGCCATGCGAAAGCAAAGGGGACTCAACGAATCCCCTTGGTAGATGCCTCTCCGTATATGGATAAACCCTGAGGTATTGGAACCCTCAGATGAATGCACTGATAAGGTGGTGCGCCACTCTTCCATGACTGCCGCCAAAAAACTTTATTAGTTTGGGATCAATGCAATACAGATGTAGTACACCATTTAGATGCTGTCGGAAGCCTTGCAACTAGCAACTGAAGAGGTTTCTTTGGCCTCTAGCTGCTTGCTCTACAACTATGGAGTCGATAATTCAGCGAGGAAGGGTGGAAATTCCTCCGGCCGACTCATGACCTCATTTACTGTGTACCAACCGACCATGTGAACTTTTTGTATCAAAAGTTCTGCACCCGATCCACACTTGGGCCCCTCCAGTTCTTCGAGCTGTTTATGGCTCATCGAACTTCCTCTTCTGTTGGGATTCGTTGAGAGATCTGAAAAGGCTCCGCTGGTTTCTCGTGTATGTTGCATTCCGGTCACGTCTGGAGTGACTTTCGCCATACCGTCGTAACCGACTATATATGACAGAAAGTTTCTGGTTTAGTGACATGTTCCTGTAAACCCTGTGCACTTTATTTCTCACCTGCTGGCATTGCCAGTGCTGATCTGAATCAGTCTAGCAATGTCCTGCCTTCGTGAGTCCTGCTGACGTTCTAGAAGAGTTTTCCATGGTGGATCTCTCCGGTAACTTAAACCAATAACGCGAAAGTAAATCTTCTGATCGGGCAATTTTACAGGCGTAACTGCACCACAATATATAAGTGATTGTAGTTGCAGCAACGACATATCATCACACAGTTGAGACACAATCTCATCACTGATTTGAGATACAATTCTCGGAGTTGCTAGAGATGCATAGAGCCTAGGAATACCTGGTCTATGCAGGGGATCCACTTCCGAAAATTCTATAGACGCTCTTTGGAATTCGTCCCGAACCTCCGCGGAGACGTCAGCTGGACGGTGAGGAAGAGTGCATCGACGAGAACTAAAACTGTTGCCTGCCTCTGCCCCCATCGACCCTTAGTCATCAGTTTCCGCGATCACCTCAAGTCGAATACGTTCCCTTACGGTGGCCGGGATTGTGTCGCTGCGAGTAATAGAGCGGTACTGGTCTCGTCTGTCACTTCATCCGCTGCGTACGCGAACCTGCTGAAGTGGTCGCACATATTGTGGCGAAACAGCTGCAGCAGGCGGAGCAATGCTCCTTGTCGTCATAACGACTAGATGTCAAACCCCCCACGACTAGTAGTTTCGACTTCGTGCTGCCCATTACGGGATACCGATCCAGTCACCAAGTCAGACGACTCCCGCCGGTTATCCGTACCTGACCTTAAATTTCTTCTTATTCTCATAGATGGATTTGCATTGCAGGTGCGGTGATAGCTTCCTCAGTGAGAAATCTGCAAAGTTCCTGCACTTTCCTCACCTACCCCCTGAGACGCTGAAGTGACGTCCACCCATTTAGACTGAAGTTATCTATTCCTTCTCACTTCACAACCGGGCTTCGGACCGGCTAGTTTTTTTTTTTTTTATTTTTCTTCCATTATTTGTTTATATTATATACGAGCCGACCGCGCTACTGAACGGGACAAAGGCTGAAGAAAAAGAAGATTTGTTTTCATTATAATCATAATAAGTCTTTATTATTTTGTTTTACCAATTTGGATTATTTTTGTTGGTAATTCTTCTTTTTTCTTCCGGCTTTCCTTTTGTTTTTCTCTTTGTTCGTAATTTATTTTATAATTCTTTTATTTCAAATGTTGTGTATGGAATTATAATATAGATAATAAGATGAATTCTAATTGAATACTTTTAATTTGAGGACTTCCTGCTTTTCTTCTCCTTCTGGACCCCGCTAAAACCTTTATTGGGAACATCCTCTAAATAATGAATCGACGATGTGAAGGAAGGGAGAGAACCTCAGGAGCATCGCCTCAAAAACCACCTGAGGCAGGAAAAGCAACTTAGGCTTACGCGAATCCCCATGATTGTGCAAATATTTTCAAGATCCGGACCCATGCACTGGTATGGACACGAGAATTTTGTATAATGACACGATCGGGATCGTAGCGCTCAAAGGACCCCGCGACATTTCCGAGCCTGGTTAGCACAGAGGCGTGCAAGCATGTGTCGACGGAGCGCTCCGATGGAGCTTCAGTATTTGCGGGCAGATCGTCACGGTCAATTTGGCCAACTTTTTACGTTTTCGGGATAGCTTATCTCTCTTGATCGTCTTCGGCCATTAGTTTCATTACAGCTTCTTTGCAATAAAGATGTAGACGCAAAGATGAAACGAAAGTTCGCAACGTATAAGCTATACAGGCGGATTTTCGTGTCCACATAGTACACACCTTAAAAGCAGCGGAAAATATCTCTTATCTAGCATCGAAAATTACAATCTACTATGATAGCTCCCCCTTTCGTGTTGTCAGAATATCGAAGTTACCAGGTTAAGCCAGAAATAGTGACGCTGCATCACCTCTACCCTGGAAGCGGTGTAACCGAAAGTTAGGTGATGATGCTCGCTTTCATTTATTCGTAAACACGATATGGCTACAAACGATAAAAAGCCTGGTTCAAGTTCAAGCTCGACGACGTATAAGTACTTTTCGTTTTGCTAGATTAACAAGTGAGATTGCGTTCACTTGCTGCATTGCACCAATAGAAAACAGACCATCTGCAAGGTTTTTGTCACCCGGACACTATTTTTGGGCAAATCAGCCATTATCAAAATAGTCACTGATGGTGTAGGCTACCAGAGGAAGTAATTCGAAACTCGTCCTAAAATTGTCATATAATGGGGTGCAAATCTGAATTTATAGATGAAAGATGCCTACTAAGATTAATGTTAACGGTTGAAAAGACAAACTCCTGTACTCAGTATTGCAACAGCATGAATTCGACGTACTGTAATTAAATAATATCTTACAGTGCAGCATAGAATTGAGAATGTTCTTTATTAACTACGTAAGAGTCATGGTTATATGTAATATGGACAACTATTATTGCGTAATTTCCAAGCATACACAAGGTACATATTAAACATGCATGTACGTCATACTTGTATTTCCCGTTAATCAAGTTGATATTCTATTACGAATCAAAACCACATGCTTATTAGATTACATTTCGAAAGACAGTGATGAATCAGATTTATAAATCACGTACACCACCATTTTTCCTTCAGAAACTTGCTGTGAGTACACAGAACCGCCAGCGTTTTTTTTCGCGATTTTCATTATTACTTTGTGCATTATAGCATTATAACTATGTTTATATGTAGACACTAATTTATGTAAATACGAGTATATGAGTATGGCTAAGTGAAAATTTCACGAATGCATCGTGGAGGAATGTCTGACGTCAACATTTCTATTAGCTTCGTTGGTTAGCTGGTTATAAGTGTTACTGAATGCAAGTGGATACACTTTCAAATGGTTTGGTTACAAGCAGCGAAGTAGGTCCGATTGCGTTACCCTCTTTTGTTGAAACTCTTTTTAAAAAAAAAACATATTCAAAGAAAGGCCAGTGCTAGATAAATATTCCGATTCCGGAATCAGTGCGGGGACGATAATAGCAAACTTCGGTTGTAGTGACTGAATATATAAAGTAAACCATTTTTGTAAAATATATACATATGTATATGCATATGTAAAATGCACAATTACTAATCTAATTACTAATTACTAATCTAATTGTGGGTCATTTAGTAATCTTCCACCAAATAAGATGGTTGAAGCATATACTATAGCCGAACCTTTTAAAAATTCAATGTGATTTTCAAGTCAAACATGCCCTTTTTAATACAATTGCATCATCAAGAACCAGCTAAAAGGCAAACAAATAATTTATGTATGTATAGAAAGCTTATAATATGTATTCAATCCTCACACCAATGTAAAACGGGCTATCGCGTGAAGTTTTTCAAATCAGAAGCTATGGCCGAATTCTCGTTAGATATAAATTATTTAATCAATTTCGATTCTTGAAATTTGGTATTTATTTACACTTATGAGAAATTCGTGCAGGTAATAATTCCGGGAATCCCCCAACTAGAAATTTAACGGAATTTACTTTAAATGCCGGAAATATCAATGGTATGTCATCAATTGAGAGTCACTAAATAGCCATGCAAAGCATACATAGATATTTCCGAATTTGAGCAAACATTCTTTAGACTAAATTGAGTATTATTGGAATTTATTATATCAACTCTTAACTGGTGTCGATATTTTTAGTAAGGCTGATGGTATCGTGGGTCCAAAATTACCCCAAATCGAAAAAAGCAAATAAATTGTGTTTTATATAAAAATTGTGGGGAAAATTTGCATATTTAAATAAATAACCCCCTTTTAACAAAACGTCGGGTTATTCGGAATCGGCTGAAACTATTGTTAGGAAATTTGCTGAGGACGCAACAGCCCAGCCATCCTCGTCACTGCACTGGAGAATTTGCTAATAGGACCCCAAGCCGACGTGGGACAGCATACGCCGAGGGCTGCGTGGCCAATGGTGAGCTTAGTCTTTAGTATGAGAAGTCTGAATACCTAGGACACCTTCAGTTTCAAACAAGACCCTTACCCTGGTGGCCGGGCTAACCAGGGTGGACCTTCCCACATTAATCGTGGGACCAAGACATGGAGAAAATGAAAGAGAAAATAACAAAAAACCGGCGACAGAAGCATAGATGGTGATGCCAGACGCATCATCGGAGGACGAACTGCTGGCATCCAGCCAGGAGACAGTAGCCGTCGAGAGCAGGATACTCGTTGCCAGCCATAGTACCGCTTTGCTGAAACTAACCGCAGGGACCTCCCGGAGCGAGGCGGCAGGTGGACTAGTGGTTTCCAGCCTGGAATCCACTGCCGTCAAGCTGGGTGTAGCGAGTACCAGCCATAGTGCTCCTAACCTCAAAACCCCTCGGCGTCAGTAGATCCCTCAAAAGTAAAGAGCGACAAGAACGTAGGTCACCGGAAACCGGTTAAGAAGCGAAGGTCCACTGGTGTCTTGCTCAAGAACCAGTACCAGAAGGCCATCCATGTTCTCAGCAAGATTACTAAAAATAAGGAGGCCGGTACTGTCGACGTAGAGGATGAAAAAGACCTCGCTAAGTGCCTGGCGATTGTTGACGAATACATCAGCAAACGTCTGGCAGACGAGCAGAAGCCCACTGGCCTCAAACGCAATCGATCTCAAGACGATGTCGAACAAGATCAAAAGCGGAGCAGAGTGGGTAAGAGCTCGGATGCTAAGAAACATCTGGAGGAAAGCAAGCAGCAAAAGCCAGCCGACGAGCCACGGACTGCGAAACCCTTCAGCAACATGGCCACAAGCCGCTTGCGTGCGGCGCTGGCGGATGGTAATTCCGCGACAAACTAGCGCCGGAGGTGTGAACCAGTGTTAAGGGCAGGCTATCGGAGATGGTCATTGAGCATCTCCAGGACGCCAAAGGCAAACACACGGGATTCTTTCCCTTCTTTGATTCCTCTTAGGTGGTCCGTGGGTTCCACGTTATAGCTTGCGAGGATTAATTCTCCAGGGACTTTCTCGGTAGGAGGGCATAAAGCTCAAAATCATACCTTACGTCGATATTCCCAGGAGACCGGTCGCTCGCATCTGGTTGCCGAATATCTGCATGGATAAGGACAAGCTCGTCCAATCACTGCGCCTTCAATCAAGGAGGGAGAACCCCAGACAAACAGTCAACCACCGACGACGCCAACAAGCTGTTGAAGGAGATGAGGATCGACGGTTCGACAGCGACTGACGAACCCCCCACGCAAGCAGATCATACTGATGGTAACGCAAATAAATCTGCAGCACTCGAAGTGCGCCTCGGCTAATGTGCATGTCTTCCTCCGAGAAGAAGACGTCGACGCACTAATATAGAAGCCCTGGGTCGGGGGCCACCGAACCATCAAAGAGCAAAGCATATATTTTAATTTATTCCACAGCACAGGAGAGACTGTTAATAACAGATCTAGAACATGTATCCTCGCGAAGAAGAGTTTGCATGCTTTTCTGTGTCCGGGTATGAGTTCCAACGACCTAGTCGTGGTCAAAATGGAGCAGGCGGGGCAGAGAATGTGTATATATCCGCGACTTCCATGCCTCAATGCTGACCACATTGCCTCCTACAGTGTACTTTAGTGTACCGCTACGGTCTTGAATGAAGTGTTCTAATACACTTCAAGGCCCTGAACCAATATGGATTGTTGCGCCAACGATCATTATTATTATTACATGGTTCACGATCGATAAGCTCTTCCAGAAAAACTACAACATTTGATGAGGACCATAGCAACGTAGAAGGCCAACCTGTTGAAGCAGGGCGGAAATCAACGAAAGAGGTAAGGCAACGCTTTGATTTTATTATTACTACAAATCTATCGGTGTGTAACAGGGGCAGTACACCAACCTTCCACTTCCATTTCCAGCGCGGAGGATTGTGACGGTTGGGAGGAGGTCCTTGAGTGGAGAACTGGAAAATGTCTGACCAGAGATCTTTCTCAGATCACAGTTGGATATTTTTCAATCTAGATCTCACCGCATAGGTTTTCAAACCCTTCAGAGACCCCAGAAGGGTCGACTGAAGTTTGGTCAAGTAATTAAGAACAAACTCTTCTTTTTGGTCTCTGTAATGTGGGGCAAACTGAGTCTGAGCATTTGAATCACCTCGAATGCATTTTTCAACGTCTGCTTGAGGCCGGTCTTGTACTAAACGTTGAAAAATGCAAATTCCTTCAACAATAGATAAAGTTTATAGGCCACAAGATTTCCTATGAGAGAATCCACCCGGATCCAAACAAAGTTCAGACCATCACAGACTTCCCACAACCTAAAACAGTCAAGCAACTGCGAAGTTTTTTGGGCATGTTAAACTTGCCGTTCCTTGCCCAAAGCTGCACAACATGGAGCGATCCTCCGTTTGGCATTTGAGCTAACCAGACAACAGCAGACGGAAGCAACACTCCTGGCATTTCCAACCAAATGCCCCTCTAGCCGTATTCGGCGATGCTTCAGACATCGCAGTAGGTGCTCCCCTTCACCCAAAGGTGAATCAAATCTGGCAGCCGTTGAGCTTCTTCTCGAAAAATTGAATACAGCTCAACTGGACTACAGCGCCTACAATCGTGAGCTATTAGCCGCGTACATGGTAATAAAATACTTCAGATACTCCCTAGAAGGCGCCCCTTACTTTCGCTTTCAAGCAGAATCCCGACAAAGCATCACCGCGCCGACTTCGCCAACTTCATAAGCCAGTTTACTTCGGACATCCAGCACGGGCCCAACAAGGACAATGTAGTTGCAGACGCTTTGTCACGGTCGATTTTTCGGCTATCGACGAGGCACAGAAGAGTAACGCAATACTTCAGAGACTCAAGGACACCTCCGAATTCAAATTTCGGGAGTTTCTCCCCGTTTCGGCTCAACCTCCGAAATGCTCTGCGAGAGCTATGAAAAGGGACCTAGGCTATATATTCAAGGCACTTGCACAAGGATCGCAGTACATGATTTTGCGCACCCAGGTATTCGGGCAACGAATCGGCTGGTCACAAGCAGATATTTCTAACCCTCAATGAATAAGGTGTTAATTTCTGGGTCAGACAGTGCATTGCTTGCCAGAAGTGTAAAGTCGCCAGACACGTACAAAAGTAGTAGGTTCATTCCCTCGGACTACCAAGCGGTTTCACGCGATCTATATCGACATCATTGGCCCTTTGCGAGATTCGCATGGCTCACAATCATCGATAGGTTCATGCGGTGGTCTAATGCAATACCTTTGCCCGACATTTCTGCATAATCGCGAGCTGAAGCTCTTTATCGAGAATGGTTCCCAGGGAATGCAGTTCGAGTCTACTATGTTTTCGGAGTTAGGCAAACTCCTAGGCTTCAAACGCCATCGAGCGACTGCGTACCACTCGCAATCCGGTGGGATGCTGGGACGTTAACATAGGACACTGAAGGCCGCTAAAATAGCACACGATGACTCCTCGTAGACCCAAGTCCTGCCTTTCGTTCTACTTGGCCGACGTACAGAGACTTTGCCACCAGCTCCGCCGAGCTAATTTACGGGGAGAATTTGAAAATCGTCAGCGATGTGTTTGATATCAGATCAGCCCTTCCCACTACTGGACTTTTGCGCTTGTTCCGGAACCCGTGGCCAAACTAAAATCACCCCCCCGCCCCCATCGCCCATCCCGTCATTCTTTGACGAAGGCTAACGAATCAAACAAAAAAAAAATTTATAATAATTATTAATGAATTAACCAAATAATAAATATTCATCCCATAGACAGAGGAACTATAGAGGGTAGAGCATTGCAACTCTGATCAACAGCCAAGCGGCGATCAGGTCCAACCAGATAACGTCGAAACTGATATGGGAATGCCTTAATAGACTAAACATGCTTAGCTTGCTCAATAGCAATACTTGGAAGTTGGGAATATATTAAAATTCCCGACAGTTACAGATTTGGTTGACATATTATAGTTAATGGGTACACTATAAACAGTCAAAGGGGAGCACTAGTTCTTTAAGGGCGCAGTATAACTTCCCTCAACCGAATAGCAATACTTCTGCAATTGTGATCATGCTTTCATGCTACAGGATTTAAATTCTGATCACCTGAACTGAAGGTTTATAAATAAATAATGAACATAATTTATGTATATTTGACTTTTATCAACGCCTTTTAAGTGCAATATCAACATTTACAAAGTAAGAAAATGTCACTTCCCGACTTGAAAGAAAGTAATAATTTACTGCCGCCCAATAGATATACAATTGGGACAATATATTACTTCATTCGAATAGTTTATTCAGCGCTTCTGCTGCAGTAGTTACGACTCCATAACAAACAAAACAATGGCTCAGTAAACAAGTTCCAATTTCTGGGTGAAGTATTCACAACTGAGCAAAATTAAGCAGGTTTTTGAACTCAAAAACTTATCACGGAAATCCCCAAGCGTCAGCAAATTTTTTTGCTAGTATTCTTCTGTATTGTTAATTTATTAATTATCGTTTTTTTCGTTGAGTGGCACGTGTTCCTACCTATTTACATATTTGCTCATATTCTCAGTGTGACAAGGTTTTTCAAGTATTGAAACGAGTCACACAAAATGCAAACGAGTACATTCATGGATACAGATCTTATTCTTGGATCAACAATGCAAGTAGAACAGCTAAATTTCAAGGTCGTTGCTGATGCATTTCGTTGTTTGTTAGTAAATACGTCTGTCATTCCAATGCCAGTCATTCTGTGTAGTATTTCTCGTAAGGTTAATGGAGGTTTTGAAATGCCAAGACCTGTGGAATTTTTGGGAAAAGCATTTGATTTCCTCCGCATATGTGGACTCAGCAGTACCTGGGGCGCGCAAAGTATATTCACCAACATTATCTGAAAACGCATAACGGATTGACCGATAACAACCAACGACCCCGGATCTAATTGCCCACCTATTCAATCACGATGCACTAAAGGGGTTTTTATCTTTACATGGCTTTATCTTCGACATACATATCAGTTGCAAGGCACGGTTTCGTGTTTCTTACCAAATACAGTTCACGGTATTACTGACGTCAATCTATGATAATTAGCCGAACCCGTTGGCGCGCAGCATTTTACATTTTCATAAATGATACGAAAGCAACATTTCATCAAAAACAAAATACCAGAAGAAAATATTTCATTGTCGAAAAAGGTATTCAAAAGCGAAACATATTATTGAAAAGATGCATCTAAAGAAAAAAAATTATGAAAAAGGAGAACGGGGTCTTCGCTGACGTATTTCACCTTAAGGTCATTTGAGTTTCCTTAGTTGCTTACTCAACGACGATTACGATGCTGGAGTGTGCTCTGTGAAAGCCCTCATAACTTTTGAGAGCACCTTTCAAATTGTAACAGTGAAATAAATATAAAGCCATAATCCAACTTGTCCATGCAGATTTTCAGATGATGCCTCTCACCTTGAGTGCTTCAGCGGCATTGTTTGCTCAAGTCAGGTAACAATAATGTTGTAATGAAGCTTTATTATTGGCAATAACATCCATCATGATTGTCGATTGACGTTATTAAGCAAGTTTGCCTGAAGCTAAGCACAGACCTCCAAGCTAACTCTGGTGTTTTATATCACTTCCTGAGATCAACCATTGCAGGTGTCTTAACCGTTTGTTGGGTAGCACGCTTTCAAAGATCGTAAAAATAATAGAATTTCAAGGAAATTGGTAGGTCTGGTAAGTCACTTATAATAGCAGTCTCAATTTCTGGTGACAATTTCTTGAAAGTATGTAACAATTATTCTGAATTGCAGAAAACAGGTGTCACCTCCAAAAATTTGAATTTTGCTCGTCACCCAAACGTTCCAAGTGATTAGTTAAATTCGGTGCCATGTTTAGGAATAAATCATAGAATGTTAAGCTTCTCATTTTTCTAGGTATAGATATGCTATTTACTGGTTAAGCTACTAATATTAGATAGGCAATCTTTTTGTCACTAAATATTTCTTGGCGAAAGTTGCCAATCTTATACAATATATGGGTCTAAAGGAAGATTTTTTGAACTATTTGACGTTAAACTATTAAAAGCAGTTTCTACTAAACAGTTTCATGGTCGTTGTTCCATCAGTATTAGCAATTTTGGACTTGCTTACGACAAGCGGGTTAATCATGAAAGATTTCAACAATCCCAAGTCTGGGCCAAACTTCTCCCCAAAGCTCCTATCTAGTGCAAACCGAGCTATGTATAGTTCACTTCTATGTATAATATTGTTATATGATTCTCGATTGACGTCAAAGCTGACATTTCAATTCCCTCCCATAGGCTGTACTTTGTTTTTATTATCATATATATATTTACAAACATTTTCTCATCCGAAAATGCCACAGTCTTTTTCTTAGGTCCCAATCATTAACGATCAATGCCATTAGGAAACTGAGCAGACTTGATCACCCGCTCCGATATACTATCTCTTGGCTGCGAGGTTGATTGATCTCAAACAGACTGAAGTAAGCTAAACAATAAACCCACGCAGATATTTTTGATTTAAGATGAAGAATTAAACACGCATACCAGAAGATTAAAATCGGCTGCAACATTCTGGAAATCGCATATCTTGTTTACAGCATCAATATTGATGTTGCATTGTATCATTCTTTGACATTGGGAAACTGATAAAGGTTAAAGTATGGAAACTATCTACCTACTTCGCCACGAAGATACGCATTTCATTGATCTTGAATTTTCAAAGTGTTTTAATTTTAAACGTTCTTGGAAAAGATACTATCCATTTGCAATTATTAGAAAGAAGTCATGAACAAATTCCACTTAAAACCGATGAAACACAAAGCAATGAAGGATTATTGAGCAGCATCAGTTGGTGGTACTAATTGTTTAAATTTCAGAAAGCATCTTGAAGATATCAAGTTCATGCTGAGAGTATTTATGAGACGGTGGTGTGAATGTAGGGGTCTAAAAATAATGTGAAATTTTCATAAGATTCAAATGCTGTTGAAAGGAGATTTGCAGGCTCAAAATGATCTTCTCCTAAATTATTCCTTTACGAAAGTAAATTAGCAACAAAAGGTGCGATTTATAAATTTAGCAATCGTATGATAAACCTAAATATTTCTAGATATAATATTTATGTAAAAAATAAATTAAAGGCAAATTTAAGACACACTATCGATTATCTCAAGTTTTGAAACTAGCAATCACTTTGTCTTCAATGGGCAAGTGCTTTCCCTCAAATCTCAAACGATAGCAACATTGCTTTGTAATGGCTAATGGTCACATGATACCATACCTAAAACGTATCTTCACGATATGATGCTAAAGAGGTTGCCATTTGAATATGCAAGTTATACGACGAGTGTGAATCTCGTGTGATTGAACATCATGCGAGTACATTTCCAAAGATTTTTATGACTAAAAAGAAAACAGATACTTACCTGCCTAAGAGATTTTAGGATATCTGGTTCTAATTTTAATTTTCTATATTTCGAAAACAAATGCGGTTCACCTTGATGACGGAAGTTATTTGGTCACGATAGTGCAACGAAGTAGTGTAGGTTAAGAGGTGATTATGCAAACATCCTGAGATTGGATTTTTGTCCACCATGAATACAGAGCTACACCTCATATCTGGGATTTGACAAAATTGATTATTTAGGTCCATTTTCGCCTAGCTGTAGCTCCACAAAGGTGTCCTTCGACCGACACGTGCTTGTAGGATAGTGTGATAACTCGGGAATGAACGGAAGGCCCTGGTAACTTCTATCTATTAAAATATCATCTCAGAAAGCAGAATAATGCGAACGAACAAGGTGCTCTTCGCCAGAAACGACGTTGCCAAAATATACAAAGTGACCACAAGACGAGTGCGATGACCCGTCAGACTGCGAACATCGGTTTTACTGTTGTTTGTCCTCAGTTCAATTCTACTTGCCGCTTTCTTCAAATCCAGAGACATTCGGGGAAGATCCTTGACTCGGTAAGAGAGCAAACAGATATCATCAGCGTAATCAAAGTGTTTGAAGAAATATGACATTGTTTTACATGTCCTCCGTACACCGGTGATGGAAATAAATGACATCGGTGACCGAAGACAGCCCTAGCAGACTTTGGATTTTAAATCCCTTAAAATTTCACCTCTATACAACATACATTTTGTGCGTCATACGTCGCTCTATGCCCTGTGATTTAAAGCTCAAGAATGCACTAAAAGCCATCCATGTTTGCCGTAAAAAGCGACTAAAACGGGTAGAAATTTGTAAGCCAGCAATTTGCAAATTTTGAAACTTTATTGCTACCGAAACGACAACAACGCCTCACGGCAAGGACCTTTGGCTATGATTGGTTTCTGAAATGTACGCACGTTCTTAGAATCTTCGCTTTCTCCAACTTGAGCGTGAATTCCACCGAATCAAGCTGGACAGTTTGGGCCTACTCCTCTCCCTCTTGTGGCAATGCGCTTTAGTACTCTGGAAAGCCAAGTGGTAGCAGACGCCAATCCGGTGTCGGGTTGCTTCCGACGAATACTGCAAGGTGCGCGCTATTGATCTAGGAGCCGGCTTCTGACAGACAAGATTTCGGTCCAGGTTAAGGAGCGTCACAATTGTTCAATGCTTTGCACCAACGGGAGTAGGGTAGGTGAATGCGTTTACGCATAAAGTGTTGCTCTCCTACAACAGTACGCTGTCGGGCTACCAACTAAACACCTCCCTGTCATCAGAGAACTAGCCTGGAACCGTTTTACACATTACTTCTGGCTATCCCTTTCGCTCTCTCGGGTTTGGGAGCCTTCAAATCAGTGAATCCCTTTTACCAACGGGAGGGGAGGAAGGGAGTTGTGAGTTCAGGGATCCCCTTACTATCTGGTCCCTCCGCCGGTCGAGTTTAGTCTTCTTCGCAATTAGAAGAGCCCGAACCTAATGCCCAACACCATTTTAGCTGCCAGCACTCTCAGCATCTCTTTGTCAATGTTGTCCGAGAGAGCTCCCCTGTGTCTGCACAAAGCTGCAGACCAAAGCCTTCCCACCTCTCGCAAGAGAACAGGGTGTGTTCAGCGTCGTCCGCCAACTCATTGCGGAACACACAATCAGGAGATCGCGCCTTCCCATTACTGTGCAGGTAAGATTAAACACTTCCATGCCCGCTTAGGAGCTGGGTATGGACGTAATCAATCTCACCGTGCTTTCGTTTCAGCCACGGGTCTAAATTGTCGATGAGCCGCGCATTCTATCTGCCCCTTGGCTCATTTTGCCAAGAGAGTTACCACTCGGTAAGGATGCATTGACATTCTTCACGGGCAACCACCTCTCTTAAGTTCTCGCCCTTATGGCGGTACATAGCTTTACGCTTCCTGGCAAGGAGGGCAACGGAGATCAATCCCGCGAGCACCAACACGGCCGGTTTGGAGACAGTACGATACGCAAACGCACTCGCAAAGCTCCTCGTCTCGGCACTTGAGAAAGGCGCTTACGATGCATCACCTTATCAAGGGCATCAGCCCATACTTCCGCGCCATAGCAGAGCCGACTGCATTGCTCCCATAAGGTGACGTCTCCTAGTAGATATAGGGCCCCCAACATTCGTCATTAGGCGACTCAAAGCCACGACTCCAGGTGCAGCCCTGTCCGCTGTAGCTTTGAGCCCATCTTCGTGTCGAGCATTAAACTAAGGTATTTAACCGCTGGTTTTGACTCTATAGTCAACTCGCCGATCGGTATGGGACGCAGGATTGGGATTCTCCTTCTGATCAAGATGACTACTTCAGTTTTTTTTTTAGCACAAGGCTGAAATCGTGAGCAGTCATCCATCCGCTTGCTCATCGCATGTCCATGCCAAGTCTGCTTTGCGCCTGTTCAATACTGCGTTCGACAACAAATGCCGCAACGTTTTTTCTGCATAACCGACCAGGCGTCACTCTTCGGGCATATAGAGTTTCAGCAGACTATCGTAGGAAGCGTTCTAAAGGTCCATCCCTGTGCTACTCTCAACGTGATTTCCATCCTCCTCTGGCTCTCTAGCGTGTCATAGAAAAGGGAGCAGTCTTTCAGATAATCCCTTAATATCCGCAAGAGATAGCTTAACATGTGGAATGAGTTTTCTAATGTGGCTAGCATATCTGTCCATCTTATGGAATTGAAGGCATTTCTGACAGCAAGCATTATGAGGAGCCCTATCCGTTGAGATCAGCGTCTGGGTGCATTGGCTCGATGAACCCCATCTACGACCTCCATAATGGCATCCACTGTGGATCTCGCTGTTCCGAACCCGAACTGCCGGCAGCGCGGATCGCTGCAGCGAGTCTACTCCGGATGACCTTCTCGAGCATTTTCCTAGCCGTGTCAAGTATTCACAGCAGTTGGTATGCAGAGCTCCGGGTCTCTTCTTCCCTTGCTGATCAGCGCGAGTCTGGCCACTTTCCAGCGACAAAGAATAATGCCCTCCTTCAAGCAAGCGTTGAACGCCTGAAGCAGCAATTTTGGCTGTTGGCGAAGCACCAGTTTCTAAACTTCGGCCGGGATGCCATCAGAATCTGGCGCCTTCTTGTTTTTCATAGTGAGAACCGATTCTTCGAGCTCTCTCATTGTGAAAAACGGGCAATCTTCGACATTTTCTGCGCTATTGACATCAACGTATACAGAATGTCTGGGGACCTTCTCATCCACGATGATGAACAACTAAACAGATGGAAAAAACACTTCACCATGGTTCTTAACCGTATTACATCCAGTGAGGTTCCTCCTCTTGGGGATGAAGTCGCCATAACATTTGTTTACGGACTGTTCCTCCAAGTACGGTCTTTCCAGTGGGTTATTTATCGTTGCACCTGCAGTTACCACAGATCTGCTGCCTCCACTCGTACGGAAATGTTAGAAATCCGAGACCTTTCCCAGAGAGTGGAAGAAGGGGATTATCGATAAGGTTCCAAGAAAAAGACACACATTTTGAGTGCAAGAATTAAAGGGATATCTGTGTGCTCCCTTCTAAAAAATAATCTAGCAATGCAGCAAAGAACATCTAGAAGGCTTGATCGACAGAGAGCCGGCTGGTTTCCGCCCCAGATCCTCCTGCATTGAGCACTCCAACACCCTACGGACCATTTTGAAATAGTACGCGGAATAAAGATTTTCGCTTCACCAGCTCTTCATCAATTTCGAGAAAGCAATATCGTGAAGAGGAAGTGTATCCGGAGTGGTCTACGCAGGTGGGCGAAAATAATATCTTTTTCAAAACGGCATGTAATGATGCAAAATGTCACGTACTATACCGAAATCAAATCTCGGAAGATTTTGAGCCCCAAAGCGGAGTCGGCAAGGGTTGCATCCCGTCACCGATATTATTTCTATTCTTGTTCTCGGTGCCTTTCTTCATGCTGACTTGTCCAAAGGACGTGGAGGAATTCAATGGACTATGACATCTTTCCTCAAACAGCTCGACTGCGCTGATGACATCTGTTTGCTCTCCCACAGGGTCATGCACCTTGACCAATTTGTATACCCAGGAAGCGTGGTTTCTACCGACGGCGGCACCGAAGTGGATGTTGCCCGACACATTAGCAGCGCTAGATCCGCTTTTCCTGCCGTGTCTAAAATCTGGAAGTGCAATTGCCTCAACACTAAGATAAAGTTCAGACTATTCTGTGCTAGCGTTCATTCTGTTTTGCTATATGGGAGTAGCACTTAGAAAGTAAACTCCACTGTTAATCGAAAACTCCAAGCTTTCGTCAATATCTGTCTGCGTCGTGCTCTCGGAGTGCGCTGGATTGACACTCTCTCAAACGTAGAATTAGGTTGACGGACAGGCCTAGAAATCATCCGCACTGTGATCGGAGGAGGCAAGTGACAGTGGATAGGTCACACTTTAAGGTAGAGCGACAATTGAATGGCGGGCTACGCCTTGCAGTGTAGCGCCCCAAGGTAACTTTGCGCAAAACAGTAAAAGAGGAGTGCAGGCGTCTCGGGAATTCGTGGGAGGAACTGAAGTGTATTTCATGTAACCGCAAACGATGGCGCGTAGGTGTGGTTGACACGCTATATCCCATCAAACGGTGAATGGCAGCCTTATACATATAAATCAAAATACTCGAAAAACTGCTCCCATAGCAATAAATAGTAATTGTAACTCAATTATTCCTTCAATCGGCAAACATTTTAAGATGTCACAAAGTTCTAAATGTTTTAACGTTTCGACTGCAATTAGGGAACCTCCCAGTTGAGCTACGTTCCAAAGTTGAACATTATCCTAGAGCAGCGTTTTTGCCCTTCTCTTTGCGAGTTTATTCCCAACTTCATTGTTTTATTCCATTCCATTCTCCTCTGGAATGAGCATATACATAACCAAACAATACCGGCCAACCAATTTTTGTAACGCTGCTCCTAGGGTGAGACGACGCAGTTTCTGATTAATTACTGCCTTCTCTTAACGATGAGGACACCAATGTGAAACAGCCTCACTGGATACAAAGAGCGAAATATTTCAAATGAATTTTTCGAGAAGTCCTCCTTCCCCTTTGCAAATGTCTAATGTCTACAACATCCGAAAATTATTCTCAAATAATCAAATCTCAATCGCGTAAATGCAGAATTATTCCCGTGAATCGAGAAGAAGTTCTTATCATTCCTGATCCATCCATTGTGTCTGATTTCAAAAAAAGTGTGAGTGGCAGCCTTTTTCCATATTCAGAAGCTGGTAGTGTCTATATAACTTCTAATATTTCATTCTGGCAAGCTTTTACCTTCTCAACACTGATGACCAGGTGGCAGCACATAAGACATATTAAGTTTGGAAGTCAGGTAGAAATCAAATTGTTTCTATCCTATCTGAATGAGAGCCCAGAACTGGAAAAAGCACTCAATAAAGTTCCAAATAAACAGCAGAACCAAAGAGATCGACGCACAGAAGAGAATCCCCAAAGTAAATCTTAATCCGAACTCAGGAAAGACTACCCCTATGGTAGATTAGCGAAGAAAGAAGTCAGAAAAACCGGCGTTAGATATACTAACACGATTAAGTATCATATATTTGACTGAATCGTAATGAGCATAAAATAATCGAAAACCTTATCATGTAAGGAGTGGAATTAGAAGTCTGTGTTTGGTAATATAAGTTTTCGACTTTCGTAGACTGTGCGGTCGACAATACAGCGAAATAGCTCCCTGAATTGCCAGGCTTGAAGGGAGCAGATCTGTCGATATGTCGATATGTTGGGGATGGTATACCAGGAGCACACAAAATGATAGTGAATCATCCCGAAGTTGTAGCGATGGAATGAGAATTTTTGAAGTAGTTGCGGTATTGAAATATTTTCTAGTTAATATCATCCGATGAAGTGCATGGGTTCTTGAACTCATCATCATTTGTATGATAAAAACATACAATATATGTGTGTAGATCATACACCAATATTAGTGACAAACACCAGGAAAGAGGTTCCAGACTTAACCTTATTGAATACTCTTATGAGTGAATTAGGTCCTACAGAATTTTATAAGAACCTTCTATTAGATTTCTATGCCTATGTAAGGCACCTGAGCTGCAAAATGGCGTTCGTAGACGATGCTCAATAGAGTCATCATTGAACTCATATTCACATAGACTGGTGGAACAGAAACCTAACCAAGATCAGGACAAAGGTCTGAAGACACTTCAACCGAAATGAAAAAAGGGGGGATTGCTCAAGATACAAAACCGCACTGACGGCATAAACGATCACGATCAGTGAAGCAATATGAAGTAATTTCAGGAAATTTTGGGAAGGGATCGCCAACCTACAGAAGCATTTAGGAAATACAAAGTTTTAGGACAGAGCAATATCTGCTGCTTTTCTGCAAATGGAAGATTTATATTTACACAAAAATTAGAAGAAGTCATTTCCCGGAGAAGGACAAGAAGAAAATCACTGGAACCAACTGAAACGGATGGTATCGTCTCAGCATTATTCCAAACGGGCGTTTCCAGTTTCCTCCAAAATGGGGTAAGGGTCTGTGAAGCTAGCTTTAGCAGACACCAAAGGTATAGAGGCGGACAAAATTGGTCTTGATTAAGAAAGCAACCAAAAAGAATTCTTTTCACCATTTGAGGGTAAGGCCCTCGACAGAACTAGTGTTCTAACCCGTTCTATCCATGCCATCATCATCATCATCAACGGCGCAACAATCGGTATCCGGTCTAGGCCTGCCTTAATAAGGAACTCTAGACATCCTGGCTTTGCGCCGAGGTCCACCAATTCGATATCCCTAAAAGCTGTCTGGCGCCCTGACCTACGCCATCGGTCCATCTTAGACAGGGTCTGCCTCGTCTTCTTTTTCTACCATAGATATTGCCCTTATAGACTTTCTGGGCTGGATCATCCTCATCCATACGGATTAAGTGACCCGCCCATCGTAACCTATTGAGCCGGATTTTATCCATAACCTGACGGTCATGGTATCGCTCATAAATTTCGTCGTTATGTAGGCTACGGAATCGTCCATTCTTCGGAGGATTCTTCTCTCGAGTGCGGCAAAGTGTTTCCAATTTTTCTTGCTATGAACCTAAGTCTCCGAGGAATACATGAGGACTGGAAAGATCATTGTCTTGTACAGTGAGAGCTTTGACCCTATGGTGAAACATTTCGAGCGGAACAGTACCCATGCGAACATAGGTTATTTCCTAAGGGAAATGATCTACCAAAACATCAATATACCAGTTGACAGATGTGCTATGTGCGCAATAGGAAGGAAAGGAAATAGGTAGTACTTTCGATAACGTGTTGCCTGGGGAATCAAATGAGTCTGAATCATTATTCAAATTTATAGTGACGAAAAACGAAAATGGCAATGTTTACAGCAGCGACGAGAATGTATACATATATACGCAAGCCCCCGGTGACTTCAATGCATATTAGTGCATTCACACCTACTATCCTAACTAGACGAACTTTAATTCTTCCGTAAACTTCCAGATCAGTCCCCTCCAATCAGTTTTCTAATATTCAGTTCCTTGGTAACATCTCCGGTTGAATGCATATATAATATTTCTGCCGCAGAAAAATTTGAATTTATCCACATACCTCTAGTGAATTGAAGAAGTTTACCCACATTAGCTTTCATGAATAGTCTGAAAAAATTTCCAATGTTTAATTTAGTGTGGTCCAGCCTGTTAAGCAAGCAATCGCGAATGTGCTAAATATTATTCAGTACTAAATATTGACCCAATCTCCATCGACGATAGGCACACCTTTAAATTCATTGTAAATATTACTATTGAGCGCTGGCGGGGTCGAAACATTCACATTCATACTCTCTGCTTACGACATTTTTATTTAATTAGGTTTGGAATAACAGAAGTGCTTTCTTGATTGGGGGTTAATTACCGAAGACCCAAGAGGTGGTAAGGATCTTGATATTTATACTTCAATATTGATCCGAAAACACCTCTAATTGGTGTGGTCCAAAGTGTGTTCTTAGATATATAGATATGTTAATATGGCAGATGATATGCTAGCAAACTTTTTTAATGGGAAAATTCGAATTTAAAAAAATGTTATTTTACAGTTATTTAAAATATTTAAGTAGATAAAGATAAGATAAATTCCTTTGCTTCTAATCTTATTTGATCAGATAATTATTTGATATAATTTAAATATTTCGGATTTAATCAGGTTTTCCTTTTTAATGTTTTCTGAAAAAAAACAAAACCGAAAATAGATATGTATTTATGCAGTTGGCAATCTTCAAAAGGCACTGGCCTCGACATGCCTCCGACTACCCCCTGTCCCGTGAAAGCGCCATGGTGCTAATTGAGTGAGTTAGTTCACTCTAATTTGGTATCCGTTCTTCGATTTGTAGTACCCATAGTCACGTTTTCAAATCCCCTCCGCTTTTCGCAATTCATGCAGAATAGATTCGATCATTGAGCTGATCACATTTCAATCCTCCAACACCTCTCATAAAGCTGTCCTCAAATTCCTCCGTTTTAGGGTTTTGTGTCCGTCACAGGCATTTTTCTCAGATATGGCTATAGTAATTGACAGAAAATTTGGTGCAAAGGCGGAAACTGTGAAGGCTCACGCATACAGTGAGTTTCATCCTTCTAGGTCGAATTTAAGGGGGCTAGTCATCTGAGACTTATCACGAACTCTGTCGAGCGGAGAAGCGACTTCAAAGACGGAAAAAGGAAGCCTGGGAGAACCAACAAGTTTGTGAACTAGAAAAGTACAGGGAGAAGCCACCACCAAGTATAGGAGGAACAGTCCGTGCAATTCACCGGCTAAAAAATCATAAGTCGCCAGGAGCCTTTAACTGATCTTCTGTGTGTCTTTGTTTTGTTTGTGTTACAGTTTTTAAATACAATTTAAATTCTGTTGTATTCTTCCAATATCGATCGCCTATTTTTTTACTTTACCTTTTAACCACCTAGTCTTTTTCTTTAAAATAAATTATAACCCGTTTTCTTCTTATTTACAAAAGCATTTATCTAAAAACAATGCACCACACTTTGTTACTATTTCACACTGCCTATTTCTCCTATTTTTTTATGAGCGAGCCGAAGTGTTCGGAGCCGCGGTTGGATACAGAAGAGACCGACTTATTTCCATGCGGTCCTTACTGTCCCAACCAACGGCATTTTTTACCGCTGGTTCTCCACTCCCCTGGTGCGTTCTGAAAACGAGTGAGTGGAGAGTTTCCGCGTTCAGCGCCATCTACCCGTCCGCATCCGCAACATCCGAAATAAATTTCGAATGCTGCAGATCCTGCCGCGCCACAAGCCGATGGAATTATAGCCGAATTGGTTAAATATGGAGGCGACCAGTTACACCAAGTGGTTCATCAACTTGTGCTCAAGGTATGGGACAGCGAATCAATGCCTGACGTTTGGCACCGAGGCATTATCTGTGTCATACATAAAAAGGGAGATATCACACAGTGCAGCAATTATAGAGATATCACGTTGCTGAGTACCATCTATAAGATATTCTCCTCTATCTTGCTAGGCCGGATAGCCCCATACGCCCAGAACATCATTGGCCCATACCAAAGAGGCGTCACTCCAGGCAAATCAGCAACAGATCAGATTTTCTCTGTGCAGCAAGCGATGGAAAAACTGTTGGAATATGGACACCGGTTGCACCATCTATTCATCGACTTTAAAGCCGCATATGATAGCATAGCCAGGGTAAAATTGTACAGGGCCATGAGAGAATTCGGTATCCAACGAAATTAATAAGACTGACTAGGCTGACCCTGACCAATGTGCGAGGCCAGATAAAAGCAGCAGGATCACTCTCAAGACCATTCGACATCAACAACGGTCTGCGACAAGGGGATGCCCTATTATGCGTCTTCTTTAACCTGGCCCTCGAGAAAGTGATCCGTGATGCTGAGGTAAATGCAAGAGGTACGATCCTCTTTAAGTCCACCCAACTACTGGCCTATGCTGACGATATCGACATCATGGGAAGAACCACCCGAGACGTATAAACTGCCTCCATCCAGATCGAGAAGGCGGCGCGAGATCTTGGGCTGCACATCAATGAAGGCTAGACAAAATATATGGTGGCAACGTCAGCACCGAAAACCAACCAACCAACAACATCAAACTGCACAGGTCAAACAAGAAGAATAAGAATAGGAGAATAGCGTTGATAATTTCACCTATCTGGGGTCGAAAATCACAACCGATAACAGCTGCGATGATGCACGATTGTTGTCAACCAACAGAGCCTATTTCAGCTTACTAAAACTGTTCCGCTCGAAATGTCTCACCATAGGGTCAAAGCTCTCACTGTACAAGACAATGATCTTGCCAGTCCTCATGTATTCCTCGGAGACTTGGTTTCTTAGCAAGAAGAATTACGAACTCTTGGTCGCGTTCGATAGAAGAATCCTCCGAAGAATGTTTGGCCCACTACATGAGGATGGACGATTCCGTAGCCTACATAACGACGAAATCTTTGAGGTCAATAGGTTACGGTGTGCGGGTCACTTAATCCGTATAGATGAGGATGATCCCACCCGGAAAGTGTATAACGGCAATATCTATGGTAGAAAAAGAAGACGAGGCAGACCCTGCCTAAGACGAAGCAATGGCGTAGGTCAGGAGGCCAGATAGCTTTTAGGGATATCGAATTGGTGGACCTCGGCGCAAAACCGGGATGTCTGGAATTCCTTACTAAGGCAGGCCTAGACCGGATACCGATTGTTGCGCCGTTGATGATGATGATAGTAATCTGGGGTATCAAATGAATGGTCTTGGTTAGTACTTTCCGAAGCTGCGGAAGATTAAAAGTGATCATTTCCTTAACAGACCTATTCTCAAAAACTACCTGAATGAAAAATCTGGAAAAATCAGGAGGCTGCCACTATATAATGCCTAGCTCCTAAATACCCTTCATACCCTTCATAGTAATTGTCTGGGAATTCCCCTTAAGTTCATTCGAGAATCATGTGCGAAAATATAGGTTATAGTATAGAGCACAATCCTGCCAAGTTTGGTGGAAATCGCACCATTACTAACAAAGTTATGACGGGCCAAATTTTCTGTTTCTGTGCGAATTTAATACTTTGAATGTCATTATCACCTGAAAGTGGATATTCTCACCTAATATATGCATATATTACGTGCTAGGTTCTAATGGGACAAATATCCACTCAAATGGATTTATAAAATAAATACACAAAACCTTTCATACCTGAAGTTTCCGATTTCCCGACTTGTTTGACGGTATTTTAGACAGTGGAAGAATACCTGTTTATCTCTGGCATTCTATCCCAGTTTGAACAATCGCAAGTGTCAAATTTGAGCCTGTACAGGTAATGGCGATATTCTTCACATCCCATAAGAAACTGGGAGCAGTGGTAATTGAGTTTCCAATGCTATTTCTCCAACTCTTAATGGTAGGGGCCACATTGTATGTCCACTAATCCTTTCCTGAATGCTCCGAGCGCCTGTCTAATCTATTTATAGATCTCTCCCTCTCAGTCCCCATTTCCGATAAAGGAGGGGTGGACGGACATATATCAAGATGTCAATCACGATAAATCTGCATAATCCAAAACGTTCATAAAGGTAAAAAATATCCTAAAGGTTTTGCTTCTATCAGTGCATTTCCCATAAGCTGGGGCTACTTCAAGTAAGATCCAGCTCACCCCCTCCCCCTATAATAATAATAATAATTGTCGGCGCAACAATCCATATTGGATCAGAGCCTTGAAGTGTGTTAAAGCACTTCATTCAAAACCGTAACGGTACACTACAGGATACCCTATAGGAGGCAACGTGGTCAGCATTGCGCTTGGCCGAAATTATTACCCTGATTTGACTCAGTACTCATTCACAGGTGAGTCGACTGGTTTCCGACGTCAAATCGCGATACAAATTCCACTGCCACCAGTGAGATTTGAACCGCGACCTTCCATACGACAGCCTTGTGCTCTAACCACTCAGCTATCCGGACACACTCCCCCTATAAGCATCCTACAAATTAAGGACCGTCTTTGCCAGAGTTATACTCCACTAAGGAGTGAACATAATTGCAGTGGCTGCTTTGTCGCAAGCATATTGCAAGTGTTGCTTATAACTAAGCTCCGCATCTGTTATCACTCCTAAGTTGGTTGATGAGAACCGCTTTCTTTTTTTCTGCTGCCAGTATCAAACCAGAGATCTTTAAGCAAGTCTTAATAGCACTGATTACGTTGAATGAGTATAATTCAGTATCTTCTAGATGCTTCACGATGCAACCAGTACAACGTCAGCAGAGCTCCTTAAAAAATAACTCTTTCTCCACAGAATGGCCAGCTTGAGATTTGCGGGCTTCCTTATAGGCATGTTACTTTTGCTTCTGACCGATTATACCTACCACTCTTTGAGCTATCCGTCTGGTACGTTGCCAAGTTGATCGAAAGTCAGGTCTTTAATCAGGACTATCTTCAACTGCCCCTAATGGATTGCAACCCTTTGCATTTGCTTTCCATACAAAAGGACAAGTGTTGAAATCATCATCAATTACCTGGAGATGTTGTCCCCTTGCGTTGAGCGCAACATCGTGAAACCTCAAATTCTGACCATGTGAGACTTGAAGGAGTACAGTAGCTCCACTAGCCAATTGACGAATTGAGCTGATGATTCTGCAATCACTGAGGTTTATGTGAATTGACTGCTATCCCACCTCTTCATTTCTTGGCCTTTTCTATCGATCCGACCGGTTAATACCGCTAGAGCATGCGTCCACGAAATGTACATACATGAGGCCTAAGCAGAACCTCTTAATGAGGTCAAACTCTTCTGATCGCCAACAACTTCTGCGCTGTCTCCACTGGTAATCGTGTTGTGGCCATTTGATTACCGCTCTAAACTTTCTTCAAATTAACAATAGACTTCTTTGCTAGTACCGCAAAGTTGAATCATTACTTCAAGACAGTGCAGATTTCTACTCTGGATGTCACTTTACCGAGATCCTTACCCTGTATATACATAAATCTCATGTTTTGATCGTGCAGTGCAGCATCCTCCTCAAGTGGGCTTTTAACATGCTTACGAAAACCGACCTTTTGCCCATGGTGAATCTGAATTCGAACATGAGATCCCTTTTGATGGACTTTTCGGATGTTCCTACTTGAGTATCGTTTTTGTGTAACTCTGCGAAGCGACCAAATATCCACTCAAACACATAAGAAATACACAAAACCTTTCATACCTAAAACGCCTAGCTTCCAGTTTTGGAAGCTCTTAGACTCTTAGACGTTCCTAATCTCCTGGATTCCTCTCATTGTCATATTCCTTTATGTGCCGGAAATCAACCTCTTTAGAATCTCTTTCTTCCTTCTGCATATACTTATCGAAACATGGCAGATTGACTGGAGTTTAACGGGTACATAATTTTTTTCATCCTGTGAAGTATCAACTGAATGGTTTCGAAGTATCAACTGAACGAGTTCGCTTAATTGTAAAACTACTTTCTGCTAACACGTATAATGAAGATCAAGGCTTAACTATTATTAATGGCGGAGGTCAGAGCTGTAGTTCACCTTAGAAAAATGGAGACTATTGATTATTCAGATCCGCTCATACCTTAGTGCAGCTACACAGGAATGCCTGCTGACACCCGTTTGGGTCATTACGGTAACAGTTTTGGAAATGTAGGCGGAGCCCATTTTCTCAACTATCAAGCAGCATATTAGTGGAGTCACTAGGGAACTAATCATAGCCTGTAGTAATTCACTACCTTGCTAAAGATGTCCCAACTTCAAATCCGCCCAAGATTTCGAGCAATCAAGCAGTAGGTAGGATACCAATTTTGGAGGCTTCACCAGTTTTATGTTCCCTAACGGAGAAATTGGACGAAGATATACTTCCTGTCGCTGCTACTGTCTATGATATTCTCAGTCCGAAAGAAGAGTTCAGCATACCTCATAATGAGAGAAACTGGAGACTCAACTATGGGCTGTCTGTCCGTGACACGGTTGTCTAATTTCTCGAAAACTTCAACTGGGGGAAGGTACAATCAAGCATAACTCTCGGTGGAAGATGGGGACCAGCTGATGGCCCCAGTCAGAATCACACCAGTTGGAGAAAATTCTTCAGTTAGGGGCGGTTTTCGGGTTTGACTAGAATGATGAATTATGTCTAAAAAACATAAAGGTTGATCGAATTAACGTACAGCATGGAAAAGTGGTAGAACGACCCATATATATCTCTCCAGTGGGAGTTATAGGTTTATAATAAAAATAATCGTTGAAGCAACAAGTTAATTGGATCAGGGCCTTGAAGTGTGTTATAGGACTTCATTCAAGACTGTAATGGTCCACTATAGGATTATACATCCAATAGGCGGTCAGCATTGTGCTAGATTACCCTGATTTGATTCAGGTACTTATTCACAGCTGAGTCGATTGGTTTGCGACGTCAAATCACGATACAAATACCACTGCCACCAATGATATTTGAACCGCGACTTTCTGTACGACAGACTTGTGCTCTAGCCACTTCTCTCTCCGGACACAGCCATAGGTTTAGTTTAACATTGTGTGGCATCAGATCAACAAAGAAGAAACAAAGAAGGGATCCGCTCCGTTGAGAGATCCTCAAGACCGAGCGCCTGCGTCCTGAAGCTACAATTGTTAGAAGCAGACCTAGTTGCGGCCGCCTTACAAAAACAGGTACTCGTTTATCCTATGATTTTTTTAGTCCTCCGTCTATACAAGAACTAAGAGAGGGAGTGGCCTGACAGGCAGGCGCGGTAAACCGTATTTTTGGTGGAACAGAGGACTATAAAAACTCTGGACATCAACGAGACGACTTCTGAATCGTGCTTGCAAAAGTAACAAGAATGAAGATTGGTTTAACTTTAGAATTCTCGGCGGGAATATAAGAGGCTCGTAACGTTTAGCTGCGTATTTTGATCGACTGACTGCTATGTGAACTGTCAAATCTGCCAATACACACCCAAGCTTAAGCATATGACGTAATTGTGCCAGCTGCTAGCCGAGATCTCGGAACGGCGACGACTTTCAGGAAATCCCAAAAGCCAATGGTATTATTTACAAAAAGGAGGGAACGGAATAATATTTGGCTTTCAGAGTTGAGGGTCCAACCCTTCAACTCACCGATTTCATAAATGAGAGTTGTTCTAGATAATAAGCTTCTTTAGAACAAATATGTAAAGATATAGATAAAACCAGCTCTTCAGCAGTTGCACCATCTCTTCATCGACTTCAAAGCCGCCTATGATAGCATAGCCAGGGAAAAATTGTACACGGCCATGAGAGAATTCGGTATCCCGACCAAATTGATAAAATTGGCCGGGCTGACCCTGACCAATGTGCGAGGCCAGATAAAAATAGCAGGATCACTCTCAAGACCATTCGACATCTACAACGGTCTACGACAAGGGGATGCCCTATTATGCGTCCTCTTTAACCTGGCCCTCGGGAAAGTTGTGCGTGATGCTGAGGTAAATGCAAGAGGTACGATTCTCTTTAAGTCCACCCAACTACTTGCCTACGCTGACGATATCGACATCATGGGAAGAACCACCCGAGACATACAAACCACCTTCATCCAAATCGAGCAGGCGGCGCGAGATGATGAGCTGCACATCAATGAAGGCAAGACAAAATATGTGGTGGCAACGTCAGCACCAAGAACCAACCAACCAACCAACATCAAACCGCACTGGCCAAACGCGAAGAATAAAGATAGGAGAATACAACTTTGAGACCGTTGATAATACCCTATCTAGGGTCGAAAATTACAACCGATAACAGCTATGACGATGAAATCCGCGCACGGTTGTTGTCAGCCAACCGAGCATATTTCAGCTTACAAAAACTGCTCGCTCGAAAGTCTCACCATAGGGTTAAAGCTCTTACTGTGCAAGACAGCGATAGCGATGTTGGATATATGTTGCTATAATGCTCGTTTAAGCATCCGTAGTCTGGTAGTTTTTACTGTAAACTAACTTCCCTGCATAAAAACGGTAATACCAGTGCCATGACTGAATGCATTATACAGTTTGCAGCCCTTTGATATATAAATATATTCAGAGCAGTTCATAGGCTAATTCTAGATCTATGAGGAAACAATGGATGTAGAAGGCGGAGAGTTTTGGCAGAGTCATTGGGAGAATTGAATCCAATTTTTGCAATGCCTTCTGTCTCTTAGATCCCCATACAATGAATGAACCCCATACAATGAATCCCCATACAATGAATGAACTGAAAAAATGCCTTTTCATGATATATTGGGGTTTTCTACACCGATGGCTCAAAAACGGATCCAAGGCCTAAGCAGTTAGCTTTCCGAATAGAGATGAGAAGTGAGCTTTTACCTTAATTTTAATTTGTGTTACTGTGCTGTGGAGCAAGAGAAAATCCTGGATGGCTTCACAAAAGGGAATTAAATTTGCCGGGATCGTAACCAGCGGTTGGAGTGTAAGTATCATTAAATGGTTCCGCTAAATGCAGAGAAAAACTTCCCATAATGACAAATGGCTTTAGCGCTGTTAGACTTTCCAAGCTTTTCCTTTCAGAATCAAAGAAATATACATCAAAGTTTGTCTCGTTAAAAAGCAGGAAGACTTTCAGAAATATTGAGGGCATTCTGACTGGCTGTAATTCACTAGCTACGTGGGTAGTTTCACATTCACTAGCGGAAATCCAGGGATAAGACGAGTACATTAGTCTAATTGCTCAGAAGCAATGCCTTTCCCCATCACACATAACACACACTCAAGCCTTTGGTTAGGAACACTATACTACACCCGAAAATCGTCTATTTAGTAAATTTCTGCCTGCTCCATTTGCAGGCTTTTGAGAATTTGAAGACATTTTCCAGAGGCAGAGAGTGCGCCTATTCTTCCTGGAAGAAAACGTTACCAGCGGTGTATCTTCGTCTGCGATCTTATGCGACCCCTGCATATGAAATTCGAGGCCGTCCCTTCCTCCTCCTCATATTGGCTGCATATATGCGAGATAACGACCCCATTTTTTTGAAGTGGTAGTAGGCTCTAGCGATTCCGGATTCTTTCACAAAGGTTTTGGCTTGCGAGGAAGAGTTCAAATCCATTAGGCTGTGTGAATCCTTCCAATTTCACCCTTCAAAGAAGACTTGACAATGCATTTTCAGATGCTCTGGTCCCACCATTGTGAATCCAGACCCTTTACGAGCCAATTTGTCAGCTTCCTCATCACCAGCGATGTTTTAATACCATACCACCCACATTAGAAATGCTTCGTTCAGTTGGCGAGGTTTCAGCAACACATCTCTGACAAGGTACTACTACTACTCAACCCCCCCCCCCCCCCCAATTCTACCACATTTGCCAATGATAACTTTATATTTATATATACATACATCTAGATTTCACCAAGTACCGCACAAGTTATGAGATTAGAATTAGCTACAGTGAAGCCCAATTATGCATATTCAGAAAAAGAAAATTTATTCATAACAGAGCTAAGGATATCAATTTTCAACTGGAGATGCTAGAATGCACCTGAAGCGAAAGTTAAACCACCCTGAGAGCACACCCTCAACTTAGTTCCAGGATTGTTATTTGGAATAGAGAATTATTGGAACTTTAATCCGACCAACTGTATCAGTAAATAAGTCGGGAAACCGGAAGCTGGGCGCTTCAGGTATGAAAGGTTTTGTGCATTTCTTATTTAAAAAAACTTAATTTAACGGTAGCTATCGTTCCGATGCTTGTAGTTCTTCTAAATAAAAATAAAACTAGGTAGCTTGTTCCTACTACAATAATATTGTACAATAATATTATTATAATATTGTACAATATTATTGTAGTAGGAGCAAGCTACCTAGTTTTATTTTTATTAATTTAACGGGGTTTTACAACCAATTACTAAAAATTATAGTAACATACTATTGTTAACTTTATTTGAACAGATTTCGATGTGGAACGTATTTCGCAGCCCAGATTTTTCGGTTGGGTAGTTTCTGAGAATGGCTCCCCACTCCCCACCTTTCCAACAAATGTCAAAACTAAGACCGGCTGCGGATAGTACCCCACATAAGTATATTTGGTGAAAAAATAATTTACACCACGCTTTTGTATTGGGACCTCCCCTTAAATTCAACCTAAAAGGATGTAACTCACCGTATACATGAGTGTGCATAGTTCCCACCTTTTTACCAAATTTGGTGTCAATTGCTACAGTCGTTTCCGAAAAAAATGCTGGTGACGGACAGACAGACTGGCAGTAATCCGATTTTAAAAAAACAACCGCTGGGTAGTAGCTTTTCTTATGCTTAGTCCACAATCTATTACCACCGCACCTTTGGTTTTAAAACAAATCATAACCAGTTATGATCTCGAGAAGTTAGCACATGCTAGGATATTGTTCTTGTCCATAAACTTAGTATCTTAATTAGCTTTGAGTCATATTAAAGATCCAGCAAAAAAAAATGTTTTTCAGGCTTTAGGTGCAAACGCCACTAAATTTATTAAAGATTATCTTAAATTATTAGATAATCTAGTCGAATAATACATAAATCAAAATCAAGAACAATAATTCTTACAGCTCCGAATGGAGAGGCAAACAAAAGAAAGAGTCCGCATTAAATTCGTTAAGCAGCTTAGCTTAAGTAGACTAAGCTAGAAAAGACAGGATTTGATGAAATAAAGTCAGCGAGATGTATGCGGCACAGGAAATTTATGTTTATTTATTTATGTATTTATCAGGAACAATAAAAAGAAAAGATACTCTCTATTAGATATAGGATACAGCCTTCAGAGGGAAGAGAAGGTAAGTAAAAATAGAAAAATGCGCAAGCAGATACCGAACTAAGTGAAGTGCTCGCCTGTGCATTATGGATGATGATAATGTCAAAAAGAGTCAAAGAGTGTCCCAGATATTTAAAAAGCTTGATTAAAGCAAACAAATAAAGAACGCATCTCCGTGGGACTATTACTTGAGTATATTTTACGATGGAGGTTGAAGAGTGTTAAGATGGACTGGAAAAGGGTGAAATCAGACATGCTTGATGATATGAAGGAAGTGACAATTTAAATTTGAACTCATCGCGGCAGATTACACCCAGGGTTTGAAATAAGCCCAGATATAGAATGAGTTCTTAACAAATAACGTCCGAAAAGGACTTGAGGAAAATTTGAGAGAGTAACATATCGAGTAGTATTTGCTGATGTTTACTTTCAGCTTATTCACAAACCACCAGTCCATTAAAATGTCCAAATTGAATTGCAGAGATATACAGTCTGAGGGAAACGAAACAGGAGCAAATAGTTTGAAGTCTCCATCGTAGAGCGAAGCCAGAAGCAACTAGATATCATTAGAACCCAGACAAACTAGGCCCTCGTCAATTTCGATATGTGCCCGGCGAAGACAACTTATGTAGTCGTTGCTGCATTGTCTCGGATCTCCGAGATCAACATCCAAGCCGCAGTCGATTTTTCGGCAATCGGTGTGGCCCAGAAGGGTGACGCAATTCTTCAGAACCTGGATTCGGACTCCGAATGCAAGTTTAATGTGTTCCCCATCTTCGACTCACCTTCCTCTGTCTGCTGCGAGATTTCCAAAAAAAGGCTTATGCCTTATATTCCGGCTGCTTTTTGCAAGGATGTGTTTAGCTCTGTGTACCTCTTCGTACCTCTGGTCGTCCAGGAAAAAGGTGGTAAATTGTTGGGCCACATGCTAAAAGTGGAACGTCTAGGCATGTTAAGAATGAAATACAGTACAATCCTGATAATTCGTACGGTCAAGGGACTAACGATTTGGTGCGAAATATCGGGATTATTATCGGGAGCGCAAAATAAAGAAAATTAATTCTGGGAACCGGTAAATTTGTAAGAATTAACCGGAAATACGAATAATCGGTATACGTATTATTGGAATTCCATTGTAGTTGTATTCTCTAAGTCAACAAAGCGCTTCCACACCGCACAACTTTATGTATTGCCTCATGATCATTGATTGGTTTGCGCGGTAGCAATATCTCTGAAGGACATTACAGTTGTACTGAGGCCCTTTGTCGAAAGTAGATTCCGCGTTTTGGTATCCCCGTCGTAATCATCACAGACCAGGGAATGCAATGCAAATCTTCTCTCCTCTCAAAACTCAGAAACCTCTTTGTATTCAAACGCCAGAGGACAACCAAATACAATCCGCAGTCTAACAGGATGCAAGAAAGTTACGAACGAGTAACTCTACCGGTCACCAACGATACCCGGTAGAGTTATTTTCTAGTTTTTATGATACTTCTTCTTACGTACATTTGGCAAAATGCTGAGCTAAACTTCAATAATAGGCAACAAAAATAGTTTTCTAATTTGGAATTGTCCATGGAATCAGCGTTGACACGTTGACAGTAGAAAAATAAAACATATTGCATATAGCACATATTGTAATATGTTTCCAAATATTTCTCAAGCAAAAGTGAGTCCCTGCAATATTTAATTAAATTTCTCAAATAGTGTCTAGTCTGAATAAGTGCAGCAATATTATTTCCCTCAACCCTGCCCTAAAATATGTTTGAGGTTATAGCGTTACAAGAGATCCACCAAATATATTATAGTGGTTAGAGTAGGCTTCCCAGTCAGTAAAAGATTATCGGTTTTTACGGCACAAGCACACGGTTTTGTACTATCTGCTTTGGGGAAAATTTCGAAACGTAACTTTAATGACCCTGCAGAGGAGCCTGTAGAGTCGAAGAAAGATACCATCTACATGGCAAAATCATACTTAAAGATTTAACAACAACAATTGGAATGGGCCCCGTATTCAGGCGATATGATGGTTCGAATAACTTACTTAAAAACACAAAGGACAACTGACAGTATCAAAAATTGTTCTTGGAAGTACCTCGTATGCATGGAAAATACTCCATAACCAAACGTGGGCCTCCAACTAGATCACTCTCAACCAGGTTGACCACATTTAATCGAACGTAGACTAGTATCAATATTTCATTAGCACGTCGAATTCGCTTTGCGTAACACCTATAAGGGAGATATTGATGCTGCAACTAACAGAGGGCCTGGGCATGAAACATCGCAACACTTGATGACGTTATAGCTGATACGGCCAGAAACATATTTGGCCTTAGTTGTTAAATCAGTCGAAACGATTGATTCAGCGATGAATATAAGCACGCAATGGATTGGTAGAACGCAGCATACTGAGCAAGGCTGCAATTTCAAAGAACGCGGATAAGCGCAGAGACCTATTACCTACGCAGATTGAAGAAGCGCGGAGATAGAAAAGGAAGCTCGAGAAAACCGAACTAAAAAGTACAAGGAGCACCGGCAACACAATCTTTACCAACAAATCAACAGGATGACGAGATGTAAACCTAAATGCTCATCTAGTCAAGACAAAAAAGGGAAGTTTGTTGAATTGCACTGAATAAAAGACGACGGACTAATACTGCGACCACGGACCGTATAAGAGACAGTCCATGCCATTCATCGGTTTAAGAATCATAAATCGCCACTAGCATGTGGAAAACTGGTTAAATATTAGGACGGCAAACTACACCAAGCCGTTATTCAACCTATCATCAAAAGGCTACCGGACAGCGAACCCCTCAAGAAGGCTATACATTGAAGTTTCAACTGTCAGCACATTCTTTGAAATGTTATGCAGGCGGGAAAGTCTGTCACACATTCGACCGCGGCGGGAAATGTCCAAGGAATATTCTGCCCTTAACGGCTGGTGTTAGTATCGTGAATGTGATGCAGTGCATTGATGTGGCTGCACGTGTTTGCGAGCACATAGCTACGTGATAAAGAGACACTCATAAGAAAACCATGTAGGTAACATTGACATACAGATACCACTTACCTATCTCGCATCTAACCGAAAGACACAGTACATCCAAGAAATAGTCCCCACACTAAATGGGCCGGACTTACGAATGAAGATACTACAATCCATCTAATAAGTAGTTTCCTAACTCAATGGACAGGACTTTTGGGGAAGCTTATCCGTACACATGATAAGCACTAAACCACTTGTAGATACTATTATACTAGATGTTAGAGCTTATGGTTGTACAGATAAGCTTCCCTAATACATTTGCAAGTCCGAGAACATTGAGTGTGGGTACTGTCTATTAGATATACTATGGTAGATACTGTAGATGTTGATGGCCTATGATGTGCACGGATAAGCTTCTAAAATACATTCGTAAGTCCGATGCGTTTAGTGCGGTACTGCCTATTAGATATATCTACTGTACGAAAGGTACACTATGAGATCCCCGGCCTCTTTGCCGCTGCAGTTGCTCCTCTTATGTATAGCCTTCATACAGCGCCTAACGGCTGACAAGAAAGCATTATCTGTCTCAAAAACACAAAAAAATACCTTTGTGAGTTGGGGCACAGTAGATCTACTATAGGCAGTACCCTTACAAAAATGACCCCACCTGCAAATGTGCTTGCAGAAGCTTATCTGTACACATCAGAGACGCTAAACAAGGAAAAGGCATAATCTTCGTCAAATCGTATTGGTAAGAGAGAGATCGGTGAGCTTTTGCTATTCTGGTACTACGGCGTGCTCACCCATATAGCAAAAAGTTGCTTCACGTATTCACTTATACATAAGCAAAAACTTGCCAATCTCACCAATACATTGGCAAGTCCGGGCGGTATGTCGAACACAGCTGATCGGGTTTTCGGTACATCTCGCTCATGCTCAAGGGCAAAACAATTTGCAATCGTGTGTACTCGCACTGATTTCCCCCCTTGAGGGGCAAGAGGGAGTGAGGTAGCTGTCTAGTATCTAACTGTGAGTTGGGGCTTAAGAATACACCCGAATCTCAGTGTACCCATTTCGGGTAGGGATGAGGTAGGTAAGTGGTATTGTTGTGTCAGTGTGTCGATGTCGTGTGTCGTTCTAGTGTGCGTTTCTTCTTATCTCAGTAAGAATCGGATTCATTTGAAAGATCTTGGATGCATCTACTTATTTCTTCCTCATTTCCTAGGAGAGCAAACATGAATCTATTGAGTAGAATGTTGTTTTCATCAAACTTTTCATAGAGGAATTTTGAAACCTCATTCTCCTAGTGATTCCATTAAGATCCATTACCATTAATCCGAAATGAATCCTTAAGGAAGCTCTGCCTTTTGTTCCCACTGGGATGTAGGAAGGCATAATCAGCTGTGCTCGCAGCAACCCGCAGCCCTGTACTCGCTACAACTAACACCGGCCCTTATGTGCGGAACTTTGCACATGCGACTCCCGTCGTAGGGCAAAGTGTGCAAGACTTTTCGGACTCCAGAAAATTTCAAAGAATCTGCTGAGGATTGAATCTGTATAGTGTTCTTGTTTCTACCTAAAAATCAGCAATGCCTCGAATAGGTACTGATGTCCCGGCTACCCCTTTTGGCTATCAAAAACAGACTATAATTGATTTTTGAAACACTTATACGCTTCTTGAAAACAATTTCGAATGTCCCCAGAATGCCTGCTTTTTCCAATTCGATTGAGAATTCCAACAATACAAGCTGGACATGATCGACTGAGGGATGAGGATGATTCAACCCGGAATATCTACAGTAGAAAAAGAAGGCAAACCTGAATGAAATGACCCGCTTATCGCAACCGTCTTCATACTGGTCCTGCTGCCTTTACTGGTCTCGCACATTGCCAGAGTCAGACTAATCAGTCTTATTAATTTAGTCGGAATACTGAATTCTCCATTAGCGTGTATAGTTTTACACTGGCTATGATATCACGGGTGGTCAATGAAATCGATGCGGCACTGCATGATATCATTTTTTCAATGAATATATGATTCCTACAGACACAATGTGAAGGCTCAGCCTAAGATGGGGCGACGGCGGAGGCCAGGAACCCAGACCGGTTTTAGGGATATGGAATTGGTGAACTTCCGGAAATTTGCTGTCTTTAAAAACTAAATTATTGAAGATCAAGTCGAGAAATCAGAAGTTGGAAGCTTTGAGTATGAAAGGTTTTGTGTTTTTCCATTCTAACATGACCGCAAGCTGTATCTATGCGCATGTTGAAGACATTATTAACCAAACAAGAATTGTCCATTACAGCTTACTGGTGTGTACATAAAGAAAAAATGTCAGGGCACCCCTCCTACCTCGCCAATCAATATAACTAGTTCTGTGTTCACTATCCGTCTGTTATATAAATGTATGGAGTTTATGAACCAAGCTACAGGCCTTCAATCTACCCGCGCTGGCTCAGCAACATCATGTAATTTGTATTTCTGAAACCTAGCTTGATGGCAATACACTGAACTCGGAGCACCCTGAAGGGTATTTCATTTTCTGCTGCTACAGGGACCCCGCTGCGTCGTGTAACTCCACTAGTGGTGGAGTCCTAATTGCAATTAAAGATCGACTCCGCGCCGAACTAGCTTTTTCCCCCTCTGGCTCACCATATGATCGAGTTACCCTATGTGTCTCCCCGCCTAACCCCAATCCATTTATTTTATCTTGTTTCTAGGTCCCCTGTGCTAACCATTTTTACCCAACTTGGTTCACCACAGAGGTCCTTAATAACATCCGCCTAGAACATGCATTGCGGGAGAAGTTTCAAAGAATGCCGCCGATCTTGACCATTTTAAGGCAATGCGCTTCACTGTAAAGTCGAAGGTTAAATAAAATAGCGCATAAAAGATATTTGCTGAGCGTCGAAGCCGCACTTGGTCTCAGTAAGGGGAAACCGTTTTGATCCCACACGGGTCATGCCCGAAACCTCAACCCTTCTTCAATTAACTTTTGAATTCTATAAAAAGGCCCTTATCAACACTATCCTCCTCCTACCACCTACCGTCCCATCTCTCTTCTCTCCTCTTGCTCTAAAATGCTTGAGAGACGCTTCAACGGTTAGCTGACCAAGCAATTCAAATCGTTGCTAAATGCTTTAATTCACAATTTCTCCAAAGCCTTTGAAATCGGTGACCATAATATTCTCATCTCCAAACTCTCTCTAGTCAACTTCCCCCTTCAATCACCTCTGTTCAGGACTTACAACGTAAATTCACCCTGATCTTCTTTTTCAAAAAGAACCTTCCGTATTAGTTACGCTTCGCACCCTCAATCTTCCTTCCCTGCAAGAACGCCGTATCTTCCTTGATATGTGTACCCTTTTCAAACTCTACAATTACCTGGTGAATTGCTTTGCCTACTCCAATGCGATGCACGTAATGTGGACATTTTTCAAGTATCGCTCGCAAAGCTCGACATCCACTTTCACTCCCCGATTCCGAGGCTATGCCGGTCTTAAAACGCTCTACACATTGGGTCCTTTGGCTCTGTTTCCTCCCTTAGCGTTAAGCGTAAGTTAAGCCATTTACTTGCTCCTGCCTCTGAGGACAATACAGCAATTTACTTTTCTGTATGTTGTCTCAATATTTACGTACCACATATATGATTCTTAGGGTACAGGAAGAAATGAGAAACTTTGGCCTAATTTAACGTTGTTAGAAACAGCAGAATTTCCTTCCAACTTTCTAGTATTTTACCTACGTTACTATGCCGAATTTTGCACTTTCAAGATGATTTTAAAGGGCGTTTAGATCGTTTAGGAAGGTGTATTAACATGCGATTATCAAGTCTATTTGAAAATAAATTGGAACGGAATACACAAATACTAATTGAGCCCTTTTATTTAAAATCCAGTGTGAATAAAATTTATACACTCCTTTCACATGGATGGGAAGTGTTGTTTTAAACTTAATATGAAATCATTTCCCTTGCTGCATGTACCAATTGTTTTCCAAACCCCAACAAAATATTTTTGCTTCTTCTGATTCAGAAACTCTTACCACGAAATATAGCTTTATTTTGCGTAGAGTATTAAGAAGATGCTAAAAGATGTAAATAAATATTCCCACTTCATATTATCTACTATACATATTTCAATTGTAAGATTATGTTCACCTCTGCTATAGATATATTGGCCTATCTTAAATAAATATCTGAACGGAAAGGCAAAGTCAAAATCGACCAACCCAGAAGTGGGTCGACCACAAGATAATGCATATAAAAACAAAATTATAAATTTTAACCGATTTACCTGAAGTTTATCACTGAATTATCTACTTTCGAAGCTTACTACGCGTGCCATACTACGACCTTACATTGAACCAAAGCCTCTACACGCATAAATTAAAAGATAAGATATTATAGTTTGTAATTTGTTGATTACAGATGCAGAGGACACAGTAGATTAACGATTGCACTTACGTATGTAGTTCCACGAAAATCAATTTGGGCTTTGTTTGCTGATGAATAAATTGTTTATCCTGTCCATATTGATCCTTATGGAGAAAAGGGTTGGGGGTTATGTTCACTGAATTCTTGCTTCAGATTTTAGGATAAATATTTTTCGACTGTTAGTAGGAAAACAGCTGGACAAACTACTTCCACTTTTCTTCTTAGAAATGTTTTCCACAGAATTGTTTTCAATTAAATTTTTCACACCTGGATATTATCATTAATATGCAGAGACTGTTTGTATTTTCCGGAGATCAAAACCAGAAATTCGCTTGAAATGCAAAGTAATTTATGATTGTTGCTTCGGTTAATAACATTTTTTGAGACTCTTTAATAAGTGTTGAATGTTAAATTTCACATACTAAAGGAATATTTGGAAAATTTGCCAAATTGCCAGAAAACAAAACAGCCAGCTGCACGCTTCAGCTTTAAAAGGTTTTATGTTTCCTTAGTAGTTAGTTTTTTTCTATAGTTGGAGGTGGAAATGTTAAAAAACGCCGCTGCGATTCTTACCTATTAAAACTACCCCCACTTCTCCGGCCATATCCCCGCGGGACTACTATGAAGTATTACTTCGCGAGGAAGGCTTTGGTTTACACTAGCACAACTAGTCGCGCGTCCGTCGCGCTTTCCGGGCCCAATCCAGTTTCTGCAGCTTTTCCTGTATCGCAGTTACTCCTTCTAATTTCACCATCTCCTCCACGAAATTGTGGGGTTCGATAAATGTGCCGAGGGCGTCGTTTAACCTCCCTCTTTCAATCGCGGATCTCGGATACTGGAACATAACATGCTCTGAGTCCTCCGGTGTAGCGGCTCATTCGGGACAGTGTTGACACTCATTCAATCCGAGACGATGTAAGTATTTCCTGTATCAGGCGTGTGCCATAAGGAACTGTATTAGGTAGTAATTCGACTCTCCATGGTTCTACTCGACTAAACTCACAAAAAACGACATGAGTCCAGCGGCCTTTCTCGGAATTATCCCACCGTTGCTGTCATCTCCTGAGTAGCTCCTTCCTAGTGGTTTTCCGGAAGCCGCAGTCACTACAGCCGGATTCGCTTTCCTTCTCCGGTGAAGACAGTATGCTTCATTCTCTAGAAGATCCAAAGGAATCATCATCGCGATGGCACACACTGTCACCGGATACTGTCCTATATGCATTGCACACCTTCAGAGCGATTGGCCGGTATCCCGAACTTACCCTTCCCTGGTTCACTGTGTATTCCAGCATGCACGCCCAGACAGGAACCGCATATAACAGGAAAGATTTCACCCGCCAGGTCCAGTTTCACCACATGGAGCCATGCTTTGATGGCATGAATGGTTTCACTTCCATACAGTTCCACGTCCTGGGGGTGTTACGCAACTACTACCATCGCCAGGTCGTCTGTAAAACCAATCAGTGTTGCCTCTTTTGGCACGCAAAGGTCAAGCACTCCGGTATACATTATGTCCCACAGCAGGTAATTCTTGATCATCCGAGCTAGGTAGTTTAGCCAGGGAACCCTTAATCCAACCCCAGTTGGCTAAGTTAAAGGCATTCCTGACATCCAGCGTCACCACCGTGCAGCACTTGAAGGCTACCAATGCTCCGAAACCCATACTGCCGCTCCGAGAGACCACCCGCTAGCTCGACGGAGGTAGACAGCCTATTGGATATCACCCTCTCTAACAGTCTGCTCATAGTGTCTAAAAGACAGATAGGGTGATACGAAGAGGGTGCACCAAATGGTTTTCGGAACTTCGGTACCAGAACCAACCTCTACCTTTTTCACTGGGCGGAAATACTCCTTCCGCCATTTACGATTCAAATGTACTTTTCCACCATACGGACCTGATTTTAGCAAGATTTGTTCGGAATCCCAACCAATCCCGGAGCCTTATTGTCCCCAATTCATCCACAAATCCCTCGTAGTTCCTTCTTGGTCACCCCGAGGATTGTGAAGACGTCCTGTTGCAGGATGAGGTTCATTTTCTTCCAGTTTGGGGAAAAGAATTTCGATTATTTTGAACAAAAGTCGCAGACACGTCATTTGGGGTGATTTTGCCCTGGAATCTCGTTCATTACAACCTTTTAAGCAGCACCCCACGAGTTCGTATTTGTCTGAATTATTTATAGCAATCCCACTTATTTTTCCGTGTAGCCCTCTTAAGGCTACTTCGAAGGTAGTGGTATTCTTTCCCCGACTGTCGATGTTCTGACTTCCCTCTTGTCCTTTGGTAAAGCCTCCTCGCTCACAGGCAGGAAGCTCTCAACAGCTCGATTTCTTGTTTCCACCAGTAGTTTGATTTACTACTGTGGTGGAACTTCCGCCGCGACATTGTAGCTGACTGACTTTTCCAGCGCCGTCGCCGTCCGGTCATGATCTCCTTCTAATGCCGCAATGAAAGTTTCTTCCATGAAATCTCCCAGCTCTTCTGGTTTTTCCACTTCTCTTATTTACGCGACCTTTGCCTCTTCCGTTTTTGATGTCGAAAAAGATGGCCGCCCGACCATCCCTCTCGCCAACGAAACACTGAGGTAAGTCAGATCGACGATTGAGCGTAGCCCTCTGCCTCGGAAAGTGGTACGCATCCAGCATTGGTTAGTAGGATGTCCAGCTACGCGAACGTCTGAAGCAGGATTTGGCCATTGGTGTTCGTCACTCGACTTCCCCAATCTAAGGTCTTGCCGTCCACATGCCCATATTGTTGTGTTTCCCGATGAGTGTTTCACTTACATAGCACTACCTTAATTTCACATATCAACGTCACGGTGTGTGTGCCTCCATAAGCCTTCTTCATTTTCTTTATTCCGCTTTCTTATATTGCGCTAAAGTTGAATGGTTTCCTTAGCACAGCACAGATATCCTCTTGTGATGTGACTTCGTCTGGGTCTTTACGCTCGATAACTATTTGTTCCTTTCTAACTTTCACTTCATCTTGGTTACATTTTCTACCTGGCCACGAAAACTATCCGCTATCTTCCCACTGGATATGTTTAGCTACAGCATTAGATCCCTCTTCTACGTACGCTTGATGCGACTCACACTGCCAGGAGGTGTCACCGGCATCCCCCGCGTGACTTTGCCAAATGATATCATAATATAGGACAACTTAATGCCACGTATCAGAGCCCTGATATTTTGGTGGATATTTTGCCTCTCCTTGGGGAACTCACAGAGTTCATTTATAGGTTCCCCCAGTCAAACAAATGCTGCTGTAGTTTGCTGCCTTCCACGCTTGTCTTTTTCCACACCGGCAATTCCTTTCCGAGTCAGGCGACGAATCTCAGCTACCTAGGGGCAATGTTGCCCTTACTAGTGACCTCCTAAATTTTGAGCTTCTGCGAAAAGGATCCGGTGTAGATCTCATTTTCACTCCACTTCACTCTCTTGTAACATTAGATACCAAAGTAGCCAAGTTTTCCACTACTGAGGCACTGCTTCCCTCTTTCCCACTCCCAAAAAACGCCGATACTGCACCGTTAAAAAACCCCTTTCTCGTCCTGTATATTTGGTTTGATTTTTGGGTATTCTTAATAATAATAATAATAATTGTTGGCACAACAATCCACATTGGATCAGGGCCTTGAAGTGTGTTAGAGCACTTCATTCAAGACCATAACGGTACACTACAGAACACTGTAGGAGGCAATGTGGTCAGCATTACGCTCGCCCGAGATTATTACCCTGATTTGACTCAGGTACTCATTCACAGCTGAGTCCACTGGTATCCGATGTCAAATCAAGATACAAATGCCACTGCCGCCAGGGAGATTTGAAGCGCGACCTTCCGTACGACAGCCTTGTCCTCTAACCACTCAGCTATCCGGACACTTGGGTATTATTCCCATAGCCAATTTTCATCCACGGGTGGCCGTGGAAGATGGCTGGAAATATCCCCAGCAAGGTGGAGTCCTTAGGAGAAGAGGCACAAATGCTAGCCAAATAGAATCTAATTGTGCTACGAAGCAAAGTCATTGATGAAGTTGCAACCAAGGGTGGTTTCCGCGCCTAGCCCTAGAAAAACAGATCGAACCAGTCCGTTTGCAAGAGTCCACAAACAGAGGACTCAAGAAGGCGTATGGAGTCATGCAAATGGCAACTATCAGCTTACCGACTAAAGCAGCATTTAAACTGTTGACGGCTGATAAAGTACCAATAAGATGGATCGTTTGCCGATTCAGAAAGCGTGCGTACCTCAAGCGCTGTTTTAGATGCGTTGAATTTGGCTACACAGCGGCAAAATAACAGGTTAAAGAGGTGTAGAAAATATGGGGAGGAGGTCGTATATTGAACAAGTGCAAGAGTAAACCTGAATTTTGTTATGCAAGAGACAAAAGGTCGTCTGCTCTCGGCAGGTAAGAGCAGATCCTACGTATTTAGGAGTCTCTTGGATGCAATAAAGAAATGAGTTCGATACAAATCAATCTGAACCATTACGAAGCAGAACAGGACCTACTCACACATACCGTCTGTGAGAAGAGCATTACAGCATCACCTAACATAACCACATCACCAAGCATCACCGCACTACCGCACTACAAAAGTGCTGTTGTAACATAACATCACCTAATATTATCGCATTACCGTATTATGTTACAAAAGTGACGTTTTAATATAGCATCACCTAACGCTCCTCATAGTATAAGATGCAGCAGTTGTCGATGCCGACGTTGAGTATCGGGTTGGCTTTGGGCTTGCTTTCGGCTGATTTCGGACTGGCTCTAAGCTATGTTAGAAAACGATTTCGGGTGCAGGTGACTACGCGGAGGCTGATTCTTGGCTTTAAGTAACTGATTTATAATGTTACGGATTGGAATGAATGTCAGTTGCTGGTTGATCTGCGTATGACGTTGGTCTACGTTATATTTCCAAGTACAAACGGCCGAGGCAACTACCGAGTGCTGATACAGGCTATTAGTTGGGAATCTGTTCTCTCAGCTTGTTTTGATGTGAAAATGTGTTTTCGATTTTGTTTGTGATAGGCAAACTAACATAAATTCTAATTCAAGTAATGCTCGGTCACAAAAATTATGATTCCCTGTGCTTTGCATGTGAAAATATTGTACTATTTATTATCTTATATCCCTCAGCGGAATTTTTTTTTCTCTTGCATGAAAGGTCCTTCTGGTACCCATTTGACGTCGTCATATACTTGACATGGTAAATGTAATAAATGCAGGGCTAATTATTGTTGTGGGAAGTAATATTTGACACTTAATGATGGTTGGTTAATGATATGGCACCATAGGTACGATGTGATATTACTTTGTAATATCCCCTTTTTCAAAACCCGATATTATATCACATTACCTACTAAAGTGACATTTTGCGCACCTCTAATATACAGCTATGCTCCACCAAGGGTGAAGATGATGCAATACGAGTAAATGCTGGGTAGTAGTCAAAACCACAAAATCCTAGCGGGTGAATTCAAGACTTGGGCAGTCGAACTAGGAGCACCAGATACTATATTTTCCTTACTGGAAATGTATACATTTTTTAGGGGCAGGCCCAAGCTTAGCAGCAAACTTGATATATGCGAGTACCACATTGACGAGGAGAATGGCCTGGCTTGTCAGTCAACACTATTTATAATATATATAGGCAGTGCTGTTTCAGATCGAAGGTGTGGTGATGTGCATTGTCGGGGATCTGGAAATCAGAGTTGGTCTACGAAGATGTTTCAAAGGGATGCATTCATAGATTTACTATTGGAAAGGTATAACCCCAATGGGGCGGCTTCAAAAAAAAGTAATATAAATGGTGAAGCCCATAATGAGAGCGCCAAATTCTCATCAATAGGTGGTCAAATCATTGCAACAACCAAGCAATCGCGAAAGTGCGGGCTGCATATTTTCGAGCAAGAAAGATCTACCCACGACCTAGAAGAGAACCAGATTTCCGCAAGAAACGGCCAGTTTGTCTGAACCTTCTAGATAGAATTAATCTGGGTATACGCGCCAGCACACGAGATAATGCCTTGAAGAAATTTGCACGGGGGCAGACTAGAGCCTTTGGAGAATAGCGTACAGGGTTTTTATGAAGAAAATAATGGCGAACACCACAAATCACCTACCCGCATTTTCTTCTCGAGATAGTCTTCCACCGCGTAAACATTTATGCAAAAAATATAAAAGTTAGGTATCTTTACCATATCTTCAGAAACTGAGAAGGAGCTTGTTGAGATTTGTCCAAGAATCACTGGTAATAGAACTCACCCCCCCCTTAAGCGCGCTGTTAAGAGCATACCTGATTAGTTTATAGAAGGAGTTTTCCATGTGCTGTGGAAAAGGAAAAACCTAGCTTTGTTACCGAAGCTCAATAAACAATTGGGACAGCCATCATCATACCACACGATTTGGAGTGGTAGCAGATAGAAAAAAATGTTATCTGGAATAGATTTCTCCTTATCCTGGAGTATAGGAGTAGCCTATTGGAGCGTTTGCTCAATTTTTGTCTAACTCCTTCATCGATTGACGCTGCTGACGTAGTTTTCAGACTGGCTCAAGATGCGATATACTCCAATAGATGCTATGCCGGACGTTGCAATGTATTCACAGAAAGGACACTTTGGTACGACATGGATAAGCTACTTACGCAGTACATCGTCCAGCAGGGGTACTACAGGATTCAGTGTTGCGTACTCTCCTATCGCGTTATCAAAGCGCGGAACAAAAGACGGAGGTGTCTTGATTACTAACTCAAGCAAAAGAAATACAATTATTAGTGGTGACCACAGTATCACTAGAAAGCCAGTTACCAGATACCTGGGGGTGATGATTGGCGTGAATATCCATTTCAAGAGACACCTAGACTCTGCCTGTGCACGGATGCTGCCTAATATTGATTTTTTTTGCCGACGTGTTTCGCTCTATACACTGCGACATTTGGGGGAAGCACTACCGTACGAAAACAATCAGAGGAGGGTAAACCTAAAATACCCCTTAGAATGTGTTATTGCTTGAACTGTCTCCGCGGATATCCTGCGAATGAGGCACGCAGTCAGTACGAGAAAAAGAGAATAATTCTGCCTGAAAACAATACCGAATACCAAAAGGTGGCAAAACTGGAGTCGCTGGAGAAATGGCAGCAACGGGGAAAGTCCTGGGGGGTTTAACGTCAGCACCTGCCATGAAGGCATAATCCCACGGTCCTCTTCGGACACGGATTGATTTTGGGACCACAATCAGAGCCCCGCCATGCAAGCACAGCGGGCCTGGTTTATACTTAGTGCAGGCTAAGCATTCATAACTAAGGAGTACGGCACCCGGGTTGTACAGCGCAACTCCACGCTCGAGCTCCGAGGAGCTCTGCCTGCAATGTAGGCATAACCGCAACCACCATGAAACTCCCACTAGGGGGCCAACCGCAAATAACCGAGCCGAGAAGACATCCTCCATTTTCCTGGAGCATATGCTCTCAGGGGCCCATCCCGGTTCCCATGGTACCAGATAACCTCCGGTGAGGCTTCGTGGCAGAGCCACTTCAGATGAGTTCCTTGCAGACTCGGGTCTGATCGCCCTCCTCGAGTACGTGGGGACGGAACTCCCCAACGGGCAGCAACGGGGAGATGACTCGCAGAGAAGTAGCCGGACCCACACTCTGATGCCCCGTAATAATGAGTGGAGATTAACCACTACCTGAGCCAAATCCTGCCTGGCTATGTCGGTTACAGAAAATATTCGCACTTATTCAGGTTGATTCTCCCTTTTACCCTAAATGTGGTTGCAGAGTTGAGGGCTTGGAACATGTCAGCGATTATGAAGGAGATTATGTTTGATAGAGAGACTTACATATAGACGGCAACCATCCCACTACCGACAGAGGCAGCGCCTTGGACTGCACATCTCTTTAAAAATATGCTTCAATTTTCTCTTGTACAGACAGGCTATATACAAGTGATCAGTCAGAGCCATGTGACCCGTTGCGGGGAAATGGGTCACGTTGCAATAATAAATGAACCCCATAGAAACCCTAACAAAAATGGGGGCTTTGTGGGCATATGGTGTTCAAGTGATACAAGCATTGGTTTCATGTAGACAACAGGAGGCAGCATATACGTCTATAACTGCTATGTTCCTTCAAGTCTTACGTTGGCTACATCAAAGATATGTCGGACAAATCGCCTTTGTACGCGGAAAGTCTGTAAGTTTAACGTGCAAACTAAAAATGGGAAAGTTTACTAACGAATAAAGAGCGTTTGGGACTTGTACGTGCCCGAATGATTGGGTTGGTCTGTGAAAAAACCGACAAGCAATCAGTTATGGAAGTGTGGTTAGACCAGGACACTATACCGTTCACACCCCCAGAGAGAGGCTTACAAATCATGAAGCGCATCCTCGCATCCGAGAAGTTACACTTTTCCCAGATCTAGCTGCTATTGGTGTAGTGAACTATTTGATCTTTGATCGGTTTGTTACCGAACCTAGAGAAGGAACTAGAGCAGCCTACCTGCAAGGAAGACTGCTTCAAATAACTTCTTACACAGGCGGATATAAATTCATGGGGAAGTGTTTATAGGATTATAATGGGAAGATTCAAAAGTCAGACAGCGTAGAACATCAAATATCCTGATCTCCCACTGAAAATTATTAAAAGTTTAGACCATCCTTAGATGTGATTGTGACACCTGCTGTAATAACCGAAGATGCACTAGAAATTTGCAGTAGACTGCAAGATATTAAAGGAAGTTGACAGTATACTAAAAAAAAGTCCTTAATCTGGTTATTAAATGGGGGCCGGATTCATTTCATTTCCACTCTTGTTGGATGGGTTATTTCCTGATATATGCGTTATCGCCTAAAGCTAGTAAACCTCCTGTTGAAGCATTCCCTTACTGACCTTTGTGTCTATTGGACAGTATTGGGGAAATGCTGGAGCACTTAATTTATAATAGATTGCTTCCGGCTTTAGAAAGTATTGCAGACAAATCAATTCGGCTTCCGTACGGTTAGATCAAGCATCGGCGTGACAAAGTGCCGGAGTGTCAAGACGGCCAAAGGAAAGCTTATAAGGAGGTCTGTGGCGGTAATCGTAGTACCCATTTATCCAGCTATCGAACAGAGGCAAGACTTTGGTACGACACAGATAATGTATCTATGTAATTCCTGCAGAGACAATATATTCTACCCCCACAGGTTTACACTGATTACATAGCAGTAAATGTCGTACAGATATGTAGTTGTCTTCATGCGAAGCAATCATTGCTATAAAGAACTGCCTGAAGGATGCAGGTTACATGAAACGACTGCTTGCATCGGAATAGAAAGCCCCATCATCACTTTAAAACCGGCAATACCTTGAAGTAGTGAACGTGTCCACTGTAAGCATGGGCTTGGCAAGAATGATGCCGAATGTTGGTGCTGCCTTGATGCCCCCGTGAGCTACACACAACTAGTGTGGGGGCTCTATGCTATTCTACGTAACGCCAGTTTTGGAACTGCAAAATGAGTGTGATGTAAAGGAAGATCACCTTAAGAGTATATTATGGCTTTAAGAACTGTCTTAAACATAGCGACCTACGCAGTAGCCGTAACGATGCCGATCAGCAATTCACCAATGAAATAACGTGTATCTTTGCTGCACCTGATTCCACCTCTAATCGGCATGCGAAAGTCCCCAAAAAGGGAGGATAGGATAAGTAGATGCCAACAATGATAGAAATGGAGAAAAGAGGGGCTGAGCTCATAGATCGATTCGCAGCTTCAGGATGTCAACGCAGAGAAGGTGTGGTGTGATAAGGCATGATCTCACAGAGTTTCACACCGGACTGAACAGTTCACTTAACTGCCCCAGCTATTACGGTGTTCGAGAAAACCCAGGGCACGTCTTCTTCATTATCCCAGATTTGCAGAGTGAAGGGTCTAAAGGAGATATTGGCAGAGACAGTAGCACCGGAAAATTTAATTGTTTGCCTGCCAGGACAGGATGAGAAAAGAGCGATTGCATGCAATCGATGGGCAAAAAGAGAGGCTATAGCGGCCCCGTCCCGGAACGTAATACTTTCCAGTGATTACGCAGAGAGCAAGACAAGAAGAAGGGATGGCTTTAATGAGTAAAAATACCACACATAGAATTTTATCTCCGGCAGAAAAAAGACAAACAGTGATACAATTCTGATATGGTTTTGTATTCTATATAGTCGTAAATAAAGGTGCCTTCTAGAGTAATAAATGTCCATCTCTACATCTTGACATTCTCATAAAGCAGTGCATATGACACTCTCATATAAGGATCATGGAATATTAAACTTTTAGTAAAAATCAACCTTAAAAAAACTGTACCAATGATATCATGCTCGAAATCAAGGAGCAAGCTATGTATATGTGTTTCAATTTACGGTCAGTTGACACCTTAATCGATTATATAGTGTGTCATGTCTGCCCAATTACCTACGACTTCATACATTTTATGACAATAATTTGAATTCAAAGTCTTTACCTTGACCGCACATTGAACATCATAAATACTGAAGTGATACTGTGACTGCAATAATTCAAGTTCGTCTGCAATCGAACCCGATGTCACCTCCATCATTTCCATATTATATACCGGGAAATGGAAATAAAACAAACAATAGTGTTGAAAAACTTTCTTGATATTCAGCTTAGCCTAGACTGAACCGCTTCAAATATTAAAAAGGACTCGTGTAAACAAAACGACACGCTATTCTCTCTTTGCCATATGTAATATAAAAGGCGGTGAGCCCCCAATGGATTGCTTAGTTGTTATTCTATTACCTCGTGCACATATCTCTCAGGAGACGCGCTAGAATGGTGTTTGATAGGCAAATTCGGACAATTTTAAACCCCAATCAGAAGAGGTTCCTTCAAGATGAGATGCGTTACAAGGAACGCCTGGAGCGTATGCAGCGTGAGAGCATCGCCTCTACAGGGCTCTACGCAAGAACGGAATCCATCATGGACGATCCTAATCTACTAGACCATCATGACTCCTTTTACCACACCACGAAAAGCTTATTGGTAATGTTTCAAATCATGGGGGTAATGCCAATCAAGAGAAATCCACCGATCCCGGGACACGAAAGAACGACATTCAGATGGTCAGGAGTTTTCGCATGGGCCGTATTCATCTACTGCGTGGAACTGGCTGTAGTCGTTTTCGTTGGATACGATCGTGTAGTAAATTTTATAAACAATTCAGATAAAAGATTCGACGAAGTCATCTACAATATCATATTTCTGAGTATCCTTATGCCACACTTTTTACTCCCGGTGGCTTCGTGGAAGAATGGCCCCCAAGTGGCGATATTCAAAAATATGTGGACAAACTATCAATGGAAGTATTTAAAAGTGACCGGAACGCCTATTGTATTTCCCAATTTGTTCGTGCTAACTTGGTCATTCTGTGTCCTTTCCTGGGTTATAAGTGTTGTGGTAATTTTACCACAATACTTTCTTCAAGAGGACTTCCAACTGTGGCACACTTTTGCGTATTATCATATAATTGCAATGCTAAATGGATTCTGCAGTTTATGGTAAGTTTTCTTAAATTGGTTAGCGTAGCTTAAATTTAAACCACTGTTTAAGACAAGACCAAAAAGTTTTCAATAGCTTAGCAGAACTTATCTCAATTTTTAAATAGTTTTATCACTTTATTGTATATAGCTAGATTTTTTAAGTTTCAACTTTTTCTTAAAACCCAATAAACTTATAATAGTGCTTGGAAAATATCTGAGTTTCTTGGAATGATAAATTTCCGGGAGACATAAGTTGTTCTAACTTACTTCGTCTTTGAAAAATTTAAATTTTTACTTTCTTCTCACTTTCACTTCACTTTTTACCCCGACAGCTTATCTTGACTATCCTTTTGCCAATAGAAAGAAGGAAAAGAAATTCAAAAGCTCCAGTAGACAGCCCATTTAGAGTATATGGAAGTCATACAATTCCCACAGCCAACCTATTCACAGGTAAGGTGGAAAGTAAATCACCACCTGGAAAAGTCAGAAACACCCCGACATGGGAGTGTAGCTCCCCCCTGTAGAAGAAGATTAATTAAATGCTTAAGGAGATGCGGCAGTTGTTTTTAGCTAGCAAAAATACTTTCGGATATCAAACTTTCCCCTTTTATTTGACACCGATGTCCTTTGAAGGCATGGCCACATGTCACACGTTTTTCGACCTGTTAAAATAATTGCAAAATTTTCATCAAATTTTCCATATATTACCGTTTGTTTCACAAATAACTAGATTAAGGAAAATAGAATGGGAAAAAATAATTTTTTTTCAGTGTGATCACCCCAACGAAGTACTAACAAAATACCAGCAACACTTAACCTGGCCGATCTAGCGAAAGCCACTCTTTACCCAATGTAGTGTATTGTGTATCTATACATATAATAGATAATTTTAGACCCTTACTGTGGTCAGCCCGTGGATATATTACCGACTCTATTTCTAAAGCAATATAATTTAAATTATTGCTCACTTAAGCTGGTAGTGTTCAATTATTTTATAGTAAATTTAACAAACATTTAAAAGGAAATTTCAGAAAAAAGTGTATTTTATGATCATGCGTTTTAAACATGAAATCTAACTTATAAATTTTAAAATAACTGCCTCTGGCCCTAAATGCCGTTAAAATCGTTCTCGTGCACGAACTATTTCTTATCGCCCAAAGAATACTAAGATACCAGTCTCGGCGACCAGACGATGTATTCATATTTTAAAGTAGGATTTATTATGAAGGCCTTAATTCAGCGGACCAATTATGGTAAAAGTCCGCAAGTATGACAGCACCAGCATTTCCAATATTATCTGTGGATATGATACTTCTGCGTTAGTTTGGAGCCAAGATGAATATCAACAACTTCTGTCCTAGAATATAACAGATCAGCCATCACAACCCGCCACTCTGAACATAGGAAACATTGAAAAAGACATTTAATGACAATACCAAGCTCTCTTTATGTACTCTTTTAGACAAATTATTTAAAGAAGGAAGAAGACTCGTTAATGGTTAGGAGCGCTTTTGTCTTTCTTCGACATCTACCAGTAAGAATCACATCAAATAAATCATGCATTTACTGTGTTGGTCGCGAAACTCAAAAAACCATTTTATGGTCATGGTTTTGTGTTGACTAAAGAAAAATAACAGCTAAATTTTGTTTAAAAATTGAGGGGCTCCTAATTCCGCCAGCCACTTCATGGCAGAGTGGGCCAGTTGGCAGGCAATTTACTTCCACGGCTGTGGTCCACCGATCCGTCATTATTAGGCAAGCACTTAGCTTGCAGAATTAGACTTGAAGTTTCGTCAAGGTCAAAGGTAACTCATCAGACGCTGCCTCACCTCTGCGTGGGAGCTACGTGACCGAAGTGGCCTCATGGTGGTATTTGCTACCAAATGGTCCAGTCCGCCCTCAGGACTCCCACATTTCCTAAACAAATTTGAGTCTAGCTTCGGCAGTCTTTAGGCCTTAATTTTTATTCGGCAGGTTTGTTCTCAATATAATTTATACTCATGTCGTGTTTTTGAATTAATATAAGGAAGCAAATACTAAATTAGCATCAAAGTTCTGCTGCAGTTCCTCGGAGGAACTTCCTTATTGGACTTCCTCACTCGCCAAGGTAAGTGTAACCAACAACGGAATGTTTTACCGCCCATCTTGGGTTTTTCAACAAGTTTGTAGAATATACCCATTGAAATGCCCTCAAATAGTGTTGAATAAAATTTATACAATGTACCATACAATTTTTTCATTACGAATGAAATCGAAAATCTTAAAAAGGCGCTGCTGCGTCAGGTTGCATGATTTGGTCCACACTAGCATGATTAAATCACACGTCCGTTGTGTTCTTATGGCTTGATCCAATTTCTATAGCTTCTTTCTATTATTATTCCGTTTGCCACGCTCTAATTTGTTTTGGACCTCATCATCTTTTTCCCGAGAATATGGAGTCTGATAACTAACTCTATAGCTCTTTCCTAGCGGCTTTATGAAAGTCCACAGTCACATCGAGCGGATTCGGTTTCTTTCTCTGGCCTCATTCACAAGAAGATTCAAGGCAATCACTCCCGCGATGATATACACTACTCACCCAATACTATCCTATATATATACGTTGCACACCCTCAGCAGGGTTGGCCAGAATGCCATATATATTTTTTCGGCCCGTCATCTCTACCGTACCAAAAAAGTTTCTCCGAGAGGTAACTAACCAATTTACCTAAGGTACTCTTAATCCAACACCAATCAGCTGAATTGAAGACATTCCAGATACGACGACATGAAGAGGGTGCGCCAAGCGGTTATTAGGGCTTCGGCAGGAGAACTAATCTCTGCCTTTTCCAGTGGGCAGAAGATACTCTTTGCACCATCCACGATTCAAATGTGCTTATGAACCATGTGGACCTGATTGAAACAGCCAGCTTCAGGATTTTTATCGAAATTCCATCCAATCCCGGAACCTTCTCACCTCCAATTCGTCCACAAACCTCTCGTAGTTCCTCTTCTGTCACCTCGGGAATTGAAAACACGTCTTGTTGAAAAACCCGTCCGATTTCTTCGTGTTATGTGAAATAACTGCAATTATTTCGAACAAGACCCGTGGTCATTTCACGAATCTTTTCCATTACAAACTTTTAGGCGACGTCACATTTGTTCATATTTGCCCCAAGGCGTAGCTGCCAAACTCTATCTCCACCTTCGCGTAGTGACCGCTGGGAGCTCTTTCTTAACGAAAGCCTAAGAGCCTAAGAGCCAGGACAAATTGTGGAACTGGTCTTCAAGGGGATTGGGTACAACAACAACCGTACACGGAAAACAACCTGTTACGAAGTGACAAAAGGATCCTCGGACTGAACGGATTTTACAATCCCGAACCCAGCAACGAAAACGGAATAACGAATTGTGCTTTCCTTATGGAACGTACGCTACCTGCACAGATCTCATGCTACCCAGCAGCTGTCCGATAATATATAATAATAATCGTTGGCGCAACAATCCATGTTGGATCAGAGCCTTGAAGTGTGTTAAAGCACTTCATTCAACCGTAACGGTGCACTACAGTAGACTGTAGGAGCCAATGTGGTCAGCATTGCGCTCACCCGAGATTATTACCCTGATTTGACTCAGGTACTCATTCACTGTCTTGCGCTCTAGCCACTCAGCTATCCGGACACCCGCTGTCCGATACTCTCTTTAAATATAAAAGCGCTACAAGAGATGCGCTGAATAGGGGCCGGGTTCCTGCAGGACAGCCACTTCACCATATATTATATTGGCCATCCGATAAACTATGTATTTCCTAGGAGGAGTTTTCTTAGTCAACCAAATGAAACCTGCTATTATCGGCTGGCGAAACAAATTTAGAAATGTAAGCCCCAGTAACGTTCACGTCCCTAAAGAGGGGACTGCAGAGTCGGAGAAGGATACTTCTAGGAGGCAGTTAAACGAACCCTCGAAGCCTGTCCCAGGTACGTAGACACAGTGCTCTTATCCAGGCAGAATAGAGATCCTTGTGATGAAGCATCAATAAATGATCTTCACAACCACTTGCGGAGCATTATCATTGATGCAGAGACTTATGACGAAGTCGAGCGGAGAAGTGACTTCACAGATAGAAAAAGGAAACCTGGAAGAACAAAAAATTCTGAGAATTCGAAAAGTACAAGGAGCAACCGTACCAGGCGCGGAAGTTTTAACAACTAGACAAAGAGGCAAATCTAATTTCGGTCAGAATGGGAATATTGGAGGGTTGCATAATTTGATTAACTGCTCCACAACCAGAACGTCGGCGAGTTGGAGGTCCCGCCAACTGAAAACGACGGACAAATACTGACACCACCAAGTACAAAAAAAATAATCCGTCCAATTCTTCGACTTAAAAACCACAAGTCGTCTGAAGCAGACTTATGCTGAAGGTAGGGGACAGTGAATCAATCTCTCAAAACTGGCATTATCTATTACATACATGAAAAGTGATAAATCATGCTGTGCAGCAATTATGAATGTATCACGTTGCTGAGGGCCATCCATAAGATATTCTCCACTATCTTGCTAGGTCGGATAGTCCCATACGCTCAGAACATCATTGGCCCATACCGAAGAAGTTTTACGCCAGGCAAATTAGCAACAGATCCGATTTTTTCCTGCGGCAAGCGACGGAGAAAGTGTTGGAATATGGCCATCAATTGCACCATCCTTTCATCGACTTCAAGGCCACCTATGACAGCGTAGCCAGATTAAAACTTTACACGGCCTTGAAAGAATACGTATCCCAACGAAATTGATTAGACCGACTAGGCTGACCCTAGCCAATTTGCGAGACCAGTTAAAAGCAGCAGTATCACTCTCAAGACCATTAAACATCTACAACGGTCTAAGACAAGAGGATGCCCTATCATGCGTCCCCCTGGGAAAAGTGATCCGTGATACTGAGGTGAATGCGAGAGGCAACTACATCAAACTACTGGCCAACGCTGACCATATCGACATCATGGGAAGAATAACCCGAGGTGTACACATTGCCTTCATCCACTTCAAGAATGCGGCGCCAGATCTTCGGAAGCAAGACGAAATATACGGTGGCAACGTCAGCGCCAAAAAAAAAACGAAAGAACGAACAACATCGAATCGCATTGGTCAAAGGAGACTACAACTTTGAGACCATTGAAAATTTATCCTACCTAAGGTACAAAATCGTAACCGATAGCTGGTATGATGCAGGGATGTCTGGAGTTACTTATTAAGACCGGGCTAGACAGGATTCCAGTTGTTGCCCCGTTGATCATGATGATGATACCTGACTCATATTTTCTAGTGCTCTTCCATTCGGGTCGTCATTCCTTCTAAAGCCGCCAAAAATGTCTCCTCCTGTTTTTTTTACTTCTGCTGCATTGACTGTCGCCTCCTCTGTTTGAAATGGAAAATCGCTTCGTTGGGGTATTGTTCACTCACCCATCAGACCATCCTTGTCGCCAACAAGTTACTGATAAGTCAGAAATTGTCCAAAATAGTAAACTGATTAAGGGAGAGCTTTTCATTTTTCAAGGTTTTTTCTAGCAACAACTTATACGAGTATTTCAATAAACAGGATCTTTCCACTCCAAACAACACTACAGCAAAGAACTAACCTAGTTTCTGTTCTAACGTAGAAAATGTCTTAAAAATTATTTGCAGTTCAAAGCCATAACAAACATTTTTAAAAAATTGGACGTTTTTCAGGTATGTCAACTGCAACGCATTTGGATTTGCCAGTCGCGCCCTTGCAAAAAGTCTACAGGAAACACTTGAATCCAAGACGGCTGATAAATTAATCGAATACCGTCATTTGTGGGTTGACCTTAGCCATATGATGCAGCAGTTGGGTATGTACTCATGTTCCTTGAACAATTCATAAATACCACCTTGAACACATAGCAGCCAATTAAAGCTGTGTCAACTCACGATAGCAGTTGAATTATTTAATCATATTGAATATCGACTTCTGCTTACCTAACAATTCGATTCAATTCCAGGTCGTGCTTACTCAAAAATGTATGGTATTTACTGCTTGGTCATTTTCTTCACTACTATCATTGCTACCTACGGCGCGTTAAGTGAAATCATCGATCACGGAGCTACCTACAAGGAGTTCGGCCTCTTCGTCATTGTCCTTTATTGTATGTCCTTGTTGTTCATTATATGCAACGAAGCATACTTTGCTTCGAAAAGCGTTGGGTTGGATTTTCAAACAAGATTGCTGAATGTAAACCTGACAGCTGTGGATGATCCAATACAGAAAGAGGTTGAAATGTTTTTAGTGGCCATTGAGAAGAATCCTCCAAATATGAATTTGGATGGATACGCGAACATAAACAGAGAATTGTTAACATCGGTAAGTTTAATGGACTTTCTTAAGCCACGGAAACCACGGTATACGGAATCTAATTAAATCCACTTTTAGAATATCTCCTTCATGGCCACATACCTAGTGGTTTTACTGCAATTCAAGTTGAGTTTATTGCGGCAAGGCATCATAAGCGCCATGAGGGCAAATGCAACAATGGCTAGACAACATCAATAAGAAATAAATCGAGTTTCTTCATTAAAAACTACGATTTGTAAAACATTGGCCTATAAAAAAATTACCGTATTAATTATTGAAATTTTTGATAATCTCTCTCTTATTAAAAGTTTAGAAACAAGCACCTGCTAAGCAATAAAATTTAAAGATGCTTTAATAAACAAGAATACGTAAATACTTTTATTATCCTCTACAAATTTAGGACGGGTACAACCCATCAACAAGGGTAGCTTTCGTTTTCTCGTCTAGTTATATGGAGGGCGGTTGTTGGGTGGTTTTTTCGAAACCCCAATAAAGGTATCGAGGACCCCCATAATGCTTACTTTCTTCAACTAGAAGATAAGTGGTGGAACTCAAGGTAGGACTCTTCCTACTCTACAGTATTGTGCTATTGTACTACGGAAAGAATAGCGGAAGTAAGCTTGAAAATAGTGTTGGATTATTGTTTCTATTATGAGGATAACATGGTCATCAGGATGCCGGATAAATGCTTATGGAAATCGCTAGGCGCTTCTCATCACCGTGTGGCCGCTTTCGGACAGGATACTGTGAGATTTCGAACCGGAAATCCAGAAATATTTAAATAGCAAAATATAGTGTTACGCATCATAGAAGATCTCCAACGCAGAGGAGATTTTTGTAAGAAATTGCATGGAGACCAGGAGAGGCTTCCTGAAGGTGACATTTTGATCGTGATAAATGTTCTGAATGCCCAGGTATGTCCTGAAAAACTTTCCTCGGATATGAACGGAAACTCGATCTTGGAGACCATAACGATAATAGTGGAAGGTTTGTGGATTTCAATAGCTTCCACTGTCAATGACGCCAGATTGTTCGAGTACAGAGCTTACTGCAAAGTCATTTGGATATCAACTGATTGACCACTTTGCAACTCGTAGTAGATTTAGGAATTGTCTTCTAGGTGGGCATAATAAGAGAGATGCTGACATCGGCATCGATCGCTATCTAATGTAGCTTGCTTCGCTTACGCATTACGCTCGCTACCTCTCGCAGCGTGGAAGAACTACGGTCCCCCAAGGTGAAAATCGACCGACCATGTGGCCCCATTACCCTGTATGTGTGTGCGTGGGATAGGCAAAGCCTCTGAGCATTCAAAGCATAGTGGCCTATTGAACTCGATTCCACCGTCTATTAGATTATGCCAGATTCGTTTATATATCGCAGGATTTATGTAAGTGGATGCGATGCTACCCGCTTTTGCTGGAGAACATAAGCAACCAAAGTCTGGTGTCTGATGCATTCATAATGTGGCGTGTGTTTGCTTAAGGTGGGGGAGAAACAAAGCCTCTTAGCACTCAGAATCTAGTGGTCCATTGCATTCGATTATATGCATCGACCGGAATATCCCGGATTCGTTTATGTATCGCAGGATTTCCGTTAATGGATGTGATGTTACCCGCTGTAGTTACAGAATATCAGCACCATAAATCTGATTCGTCCATAAGCGGGCCACTAACATAGAAAAAGTTCCCTGGAGTCCGCTTCTTCATTACAGAATGGACACGTATCATCTTGGAGAAGTTTGTTCTGAGAATCCTGTTCTGAACGTATGCCCAGCAGGTGAATTATGGCCAGTCAGAATGTCTACAATACTTCTGCAAGTTTTCCTACTTTTTGGCAGGAAAAGTTTGTTGTGTTTAGCAGCATTAAACTGCCATCTGTCATTATGGGAAGCTTGTTCCCAGTTTTTGACCGCAACATCTGCCAATGCTACTGACACCCCAGTTGCTGGGAGTCCCGGTCCGGGCATGATGGAAATTAAATCCCCTTTTGCTAAAGCATCCGAGTGTTCATTTCCCTCTCCACCACCATGGCCCGAAGTAATGTGTCAAACGGTTCCAGGCTAGTTCTCTGATGACAGGGAGGTGTTAGTTGGTAGTCCGCCAGCGTGTTGTTGCGGGAGTCCAACTCTCTGTGCGTAAACGCATTCACCTACCCTATTCCCAAAAAAAAAAAAAAAACCATGGCCGGGTACCCAGAGTAGTTCCACCGTATAGAATCCTCAACAAACAAAGTTCAAACAAATCGAGAATCAGAAAGCATTGCCAAAACTGGATTCAGTTCTCGCAATAACTCTTCCAATGGTCTGTGGCCCCCCACGCCCATTGTTTCGCCATAGATCTAATCGAATTAGTCTATGTGCTCATTCCAGTGCTCTGAATAAACAAATCCAAGGGCTGTAAATAAGATAATGCATTCAGAGCTTCGGCATATGTCGTGCTCATGGTACTGGTGATTCCCAAACAAACAGTTCTTTGCATTGTGGATAGTTTACAGCGAAACCTCTTTTATCTCACCTTAACCCACCACACTACGGATGCATAACACACACATGTCCACACTTCTACCTGAAGCCTAAATCCCCATGTCAAGGCAAAGTTCTGCCTACACAACCCATAAGCTGTGAGAGCTCGTTTCATCTTTTCCTCTACATGTTGTTCCAAAGAAGCTTCTTGTCTAAAATAACTCCAAGAAAGTTGAAGGGTTGTACCCCTCATCTCTGAAAGGCAAAGTCCATTCAGTTTCCCCTTTTTGTAAATAATACCATTGCGGCTTTATTTGGATTTACTGAAAGTCAATACTTAAGACATCAATTGTCAATCAAATCAACGGCGCGTTATGTATGTCTACACACCGCTCCGACCAACAGCTAGCACAGGCACGTCGTCTGCATAAGCTTGGGCATGTATTGGCAGATTTTACAGAGCAGACTCACAGGACTTTCCACGTTGGTAAACATGTTGGTTTTCATTTTGTGCGTGCGACCTTAGTGCCTTTTCGCGAATGTGACGCTAAACCAGTTTCTCCAGCCATTTCAGCGGAAATTATCTTAAGTTCTTTATATTTGAATAGTTATCTTTCCAGGCTTAGGGTATGAAAACAACCTTAACCTTCTACAAAAAGGCAGGCACGTAACCTAGATCAAGACATCCTCGAAAAATATTCCTTAGAGGTTGCTTAAGAAGGTCATCCCTTGTGAAGGTCTTCTTTTTTTACTTTTTTTAGAAATTTTTTGTGGAGAACTGGATAAGGTACAAATGCGAATTTTTCACCATATATGTATTAATATCTTGCAGAATGATAACATCGTTTGTTACTAAAATGCAGAGCAACTTAAACACCCATCTCCAAAAAAGGCGTTTTTTCCGCTGCCACGCTATAGGGCGCTGTGCTCATCTTAAAGAAAAAATGTAAACCGCATTTTAACGTACAGACTTAACCACTGCCCGCAAACTACAATTATTAGAACATATTGAAAGCTAAATTTGTTGGGCCTTTTGAAATTTTTTTTTTGTGAATTTTGATTTTTTTTAAGGATTCTTTATTGATTAAAAAAAACTACTGAATAAATCGCAATTATCCTAGTTTACGGACCGTAGAAATATGTTCTAAATAATTTCGTGAATGTCGTGAAATTTCAAAGAATTTCGTTGGATAGATTTTGGGCTATGGTGTCAGCAGATTTTCAACATGCAGTTTCGACAAAAGCGCATTTACAAAGTACAATGCGATTTTCAACAATAAAATCTTAACTGAACGTTAATTTGCTATACCTAGTCCATAAACAACAGATTTTTTGAAGAAACACATATAAGGCCTTGGCTTCAATTCTTATGATTTTAGCGAAGTCATTCGAACCTCATTTGGACCGATAAATACGTACTTTATTACCGCGATCGACATAAACCTGGCATGTGCCATTTTATCTGTTTAACACTGTAATTTCCGAACGACTTCGAATATCAAAAAATCACTTTGGCCATATATTCTACACTATATCTTTTCTACACTATATATAACCTTAAAATCGATTCCTCAGGTCCGACACACGGGATGACCCCCTTAAATGCTATCTACCCGCTACATCGCTCGATAGATTCCATTCATACCATGTGCTTTGAAGTGTTCAAATGATAGTATAGTAGCTCCCGCCTTTTCATTAGTAACAACCGCCTACTCAGTGTCTCCAATGCCCCTGCAACACCTTCGTGTTGAAAAGGAGGCACTCTCAAAATTGCGAGAGGGGCGGCTACTATGGTATAAACATGCAATTTGCACTTACGAGATATTACTTGTCAGCCTCTCGATTTCATTCATATCAGGCCTTTGATCGGGCGAAATGGCACAACTGATAAAGACAACCTCGCTTCTGAACGGAACAAATAAGAAAGAAGTCGCTCAGAGGCCTAGGTTACGATGACTAATTGGGATTGCAGAATGGTCAAATGACTATTCAGAGTATCTATGGTCAATAATCTGTGTGTTAGCTAGGCTCGGGGAAGCGGGGAACATTTTGACATTTCAACGGTCTCACGTCTCTAGCAAAATTGTTCATGTATCGTTCAACTTGGTGCATGAGACCGTAACAAAAAAAATATCGTGCGACATTTCGCGAATACTGTGAAACGAAGCTGTAAATGGTAAATAAAAGAAAGGGACAGCTTGACCGCGCGCAAAGAACCGACAAAATTCAGATCAGAGGGAGGCACGACCTTTAGTGTCCCAAACTACCTTGATATCCGCGGCCGTACTAAGTGAGGACTTCCTCTAGTTTAGTGTGTGATCTACCGGAAATCAAGAGGAACTCTACGTGCCGCCTCTCCCAAACTAACACTCCTCACCAATAAACTTTTCCCCTCATCAAAAAAAAGAAGAATACTCTTATTAAAAGAAACCAAAAATTGGAAGAACTCATTGTACCATGTTTAAATTCCGAAAACTGACTAAAAATGGGGTGCTAAATAGCCACTTTCCACGTGGGATAACCCCACTTCTTAGCATATTCTCATCTACAATCAGTCCGGTTTAACACTCAGCCGAATAAAGCTCGTAGTCCTTGGGAAGGCAAGTACTTACAAGATGTACACTAACGAGAGGGGAGATAGGATAATCTTTTCATCTAAATTGGAATAAGACCAAGGAATTCTTCCCTTCTATGGATAAGGATGGAAGGAGGTGCTACAGAGTGAACTATTTTATCCTAACAATAATCAGTTCACTTATTATATTGCCTACTAAAGTAAATTTACGTGAAACGTCCTATCCCACCCGCGAGGGTATGGAAATGATTCACTAGGTTCACTAAGTCAAGTCCTCCTTTAAAATTTGTTTTTCCTCAGCTGGTATGTTTCCACATCCACAAGCACGAAGGAATTCAAAAAGATCTCGGAATCTGTTTCGTTTTCCTCATAGCAAAATCTGAATGTGTCTTCATTAAGGAATCCCAACGTATGCAGCTATTTTTGTAGTAGACAGTGACCGATTATTGGACCTTTCTGTCTCCTCATTAGCAGTTTGTAAAATGCCGAACGGTTGGCTACGCTAATCCGCTGTCCATCCTATAATACTAACTTTATATGATTATACTCACCGATGTCGCTTACCGGAAAGTTTTTTACTAGAACTTCCACTTCCAGGAAGGACCCTCTGCCCAACTCCGTTAAAAGACTGGAAAAGGCGCTGCCTGAATGTAAGCCTAAGAATTGTGAATGCCTAACCCATCTCTGCCCAGAATCAAATGCCTCACCAAAATACATAAAGGAAGCAATGAAGTCAGAGAGATAATCACAGCAATGAATTCACCGACCCAGAATATTGCGAAGTGGCTCTTGAAAGAAGTCAAAAGGTTAGGCCTAAAAATAGGAAAACGAACAGTGGGAAGCGGCAGAGAAGTCATTGCCAGACTCAACGAGTCCGGGAGGATACAAAGTGATGAAATACTAGTATCCTTCGACGTAAAAGCGGTGTTCCCAAGCGTGCCGATGAAGGAAGCTTTACACTTGTTCGAGAAATGGATCAACACACAGGGGCCAGTATCTGTGGTACAAAAAGAAGACGAGACAGATCTTGCCTAAGGTGGAGCGATGGCGTAGCTCAGCACGCCAAACACCTTTTAGGGATATCGAATTAGTGGACCTCGGCGCAAAACCGAGATGTCTAGGAGTTCCTTATTAAGGCAGGCTTAGCACCGGATACCGGTTGTTGCGCCATTGATGATAATGGACGAAGTTAGGAAAATAGATACCTACGAGAGTCTCCATATCTTGAAAATTCCCCCCGTAAATAGGTTAAACACGGACATGGGCAACAATTTTCCCACCTTGGTGGAACTTTTAGGAAAGACTAATTAAGATATTAAAATCACAAGAACAGCTATAAAAACCCAAATGGTCGGAAACTATTTCCGAACATAAAAACACTGAAAAGGGGACAGTTGGTCGTCGAAATACCTGTTTGTTTAAATTAGATACTTTTAGCCAATAAAACGGAAATCTTTCATTTCAATCTATACACTCCTGAACAATTTTTAAAGTGTTCAAATGAATGTGCCTAATGCAACTTAACTATCTTTACAGGTCGCTATGTGCTAACCCTTCAATCGCTAGTTAATCACCCAGGTTGTCACCTGTAGGTGCGCATGCAATCTGAAAGACTATTACATATTGGCCCAAAGAAAAGACTCACTTCTCGTTCTTATTCGAAAAAATATACTTCTGCTCAGGAACCCTGTTTAGCTTTTGAGCCATCGGTGTAAAAGAAATCAGTATACCCCGTCACTCATTCTTCAGGGTCGTTTCAGTTTTCTCGACGTTATCCAAGCAATAAGGCATTGCGAAATTGTATTGCAGTTTTCCAATAACTCTTTGAATACTCTGTGCCCTCATGTCCATTAGTTTCCCCATAAATGTAAGTACATAAACTAACGAGTTGCTCTCATTGCAATGCATGGAAAAATAAGTGCCAGGGCTGCAAATGGAGTAATTCAGTTAACTCTTTAAGTTTCTCTCCCGTTTTCCAATTCCTCTCAGTATAATCCTAAAGAAGTCGTACCTACCTGTTCCGAAAAGTCTTCATTCTATTCACATCTTCTCATTCTTATTGTTTACAAGAACGATTTAATAGGCGTCTGGCTGATTTCCAATGTCTTTGCAGTTCTCGCTTCCACCAGGAAACCAATTTTTTCGCTTTTGCCTCTTTAAGCTATTCTAAAAGTGTGCGATTCAGAATTTTAAGTTGATCTGCTATCGCTAGAGGTATCCTTAGCCGCCAGGGAAACCCTAATTTGTTGCCAAGAAATTCATTGAACTTTGCCCGATTCCTTTTTTTTAGGTCTAGGTCTTTGTACAATCTGTTCGTCTGCAATAGTCAGACTAAATTTAGAGTAACGGTGATCTAATAGTAAGACTTCGTCTAACACCCGCCAATCTCTAATCATCTCTAACAACTTTGAAGTCCAGATTGTGAGGTCAATTACTTCACTTCTTCTTTACCCCACGAACGTAGGGACCTACGTTCGCGGTCATCAGACCAGCTGAAATGACAAAATCAAACAGCTTCTCTCCTCTAGAATTGCATTTGCTACTAGCCCTAACAAATATGCTGACCGTTAGCAACACAACCTATTAAGCGATTCAAGGCGACTTGACTCTGCATACATTATCAGATCCTTTAATTCTTGCGCAGGCAACAATGAGGTTTCACTCTTACCATTAATCTAGTATTGCAAGAATTATCTCAGCAAAGTTGTTTGCTAACAAATTTGTCATCAGGACGCAGACTTTCATTGAAACAGATCCAATATCACAGATTTCCAAAAATATATAAGAACAGTCCTGCAATTCTGTCAGCCTTGCTGCCAAAGAGGCTTTGCCATGCTGCAGATTAATTTGACTAATCTTTATGTTTGTAGACATAAGTGTAGTCTAATGTAAAAACCGCCGCTAACTAGAGAGTATGCTGGGCTCAGTTTGCATCTCACTAGGGTGTCCGTTCTCTCTGGATATTGCCACATTTGGTGGTGTCGCAATATCCATCATTCCCAAGATGTTCCGCAATGTCCTCATTCCCAAGATGCTTCGCCTTCTTTCGAAGTACCTGGCGTTGTCGTTGGCTGGGAGCCCTCCCAAGTTCTACATGGATCCGTTTGCACATACTAATTGCGTTCACATCACCAGCTCCCCTTTTTTCCTCTTTTTCTAATAGAGACAGATGAGAGAGTTCTGATAGAGAAGATATAGCCTGTAGTTCCCTTACCTTTGCGGCTGAATTTCCCTTCTGATAAGCCTTCCTCTCCTTTTTTTTTGGAGAGTTAGTCCACAGGGTCATCGACAGGTCGGCCTTAGTCAGGTTTCCAGTTCCTGTCATTTAAGGGAGTTGAAGTATTCTCCTTTCTAGCTTTCCGCGTCGTAGACACTGGGAGCACGTTTTTCACTGAAATGGAGAGTATGTCTTCAACAGATTTCTTCGTGGAGAAACATGAACCTAGGGAGGCTTCCAAAATCCGCCGTGATTTGATTACTCAAAGCCGCGACAAGGTAGTGTCCAAGGAGGAGCCACTACAGTTGAGTATAGAACCGTAGGTGTATCTACCAACTTCGAAAAATATAATCAAAATATTTGTCAGGTGTATTTCGTAAGAAAGTTAATTTCAATGTAGTTTCTATAGAAACCGGCTAACTCTTATAATATAATATATTTAAAAAAAGGGAACTGACCTAAGGAATCCTTCTATTCTTCCGACACTTCTAGAATTTTGCTAAATGAAACTTCTAGACCATAGAGAAGACATTCCATATAACAACTTAACCAGCAAAAAAAAAGAAATGGCTATAAACAGAGTAAACAGAGTTTTAATTCACTCATATGCACGCGCGGTATTTTTTTTTTTTTGAGATTTATTACATTTTACCAAACTCGCAATTTGCTTTCACTTGGAATGATCGCAAATTAATTTCGAAAAGGAGCGCATTGAATTGCCTATTTAATTCACCCCCAATAGCGTTTACCTCGAAGAAGTTCAAACTTAATTTGTTTTCCCCATCAACTTTTCGAAAACAACGGAAACCCGCCGCTATTTATCAATTAATTGAGGAAGATTTGTTGGCAATTCTGATCAATGCAATGTTTATTTAACAGGAATCCGTTGATCCAATTCACGCAGTACTAAAACAGTCAATGGATAATTGTAAGAAAATGTACATAAACAGATTGAATTATGGCATGACTTCTCCTTCAGGCCACTCTCGATTGTGATTATTTAAATCAAACTGTTTGATGAAAGATTAATAGCTCTGGAAAATGGGAAGAGTTTACGAATTCCCGAGGCTTAACCACGCATGGCAAACAGAAGACCCCTGGACGACAGTGTCACTCCAATGTCGCATGCGGCCAAGACAGATTGAACTAAACCACCATGCGTCATAAGCCTTAGCCTAGAATAAGTAAATGCAACCGGATAGTCTTCTGCATTAAGGTCATCGGAAACGAATTTTTCGGCATTTAACATCTCCACTATCGATTAAGCACGCAAATGCTTTGGACGGAAAAGCGCAGCTCACAATGGGGCTTATGTTATTGCGGTCGCATTGCCTCAGACCTTTCAGAGTGCCTCCAGTGGCTAATTGCCTTTAACATTTAAATTAGTCACTTATAGATTGTCAATATCGTCCGACGATTGTAATGCAGATTTACACCTTTTCTGAATACAAAACGGAGAGTTGCTAACAAAACAGTTTTTCTTGTCTTTAACGTTTGTGCACACTCGTCGTATCCATCCATTGACGTCACTGGTGAAGACGGTACTGTTTAAATTTGCTAAGCATGCGCTAGAAATAAAAAAGTCGTCTGATATCTGCTTACTTCCTCAAAATGAAAACAAAATATCTTGGAAAATGTTAGGGATGACATGGTTGCAAACGGGTAAACATAGAGAAGTAACAGTATCTTGCTTGGCTGAGAATTGTATAAATTACATTATATCTAGATGCAATATCATTCGATGCTGGTCCCAGTGTTGGCGTGTATAAGGGAAAAGAACTTATAGCATCATCAAAGAACTTATAGCATATATCAGTTTATTATAGCTAACAATAATCATATAGATATCAACAAGGACAACCGATGTAGTAACCAACTAATATCAGCAAGACGCAAGTATCGAAAGGTACATATGCATGTTGCAATAACCGCGCTTTTTCTCCACATACATCTTTTCGTGAACAGATGGGGAAACTACGCAGCTACATTGTTAGTATCTGCTTCCTGCAACCAACAACTCTTCGAGTTCATCCAGGACACAGTAGCACCTCTAACGCGACATCAGGCTCCCTTTTCTTCAAAGAACATAAAATTCCTGCGCCTGATTAATACATAGGCGTTCAATCGGGTTCCGAAGCGACACTTGACGCTGCCCGGTTAACTGTCACTAATTCTTCTTTTACCTTTGGGATATATTTGCCCTTACAGTCGACCATCACCAATCCGGAGTGTCATTTTGGATACCTCCACACTAAGATGTATTGCAAATGGCGCCCATCGTAGGGCTAGACAGCCGTTAGGCTCATGGTCCAGCGTTCGTTACATTTCATAATGCTAAACTGGTAGAAGACAACCTACTCTGCCTCTCAATTTCATTTGTAGTTTGCCGAATCAGTCAAATTACGCTCTTCGTTAGCAGTTAAACGAACAAGAACTTTAATATCAAACGCGGGAAATATTTTCTACTACTGCCTGTTTTCACCAGCTAATCCTCCATGACTGGATGAACAATTCTCAGAATTACTTGATTCTGAAATCATAGTAAGTAGTTTAGTACTGGAATTGGTGCAAACAAGAACTTAGCGAGGGTCGATAAGCAAAAGTACGTATCTTTCTCAAGGACAATACCAGCCACTCGAGAGTAGATAGAATGACGATTGATACGACGTTTCGAAATCGAAGGGAATCGATGTCCTTCCTCATCATACCTCTCGTTAATTCCCAATTCTATTCGGGGGTTTGAACTTGAACACGACTTACTTGCGCCTTTGGTATGACCAGTTCGCCAGCTGACGGCACACCTATTCAATCCAAGATCGATCGGAGCTGGCTTTGGGAATTACCGAGGAGTGGCGAAACGCCTGATCTTCACCGGTTACTTGGTAGAGCTGGCAAACTTCCTTGGTGTATGCGAGGTGAATTGAACTTTTCCTTTTATTCTCATGCTAGGTAGTTTCAACCGTCTCTGAAAGCTAGATTTTACCATAAGTCTAGACTGAACGAACACCCAAATGCTTGAATCTATAATCCTAACCTGTATTCGAATTCGAAAATCCACCAGCATTGTGGTATCTGCACTGTGACTTCATACAACAACAAACAACAAAGACGTCAGCATATCCTGAAACACATTCTTCTGGTTCTTCCCAATTTTCTCTTCGTTTTAAGAAACCTTCATGTCTTCTACCAGATGTACGGGAATCCAAGAATCAGAAGGCATTGCGAAAACTGGATTCTGTTCTCCCTATAACTCTTCCAATGCTCTGTGGCCCCCATGTCCAGTGTTGTCCCATAGATCTAATCGAATTAGTCTATGAGCTGGTCTCATTCCAGTGGTCTGAATAAACAAATCCAAAAGCTGCAAATTCAGAAATGCATTCACAGCTACGCCGGATGTGGTGCTCATGGCACGGGAGATACCCAGCCACACAGTTCTTTGTAGTGTGCGAGTTTACAGCGGAAGCTCTTTTGTTTCGCCTTAACCCACCACACTACGCATGCAGAAGCGAACGTCGACCTAATGATAGCAACGTATATCTATATTACTACATGAGGCCTAAGTCCCCATGTTGAGGCAAAGATCCGCCTACAAAGCCCATAAGCTCTGAGAGCTCATTTCGTCTTCTCCTCTACATGTTTGTGTAAAAGAAGTTTCTTGTCTTGTCTCCCAGATATTTCACTACTTCAAAGATTGAAGGGTTATACCCCTCAAAGGCAAAGACCATTCAGTTTCCTTCTTTTTGTGAATAATACTATTGTGGTTTTCTTTAGATTTTTCCTAGTAGAGGCGGAAGAAAAGGTTCTGACAGACAAGCCTGTAGTCCCATATCCTTTGCGGCTGAAGTTTCCTTGTGCCGAGCGTTTCTATTCCGTTTTTTTGGAAGAGTTAGGCAACAGTGTCACCGACAGGCCGGCCATACTCAGGTCCCCAGTTCTTCTCATTAAGGGAATTGCTGTACTATCCTTTCTGGCTGACTGCGTCGTAAACACCGGGTATAGGGTTTCCACTGAAGTGGAGAGTCTGTGTTCCACAGATTTCTCCGTGAGGGAACATCAATCTGGTGAGGCCTCCAAAATCCATGCTTCGGCCACGACCTAATTTCTGAAAGTCGCAGGTGAATTCGAAGTTTGTGACTTCTTACCACTTAGAGAATTGCAATCCTTTGTTTTCATCTAAACTACCACAGGCTCCACCACTACGACAAGGTGGTGTCCGAGGAGTTTCCGAGTAATGGCGGTAACCGCTTTTCACACGTTAAGTTCGTAAAGCAGTCTTCACTATTACCCAATATAAATACAATTACAAGTATACTTCACATTATTTGTCTAAAGGGTTTATTCTGTCTTCTTCCTCCTATCAAAAATAAATTATCTCCAGAATAGAATCAACCAACGGGAGATATAAATTTCGTTGTTGCTCTGGTTTGTATTAGCCTCTACCTCAAGAAGATTGAGCGCATTGTTCGAAATTGTATGATTTGGGGAAAAATTATTGTGACAATCGAACAGGATTGCCTGCAGGAAATGTGCGAGAAAATTCTGCCCATTAAGTCTGATGGCACATGGTGGTCTGCATGGTGGGCCAGTTAGCCTTGTCCTTAACAATTGATTTCCTCCTTCTGTATTCAGCTTTCTAGCATCCGTGAAACTTCTCACCTCTCTCTTCATTCTACTGTAGCCTGCACGTTGTGATGCTATTAACTCTATGAACACCCACGCATGTAGTGAATGGGGTTGTTTTAGGTTAAGTTTAAGGAGAGGTATCCCTATAAAGCTGTGCAAAATTGTTTGATCGAATATTGCCATGTGAGTGCAAAGGGGACGGGATTAAAATTAATAATAGTAAATTTATTTTATATTTACTCTCAATTTCCTACTCCCTGCCCCCCTGAAGTTCGCCCTAGATCCATAAAAGTACAGTTACATAAACTATGGACCACTATACTAGAAAGTTTGATGGAAATACTACTATAAAGTTATAACAAAAGGCTAAATTTGCCCGCTTTTGCGTCGGATTACTGCTCTTTATGAGATAAAATGTCAGTACTCATCGAATTGAATATAAAACACAAGGTATGTATAAATATCATACTTGAAGGCTTCCGACTTATTTTAAGTTATGAATTGTCCGTTAGATTTGAAAAGTGTAGAATGTTTGTAAAAGGTCATAGACTATGCTGAGTTTTTTAGTCTTAAGTTATAAGTATGTAAACAATGGACCTCCCTGTACATAATTGTTCTGTCATGTGAATGTTATGTTTAGCTGTAAACCTTGGACTACGGAAAAATTGCCTGAATGCTTGGTCTGATAGGGGAAGGATCAGACGGAAGAACCCGATATAACGCGGACTTTTATGAAATCTTTAACGATTCAGCTTTATCAATTGTGGTCAACCTTCCCCAGTTGCAGTAAGCAAACAAAATAAAGGGTGTGGATGATGCCAAAATCCCACACCGTTTGCCTACTGTAGCACTTCTGTTTTCTCGTATGAAAATCTAAAAATCGAGCACAATAGACTTGACTGAATCAATTCGCTCCTATATTATCCTCAGCATCCTTGGGTTACTATTCGTCGGGTGTAATCTGAATTTCGTTCGTCACCCAGATATATCAAAATTAAGGACACTGACTCTAGTAGAAAACTTAAAAATCTACATTTCAGAGAGGGGTAAACAGGACGAAACCGTGACAAGTGGATTCGATTCAATTTCATCAATAGCTTCATATGAGCCTTTCTTCAGTAAACCAACCTCTTTATTTATAAGAAAGAACATCATTTTTAACCCAGAGTTAGAATGTCCATCGGCTATATGTAAACAACATACTTTTTGGAATATTATGGCTTCTAAACAATACTTTTTTTCCTGTGAGTCAGGGGGTAGTTTGTTAGCCATGGATTAAGTAAAATTAAAACGGGTTTTGAAGAGTAATTCCTTTATTAGCTAAACAATTTATTAGCAAGAAAAACCTAACATATAACATAAACACATAAAGGAATCGAACGCAATGACGTAGATCTAGGTGAATGATAGACTAAATTAATTTTTTTAAAACTGCTCCAAAAAACAAAACTTTCATTCCATCAAAACAAAAAAAAAATGCGATATAAAAAAAATCATCTGCATTTGACAGGCACACCATAATGGTCTCATATATCGTTCGGTCACAAAAACAGACGCATAATTTTGGTAAGCACTATGCTTTCGAAAGGCGAAATCTTTGATGGGCGAAAGAAAAAAAACGGGGAAAAAGCAAAAACTATGATTTGATGTTTTTCACTTTCCAATGTTGCGTTTAGGTCTCCATTTCAATTAAATGGGGTGGTCACAGTGGCCCAAAGAATCGGCTGCTACATACCAAGCCAGTATTGTCAAATTTAATAGTTATTTCAGCTTTGAATGCATATATTATTTTTATCGACATTTATCCATTGTGTTTACTAGGAGCCGGAAAGGACCAGTATTCCTTCAACAGCTTACAATGATTTGCATGGCACGTCGACACCATGTCTAGTTTCACCATCAGTATCTCGTTAATCTCTCTTCAACTTCCAACCGGCATAGGCCGAATCCTGCTTTGGGATCAGAAGCTGAGCCAGAAACAAGTTGAAAATGGAAGTCAAAATCTGATAGCAAATTCTCTATTTTTGGTATATTTATGTCGAAAGGAATAAATGCGTGTTATGTTCCATACGTAAAACCCGAAATTTCTAGCCAATTATGTAAAGTCAATAAAGCTTGAAATGTTTCACCATTCTTTAAGTTTGAAGGTTATTTGTTAACTACTGGGGCAAAAAAACTTTTGTCCCGTTCATAAGCGGGGTCGGCTAGTCGTGATCGGTTGCGCGATTTTTTTCCTATCAAAGGCCTGATCTGGATTCTGTCATGAGGCCGCCAAATCACCATTCAGCGTATCAAGTCACTGTTGTTTCGACCGGTCTTTTGGTCGTTTACCATCGACTTCGATGTTCAGATCAATCTCGGCGAGTGAATTTATGTTAGCGTAAATTACATGAACATACCATTGAAGACGCCTCTCTCGCAATTTTTCCACAATCGGTGCACACATTTCGGATGTGATGAAGACGTGTCCACGCCACCAGTCCAACGCAATATCTTCGTCTGCACCACCGCGAGACGTCATTCATTGTCTTTTTTAGTCGCCCAATACTCAGAACCATAAATGGCGACACGACAAACAACGTTGAGATAAATTTTAGATTGGAGACGTTCGTTAATACGTCCATCACAAAGAACATCAGTTGTGGACCGCCCTTGATTCAGGTTTCACTAATACATAACGCAATTTCAGAACGCAGTTCTCCATTGGCTGATCGAATTGATATTTAAATCGCTCAGTTCTGTCGTTGATAGTGATAATGCCTATTCCATCGGGGGTCGAAAATTCAGCTTTATTCAAATTCAATCTGACTAAAGAATATGATTTAAAGTATCAAATACCGGATTTCGGGAAAAACGTCATCCCTGTTCTCCTTGCCCTGAAAAGCCAATAGGAAGAAATTCTGTACAAATTTGTTTCTTTTCTAGAAAACATGACATGGATCAAATGACCCATGAAGCTCTTTCGGTAAATTTTTACTTTATTTGCATCTTATTCAACTTTCTATGTTTATTTGGCATACGTATAAAATATAACAAAAATAGTCAAAACCTCAAAGAAGGGTTCAAAAATACTTAACTCTACAGAAACCGCAGCAGCAAACTCAATCTAAGGTTGTACTATATAACGAACTTAGACAAATAGAATTTGTAATCTATTGACGCTGATACTTGGCGCTGGCATGGAACGCCGTTAAAAATTGGATAGGGTTTGTGATGTGAGAAAGGTAAGTGGGCAATATGGAAGCTTCTTACCCGTATGCCTGTTTGTATGTATTGAAGAAAATCTACTCGAAGCTAAATAGAAATACCAAAAAACAGTATCGGTCCTACTGTGAGCCTGGGCCAGATCCACGACGGATCATATCCTCCTTCTATCTGAAGCGCCAATGAGGTGCAGCATTTGTAGTTTCTATCCTGTTTCGACATCTACCAACCATTGTGTACGCAGATGCACATTCGTGTGAGCTAGGAGGAGTAGGAAAAAAGGATGCTCAATTAAAAGCAAATTAATTAATACGTCACTATAATTACTACAAATAATATATATAATAATCTCAGGGGGTAGGTGAGGAAAGTGAAGAACGTGCAGTCTTGCAGATTCCTCACTAAGGAAGCTATCTACACACCTGGCAGCTAGGGATAAAATTCACCACCAAAAAAATGAGAAGAAGGAGAAATTTAAGGTCCGGTACGGACTAACCGGCGGGAGTCGTCTGACTTGGTGACTGGTCGGGGCTCTCGTAATGGACAGCAACGGGCGTCGAAACCGCTAGTCGTGGGCGGTTCGACGTCTAGGCGCCACGACGACCAGGAGCACAGCTCCGCCTGCTGCAGCTGTTTCGCCACAATCTGTGGCGACCACTTCAGCAGTTCGCGTAGGAAGCGGATGAAATGGACTGAAGAAATGAACCTCTTCATCATCGCTCCTACTACGAATAACGGCGGGGGCGGGTACAACATCTACCGCCCCTGGTTGTCAACCAAGAGATTCGTCGAGCGTTTCCCGCAATTCGCGCACGTGACTGTGCAGCGAGTCGCAGATCAGTACCGCTTTATTACTCGCAGCGACACAATCCCGGCCACCATCAGGGAACGTGTTCGACTTGAAGTCATCAGGGAAACTGGTGACCGAGAGTCGATGGGGGCAGAGGCGGCGGCATCAACAACATCACGCCGCACTGCAGGCAACAGGTTCAGTACTCGCCGAAGCACTCTTCTCCACCGTCCAGCTGAGGTTTCCGCTGAGGTTCGGGACGAATTCCAAAGAGCGTGTATAGAATTCTCGGATATGGATCCTTTGCATAGACCAGGCATTCCCAGGCTCTATGCATCTCCAGCAACTCCGGGAATTCTATCTCAAATCAATGATGAGATTGCATCTCGACTGTGTGCTGATATGTCGCTGCTGCAACTACAATCACTTGTGTATTGTGGTGCAGTTGCGGCTATCAGATTGCACGGTCAGAAGATTCGCTTTCGTGTTATTGGTTTGAGTGACAAAAGAGATCCCCCATGGAAAATTCGTCTGGAGCGTCGGCGGGACTCACTAAGGCAGGACATTGCTAGACTGACTCAGATCAGCACTGGCAATGCCAGCCGACGGGTGAGAAACAAAGTGCAGAGGGTTTACCGGAACTATGCCATCCCCTGTGAGACACCCGTAGTTGAAATTCTGGACACACTAAAACAGAAACTTTCTGTCATATGCAGTCGGTTACGACGGTATGGCGAAAGTTATTCCAGACGTGTCCAGAATGCAACATACGCGAGGAACCAGCGGAGCTTTTTCAGATCTCTCAACGAATCCCATCAGAGCGCCCAGACAATACAGTTCTCGGTGACGGAAGCGAAAGAGTATTGGGGTGGACTTTGGGGGTTACCTGCCCAGCATGCTGAGCATGCTGAGTGGATCACCGCCGAAGGCACCCGCCATGTCAATACACCTGGCATGAATTTCGCGGATGTTACCGAAGAGGAAGTTCGAGGAGCCATAAACAGCTCGAAGAACTGGAGGGGCCCAGGTCTGGATCGGGTGCAGAATTTCTGGTATAAGAAATTTACCAGCGTACACAGTCGGTTGGCACGCAGTATAAATGAGGTCATGAGTCGGCCGGAGGAATTTCCACCTTTCCTCACTGCGGGGATTACCTACCTTATCCCTAAGAAGGACACGGTGCAGGACCCCGCAGACACAAGACCGATCACTTGCTTACCAACCCTCTACAAATTCATCACGTCCATTATTAGTGGAAGGATCAATGCGCACCTCGAGACCAACAACATTCTGTCCGAGGAGCAGAAGGGCTGCCGAGTTGGGTGAAGGGGTTGCAAAGAGCAACTCATTATCGACTCGGTAGTTGTAGGACAAGCAACTAGAGGCCAAAGAAACCTCTTCAGTTGCTATATCGATTATGCCAAGGCTTTTGATAGCGTTCCGCATACCTGGCTAATCGACATCCTACATCTGTATCGCATTGATCCGAAACTAATAAAGTTTTTGGCGACAGTCATGGAAGGGTGGCATACCACCTTGTCAGTCCGTACATCTGAGGGTGCTAATACCTCAGAGCCCATCCGTATTCGGAGGGGCATCTTCCAGGGGGATTCATTGAGTCCTCTTTGGTTTTGTATGGCACTGAACCCCCTTTCATGGCTACTGAATGATGCTAGAGGGCATGGTTTTGCAATAAAATATGGCCTACGTGCTAAGTGCGAACTGACACACTTGATGTACCTAGATGACATAAGCTGTATGCTGGTACTGACAACCATCTTAGAAGTCTGTTGAGAATAATAGACATGTTCAGCCGTGATATTCGGATGGAGTTTGGATTAGACAAATGTCGAATCCAAGCCATCCGCAAAGGTCATCACGAGCCCCATGCCGGACATAGCATTGGTGACCTCCACATCGAAGCTATGACCGAGACAGACTTCTACAAGTACCTAGGAATTCTGCAAGGAACCCATGCTCGAGTTGGTGATCTGAAGGAAGCTCTGCTGTCCGAATTCCTGCGACGTGTAAAGCTGGTGCTGAAATCGCATCTCTCGGGAAAGAATAAAATAAGCGCGTTGAATGTATTCGCTATCCCTTCACTGGCTTATGCATTCGGAATATTGCCGTGGACGAAGACCGACCTGGAAACGTCCAGCGGCGGATACGGACAACTATGTCCAAATTCCGAATGCATCACCCAAAGTCTGCCGTGGAGCGGATGAAACCTGCCTCTGACATCGGAGGTAGGGGCTGGTTGACGTGGCGGCACAACATCATCGCCAAGGTCGACTCGCTGCGCGCTTATTTTTACAGTAAAGAGCAGGCGAGTTCCTTGCATGCGGCTGTCTGTAAGGCAGACTGTGGACTGACTCCACTTAACTTGAAGGATCGATCTTTCAATCCTCTGAGTGGGGTGAAGTCGGACCAGGAGCGGATCGAGGAATGGAAGTCGAAGGCAATGCACGGTAAAACCGTGAATTGTCTTGGCAGCCATTTGTCGATTTGCATCTGCGAACAGGTGGCTGTGTGCTGGGGAGCTCTTTGCATGAGACGGAGGGGTTCATGTGTGCCATTCAGGATGGCGTGGTCGCCACCCGAGCTTATAAAAAGCTCATCATGAAAGAACGGGTGGAGAACGACCAGTGCAGAATGTGTGGTTCGGCGTTAGAGACGTTGGACCATCTCATTTCTGGCTGTACTGTTATGGCACCGGTGCAATACATCACCAGGCATAATGCTGTATGTAAGGTTATCCATCAAAACCTTGCATATAAGCATGGGCTGATCACGGGAACATGTCCGGTTTACCGATATGAGCCGCAAGCAGTACTTGATAGTTCTGCTTACAGCATGTATTGGGACCGGCAAGTTTTGACTGATCGCCATACTGCACACAACAAGCCTGACGTACTGCTAGTTGACAAGACGGGTCGCTCCGCGTATATTATTGATGTTGCTATCCCCCATAATAGTAACATTGAACGGAAACACGTGGAGAAGAAGGTGAACTATGAAATCAAAGAAATTTGGCGTCTCGAGCGGGTGGTTGTAGTTAATAAATTTAATATTAAGAATACACTGGAAACAAAAATAATATGAAATTGACTCAAAGGAACGCCAAGAGTGTAAACTATAATACAATGGCTAAATAAAATGTAAAAAAACCCTTATGTGGGGGCATAGTGAGTCAGCCACATTACGTGCCACCGCTGCCGGTTACTGGCAATACGATCCAACTCTATCTCCAGAATATTCCGAGAAGCGTATACGCCTTCTCCACTATTCTATGCCATGTAGTTCTAGGATAATGGATTCCGTTGCATGACATAAATATGAATAAGTTGTCCTACTCAATACGTCCACGGGGTTTGGGTTTAACGCCGACACAGTTCTTCATTAGTTATTATCTTAATTCCGAATACCCTTATAAGATAACGGGGACAACAACTGATGAGGGCTTGCAGCTTTTAAGTAACAGTGTCGCCAGTCCCCGTATATTTCTCTAATATGCAGGGTGCGGTCCCTCTCTTGTGTATAGCTCCATTACCATTTTATAAAAATTAATAAAACTATTAAGAAGAGAATAACAAATAACGAATAATAATTAAATAAAAAATTCAATTTTCGAACTGCTAACCATTTGCTCTTATATACTCTCTTAAGCTTCACGGAGATGGTCCCACTAGGGCACTCACTCTCTGTTCTACCAAAAAACCCCCTTTCCGAAAGTCAATAGCTATATGAGAAGTTGTTCAGACCTTTGATCGAAAAATTCCCCCTTATGGAATAGTCGGGTGGGTTTAAATCTGGTGAATGAAAAGGTAATTATTCTTTTGTTAAAAAGTCGGGTAAACTGGTTCGCACCCCACATGAGTAACACTTGAACGATAAGATGACGCTAAGGACTGAAGTACCCAACAATGGTGTAAAGCAGTAGAACAGGCTGCAAAATGCCATTGAAATAACGATTTGCATCGACAGTGACGCCATTTCCTTTGAAGACCAGAGTCAATTTGCCTGTTGTAGCCACACCAGCCGAAACTATGACTACGAGCAGTTTCTGTTTTCTTAAAGCAATTCTTTCTTGGTCATCTGTATCTGAAGAACTTTGGGCGTGTATTCTGTAATTTTGAACATTGAAGGGGGGAGGCCATCGTGCCGTCTTAACAATGGTTGACTTCTTTCTTTTCGTTAACCATTTTGCCTTTCATCGACTTTAAAGCCGCCTATTAAATTAATAAGACTGATTAGGCTGACCCTGACCAATGTGCGAGACCAGATAAAAACAGCAGGATCACTCTCGAGATCATTCAACATCAACAACGGTCTAAGACAAGGGGATGCCCTACCATGCGTCCTCTTTAACCTGCCCTGGAGAAAGTGATTCACGACGCAGACGTAAATGGGAGACGCACCATCCACTTCAAGTCCACCCAACTACTGGCCTACATTGACGATATCGACATCATGGGAAGAACAACTCGAGATGTACAGCCTAGCTTCATCCAGATCGAATAGGCGGCGCGAGATCTCGGGCTGCACATTAATGAAGACAAGACAAAGTATATGGTGGCAACGTCAGCGGCAAAAACCAAAAAGCGGACAGCATCGAATCGCACTGGTCAAACGAAAACAATGAAGATAGGAGACTACAGATTGAGACCGACTGTCCTGTCTAGGATCGAAAATCACAACCGATGACAGCTATGACAGTGGTTGTTGGCAGCCAACAGAGCATCTTTCAGCTTACAAAAACTGTTTCGCTCGAAACGTCTTAAAGCTCTCACTGTATTCCTTGCAAACTCTTGGCCGCCTTCGAGAGAAGAATCCTCTGAAGAAATATCGGCCCCCTGCATGAGGATGGACGACGGTCTGGTTGTAGAAATTCGGCTCAACAGATTGCGATGGGCGGGTCACTTAATCCGTGTGGATGAGAATGGCCCAGCTCGGAAAGACTATAAGGGCAATATCTATAGTAGAAAAAGAAGACGAGGCAGAACCTGCGTGAAATGGAGCGATGGCGTTGGTCAGGACGCCAGATTGGTGAACCTCGGCACAAAACCGGGGTGTCTGGAGTTCCTTATTAAGGCAGGCCTAGACCGGATATCGGTTGTTGCGCCATTGAGGATGATGATGATATTGCCTTTACAGCCTTCGAAATTTTTAGTTTTAAAGGTTCATGCATTCACACTGATTTTCAGTCATCGAGCCATCGTTCTCATAGATCGGCCTGGGTTGCATCTATTTCGTTTCCTATTTGCACTCCTTTCCAACTAATGTCAACGCATATGTATAATTATTTCTAACAGTGATATTCATTAATAAACCAAATGGCGATATTTGGTTAGAAAAAAATGAGACCTCCGTTTTGTATATAAGGAGACCTTCGCTTAAAATTAGCAAAAACAACGACATTCACTGCATCTTCTATAATTTGGTTCCACGATTCTTCCACATTAGCAATGATTGGTAATCGCGTAAGTGAGATCAGTTCTTCTTTCTTCTCACGAAATCGCCACCATTTCATCGGTGGTTTGATTCGCAACACCGCAATCAATGACCGATGTTGAGATTCGATGGTCCCATAGGGAACGGCTTGCAATCAGTGAGGGTGGTAAAATGTCGGCATCTTCTGAGAATATAGTCGATTTGTATTTTACTATTCCCATTATAAAATGTAGGAAGATGAGAGAATCGCTTGATGAACCATGTATTCATAAGTACAAGGTCATGGGTGTCTCCAAAATTCATTGTACGCTCGCCACCCTCGCCGCACTCCAAACCCCTTTCCTCCATGGCACCTGTTACTGTCTGCACTGCCACCCACATAACCATTAAGGTCACCTCCAATGATGATATAATCATCAGCAACTACGGTGTAAGTATTTGCATCGGGAAGTTGCCAGAAGGCATCTTTCCAAATGTATCATCGCCATTATCTGTGGGGCAAAAACTGGTGTCCGGTCTACGACTGCCTTAGTAAGCAACTCCAAACATCCCGGTTTTGAGCCGAAGTCCACGCATTCAATAACCCTAGAGGCTGTCTGGTTTCCTGGTTTACGCCATGTCTTCATTTGTACCATAGACATTGCCCTTATAGACTTTCCAGACTGGATTAAGGGACATACCTGTCGCAACCTGTTGAGCCGAATTTTATCCACGGTATATAGCCTACGAAGTCATCCATCCTCTTGTAGGGCTAATGAGTGGTGGATGAGAGCAAAGTTTAATATGATTATATAAAACTACTACTTAACGGCTGCTATCTTTTAGTATTGTCAACTCGGATGGAATAAAGGAGCTTGGAAATAGAATATTGCAAATGACTCTGTAATATAAGCTAGACATTTCGAGTCTTAGCAAAATAAGATGGTCGGAGTCTGGAGTATTCTCCACCCGTCTTGCAGCAGTGTGCTTTTGTAGTTTGGAGAATAAGTGGTAGTAGACGCGAATCCGACATCAGCTTATTACTAACGGCTACCTCAGGCGAGCTCTTTTGACCTAGGAGCCTGTTTCTGTTAGGATTTTGACTGCAAGATTCCACTCCAGGCTAAAAAGTAGCACAATTGTACAGTGCTATGCACCAAAGGAAATTTCCGCCATTATTAACTTTATTTGAACAGATATCGGTACGATGGGTATTTCGGAACCTAGGGAAGATATAGTTTCAATTTCATGATTTTTTTTCAGATTTTTCGGTTGGTTCCGTGACAGCATTTCCCAACCCCTGCTCTCTCCTCTTTTTCATTAAATGTTTAAACCAGTGCCAGCACTACCATAGTACTAGCCATACTAATAGAGACCTTTAATTTGATACCACACATGACTGTATTTAGTAAAAAAAATTTACACCCCCTTTGCATGTATGTATTAAATTCCACATATAATGATGCATAATGATGCAACTCACTCTTCACATGAGCGTTCACAGTTGCCATCTTTTCACCAAATTTGAAAGAAAGGGAGACCGAAACCGATTTGAATAAGATTTTGTTTTACACAAAAGTAGATTCTTCATGTCAATTATTCTCGTTAACTATGACATTAGCATCTTATTTGCATTGCTTAAGATGAATTAAATTCGCACGAAATTGCTAAGTTTGAACTACTATAAGTTTGACACTAACAGCCGCATTTCCATGAAACTTGGCATACGTATGCAGATGAACTTAATGGGAGTTTTTCAGTCAATTTCTAAACGTTGGTAATATACGATTAATAAGTTTATTTGAGCGGATATCGGCATAGGACATGTTTTAAGGCCTAGATTTCATATAAGCGCACTACCCTGATTTTTTTCAGAATTTTGCATTGTCTGTCTCATTTCAAGTGTGTACATTTGGACTCCTTCCTTGCGCACTTTACAATCCACGTCAAAACTAAGTTTCGGAAAGTACTAATTGGGGCCTTTAATTTGGTATCCCACATGACTATATTCGCTGAAAAATTTTACATCCCCCTTTCCATGGCGAGCCCCCTTTTAAACTCCGCGTAAATTCGATGGTAAAAAAATCAATTCCTCGGCGCCGACACAGGATTTGACCCGCTTCCGATATTACGATTTGGATGAGTAATCTGAATGCCGAGGTAGGCTCTGATAACACTTTGCTTGAATGTGTAATGGGGAACACGGTCTTTGCATCCGCGATGATACCGGTGGAATGTTTTTAGATTTCTGCAGCTTCCGCCGTCTAGCCATTTGAGCGCAGAGCCGCCATAAGGATTTAATATAGCAGACTACCCACGAGTTACCAGATTAACTAAGATATTAGATTTTCGTCTGCTACTTGTAGTCTAGCCTAAAATTAATAGACAAGGGATAGTTTCCTCAAAAACGCAAGCGAGGCGCTGATATCGGCTCCGAAAAGAATCATCATCCACTTGCCTTCGCTTCCGTGTTGCAGTCGTCATTTACCAGGGTTGGAGGATTTGGACACGCTCAAGCTCCGATCCCAAGAAGACAGCAAAAGGAATTTATTATTGCGCTAATGAAGGAAGCAGAAACTACCGCAGACAGCAACGATTGACCGTGCATTTACGGAGTTTAAATTTCCACTTCATCAAATTGCTATTCATCGATTTCTAAAAACAACAGCATGAACAGGGAGTGTATCTGATTTGCTTTACGCAGGAGGCGTATTCCGGAGAAACTAATAACTATTATCAAAGTGAGATATGATAACGCAAAATATCACTTGTTATGTCCAGCTAAAACCTTAGAGGAATTTAATGTCCACGCACGACGTTATTCTCGCTTCTTCTCCGGAGAATGTGCTGAACATCAGTAGACATGACATCTTTCCTCAAACACTTCGATGACGCTGCTGGAAATAAACACCAACACATTCAGTCTGACGTTTGTGTTAATACTCTTTTTCTGTTGCTTTATGAGAGTAGCACAAAAAAAGTGCCTACCACTCTTTGTCAAGAGCTTCAAACCTCCATCATCACTTATCTAGAACGTGTCTTAGGGACCGGCCCACGTAGTGGACTCCACTCTCCCAAGATGGCTGGCGAGTAGGTTGCTCCCGAAACACTGGGCGCAGAACCGTGAGAAGGAATGTAGGATTTTCCAGAAGTCCTGCGCATATTCGTGATTAACGTACTATGCCCCAATAAGGGGTGAATGGCAACCATGTATATTCAAAATTGTAAAAAATGCAATGTAGTAGTCTGATTTTGACCCAATTATTTCTGATTGGCCCCCATGTGGAAGGTCCATGCCGGCAAAGCCTTAAACTCCATTATATAAAAACTAATTGAAAACCGGAGAGCTCCCTTCCCTCCGAATACGGGTAACCAAGCATGAAAAAGTATCGAATTCACCTCATATACACTAGCGCAGATGTTACGTCCCAATTAAGCACAAACCATAGTGTGCCAACTAGACATAGGCTTCTGCTGCTATCTCCATCCTAAGATGTTCAAATGGAACGCTTCGACCTTCTCAAACGCGGAACTCAAAAAGAACCCTTAAACCACGGACTCCTCTCTCTCATCGATATGGTAATAAAAAACTTTTGGAAACTTAATAACTTTTAAATTAGAGCGAATTGCAGAGTTCATGATCTATTTTTATGAAATCCGCCACTTATTTACCCCTTGCTTGTATATTTTATGCACAAATGTTCATGGTCCATTTCAAAATGTTCTGTTTAGAATCTGAGATTAAGCCTCATCAATTGAATCCTTTCTGAAGCGGTAATACTGTAAAGCTGTTCACGCATATTCCAAATGTGAAAAGTAATAAATGCATATGGAGTACGGTGTCGTAAGCGAAAGTAAGGAATGTATGCTTACGAGTACTCTAAAATTACAATACAAATCGCACAGTCTACTGACGTCAATAGTGATCTAGGTACGGTCTACAAATTACGTAGATATTCATATGAGATACATCGATATTCCATATAAGCATGTAGGTGACGAAGCTCCGGCTAGTCATCAAGTCACTCGAAAATCTTGCCTAAGGTTACTCCACTAGCCAGCGTGCATACTAAAAAGATTGGAACACATACTAGACAGAAACTTTCCGAAGTGCTGCTCGAAACACGCAAGAAGTGGCCTGAAGAAGTTGGTTGATCTCGTTTAAGGGTTTCCTAAATTGCATTTTAGTTTCAGGTTTAGAATGGCCTTGCTAATGAAGCATTCTGGAACTGCTTGGCGATAGTGTCTACTTATCAGCTAGAATTGTATAATGAGTGTTCATCTTTTGAAAATAGTTAAGAAAGAGCGAAATCTATCACATGTAAATTTTTGGGGAATAATTTGCAAAGCTAGCTTTTAGTTGCCATTATAATATTATATACTCCTCATACATGTTAAAGGGGTGTGCACAATTTTTTTATGATAATAGGGTCATGTGGGTATCAAATGAAAGGGCTCAATTAGTACTTTTCAGAGGTAACTTTCCATATCAACTGCAAGATAAGGAAATTGCAGTCAAAACTGAATGCGCCATCAAGTGTAACATATCTAGAACGTATGTAAAGAAAAATGTAAAAAAAAATTATAAAAATAAAATGTAGGTCTGAAAAAATCTTACACCGATACCTACTGATTTAAAATAATAATCGTATATTGCAATATGCTGGAAGTTTATCACAAAGGAAACTGCTTAAAGTTTCTTTCATGCCCCCCACTCGACTTCTTCAAAATGTCATGCAACAATAATACAATAGTTTAATATTGTTTGACCAAAAATTGTCAAAAATCTATAATCATCATTCAAAAGCGAATAAAACAACTGTAATCCGGTCTAGGCCCGCCTAATAAGGAATCAATATCCCGGTTTTTGCGCCGAGCCGAATCCCACCCCATCTCGCATACTCCCTAAAACCTATTTCGCGCCATCACTCCATCGCAGGCAGAGTCTTTTCTACGTCCGCTTTTTACCATACCACTGCGTGGATATCCCTTTTTGTATGAGGAAGATAATACTCTTTGCGCTGTAAAACCTGAGCACAAGTTTATGAACCACTCCGGTGAATGGTCACCTCCATATTTAAACAGTCGCGTGTAATACCATCGGCTCTCTGGAAAATTATGATTTTAAGCCGATGAATGGACTGTTTCTTATCTTCTATTGGTGCGCACAGCAATATTGGTCCTTTGTTAGGATTTATGTTGGCTTAGTTTCTTTTTAGCGTGTGAAGTCGCTTCTCCGCTCGCCGAAGTTCATGATAAGTCTCCGCGCATGCTTGCGTCCTTTGAGAATGCAACAATGCTCGGAGTGCAGCATTCTTCCATTCCGTTGCTAGCTTACATTCAGCGTCAAACCAGCCGTTCCGACCCTTTTTACGCCTGGGGCCAAGTATGTTTTGTATTTATGTAAGTATTTGTATTTATGATACCGTTCTTCAGGTGATTGTGAAGATCATTTGTTGATGCTTCATCTCCAGGATCCCTGTTGACTGCCGTTATTCCGGCATCCATTTCGTCCTTATAGGTGTTGCGGACGGCTATGCTGTGGATGGCTTCAGTGTTAACTCTCACCTGATTGTCACAGGGGATTCTGGGTGGTGTTTTTATTCGAGCGCGGAGCGCCATGCCAACGAGATAGTGATCCGAGTCTATATTGGCCCCCCTATATGTTCTGACATTCATCAAGGTTGAGAGGTGGCGGCGTTTGATCAACACGTGGTCAATTTGGTTGAAAGTGGTCCCGTTTGGAGAACCCCACGTATGTTTGTGGACCGCTTTCCGCGCAAACCAGGTATTTCCAACAACCGTTTCGTGTGACACTGCTAATTGAATAATCCACAGTCCGTTATCATTTGTATTTTCGTGTAAGCTATGGGAGTCGATGTATCGCCTGAATACGGGCTCCTTCCCTACTTGGCTGTTAAAATCCCCAAGTATGAGTTTGATATCATACTTGGGACAGGCTTCGAGGGTTCGCTCAACTACCACGTGGAAGGTATCCTTCTCGGACTTTGCATTCTCCTCCTATTTGCGCACCTTAGTCCTTTAAGTATATAATTATTCTGTTTTTTTAACGTTTCTACAGGGGTCTAGCCCCTTAATCCGACATATAACCAACTCTATTCATACTCTCCCTGCCGCCAACAGTTTGAGCGCTGCTTTGACTACTAGGCTGATGATCTCGGTTTGTGCTCCAGCATAACCTATCGTTAGAGTGTTGTTTCTTCAAGCGCGAATCTTCTCCATTGTGCTAATCGCATCTATACTCTTGCAGATTATAGTGAACTCTAGCCTGCTAGGCCTTGTATATCCTTGAATTTCTTAAGATCCAACAAAAAGCCTCCTTTCCGGGACCGTCTAATGCGGCTAATATTATCTCCCAAATTGGCGAGTTCAGGGCCTACCCTCACTCTCGCCAGAATGTCATCGTATGACCCTCCACTTCGTTTGGAGATGATGATAATAGGATCTTTCTTTCATTGCGTGCACACTATCCACTGAAAAAAGTGCTTTCAATTGCGGAAGCTTGTACCCGTATAGGACGGGATCAGCGAAGAATCGAGCTTCTGAGCAGGTCTGCCGATGAATTGAGTTCTAGTCCTTCCAGTGCGCTTGTAATATTAGATGCCAGAGTAACGAAGGTTCCCGTTGCTTAGGCACTGCAGTCGTTGGATATCGACAGCCGGAAGCCCGCTTGCCCACTCCTAATAACCGCGGAAGTTGCAGTTTTTGTGAAAAGTAAATAATCTGACACAATATATACATACATATACATTATGAGGCAGGTACAAGTGGGGCAAATGAAAATTTTTGTGTATAATAAATACAAAAGGCTGTCTGTAGCGCCGAGCTTCTGGTTTCCCGACTTCTTTACATGTTACTTTACAACCACACATCATTTGCCTCTTTCTATAAGCGTTTACGATATTCTGCAACAACTTATGGTTAGTAATTGATGGAAAGTTTATCTTTCAGTGATAAAATCACCAATCCGTATGTGCCACCCCATGGATTAAAGTCGGCTTCGGTTCCCAACCCCTTGGAATGTTCGGTTTTGCTCTTATTGACAGCTATTTGCATTTTTTTTCCTCATGTTTTTATATTGCACATGTAGCTCCTCGAGTTCAATTCAGTTTCTTCTGCACTGGGAGCCCCTCCTAACTTTAAGGCAGATTTTTCCGACATTCCTCGATTTATGAATTCCACCATAAATTAGAATTTGGCCTTCAGCATTACGCTGAGACAGAGAGCCATCGCATGCCCGCTGCTTCAACGTCCTGTGAACGCGATAACAATGTGGCCTCCAGGATTACTTCTTTAAACATTTTTAGGTTATATTTGTTGGTCACCCAATCGTTATTTTGTTTGATGGCTTCATATTATTTCTATGCGTGGTTTGAAGACGATAGCCTGATAATCACTGTATTGTATATATACTATACTACTGCATTTCTAGATCTAGAGAAAGCGTTTGACCGTGTGCCAAACGAACTCATCTGGTATGCTTTCCGACAACACTTAGTGCCAGAAGAACTCGTGCGCTGGATTCAATTGCTCTACCATGATCTGAAAAGTAAAGTTCGAAGTATGGCGGGTTCTCTGCGATTGCCCAGATCTGGCTAGAGTCAGGCTGGGGACACCGGTTAAACCATTCTTTGGGGACCTCAGAGAGATTTCTAGCTGCAGGGTGGAAGAGCTGCTTTCCTTCGTGAATACTCTGCCTGCTCCCATAACAACAGTCACGGGCTTAGGAGTTTGTGGCATCAAAACGACGCACCAAAGCGCTAATTGGGCTCCTCGGAGCGGCCACTGATACCTACCTACCTACCATGGCCGGTGTATCAAAACCGCTTCATATCCCTGTTGGTATTCATCAAGGAAGCGCCCTCTCACCACTCCTCTTTGTCCTTGTTATGGACACGTCACACAGGATATCCAACGCCCAGCGCCCTACACACTACTTTATGCAGATGACGTTTTCCTAGCATCTGATAGCAAAAATTATCTCGAGCAACTTGTTCAAAAATGGAATGATCGCCTCATGCAACACGGTCTCAGATTGAATCTAAACAAAACTAAATTTTTGACGACCAATCCCCATGAAACAGGCACAATCACTGTCAGCGGCAGTGATCCTTCCAGAACTGAGCGATTTAAATACCTTGGATCAACGCTATCAGCCAATGGAGAACTGCGTTATGAAATTTATTCACGCATTGACGCAACCTGGATTAAGTGGCGTTCCACAACTGGTGTTCTTTGTGATGGACGTATCGACGAACGTCTCAAATCTAAAATTTACCGCAATGTCGTCCGTCCAGTCGCTCTCTATGGTTCTGAGTGTTGGCCAACTATAAAAGACAATGAACGGCGTCTTGCGGTAATAGAGACGAAGATGTTGCGTTGGACTAGTGGCGTAACACGTTTTGATCACATCCGAAATGTTATGGGGTTGGACCATTCGTGGAAAACCGGGACAGAGGCGTCTTCGATGGTATGGTCATGTAATTTGCGCTAACGAGAATTCAGTTGCCAAGATTGGTCTGAATATCGAAGTCGAAGGTAAACGACCAAACGGCAGGCCGACACAACCTCGAGATTGCATCCAGATCAGGCATGCGATGGAGCCAAATGGCGATCACGACGAGCCGACCCCGCTTGTGAACGTGTGGCTGAAAAACGAAGAAGAAGACTACCCCGTGTCTTTGATTAGATTATCGCTGGCGATTGTAAAATCCACTACCGTTCACAAGTACCACATTCAGCCGTGAAAATATCCTCAGCACTTCACTGTGTATCGTCTGTCTGGCTATCTTCCTGTTACGCGCATTTTTCTCGGAAACGGTGATGCCATTTTTGAGGAAATTTGGTAGAAAAGTTGGAACGCACACGCTAAATTACACCATTCTAGGTTGAATTTGTCCTCCTAGAGACAAAAGGGAAATGTAATATTTCCTTTTACGTTGGGGGTATCAAATTAAAAGCTTCGATTGGCACTTTCCGAAGCAGATACTAGTTTTAACATCAGTTGTAAAGGGGTGGAAGGAAGAGGATGCAGTACTTAAAAACTCCCCAAAACCTCCCATGCCTAAAAAGAAGCCCTTCCGGTTCCCTACTTGTTTCAATGTAAAAGTGATTTGATGGCTCTTATGTGCATTGACTTTTATCCTCCGCTGCTGTAGAAATCCGAATAATATTCATTCCACTTGAGCCTGAGTTTTCGACCGGAATGATATGATGATAATAGTTCATGCAAATTATTCATGCATATGACCGAAAAAATGGTGCAATCGATGAAGACGAGCCGACAGAGCTACTGAACGGTGCAAACGTTGGAAGAGAGTTCTCAAAAGTTGGTCGGGAGAACATTTTTTATCTCATAGTTTAGTCCTTTATACCAAAGTTTGTAGAATGCCTATGTAATGTCCAAAATGTACTTCTTCTCTTCAAAAGCATTTTATGTATGTATATTGCATTCGCTATCCGATGGCCTTGTTGAATGATCCCGTGTTTTTCACGGAATCCAAACTGATGTTTTGCTATCACGTTGAATCTACTCAAATGGGAAATGATTTAGATAATAATAATAATCGTTAGCGCGACAATCGAATTGGATCTGGGCCTTCAAGTATGTTAAAGCTCTTAATTCAGGACCATAACGGTACACTACAGGATAATAGTAGTCTGTAGTAGTCAATGTAGTCAGCAATAATTTAGAAAGAAGTAACTATTCGAATAAATTTAACAAAGCTAGTATCAGACTTATGGGCCATTGATAAAATACTTGCGTAGTTTTTAACAAGCTTGGGAATTATTATAATTTAATGGTAGCATCCAAATAGACTGCCTATTGCGATTCTGATGAATGGAAAACTGTATCTGAAGAATTAGGTTGGAAGGCACTCACCATGGGTTGAGCGAAGGCAAGGGTGCTGTGTTCGTCTCTTCTTGCACACCCTCTATGTAACATTCGAAAAGGGATTGCATTATCTTAGGACGTTTCACTTTTTAATTTTCCAATAGCTTTCTGCAGTGACTATTCAGATGGTTTTGTAAGATTCAGGTTTGTGAAGAAGCTATATACCGAACGGGGAATCCTTATTTGAACTTACGCCAAATATTCTCAACAAATTTTAAAAAAATAGGTTCAAACGTTTCCAAGTAAACTAAGTAAAGCAGACAGACAAACAGACATTGAAACGATTTTAATAAGTCTATTACCCACCATTTTACGTTATATAAACTTCTTTTGTTCCTTTTCTTTGGGCCAAGTCGCTGGGAAAGTGCCTTTGATAGTATACAGTGACGGTTCCAAACGAGTGCACTAAAAAGTGCAACAGGCCTCGTTCTTAGAACCTATCCAACCAAGAGATTTAAAAAGAATCACAGTGATGCATCTATACGAAATCTAGGCCTCAAAATATACCCCATTCCGATATCTACACAAATAAAGTTATTAAGAATTACAAAATTTGGCACCGGTGTATAAGAGTATGTTCGAGAATATAGGGCATAATTCTGGAACTATTACTAGCAAAGTTATTGAAAGTCAAAGTTGTGCATTTCATTTGAATTTATTGCTAACACGTGTAGACGTCATCATTACATAAAGTGAACTTACATATATGAACGGCGGGGTTATTTGCAAATCAATATGAATTACTTGCGACAGACATGTGTGTGTATATGTATGTACTAAGTAAGTTGCGAGTAGTTTATTTGTTTATTTTAGGTTGAGCTCAATATTTATGTCTTCGACATGTATGCACATATGTATGTATATCTGGAGTTCAGCAATTAAGAAAGGAGTATTTTGCATTTTAGCTATGTACATATGAGTGGGAAAACGTACTTAAAGAGTTCCTCAGATAAGATGAACACAAAACCTTTATACGCGAAGAGCCCAGTTTCCGGTATTCCGATTTGTTTCTACTACATGACATCCATCCTTTCCATCATCCCTTTTCAAATTTCCTAAAACTTCTCCCAATTTCACCTTAATAAAAACTACTGTAATGTACATTTCAGATCGTCATTTTAATTTTGCTTTTTTTCCACAGCTCTTAAATCACATTTAACAATTATACAATGAAATAATTTCGGAAACAATAATTATCATTGAATGCTTTTCTTTATAGTTTTTTGCTTCGTAATACTATATAGTTTTATTTGATAGCGTTTCTACCTAGCGTATCAAGGCGGTCAATGGAGAAACATTTTGTGTGTGTTACTTTGAAAAGCTCCGGAAGAGGCAAAGGCGGTTTGAATTGTTGTTGTTGTTTGTTTCGCATGGCCGGCTGATGACCTGATTATATACGGGCAACCGGTGATGCGAAACAAAACGTTACCAAATTTTTTTTTGCCTCAAGCGACTGTGCAAACATCTGATCCCTAGGAGAGGAATATTCTGTTTCGAACCGGCTTCGAATTCGGTTTAGTCTGCACCAAAATTTCCCCGGATATGGAATAATTTAAGTAATAAAAGTGACTTGTTATTAAAAGCGCAAAGTCGGTGAAATAAAATAAAATTTATTGAAAAACATGACGGGTCAAAAATTAGGCAATTGTGAATGTTCTTTTTGTGAAAGAACGTTATCTACGGATTGCGGGATTGTGGTAAAGAAGAACTTTATTTACGATGATATGAGTTTTTAAAAATAGAGAAGGAGGCTCCGCGACACTCAGAAAGATATTCGCGGCAACGGCTCGTGGCGGCATGTAACGAGTCCGAGTGGTTATCTTCATGCGGTGCTCAGTATAGTTCGCCACCTTTCTGTCAAGTATCCTATTCAGGTATTGCAGAATCTTCTTACGACCATCAGTTTTAACTCGCAGTTTTTGTTCTCGCCATAAAAATCAAGATTAATTACTGGGTGTAGTCTAAAACAAGTCGGGATATCGGAAGCTGGACTCTTCAAGTATGAAACATTTGAGTGTTAATTTGTTCCATTAGAACGTAACACGTAATATACGCATATATGTATTATGTAAGAGTATCCACTTTCGCGTGATATTGACAAATCTAGAATTTCCAAAGAAGTGACAATTTTGACCTATTGTAACTCTGATAGTAATAGTGCGATTTCCAAAAACTTAGTATGATCAGGCTCTTTTTATAGCTTACATTGCTGCAAAATTTCGTGGTGCTAGGATGAACTCAAGGGGGTTCTGCAGCCAATTACTGAAGATTATAGTAATGTAATATCATCAAATTAATTTGAAGGGATATCGATATGGAAGGTATTTCGGAGCCTAGTCAGCATATAGTGGGAGCATCTTGATTTTTTGTCAAATTTTTCGGTTGAGCAGCTTCCGAAAATGGCCCCGTTAAATAAATTATCACTTTCGACCCCCCGAACTCCCGGCCTTTCCCGCAAGACCTTTCATTTGATACCCCATATTACTATATATGATGAAAAAAAATGTACACCCCCCTTTTGCATGTAACTCACTGTATGCGTGATCGTTCACAGTTTCCACTTTTCCACCAAATTTGCGCTGCTACAGTCTCCAAGGAAAATGCGTGTGATGGACAGACAGACAAACACACAGACAGTAAACCGATTTGAATAAGGTTTTTTTAAACCTAAATCTTAAAAAGAGTTTCTCTTATACCTTTAACCAGCCCTAAGGAATTATTCCCTACGAAAGTTTGCGGCTTTTGTTGTTGTGCTGCCGGTGTATAACGAAACTACTTGGTCGAGAGGTACACACGCATTTGCTTTTCTGCAGACGTACACCATCTTACCTGCTGCCACTCGCGCGGGATTCTACTAGTGCTGCTGGGAACACAGTTCGAGTATCTGACAAGTAATTGTCACCGTTTTCGCCCGCCCCTTAACGACAATTTGGCATCTTAGTCACCTCCATTTACACCCAGAAGATCATAAGGGTGAACTCTTCTGCCACATTCACCGTAGAGAGCAGTCATATAGCCAATATGCCATTACTGCCGAAGTTCAAATAGTTGCTATTTTCCCTAAAACCTCTTAGGTCGAGCGCAGGATAAAAGCATAGCGCATGGTAGTATATATTATCCAATAAAAACGTCAGCACAGGGGAACGTAAACTTTGCACATTGGGAGCCTAGCGAGCAAGAGAGTCGGCGTCTATAAAATATACAAATGCCCAGAAAACCTGGAGAAGTTCATGAAATATATATATACGTTGCTTCGATTTAACCCTGAAATATTCAATGAATATCTTACAATGTCCACTAAAAATTTTGAAAACTAGGAAACACTGAAGGGGCTATTAGAATGCAAAAAAAGTTCGTGCACCAGTTGGATCAAAAGAAAGATGATTGTAAGTTTAAGGAAGGCATACCTTATTTAAAATTACCTAAATGGAATTAGAATACTTATCAAGCTTTAAAACACTATCTGCAAGAAGTCGACCACTTTTGATCTCAGTTCATATTTACAGCTTTTATGATGAATGAATGAAAATAAACTTTTGAGAAATAAAAGGTTCTCATTTTCTCCTCGTTTGTGCCTCTCGTACAATATGCATTCCCCATGATCTTATTTTTTAAAGTTTTGTGCAAAACAAAACCTTACTAAAATCGGTTTACTGTCCTGTCTATCAGTCTCTCCGTCCATCTGTCTGTCAGTCTGTAACAACTTAAATTTCAAAAATGGTTACTCTTTTTGATACGAAATGTGGTTGAGAAGTGGGACCTGTGAATCTCACTGCATGCAGTGAGTAACATACTTACGCGATGAGTTTAAGGGAGGCCCCCATACATGCTAAAGGGGGATGTACAATTTTTTTTCACCGGGTATAATCATGTGAGGTATCGAATGAAAGGTCTCGATTAGTACTTTCCGGAGTCAGTATTAATTTTGATACTGATTGCAAAAAGAAGGAATGCGGGGATCTGAAAATTGTCAGCTACTTGAAGGAACCGTTCCCAGAAACTACCCAACCCAAATATCTGCAAAGAAATATAGTGGTCCATCCACATTGTATCTAGGCCCCAAAATACTCTCCATACTGATACCTGTTTAAATAAAGTTAACAATAGTATATTACCATATTTATTGTAAGTATATTCTCCAGTGGTTGAAAAGAAATCTCCCTTAATATAGATTGGAATAATACCAAGTTTGGTGGAAGTCGTACTATTACTAACAGAGTTACAATAGATCCAATTTGTCACATTTGTGCAAATTTCTAGTATTCTAACACTTTGAATCTCAGTATCATACTAAAGTGAATGGTTTGACAAACAAATGGGACAAATGCCCACTATAATATGCTTATATAAAAAATACACAAAGCCTGAAGCGCTTAGCTTTCGGTTTCCCCGCTCGTTTATATTCTCAATTAATCATCTCTGGTGCTATACAGTCAACTTCAAAACTTCGAAACTGAATTCGATAAAGGAATTCAGTGGGTGGTAGGAAAGTTACGAAAGGAGGAGCGCCTCTTGTAGCGGTCCTACCGGTCCCAGCCTCCGCTCTACCTTAATGGCTTTCAAAAAGGAGATATTCTGATAACAACAGGGTAAACTTTGATTTGCCACTCTGCCCTCGATTGAAGCCAAGATAGAAAAGTCATGCAGGAGAAATAAGAAAATCCCCGCCCCCTTCTAAGCTAAGCTCGTAGCGACCGTCTACCCCTAGAGATTTACTTGTATGACAATTATCGCCACAATTCGTAAGTGAAGTTAGACCGGGGGGAGAAAGTTCGCCGTCTGCACCCTCACATCAATAAGTCTACTAATGATAAGAATATAGCCTATATTTGGGGCGCCGTAAATTTTTACGAGAGGGCAAGCTCCATAGTTTTTTTAACGGGTCTAGTGAAAATGACTTTCCTGTCCCTCCTACGTACCCTTTTTACTCCAATCCAGGCATCATACTTGAATTTGTAATCGATGATTCTGATGCAGCCAAACCAAAACAAGTCGAGAAACCGGAAGCTTCAGGTATGAAAGGTTTTGTTTGCTTCTTGTGTGAGTATTTTTGCGTGTAGAACTATCCCATTTGTACGTAGCCCGTTAAAAATATGCATTTAGCATGTCATATTTAATACTTCGGGTTATAAATTTACACGGTAAAGACAACTTTGTTACTTATAGTGTGATTTTGATCAAACTGGAGATAATAAGCTTCATATTATATTTTACACTACTACCAACTTTTATAATTCTGAGATAAACTTAAGGGGGTTTTACTCAATTTTCCCAAAAACATGGAAATATACTATTATTAACTTAATTTGAAAAAATATCGATATGGAGAGTATTTTGAGGCCTGGGCACTATATAGAGGCAGCTTCATGATTTTTTTTCAGATTTTTCGGTTGGGTAGTTTCTGAGAATAGGTCCGTTAAAGAAATCATCACTTTCCACCCCTCCCACTACCCGCCTTTTTAACAAATCTTAAAACTAAGACCGGCTTCGAAAAGTACTAATTAAGGCCTTTCATTTGATATCCCACATGACTATATTCGGTGAACAAATTTTACACCCCCTTTACATGTATGGGGACCCCCCTAAATCTCAACGTAGAAGAATGTCACTCACTGCATGTTTACAGTTCCCACCTTCTCACCAAATTTCGTGTCAATCGGTATAGCCGTTTCTGAGAAAAGTGCCTGTAACAGACAGACAGACAGGCAGAGATACAGACAGACATTCAACCGATTTTAATAAGGTTTTGTTTTGCAAACAAAATTCTATGTAAATGCCTTCCTAAGAGTCATTTTTAAGGTTTTATTTCCAAAACAAAACCTTATTAAAATGGGTTCAATGTCTGTCTGTCTGTCCGTCTGTCTCTCTGCCACACAGTTATGTGAGACTTCTACTCACTAAAACCACCTCCTTCTCATTCCACTCTCCCCACGGAACTCCTATAAAGTATTGCGTCGCGGGGCTGGATCAATTTTTAACTGCCGCTCATTATGGTTCTCTCCCTTCCTTGTTTTCGTCGTAGTTCTTCCTGCCTAAGCTGTTGCTGAATAGTTTGCAGTTCCCTTACAACCTGGTTCCAAGCATCCGTTGACTCTAGCATGAACTCCACAATATTTTCGGGTGTTAAACGCCTGTCTGCCACCGCTTCCATTCTTGCTCGGTGCGCGGTGAACCTGGGACAATCAAATATGACATGCTCCGCATTCTCAGCCACGTTACTACATCTTGGATGCTGCCCAAGATGTAGTAACGATGACTCGTCGTGACCAAATCGATGTAAATAAGCACGATAACCTCCATGTCTATTTAAGAATTGTGTTAACTTGTAGCTTAATTCCCCATGGTTTCGTTCTCACCATCTCCGAATATCCGGAATGTTGCCATATGTCCAATGATCAGTTTGTGACTCGTCCCATCGCTTTTGCCACTCTTTGATAGATTCCCACCGTGCCCAGCTGCCGTCGAAATGCGCTAGACACTCCAGCTGCATACGTTTTGTCGTAGAGTCGCCGGCCTTCATTCGCCAAGATGTCTATGGGGAGCATCCCTACTAGTACATATGCTGCTTCTCCTGATGTTATCCGATACGCACTGCATACCCGGAGTGCACTTAGCCGATACGCGATTCCCAAGTTTCGGCAGTTCACTTTGTTTATTAGAACAGTTGCCCAAACTGGAGCTGCGTAGATTAGCACGGTTCGCAGTTGAATTCTTTTTCCTCTTGCTAATGAGAACTACTTCTGTTTTATGTTCAGCAAGTGAAAGGCCAGAATTTCTCAACCAGGAGTTGATCTTCCATATCGCTTCATTTGCATAGATCTCGATATCATCTTGGTGCTTCGCAACGACTGTTATTCCGATATCATCGGCGAAGCCAATTGTTGTCACGTTGTCCGGTAGGCGTAGCGTCAACACTCCATCATACATAACTAACCACAGCAAGAGACCCAGGACAGAACCCTATAGCACTCCGCAACTTGTCGGGAATATTTTTAGTCCATCGTCCGATTCGCAGTAAAATCTTCTCCCAAGGAGAAACTCTACCACAATGCGTACAATGTACTTCGGGGCCTGTATCTTGCCGAGTGCTTCGATGATTTTTTTCCATTTTGCACTATTGAACGCATTTTTTACGTCGAAGTTTATTACTGCGCGGCATTTTCCTTATATTGCAGCCTGAACCAAACCAGTCAGCATGCTGCTTGCGTCGACAGTTGATTTCGCTTTACGAAATACGAATTGTTTGTCGGAAAGACCTCCTTCCTTTTCCGCAACGGCGAGCAGTCCGTTATATATTACTCGTTCGAATAGTTTGCCAATGGTGTTGACCAAACATATCGGTCTATACGAGGAGGGGTCACCCAATGGTTTACCTACCTTCGGAATGAGTATTAGCTTTTGTAGCTTCCATTGCTCTGGGAATTCTCCTTTCCTAAGGCATGCCGTGAAAACTTTGGCAAACATACCTGGCACTTTCAAGGCAATATTAGGGATTCCATCCGGGCCTGGAGTGTTTTTTTCAGTCAATCTTTTCGCTGCGTCTAGAACCTTCTCAATTACCACTACCGGAACTTCGTCGGGATTTAAATGTACTGCAGACAAACTTGTACAGTTCAAATCTACTGGGAATAGAGTGTTCACTATATTCTGCAACAACTCTGAACAAGTAATCGGTGAGGAATCCTCCCCTCATCGCAAACCTATATGCGTGACTCCCCGTTTGTCTGTCATACGCACTTTTCTCAGAAATAGCTAAAACCAACTGACAAGAAATTTGATAAGAAGGTGGAAACTGTGAACGCCCAGATATGCAGTGAGTGATATCCTTCTACGTTGAAATTTTGGGGGGTCCCCATACATGTAAAAGGGGGGTGTAAAATTTTTTTCATCGAATATAGTCATGTTGGGATCAAATGAAAGGTCTCGATTAGTACTTTTCGAAGCCGGTCTTAATTTTGAAATTTGCTAGAAAGGCGGGGAGTGGGAGGAGTGGAAAGTAATGATTTCTTTAACGGACCCATTCTCAGAAACTACCCAACCGAAAAATCTGAAAAAATTCATGAAGCTGAATCTATATGGTGCCCAGAATAGTATAAAATATAATATGAAGCATATATCCCCAAGTTTGATCAAAATCATACTATTAGTAACAAAGTTACAGTAGCTCAAAGTTGATTGATTGATTGATTGTTTTGCAAACAAAACCTTAAAAACGCCAGTTTACGGTACGATTTTAGTCTGTGCTCACATACTATAATACATGAGGTTTCCCATACAAAATACATTTCCTTTACAAGATACATTTTTACTATCTTTTGTTATAATTATCATTTACTTTCTTTGTCTTTCGGTTAATTACCCTTTTCTTTTATACCACTGCTTGAGAGATTGGAGTTTGGATTAGGGAAATAATGCACCAGATTGAGTTTGGATGGTACGGTACAATTTTAAATCGTCAGCATAAAATAAATGGGGGATGTCTGATAATACCCGTGATAGGTCAGGTATGAATATATTAAAGAGAAAAGGACCTAAATGACTCCCCTATGGTAGCCCAGAAGATGCACATACACTTTTAGATATCGGACCTTGGTATTTAACGAAGTGAGTTCGATTTAGAAGGTAAGACTGAAACTAATTAAGAAGTGATCCATATATCCTACCGTTTGTACAATTTGCCTATTAGAATTTGATGATCAACTCCATCAAAAGCTTTACTAACGTAAGGCAGAGGGCGTCGGAAGCTAGGCTTATTAGATTAGTAGTAGTTGATCTGCCTTTTCGAAACCCATGTTGTTGCTCATTGAAAAGAGGGTCAATGATAGTAATGAGTTTATCACAAACCAATTTCTCAAAGAGTTTCGGAATTACTGACAGAATAGCGATGCCTCGATAGTTGCCGACTGATCGCTTACCACCGCTTTTAGGTGTGAGATGTGAACATTTCCAAGAAGACAGAAAGACACCCCTAGAAGTTCACTTGGAAAGGAAAAGTGAACGGCGATAATAATGCCGTCTCCCCTGGAAACGCTGATATGAACATATTTACGATCAGTGTTTTCCGTTCTTGACATTTAGAGTCACTTTCCCTTTAATACTGCATTAATGGTGAGAACATCGAGGGCGTTGATCAATTTGTACATCTAGGAAGAGTACTTTCTGCCTTCTCGAAATATATGTAATTATTACAATTTGAGATTGTCATGGTTGTATTGCTTTATGAGAATAGCACATGGAAAGTGACTCCAACTGTTATCTGTGACGTATCATCAAAGTATGCTGGTCGGATAGTATCACAAACGGAGAACTTGATCGGCGTACAGACCTGGCACCCGTACGAGATATAATCGGATAAGTTGGGGCGACAATTCAGCGGAATCCTCACTCCCAATAAAGCCGATGAGTATGTCGCCCCAATGACACTTGGCGCAGAATAGTAGAGAACGATTGCAGGTATCTCGAGAAATCCTGGGGTAGCTGAAACGCATTTCAGGCAACCGCAAGTGATGACACAAAGGTGTAGTTGACATGTCAAACCCCATCAAGGAATAAATGATAACCATATATATATTGATTCTTGAAACTGCTAACGATTTTCATCAACTTATTGTTTCTGGTAAGAACCCAACGTGGAGTTAGAAACTGACGAATTTATACGGTCAGTTTTCTCTACGTTTCTTTAGATTTTGGCACAGCTCTGCCCTCGCGATTGACCATAATTAACCCAGACGAGTATTCTCGCCTTCCCCAAGTTTAAAGTGCATTACATAAAGTCTTCTTTGACAAAAACCTTTAAAAATCTACAAAAAAGGATCTGCGTATAGAATGGTGATATCAATTATGTCAAAATATAAGTGTGTATATGTATATATGGAACTTATGTAATTTCTGGTTTGAAGATATCCAAAATTAAAGTTTGACTTACAAATGGGAAAAATTAATTTATTTTATTTTTAAGTTAATCAAATAATTCTTAAGTCAACTTTGGTATACACACCAACATACCTAAACGACGGATATTCAAACCACTGCGGGAAACACCTCAAATCCAATAGATCAAAAATGACATCACCCGATTTATGGTCGGATAGTGCGTATTTTCGATTCAAAGCCTGTACAACCCATCAATATTGAAGGTTCTTACCTCAACTCTAAATATGGCCAACAACTTGCCTCATTTGGTTACCTCAGCCGAAAAAAAGGAATACATATTCTCACCCACGTCAAATTTTCAGACATCCCATATTAAAACTAGTCACAATTTTCGTCATTCCTACATCAATGACCTAATCAAGATAAAACTATCCAATCGGATTCAGAGTCAGCCATGTTTATTCTAAAGTGGCCTCCATTTTATTTCTGCTGTGTGGAAGCATCCTCGTAGTGGAAAAATTGGCTCTACCAGCAAGTTCTTTCAGTAATACTAATTCGAGAGGTTCGAGAAATTCACACTACATCCGTATGGAAAAAATATCTGTAGTTTGAATGGCTAACTAACGACAACTATTATGCGATAAATATTTAATTCAAAACCTAATGAAGTTAGTTCCAGAACTTCTATAGATCTAGTGCTATCCCAGAGTAAAAAAGAACCCATACCAGTAAGAAGTTCGTTATAGCAACTTAACAGATCTATTTTCGGTTTACTTTACATTCTCATAGAAGTGGTGATACTAAATGAATATAATACAATATAAAGATTGGCGATTGACGTCAATCGAGGGGATACTCGCAGGTCACGTGTGGTCATCTTGTTCTTTTTCTTCGCCTCTTAGCCGTTTATATGAGTTTCAATGTATTGTTTTATTGTAGCCGATATTGTTCCAGTTTTTTTGCCTCCACTTGATTTAGATGGCTTCCTTTGCAAGACTGTGCTTCCACAGAGCCTGTTTACATTTAGTGCATTATGTAAAGATTGTTTTGCACTGGAATTGCACTGATTTCCAGTGCATATGCATTTATAAGTTTTTGACCCAAAACACATACGGTGATGTTAGTCTAACTAAATTGCATCAAGCTTGTCTGTTGCGCCGTCTATGTTCTTGTCACGAACAGATCATGTGATTGACAAGTGCGAAAGATACAAACAATGTAATGAATGAATACAAATTAAATGCACTTTATTGAAATAGTAATAAATTCCTTTAATTTATATTACACAGCATAAGTGTACATGTCGCTGCTACATATTAAATATACAAGTCTGGAATAAAAAGTCCTCATACATATGCAAGCCTCTGGGGAATTTGAGAGTGAATTGAGATATCACCAATGGCTGGCTGTTAAAATTTAAATACTGTTCCCCTCTCATCTTAATCAGATATCAATGACAATTACTTTGGGACTTAATTAGTAACCGATCAAAGGTTTGACTCTCAATAATCGAGGATTGAAACAGAAAATTAATCTAGCAGCACACCTTTCAAAGCCTTTCAAAGAACCCTTCGCAATATGGGCACTTTGGAGTTATGTATATATACCGGCCCGGATTGATAACCCAAAAAGCAGCTTACGTTCAGCCTTGTCAGATCTCCTTCCGCCAGTAATAACCACTAGATAATGCAAAATAGCAAAGTCCGTGTTCGATCTCTTTGCGCTAAGAGGAGGAGCATTAGCTTTTCGATTAGGCTTTCAAGAGAGGAGTTGCAGAGTAGACATTCTTAAAGTTTCGTACCTCGTATTGAAATAGATTCATTATCTGACTGTTTCGTACGTTATTGAAATAGATTCATTATCTGACTGTACTTTTTCATCGTTGGAAGGTGAAACCTACTGGTGGCTCCTACCATGGAGCTATGTAAGGTTTTTCCTTCAGTCCTTAACCGCGGCTCGTTGAGATTATCTTCCTTTTGTAATTACTTAATGCGATTGAATCACTGGTCGACCATGAAGGCAGAGCTATCCCAAAAACCTAAAAAGTTAGTGATATTACCCGTGAAGGTCCACCCGCAAATACTGAAGCTCCAACAAAGTGTCCTTTCGACACAAGCTTCCTTGCTTCTATGCTAACCAGACTCGGCAATGTGGGAAAATCCTTTGAAGACTTCAATCCCTCACGTGTCATTTAACAATTTTCAATCTTTTAACACATGCTTGGGTCCGCACAACCCCGGACCCGATTGCCGCGATCGAGAGGGATGATTCACGATGGATTCCAGCCTAAATTGATGCTTCTGTTACCTCAGACATTCGATGAGGGGCGGCGTTTAAGCCTCCTTCTGCCTTGGCATCTGCAGGCTATTAAAACTGGAGAACGCACGTTAATTATAGTGAGTTTTGCAGGGTTAGAGGGGAAGGGGGAAATCAGCTGTAATTCAGATAAGTGTATTCAAACAAAAATAAAAAAGATATAATAATAAAAAAAGTAAATGAGAGTAATAACGATAATGATGGGAAATTAAATCAAACAGATTTTATTCCACCGTAGCCAGTCCCAAGCCCGGTTGTCTAAGGAGGAAGAATGGATAGCTTCAGTCTGAATGGCTGTAGGCCACCACAGTGTCTCAAGAGGTAGGCGAGGAGAGGAGAAAGTTCCTGTACTCTAGATGTACTCTAGATTAGCAGCTTACTTATTTACTACCAGCTAGGTATAAAATGCAAATCCATGAAATAAGGAAAGAAGAAGAGTTGGTGACTGGACCAGTCTGCCGTTATGTATAGCACGTCCTTGATATCGCTGGTCGTGGAAGGTCAATAACATCTAGGCGCCAAGATGTCCAGGCACCGACAATGATCCGCTTGCTGCAGCTGTTTGCTTAGGCAATGGACTGAAGGAAATGAACATCTTTATCATCCGCACCTATTAAGAAATAACAATGGCGGGAGCAGGTACTACACCTTATCATTCCCTGTTGCGCCATTGATTCGTCAAGCATTTCCCTCAATACCCGCACGTGACTGTTAAGCGAGTTCCAGACAAGTACCACTTCATTACTCGCAAGAACACAATCCCGGCCATCATCATTGGTAACCTAAAGTCGATGTGGGTAGTGGTGGCGTCATCAACAACACCACGCCGTTGCACAAGCAACAGTTTCAGTACTTGCGACGGTACTCTTCATCATCATCCGGTTGAAGTCTCCGCTGAAGTTCGGGGCAAATTCCAAAAAACATATAAAGAATTTTCGGAAATGCACCCTTTGCCTTAACCAGGTATTCTCCAGCAACTCCAAGAATTCTATCAAATCAATATGAGATTGCGCTTCGATATTGTGCTGATATGTCACTGTAACAACTACTATACAATCATCTGTATATTGCGGTACAGTTACGTTTGTCAGATTGCACGGTCAAAACATTCACTTTCACGCTATTGGTTTGATTGATCGAAGAGATCCTGGGGACATTGCTAGGCAGGCTTGAATCAGCATTGGCAGTAACAGCAGACGGGTGAAAAATAAATTGAAACAATGGCCTCCTCAGTGAGACACCCGCCATTGAAATTCTGCTCAAAGAACTGGAAGAATCCTGGTCTGGATCAGTATACATCGTTGGTTGGCCCACACCATAAACCAGGTCATTAGCCGACCTGAGGAATTTCTACCGTTCCTCACTCCGGGAATTACCTACCCTGTTTCTAAAAAGAGAAAGAGAGCAGAGCGCCGCAGATACAAAACCTCGTTTACCATCCCTCTACTAATCCATAACGTTCATCGTTAGTGGAAAGGTTAATGCGTACCTCGAGGCCAACAACATTCTGTCCGAGGATTGCCTAGGTGGATCAAGGGGTTGCAAGGAGCGACTCATTATCGACTCAACTACCGAGGGACAGGCAGCTAGAGGAAACCTCTTGAATTGTTATATCAATTATGGGAAGACTGTTGACAGCGCCCCGCACACCCAGCAAATCGATGTCCTATATGGCATAACTTCCGTTTATCTGAGAGCGCCAACACCTGAGGCCCATCCGTATATGGAGAGGCATCATTTAGTGGGATTCGCTGAGTCCCTTTAATTTTGTATGCCAGTAGACCCCCTTCCATGGCTAGTGAATGATGTTAGAGGGTATGGTTTCGCAATAAAGTATAGCCTAGGTCCTGAATGCGAGCTGCACACTTGATGTTCTTAGATGGCAATTGTATGCTCGTACTGACCGCCACCTTAGAAGCCTGTTGCGAATAGTAGACATGTTTAGTCGTGATATTCGGATGTAATTTGGAATAGACAAGTATCTGAATTTCTTCAACGTGTAACGCTTGTACTGAAATCGCATCTCTCGGGAAATTATAAAATAAGCACGTTGAATATATTCGACATCCTCTCACTGGAATATTGCCCTGGACGAAAAACAACTTGGAAAACGTCCAGCGGCGGATACGGACCCCTATGTCCAAATTCTGAATGCATCAACCAAACGCTGCCGCGGAGCAAATGACGACTTGCGCATGCGCTTATTTTCATAGTAAAGTGCAAGTACAAGCAGCTGTAAGGCAGACCGTGAGCTGACTCCACTTATCATGAATGATCGGTTTTTCAAACCTCAGAGTAGGGTGAAGTCAGATCAGGAGCGGATCGATGAATGGCATCCATTTGCTGACTTGCGTCTGTCGAACAGATGACTGTGTGCTAGGGATCTCTTTGCTGAAACGGAGAAGCTTATGTGTGCCATTCAGGACGGCGAAGTCACCACCCGAACTTATAAAAAGCTTACAATGAAACGGCGGCTGGAGAATGACCAGTGCAGAATGTGTGGTTCGCCATTAGAGACGTTGACACCGGTTCGATACACCGACAGGCATAATGCTGTATTTAAAGTAATTCACCTCCAATAGAGCATTATGCGGTGCCTGCATGAGCTGAAAACGGGGACATGTCTAGTTTACCAGTATGTGCCGCAGGCAGCGCTTGATAGTTCTGGTTACAGCTTGTATTGGGACCGGCAAGTTCCAACTGATCGCCGTTGACAGGACGGGTCGCTCCGCATATATTGTTGATGCTCCTATCCCCCATAATAACAACACATTGAACGGAAATACGTAAAGAGGAAGATTAACTATGAGTCGCTGGCTCGGAAAACAAAGCGTCTTGAGGAAGTTGTTGTAGTTCTGGTCTGGTTCAAACCTTCACATGTGCTCCATCTTGCGAGGAGCTCAAATGCTTTACATTACATTTACCAGAGCCCCTATATATTTTATCAATCATCCGAGCGTAAATGCTTTACATTTAATCCTAGTATTAGGACCGAATTACCGGTCCGAATTTTGTATCTGCCGAGATTGTCTCAACACGTATAATAAATCAAAATAAAATAAATCAGAAATAATAGAATATAAACGTATCAACCGAAGATTAAATACCTCTCACCTAGAGCTCGCAGATTTTTTCACAGAGGTATAGCACTTTCTTTCCTTCCTTAGTTTTCAGATATTTACTTTATATGTCCAGGAAACATATACATATTCTGACAACATCGAAGAACATATATCGCAACTCTACCTGATAAACTTTGTATTTATTAAGAACCTTGTGTGAATTTTTTCCAAACATTCGTCTTTATAATTCGAAGATTAGGTAGTACTACGCAACCAATAACATCAATCTTTCAAAGAATAGCAGAGGTTACATGAGCGTGTTCACTTCTTGCGTTTTCCGCACTTTTACAATGGACGACTCCTTTGAAATAGATCATTTATATTATGAATCGGTTTTGAGTCCTACCATTCAATTTAATCACTGTCAGTTTTTATATACAACAAACTGATGTTTGGGGAATTTCAATTAGTTGGATGGAAATGTTAGCACTTCTGCGTATTGCAGAAGAAGCTGGAACGATGAGCATCGGTAAAGCCATGAGCCAGCCTTTTTCACGAGATTACGTCAGAATTACAGAAAGTTGATGACAGCCCCAAATAAGAATATTAAAATAACTGCCATGTGTAAGTGAATCGATTCACATAACTTTTGATAATTTGATTCAACCGTCAATATTGTGTTGTGAGAACCATTGATCAACTCTCTGTTTTCTCTGTGGAAAGGAAACGAGGTGCATCGATCTGAATAATGGGCACGTGGTAGACCACGAAAATGTCTCGAACAACAATTTCACAAGTGCAGGACGCAGGGTCACCTAAATACCTTTACGTGCAACCCTCGCAGCCACAAACCGACACCCAACTAGATCCAGTCACTAGCGAAATCACACAGCCAATCGCGCTCCTCTCCAGCGACACTAATTCAATAAACGACGAATGCGTTTAACAAAATTGTACTCCTCTTGTTCCTTTATTAAGTTCCTTGTTAATGTTCGGTATGTCTCCTTCTCAAATTCGTTATTTGGTAAGGCAGCCAATGTAATAAGCTCCTGTTTGGTCAATCACTTCCTATTACCTAAATAAATCAATTTTTCTTTTTCCACACTCCTCTGGGCCCTCAAAATTTCGCTTCTGGATTGCACCCTCTAATCACTTTCTTTTAATTATTAGCTCCGGACCCTTTCGTTGACCCCTACCTTGAACTTCAAATTCATTGTCGGTGGTTGCAAAAACAGAAATTACTTCAAATTTTCACCAGCCAAATCATTGTTCTTGTTTTTCTTCAGCCTTTGTCCCGCTCACAAGCGGGATCAGCTCGTTCTGGTCGATTCGCCCATTTGGTTCCATTAAAAGCCTGATGTAAATGCAATCGCGAGGCTTTCAACTCCCCATATTTCATATAAATGAATGATACGGTGGGAGTGAGAAAATTGGAAGAAGTGTATTGGAGAAGCTAAAGGGTACGGAAACCTGAGAAAAAGGAAGAAATGCTGCATATTAGCAAATGAGCTCTCTTGTCAAATTGTCATTGGATAAAACGAATGAAATGCTCTTGTTTTCTTCGAATTTTTCCTAGATTAATCTGTTGGACGTACAGATTTGGCACTCGTATGCAATGTGATAGGAAGACGAAAGTGTCAGTAGATAGGTCAGACATTAAGGAGGCGGACATTGGATTGCGGGCTATGCCATGCAGTGGAATCCACTCTCCCAAGATGGTCGACAATTGGATCGTCCCAAGAGTACTTGATGCAGAACAGTAGAGGAACGCCTCACGAAGTCATGGGGGACCTGAAGCACATTTCAGGTAACCGCGAGCAATGGGGTGTAGGTGTAGTTGACACACTATACCCGTCCAAAGGGTGAAAGGCAACCATATAAGCTGTTCATTCATATTTTTTAGTTTCAGTGTGGTTGGATTCTTCGCTTTATCAATTTTCACAGGACTTTGCCTGATAATTTCTGGTAACGATTCTAGCTTTTTTTTCTTACACTTTTTTTTGTGTGCAAGATCGAGTAAGCTTCTCTAACTACTTCTTCTTTATATTTGTGGTATTGTATTGACTTATTTACATTGGGGCTGCCATCATACGCTAGGAGTAAACTAGCCTAGGATGTTCCCGAAATTAATTCGTGAGCTTAGCTGTAATGCAAGTTTCTCTAATATGCTGACCTTTTCCAAGTTCCTAATTCTCCATTTTCTAAGGCGTTTCGCTACATTACTAACTGGTTTTATGCCTTAGGTTTGATCAATGATGGTGATCTTTAAACCTTTTAGCCCCTCCTAAACGAGGAAATCAAATGCGATAAAAGCCCCTCTACAGAATCTATAGGACCAACCTCCTAAGGGTGTGGATTTTTCAGTACAATAAGTCCGCCAGTGAGTGCAATTTGTACCACTTGCCAGGTTCAGGTCTCCATATTAGAGTGTGCGCTGCAACGCCTCTCTCATTTGTTCACCACAAGATGGTTGTCTAGTGACTATCCAGGGCTGTTACTGGAGGGCGAGCAGGAACTTTAAATTGTATAATTAAACAAAATCACCTTAACAACCTGACCGGCCCAAAACACATCAAAACTGTCAATTGAGATTAGTTTCTGAAAAATTTTAGGAAAAATTCTAATTTTCCCCATTCGGCCGTGGAGTTTGTAACGAAGAAGACCCAGCCTCCAAAGGAGCAAAAGTAAGAATGATAAATGACGCGCTAGTTAACACACAGGAAGATTTAAAAATCCAAATATTATTATTTATGGAGCAAAACCGTAAACTTACGTAACAACTAACGGTTGGGGAGGGGGCTCACCGTCTCCAAAGGCAGCCAAGAAGAAAGTTAAGTCTTCTGGGGATACTTTTGGTGACAACTACGGCGAAAGCGACACCGTTAGCAAGGATGCTAACTAGGTTGATTTCAGCAGTGACGAATGCGGCAATGATGGCCTTGAAAATGGAAAACTGGGTAACTTTTTGCTTTACGTGCTTTACACAAAACAAAAAAATACTATTTTAATTTTTTTAATGTTGCTGATTAGTATGAATACTCTCATAGTAAATGTATGGAAGAAGTCTTTTCTGTCCTAAACATGCTATCTGCTGGATAGTATAAATACTTTCGTCTGTTGGGCTGGGTGCGCTTCATGCTAGATACGGATGACTCGATGCTGGATTGTGTGAATATTCTCATAGCAAATATATGGAAGAATCCTTTTGTTTCTGATATGTTACGTGCTGGACACACTAGCTGTTGAGTAGTATGAATATAGCCTTAAAAGACTATTTTCAAATAGTAGGTGCAGCTAATGGAAGTCGACACTATAGCAAACGTTTAAAGATCTGGAGACAATAAGAAATTTGTTCATTCGCGGTATCACGACGATCCGAAGAAACGTACTTACACGGAAGCCGACGGCATAGAAAGGAACTCCATCTCGGAGCAACACCATGAGACCGTCTTGGCAATGGACGCCCCGGGGAGAAACATTCCGATTATGAAGCATACCTTCAATAATTTCTGACTGAATCATCCTAACTTCCTTGCGCTCTAGTCCAGTCATTAAAGCTGAAAATCGGGCGGAAAATCACACTTATATCCACCAAATTTTCAGAATTTATTGAGTAGGCTTAAGTACAGTGGATTTCAACGGATTCGATTTACTTTCAATTTTTATGAGAAAACCACGTTTTGTATTTATTGATTTTTATATCAAAAATTCATGTTTTTGTTTTTAAAATCATTATTATTTATCGGAATGAGTTCTTTTATTCCTCATTTGAAAGCTCTTTACAAGCACTTTAAAGGGACAGTACTGTGAAGAAGGGTCTAAATTAGGTCTACTTTCGAAAGTAAATCAAGGCTAAAATTAGCAAATTAGGTATTTACTGTTTAAATATAATTATTGACCACATCTTTGGCTTCAATTTAAAAAAAAGACCTAGTTAACCCCGTCCTAGCCCCCTCTACGTGACAAAACTGTTGAACAGGTAAAAAAACGGTGCCATTTGCGGACGCGATTACAGCCCTCCGGTCGGTCTGAAGCACAGAAACTAAAATTCTTAGTATTCAAGACACTTGTAATTAACGTGTGAAACTATAACTATTGGAAATTTTCGAAAATTTTTAATTATAAAGTTTTTAAAAAAATATTTCTGAGGCTTTGCAATCCTTTCTGCATTTTTCTTTTCGGTTGCACTGAAATATTGACTTCCTGTAGTCAAACCTAACTCTTCCATGATCTGCATGAGAGTGCAGTGCCCTTCTTTGCACAGCCAGACAGCAATATTGCAAGCATTTTCAACAACCACTTTGGTGCAATTTGCCAAATCATGGTGTTGAAACTTTCAATTGCATTTTAATTAGAGGCTCCTACACATCTTGTCAGCAATTACTTTCTTGTTCTTGTTGTCCTTATAGATTTATTCCATTACAGCTAAAACTTCATAGTCCTCTCCTATGGGTGATGGAGTTTGTACTCTTCAATTTTTGCCATAGCCCGCTGCTGTCACACCATGAAGTTTCAACTTGCGGACAATAAAAGTGCTGAGGGTCATTGTCAGTTGAGGCACGATGGTACTAGGTGGCCAGTATGGTCTTACTCATTTCTTCTACCTTAAAATGATTGCTTCTAATTGCTTCTATAATATTTAGACAACTTGTCTATCTGCGCTCCAGTCAATTGCCTTTCCCTTTCAAAGAAGGATGAAGCTTTACTAAGTTCCTAAGTCTCGAACCCATTCTTTTGCTAACATGGCCAACACATTCTTTTAACAGGATGCTCTTCTCCATATGGTTTAGCCTCAAAGATTGCTTTATGATTTTTTGTGTCACCACTAGTTATGTAGTCCAGACAGCGAACACCTCTCGAGTCCCTGAACTTTTAAAAATTTCAAGAATGCCTTTGACCACCATTCCTCGACTGCTCCCTTTTCAGTTAGCATAGCACTCCGGCCAATAGGTATCAATGCAGTCCTTATATTTTTCAGTGCCAAATTTCTGTTCCCAAATTTCAAATGTCTATCAATTTTGCAGTCAGCGCTCCTATAGCAGTCACAACACCAAATAAAGAAGAAAATCCTCTATTCATCCAGGGTCCATCAATTGAAATTACAATGTCTCCTAGCTTATAACCTGACCTGAGTACAGTTTTTTCCTTTTTTTCTGTAGCAACTTTGTTCATCTGCAACTACACTAGAAGCTTCACGTATGTTCTTAGTTAGCTCATAGAAGTAATTTCTGGCGACTGGCATGCGTATGTCCATTATTTCACAAAGCAAAGTAACACCAGCATGACCTTTCCCAAGCAACCTCATAACAAAACACAGTCTTAGGTTGACCTCATAACCATTCTTTACAAAGGGACAAGAGGGTATATCAACAGATCTGCACTTTCCAGAACTGCACTGAAAGTTTATTTAAATCCTAGCCCACCTTCTTAAGATATCACGAGCTGCACTTTTTCATGACACTTTCCACAACTAACTGTTTCCGAAAGAACGCTAAGCAGCGAGAAGAACTCCAAAATGGCATTCAAAAAGTTCTGTGATGTGGAAGGAACAAATTCAGTGCTGGTAAAAAGTTTTCTTCCAGACGTTAAAGTTTGAGCTTCGTTAGTTTCCTCCTCGTCATCGTTGGAATGTTGATCCCCGTAGAATTTTTTTTTTTGAGGGCGTCGGAGCGAGGGAAATGGATGCCGCAATAACCGCAGTCTACAGAGGATCTGGAGATGAAGCATCAACCAATATCTTCACAACCACCTGAAGAATGTTATCATTGGTACAGTCACAAACATACTTTGCCCCAGCCGCAAAAGGAGTCGGAACGGCTGGTTTGACGATGAATGTAAGCTAGCAACGGAACGGGAGAATGCCGCATACCGAGTAATGTTGCATTTTGAAAGAACGCGGGCACGTGCAGAGACTTATCATGAACTCCGTCGAGCGGAGAAGCGGCTTTACAGACGGAAAAAGGAAGCCTGGGAAAACCAACAGGTCTGTGAAAAGGAGCAACCGCACCAGGCAGGCAAGTTTTACCGACAAGTCAGCAGGATGAAGCCTTATACACCTCGATACTCATCCTGCCGAGACAAAGAGGGAAATCTGATTTCCGACAGAATGGGCATATTAGAGCGATGGGTTGAGTACTTTGATGAGCTGCTGAACAACCACAACATCGGCGAGTTGGAGGTCCCACCAACTGAAGACGACGGACAAATACTGCCACCACCAAATATAGAAGAAACAGTCCGTGCAATTCATCGGCTAAAAAATCATAACTCGCCAGGAGCCGATGGAATTACAGCCGAACTGGTTAAATATGGAGGCGACCAGTTACACCAAGTGGTTCATCAACTTGTGCTCAAGGTATGGGACAGCGAATCAATGTCTGACGATTGGCATTATCTGCCTCATATATAAAAAGGGAAATATCACACAGTGCAGCAATTATAGAGGTATCACGTTGCTGAGTACCATCTATAAGATATTCTCCACTATCTTGTTAGGCCGGATAGCCCCATACACCCACAGCATTATTGGCCCATACCTAAGAGGCTTCACTCCAGGCAAATCAGCAACAGATCAGATTTTCTCTCTGCGGCAAGCGGTGGAAAAACTGTTGGAATATGAACATCAGTTGCATCCTCTGTTCATCGACTTTATAACCGCCTATGATAGCATAGCCAGGGTAAAACTGTACACGGCCATGAGAGAATTCGGTGTCCCGACGAAACTAATAAAACTGACTAGGCTGACCCTGACCAATGTGCAAGACCAGATAAAAGCAGTAGGTTCACTCGCAAGACCATTCAACATCAACAACGGTCTACGACAAGGGGATGCTCTATCATGCGTCCTCTTTAACCTGGTCCTCGAGAAAGTGATCTGTGATGCTGAGGTAAATGCAAGAGGGACGATCCTCTTAAAGTCCACCCAACTACTGGCCTATGCTGACGATATCGACTTCATGGGAAGAACCACCCGAGATGTACAAACTTCCTTCATCCAGATCGAGCAGGCGACTATCGACGCGAGATCTTGGGCAGGACATCAATGAAGGCTAGACAAAGTATATGGTGGCAACGTCAGCACCGAAAACCAAGCAACCGACAACATCAAACCGCACTGGCCAAATGGGAAGAATAAGGATAGGAGAATACAACTTTGAGACCGTTGATAATTTCTATCGATAATGAAATCCGCGCACGGTTGTTGCCAGCCTATTTCAGCTTACAAAAACTGTTCCGCTCGAAACGTCTCACCATAGAGTCAAAGCTCTTACTGTACAAGGCAATGATCTTGCCAGTTCTCATTTATTCCTCGGAAATTTGGGTTTTTAGCAAAAAGAATTGCGAACTCTTGGCCGCGTTCGAGAGAAGAATCCTCCGAAAAATGTTTGCCCCCTACATGAGGATGGACGATTCCGTAGCCTGCACCGTGACGAAATCTATGAGCGATACCATGACCGTCCGATTGTGGATGAAATCCGGCTCAATAGGTTACGGTGGGCGGGTCACTTAATCCGTGTAGATGAGGATGATCCCACCTGGAAAGTCTAGAAGGGAAATTTCTATGGTAGAAAAAGAAGACGAGGCAGACCCTGCCTTAGATGGAGCGATGGCATAGGCCAGGACGCCAGACAGCTTTTAGCGATATCGAATTGGTGGACCTCGGCGCAAAACCGGGATGTCTGGATACCGGTTGTTGCGCCGTTGATGATGATGATAATGACGTTGAAAATATTAACATGTTGCACCTACAAAAAAATACAAAAAACCATTTTTTTGTTATTTAATATGCTTTGTTTCTCTTTAATATTATTTGTATGCCTGGTTTTCGAGTCACTTGTGGAAAACCGGTGAAAAACATGCATTTTTTCGATTCGAAGACGACATGTTTGAATACTACTACTAGTTGCACGAAAAAAATTTACTAAACATTTTTGGCCTAGAATTGACCATTCAATTGATTTCCATGGTTATTTCGAAAAAAAGTTTATAACCCAGAGGGGGGTGCCATACTCTCTGGGTGGATGGGCACATCGGCGCTATATAACTTTCGTTTGCCCCACCTCAAATTTCATGTTAATCGGTGTTGATTGAAAGAATTCGGAGATTGAAAGCTGCAATGACTGGATTACTCAAGAAAATGCTCTAGCAGTGTTAATTACTTTTAGATACTAACTTTTCGTGGAGAATTCTCCTTCAAGCAATGTACACCCCATAGAAACTTTCACTCCAATGAACGCAAGCAACTATTTAAAAAATATTGTTATGTGTTATTATAAGTTCTTGAGCTTACCCTCTTCCGGTGATGAATACACAATCAGTAAACCGTCTATGCAATTTTCTTGATTACGAAGAGGTCAAAATACTTCCATGGCTATTACTACATTTCGCTGCAAGTGTTTTTTTTTAAAAAAATAAAATTTCAACCTTCTGCACAAAGCTAGAAAAATAAATATAATTGTTTGCTCATGGCCTGTCCAAAAAGTTAGAAAAATAAATACGAGTATAATGGTTTCCTCATTGATATCAATCAAAAGCCATTCTATATTTAGAATCATATACCAAAAACAGCCTGGCTTAAACTTCTGAATTAAACAAGAAGACTCTTCTGGAAATGTGTCATGTTTTACGATCGTGATATCCAAAAAAATTAAAGGCATTTGCCCCCTCAATTTTTCCATAACTGATAAATTCGCTATCATGTTCTCAATTTGATTTCAAAATTCAAACCGATTGAAAACAATAAACAACGGCTATGAACGCTATTAATGGTTAGAGAACTCCTAACCAGTCCCGTCGAGAAAAGCGGTAGTCAGAGAATTCGGGGTGGGGGTCGGAGAAGGGGGGTAGCGCTTCCAACCCGTGGTTCTCCCGTGGACCTAGGGTTGTGAAAGTGAAACTTTATACATTATGCTGTTTTGGGGAGAGGCCCGGGGGTTCATCCCTACGACCTTGCTCCTAACCCAATACGCCAACAGTGAAGTGGAAGAAATTGTTAACAATATTTTAACCATTTATTTCTATAGAGACAAATCTTAAATTATTAAATTTATTTTAAGATATCTTATCATAGTTCGGCATAATTCGTGCGTATTTATCACATATTGCGCTGAAAGAATTCCCTTCCCCAAACATTCCATCAAGTCCATGTGATGAGAAGATACTTTTGAATTAAAGTGCGACGTGTGCCTTCCAATTGCAAAAATACTTGACTCCAATTGAAAAGTGTAACCATGCAAACAATAATTTACATGCGAAATTAACCCCAGGGTATCCTTTCACGGAGTTAATTCCATTGAAATTCATTTCTTGTCGTCCTATTGGAATTACTCTGAGGTCTGTTAAATTCAGTCAGCTTAATTTACTAGTTTCTATATAAAGATCACATAGTCAATTTATCTAGAGTATCTGATAAGTGAAATAAATTTAGATTAGTTCGATAAAGTAATTTGTATGTAGAAACATATCCCAAAATTCCATGGAATTGTGAGTATTGTAAATAAATAGTACTAATGAAGACCAAATTCGCACGCAACCTCTATGAATCGTAGGATTAACAGCGCAACAACCTCAATAGGCTATAATAAGAACTCATTCAAAGTGACTTCTTATATCAACATCTAACTGGTGCCAATCAAGACGACCCAATTGAAAAAACTGAAAAATAGAAATGTTTGTAAATTTCCCATTACCTCAAGCCAGCACAGCCAAAAGCAGTCTAAGTCATTGCTATTTCGCTGATCTCCTTGGAAAAGTCGAAAAGCTTAACCACAGACGCGATAAGAAAGGTCAGTGAGGTTCAGTATTTCTGGTATCGCCTCACTTTGATTTGTTTAACATAGTCTGTCAGGCATATAATTTGAATTTATTAATGGCGCTCGTAAGATTCGCTGATAAACGCGATGTCAGCAGCAATAAATTACACAACTTCTATTCTAAGCTATTGTAAGCTAGCTCGTTGTAATCGGATTGAATAGAAGGATAGTTGGATAATACTATTAATTTATGAAATATCTGCCTATGAACTATAACAATAAACTCTAAATGAAATGAACTGAACTTTTCTCTGCCCTTTAGATGCTAATTGGGATAGAATAAACCACAGAAGCAACCAACCAACTATATAAAGCTATAGTCAAAGACGAGGCAATATCTTCTGCTTGCCTAGAGAAGGAAGATGGAACATTTACAAAGAAAGAGGAAGGCAGAGTACATCTGCTCCTCAGAACTCATTTTCCGGAGTCCTACTCCACTGCTTGACACCCCAATAACGGCGCATTCGATAACACATCCTGCACAGAGATACGAGATGCCCTAATCCGCTAGGAGTATTTATAAATCCAGTCAAGGTATATATATAATAGTACTATTCACTAGAAAACGCAAACTTTATCACCTGAGAGCCATTAGATTGCATGGTGTGGAAATGAAACGAGTAACAGAGGCCAAATCTTTGAAAATCACACTAGACCGAATAAACTACTCTGGAAGACGCATGCTGAACACATATATCGGAAAGCTTGGCCAAATTGCCCATTATGTTATCCCTTACAGCCATGCTAAATTTTGTATTTCTAGAATGGACATAAGGGGGGGTTGCCGGGTAAATTTGCAAAATGTGTAAATATGCTATTATTAACTTTATTTGTGCAGATATCGGAACCGGATGTATTTTGATGCCTAGACTTCGTAGAGATGCAGCACTGTGATGTTTTTTCAGATTTTTCGATTTGATAGGTTCTGAAAACGAGACCTGTTACACTTTTTGATGGTCATATTTTGAGACCCCACTCCCCTACTTTTCATCCGGTATTAAATATAGAACCAGTTTCGAAAACTACTAATTGAGTCCTTTAATTTGATACCCCACATGACCACATTTTATGAAAAACAATGTTTCACCCTCCATTCACATGTATGGAGAGCCCCCCCCCCCTTAAACTTAACACAAAATGGCGTCACTTGTTGCATGTAAAGGGAACAAAAGATCACATCTCTCATTTCGTGACAATCGGTCTACCCGTTTCCGAATAAATCGGGTGTAACAGCCAAACAGATAGATAGACAGACGGACGGACAGACAGACAGACAGACGTCAACTCGATTCTAATATGGTTTTGTTTCACACAAAACCTTAAAAATGAGGTTGCATAATGAAAATTCTGCACCAGATAGACACTCCAATAGTGAGGACAATGATGTGGTGATAATCTGCGCAGGCAGAACTGAAGTCGGCACAATAACAAGGGAGTTACGCAAGCATCAGGCTTGCATGTGTATCAGCGGGATAATGAGAACATGGCCAATGGCATCCCTAGAGTCCTTCTGGAATTGACTCCTTTTCATCTGCACATATGAATACAGGCAAGCAGACCAATCTTCAGAATGTCCAGGAGTAACAGTAAGCTGCCTAAAACGAAAAAAGATTGATATTCTTTCTAGGCAGTTTCCCCAATTACTGATACCAAAGAATAACATGACAAAAAGGTTTCACTTCGATAAGAAGGCCAACAAGGAGAGCGTGGCATTAACATGCGGCTTAAACCAGGAACTGATTATTTGTTTCACTGACGGATCGCTTACGCCGGGGACATTGGTCCAAGGAAAACACCCTTTAAACCAATAGGTAAACATACCAGCATACTCCAGGCGGAAATATACATCATACATAGATGCGCCTCCTTCAACCTCGAAAGAAACTATAGGGGATAGAAGTTTGTTATTCTAACCCGTAGCCAAGCAGCTATTAAAGCACTTAGGTCCAACCAGGTGAAATCCAAAATTATAAGGGTATGCCTTTACAAACTAAACACGCTCGGCTTGCACAATAAGTTCTGGATACTCTAGATTCCGAGCCACATTGAGTCAAAAGACAATGAGGCAATGGCCAGGAAAGGAACAGGGAGGCCGCTATACGGGCCAAAAGCATTCTGTAGAGGCGGAAATACGTTCACAGTTACGACGCTAAAAAATGAAGAGGAATTGTTAAGGGAACTGTACCAGGAATGGAACAAACCTCAATATGAAAAGCCCCCATTTCACATGAAATTAAAAAAAATGTTCTGCTTGCTTGTATACCATTTGGGTATACCATAAAGATTTTTTATAAATAAACCACAATTTCAGGCAGCTATATTTATTTGAATACGAACGGTCGAAAATTTAACATCAAAATGGAGGAAAACGAAATTAGAGCTGCAATCAAATACTTCTGCTTAAAATGCCTACCAAAGACATACAGAAGCTACTTAGTGAAGACATTTAAGGGCTCTCCCCCTCCATATTCCGCAGTTACATGCTGGGCTAGGAGGGTTCAACTAAGCAGAACATCCACTGAAGATGAACATCACAAAGGACGCTCACCCACCTTCCTCAGTGCAAAGAACGTGAATAAAGTCGAAGATGTTGTGTTGACAAATCAAAGAGTGACAATTAGGTATATAACTAAGTTCAAAGCAACCTCACATGGCAACGTTCAAAGAATCCTTTTGAACAAATGGCCCATGAAAAGCATCACCCTAAGTGTAAGTTAGCATGAAGCGGAGTCTCAAGCGCGGCAGAAAGATTGTTTCAATTCAGGTTCTGTGAACCCTTCTGCCTCAGGCACTACATATATTTATTGCAAGCACAAGTATTTGGAATCGCCAGAGAGACTGCCCGGATTCCGAGCAAATCTTGCGCCTCGCATTGATGCGAATCATGACTTCCCGTTTCTCCCAGCCGATAATATCCACAAGCGACCGTACGTATCGAACGAGCGGCAGCAGAATTCAGTTTGATTATTTTTTTCTAAATAACACTAAAGAAGAAACACCTGCCCCGGTACAACCATCGGAACTTTCGGAACCCGTAATAGCTAAAAGATAGACCGCTGAAGTAAAACCAGCAATTCCAGAGAAAAATTCACAATCTCAAGTGCTTGCAACAACAAACGAAAGAAGCAAATGCACTGCAGAACCATCCAAAGACTCTTAGTCAGCACCCTATGAGCAAAAATATATTCCAGCCGGAGCTGCAGTACTACCTCCAGAGAGCCAGGTAGTTTGACCGTGCCCCATATCCGAACGGCAGAATAAGTCACCTGAAAAAGTTGAGCCATCAAAGGAAAACAAACAGGTCACTTCGAAAAGGTTTCGGCAACGCCAGCAACAGCCCACATTTCTTTTTTATTTTTATGTAAATATTATTGAATTGATTAAATTTAAAATATTTGAAGGTATTGTAAAGGTAAAACACTCTAGGCCGCAGGAGCCAGCTTTTTTTAAGGAGAAAGTTGAGCAGGATGTGGCCTCTGACCTCATCCTGATATTGACTTTGGGGCTCAAGTTGTTCTGCTTCGGGGGTATGGGCCGTTGTGTTGTTTAATTTTTCGCCCATTGTGGAGCTCGGAGGATTCTTCGCCGCAGTGGCGGTACCGGTGCCACCGTTTGGGTGACCAGGCTCAAGGACCTGTTCCGCCAATCAGAGGCGCAGTTCGCTCGCGAACATCACTATTCATATCACGCCATATAATCGTGTGCTCGTTGCCCTAGACAAGGAGTCGATTGGGCTTCGGTGTCGACGTGCTTGAAGAGTGCTCTTAATTAAAATTGAAGGGAACTCTCATCAAACCACTGTCGGTAAGTGAATCAGCAAAGTTGAATCACTTTCTGATAGAGCTCACCTTAGGCGACCGCTTCCGAAGCAACTAATGTGTGAGATAAAGCAATTGGGGGGAGACAAGGTCGGGGTGGAGATTCTGGAGTCGCTGTGTCGCAGCAACTCCCAGAAAGCACCCAGACCATTTTAGCCTGTGCGGGCTCCGAGTTTTTGAAGGTGTTAGCGAACACCACAGACAAGATCCCAGTCGCGTATCGGGGACCTCAACACATCCTACAGTTTCTGGTACCACCGCATCGTCGTTGACAAGGCAAAGAAGTGTATCATCCCTTGCACGTTCACGGCATCAAAAACCTAAACCCATTGGGAGCTCCGGCGTCGCAGAATGCAGCTCCACGCCGTCTAACCTTCTATGATCCTTTGAGCAAGCGCCATTACCTAATCGGCACGGCGCAGAAGTCTCAATTCTCTCGGTATCGCGAAATCATAAGTTGACCCCACAATGACTCAAACTCTTCTTTTTCTTCAGCCTTTGCCAAAGGCGGGGTCGGCTCGTCGTGATCGTGTGTAAACACAAAACCTTATTAAAATCGGTTTACTATCTGCCTGTCTGTCTTTTTTTTTTGTGTTGAGGAGGTGGAAATCTTCAAAAAGACACTGGTCACACACACCAGCGTGTGGGATTTTTACCCACTAAAACCACTCCCGACTCCCTCCCTGCCCCGCGGAACCACCATAAGGTATTACATCACGGGGCGAAGTCAGCTCACTCTAGCTTTGTCACCTTTCTTCTATACGCGGCGCACGTGACCGCGTTTTTCTCCTCTCCTCTGCTTTTCGCAGTTTATTTCGGGCAGATGCGATCATGGAGTTTACAGCATCCCAATTCTCTATCCCGTGGCCCTCCAACGTTCGGCATCATCCTTGCCAGGGCCATACATAGCTAAGCTTCCTGTCTATCACCACTCCCAAGTATTTGATGAAGTGATGATATGATTCCCGATTATAATACAGGCGTAATTTCTCTAAACATACCAGCGTAGATTCCAATTGGCCGAATTGAATGCATTTTTCACATCCAGGGTTACTACCGCACAATATTTGCTGGTACTACCCTTTCCGTGAATTGCATTTTCGGCCAACCCAGTAACCAATTTGATGGCATCAATGGTTGATCTGGCTTTACGGAACCCATACTGCCATACTGCCTTGGCTCTCAACAACCGGGAGTAATCTATTATAGATTAACCGCTCTAGCATTTTCCCCACCATGTCCAGGAGACATATGGGTCGATATGAGGATGGTTCACCTGGAGGTTTACCTGGTTTAGGCAGAAGTACCAACTTCTGCCGCTTCCATGCCACTGGAAATATCCCGTCGGACATGCACGCTTCGAACAACTCAGCAAACATGTCCGGTCTGGATTTCACGGCAAGCTTAAGGGCCTTATTCGGTACTCCGTCCAGGCCCGGCGCTTTATTGTCTCCTATTCTACCGCAGATATCCAACAGCTCGTCTCTGGTGACTGGCGGAATTGCCGTCACATTCAGAGGTGGTTGGAATGTGTCGGCGCTCTCCTCTTGCTGGGGGAATAACCCCTGGATGATTTTTAGCAAGAGGGTGGGGCACGTGATCTGCGGAGATGAACGGCCTCTGAATCGTCCCATCACGATTCCATAAGCTCTCCCCCACGGATTTACGTCCGCTTCTGAGCAGAGCTCCTTAAAGCATTTCCTCTTGCTTCGCTGGATGCCGAGTTTGAGGGTTTTGCGGGCTGCCTTGTAGGCGCACTCTTTCTGCCCTTGATCGATTCTACCTACCGCCCTCTGAGCCGCTCTTCTGGCTCGGTGACAGGCTGATCGAAGGCCGGTCAGTTCGTCATTCCACCTGTAGTTTGGTCTTCTACGGGGGAATGCACACCTCCTAGGCATGGACGCGTCACATGCTTTGGCGATGCATTGAGCCAGATGGACAGCTCTTTCCGTAGAGGCGCCTGCTATATCAGGTTGATCTAACCACATCTCTAAGAAGCTCTGCTCATCCAAAGATTTTGCAGACCAGCCTGAAATCTTTTTCGGTTTCGGGCATGATAGCTCTTTGCCCTGAAGTTCGACACATGTCTCAAAGAAAACTGGCTGGTGATCGCTGTGGGTGTAGCGTTTGCTGACGCGCCAGGACATACCACGCGCCAGCGAAGGGCTGACAAAGGTCAGGTCTACAACTGAACCTGACCCCCCTTTCTGGAAGGTGTTTACAGCACCTTCGTTAGCCAAAACCATGTCCATCTGCGCGAAAGCTTCTATTAAACTGCGCCCCCTAGCATTTGATTCTCTGCTACCCCACTCTAGGGCCCAAGCATTGAAATCACCAGCAATCACCTGTGGACTTCGTCCCCTTGCGTCGAGCACAAGATTATCAAGCATTTGCTCGAATTCAGACAGTGCCAAACTTGGTGGGGCGTAGCAGCTGTATACATATACACCACTTATTTTCGCCCATACAAAGCCACTGGCTGCCTGACTTGCAGTACATTGTATGGCCTGTCGACCGCAAGCCCATATCGCCGCCCCACCAGTCGAATCTGTGACCCATACGCCACCGTGACGGCTTCTGTACGGCTCACTTATGATGGCGATTTCCATCTCTGATTCGAACGTGGTCTGCTCAAGTAAATCCTGAGCGACCCTGCAATGATTGAGGTTTATCTGAATAATAAAATCTAGGCCTCAAAACATATCCGGTTCCGATATCTGGACAAATAAAATGAATAATAGTATATTTCCGCATTTTAGGAATTTACCCGGTATCCCCGCTTATGTTCATCCCAGAAGTACAAAATTGGCATGCGTGTAACGAAGAACATAATGCACAAGTTGGTCAAGTTTGAAGAAAATCACACTATTATTAACAAAGTTGTAGGGTGTGAAACTTTGCCATTTTTTGTCAATTTCGTGCACTCTTCAAGCTGTATGACGTCATCATTACATATCAATTAATCTTATGAATGGGTTCGCAAAGAATTATTTTGTTTTAATTGAAGTAATAAAAACTTGTTGTTTCTTTTTCGTTGTTGTTTCTTTTTCAGTGCTGCACTGATCAAGGGAACGAGTGGTTCCCGAAATATCGGTATTTGCAAGAATAAATACCCACACCAACGAAAAAGAAACAACAAGTTTTTATTACTTCAATTAATTAATCGTTGGAAACACCGCATAATTTCACTCTGATATTTTGTTTTAGTTTTCTAGTCGCAATTACTTCAAACAGAGATGTATGTATGTAGGTATATAGTATATGCGTGCTAATGAAGTTTGCGGGTAGTATCTAATTCAGATATTTGTACATTAAACCAGCGGTATTTAATATACGTGCTATATATGTACATATGAATGCTTTTCTGCACAAAGTAAATCGGAAATATGGGTACGATCAATTTATATACGTGCATATATATGTACAGTATTCGGAAATAGGTAGTTTGTTCGTTTAGGGTGAACATAATATCTATGGCTGTTATATGTACGTACGTCTTGTAGTTTGGAAAAAAATTAGAGGAATATGTTGGATTTGTAACTATAGACGGATCGAAAAATGTGCTGTGAAGTTTCTTACATAAGATGAACACAAAACCTTTATACCCGAAGTGCGAGCTTCCGGTATTCCAACTTGTTTATATTTGATGTTAGTTAAATTGTGGGCATTTGCTAATAATATTAAACTCAGAGCGTGAAGCGTATGAGGTTGACCATTATCAGCACAGGGCTTTCCATCAAATGATTTATTTAAATCGCTTTCTAGAAAATAGAGGGCAATGGAATTTTTAGCTATATTACACGGAGCTGTCGCACGACAGACTCGTCGCTCCTTATGTAATTTCGAGACCTTTAAATCCCCATCCAGCGTATTAAGCCACCATTGTTTTGGCCGGCTTTGTGGTTGCTTACCATTGCTTTAGATGTTCTGACCAATGCTGGTTGTTGAATTTTCGTTAGCGTGAATTACGTAACCACACCATCGAAAACGCCTCTCTTGCAGTTTTTCCATGATCGGTGCAAACTCATATCGACCGCGGATATTCTCATTTCAGACGTAATCAAAACGTGTCACGCCACCAGTGCAATACAACATCTTCGTCCCCATTACCGCAAGACGCCGTTCATTGTCCTTTATAGTCGGCCAACACTCAGAACTATAGAGAGCGGCAGACGGACGACATTGCAGTAAATTTTAAATTTGGGACGTGCGCTGATACGTCGATCACAAAGAACACCAGTTGGGGAATGGCACTTCATCCAGGTGGCATTAATGCGTAAAACAATTTCATTACGCAGTTTTCCATTGGCTGATAGCACTGACTCGAGATATGTAAATCGCTGAGTTCTGGCAATGGCAGTAACCTGCCCTTCGAGATATTTAAATCACTCAGTTCTGGCAATGGCAGTAACCTGCCCAGAACTGAGCGATTTCAATATCTCGGGTGAATGCTATAAGCCAATGGAGACCTACGTTATGCTCCTCACATAGGGAAACACAAAACCTTTCATACCTGAAGCGTCAAGCTTCCGATTTCCCGACTTGTTTATTTTTATGTAAATATTATTGAATTGTTGTAAAGGGAATTATTGTAAAGGGAAAACACTTTAGGCCGCAGGAGCCAGCTTTTTTTAAGGAGAAAGTTGAGCAGGCTGTGGCCTCTGGCCTCATCAATTAGAGCCGCAGTTCGCTCGTGGACATTATTTTTGATGCCACACGATTTAATCATGTGCTCGTCGCCCTAGACGAAGAGTCGATTGGACTCGTTGTCGACGTGCTTGAAGAGTGGTCTTAATCAAAATTGAAATGCACTCTCATCAAACCACTGTCGGTAAGTGAATCAGCAAAGTTGAATCACTTGCTGACAGAGCTCACCTTAGGCGACCGCTTCCGGAGCAACTAATGCGTGAGATAACGCAGTTGGGGGAGACAAGGTTGGGGTGGAGATTCTGGAGTCGCTGTGTCGCAACAACTCCCAGAAAGCACCCAGGCCATTTTAACTTCTGCGGGCTCCGGGTCTTTGAAGGTATTAGCGAACACCGCAGACAAGATCCAAAAGGTGCATGCGCTCCGTGGTGAGTCTCGCAGGAAGCCATGGACCAAATTACTGAGCTTCAGTTGACGATAGCCACCCTCGCGGCTGCCATCTCGAAGCCAGTGGCAACAGTGGGAACTTTGCGGAGGTAGGTCCCGAACTCATTCGCGGTCCGCCGACCTAAATGGGCGATCGAGGAGTCACGCGTCGGAAACATCAACACATCCTACAGTTTCTGGTACCATCGCATCTTCACTGACAAGGCAAGGAAGTGTACCCGCCCGTGCACGTCCACGGCGTCAAAAACCTTAGCTTAGGCGTCGCAGAAAGCAGCTGCACGCCGTCTAACCGTCTGTGATCCTTTGAGCAAGCGCCATTACCTAATCGGCACAGCGCAGAAGTCTCAATCCACTCGGCATCGCGAAATCATAAGTTGAGCCCGCAGCAACTCAAACTCTTCTTTAGCCTTTGCCCCCTTTGTCAAAGGCGGGGTCGGCTTGTCGTGATCGGTTTCGCCATTCGGCTCTATCAAATGCCTGATCTGGATGTAATCGCGAGGCTTTTAAATCCCCATCCAGCGTATCAAGCCGCCGTTATTTCAGCCGGTCTTTTGGTCGCTTACCATTGACTTCGATGTTCAGAACAATATTGGCAAGCGAATTCTCGTTAGCGCAAATTACATGACCATACCATCGAAGATGCCTCTGTCGGTTTTTCACGATCGGTGCAACCCCATATCGATCGCAGGTACCCTCATTTCGGATGTGATCAAAACATGTCACGCCACTAGTCCAAAGCAACATCTTCGTCTCCATTATCGCAAGACGCAGTTCATTGTCTTTCATAGTCGGCCAAAACTCAGAACCACAGAGAGCGACAGGACGAACGACATTGCGGTAAATATTAGATTTGAGATGTTCGCTGATACGTCGATCACAAAGAACACCAGTTGTGGAATGCCACTTCATCCAGGTTGCGTTAATGCGTCAAGCAATTTTATTACGCAGTTCTCAATTGGCTGATAACATTGAACCGAGATATTTAAATCGCTCCGTTCTGAGCAGGTTACTGCCGCTAGCTGAACTGAGCGATTTAAATATCTAAAGTCAATGCTATCAGCCAGTGGAGAACTGCGTTATACTCCTCACATAGGGAAACACAAAACCTTTCATACCTGAAGCTTCAAGCTTCCGGTTTCTCGACTTGTTTAACATGGGATCGGGGCGGACATTATATTAAGAAGAGACAACTTTGTTAAATAATTGTACACCAATAGCCACAAGCTGCATTTTTCATCTGCAATTTTTTGTTCTTCGTGGTGTCTGATATCCTCTTTAATGAAGATTATAGTTCCAACTCTGGCTTGTCGACTAGGATATGTAGCATGATATGAGTAAAAGCGATGGATTTTAGCGTTCATAGGTCCCGTAAGGTGGCTTTCTAAAATAAGGCGTATGTCTATCTCCTCAGTATTAAGAAAGACTTCCAGCTCTTGTAGATACTATTCCAGTCCATTCGCATTCCATAATAAGGACATTTGTCATTTGATTTTCTTGTTATCTATTTGTCTCCTTACGTTATACTGCTTAAGTTTGTCAAACATTTTTTTAATTACTATTTGTTGTTTGTCAAGTCTTCTATTTAAAATGTCAAGTCTATCTAAAATCTTTTCCAGTATTCTATTACCATCGCAATTTTTTTGTTGAGTGTCTCTTAATTTACCACTTGCGAGTATTCTATTTTCTCTGATCTAAGAACAAGCGTTGAGTTAGTTTTGCCTTCTTCAGTTTGTTGTTTTTCGGAAGCAACCAACTTTGGCGGCAGCGATCCTTTACGTCTTAGCTTTTCTAATTCTTTCGCTACTCACTCTATAATTGGCTGAGTGTTGGCCCTTAAAGTTTACGGGGAAGCTCTGGTGTTTGACATTGGATTTGGTTGTAATGCATTTGATTGAAACCTCGGCACCAGTAAAGCACTATTGAAAAATCATATTAAATCACCAACGCTGGCGAGGAATACATCTTAAGTTTAATTGTAAGACTTGAAAATTTATTGTCAGTTCCTACCATAAGAAGATACAATAAAATCGTCGGAAAGGGCTGGAAAGCAGTTTTCCTCCAGCACTTAAGCGCAAAAATTTCGTCTGAAACGTCGTGCACTTGAATTACAAAAAAATGCTTAAAAAAATCTGAAACGAATTAATATCTGCGACTTCTAACACAGGGTTTTCAACTTGCTATAATACAATAATAAATTCAAATTTCGAAACTGAGTGGAAATTTGTAATTAATTCTTCTGAAATTACGGATATTGAAGCAAACTGAACAAGAAAAAAAACCCAAAAATTCCCCAAAAATAATTGACGTCACCTCAGGCTCAAACAAATAATCTTCGTCAAACATTTAAAAAATTCCATCACATATTCATATATCCGTGATATCAATTATCGGATTTAAGATATTCTTTTTCAAAATACAGAAAGTTTTAAAGAAAACAACTTCTTACGTATGTAGAATTTGAGGTGGAGTTTCCTTCAGAATTATTTTTCTTCTCCTTTTTTTTTTTGTTTTTCTTTGTCGGTACGTTCTTCTTTTGAGTTTGAGTGAGTCTTTGAGTTCCTTTAAATTCTAACCAAGAACTCAACGAATTGGGCGGAAGCAAAGTTGCATAGCTTCTCTGAAACAGTAGAAAATATTGTACGTAATATTTTTGAAAAATTCTGTTGTAATCAAATCTAACAAATCAAAAAAATTGGCTTATCAAAAAGAAAGTCAAAATACCCGGTTCAGTCCAGTATGAAGTTGACATTTGGCTTCTGGTCGAATATGAATATTTATAATTTGTTATAGATTGATAACGTCCTCGGCAACTATCTTTTTGTTAAAAAAAATCTAGTTTTATATATTATGATTTCAATAACGTATGTAAAGCTCTGTCTCGTACGTAAACGAAGTAGAGATTCTATCGATAACCTAGGACAACATAAAATATAATAGATATGGGAAGTGCCAACAAACTTACGCACTGTTTACGCAAAATTTTAAATGAGCTGGTAAAAAAGTGGGGTCTTCGTTGTTGGTCGTCAATTGAGATTCAAATGAGGGAAACAAGCGTTTAAAATTTAAATTAAATTCATTTTAGTGAGATAAGGAGCTCAAAAAGTTTACTGACATCTTTGTTGCGGTGTAAAAACTGATGAAAAAGATATAATTAGATGATAATGTCCTGTTAACAAGCATTATAGAAAATTTATTTCGTAAATTCAATTGATGAAATATTCAATTCGTACATTGGAATGAATAGGCTAAGAATCTCATCGACCAAAAAAGATAGGTAGGATACAATCGAATATGAATATTTTTTGTTATTGAAAATTCTTTTACTTGGTCTTATTTTACGTACACCAACTATGATTTCGCGACCTTAAGATTTGATAACCTTGATGGCGGCAGAGAAGTTCTATTTTGGGTCTTGGTGTTAATTTCCCTAATCATTTGCGACTAGAAACCAGCCTGGTTCACTAAAAAGTCTGTAATTATGATAAAGGTCGCCGGATTATCAAAAGACCACCACGAATTCAAAGCTATATCTCACTATCAAATTCAGCGACTGACCATGTAATGAACACGATGTCTGGGGTAATATTGGAGGCATAATCCAAGTCAACTGCGACCAATATTTGTTTTAACCTTCGAAATCGTAACCTTAACCTTACCTTGAAATCGTACTTAGATATTTTACCAGCTGAGTGGTCTTACGCCTATATCTATCATCATCAACGGCGCAACAACCGGTATGCGGTCTAGGCCTGCCTTAATAAGCAACTCCAGACATCGCGGTTTCGATATCCCTAAAAGCTGTCTGGCGTCCTGATCTGCCTCGTCTTCTTTTTCTAATATAGATATTGGCCTTATAGACTTTCCGGGCTGGATCATCCTCATCTATATGGATTAAGTGACCCGCCCACCGTAACCTATTGGGCCGGATTTTATCCCCAAACTGACGGTCATGGTATCGCTCATATATTTCGCCGTTATGTAGGCTACGGAATCGTCAATCCTCATGTAGGGCGCCAACAATTTTTTGGAGGATTCTTCACTCGAACGTGGCCAAGAGTTCGCAATTCTTCTTGCTAAGAACCCAAGTTTCCGAAGAATACATGATCATTGTCTTGTACAGTAAGAGCTTTGACCCTACGGTGAGACGTTTCGAGCAGAACAGTTTTTGAAATAGGCTCTGTTGGCTGACAACAACCGTGCGCGGATTTCATCATCGTAGCTGTTATCGGTTGTGATTTTCGACCATAGATAGGAGAAATTATCAACGGTCTCAAAGTTGTATTCTCCTATCCTTATTCTTCCTGTTTGACCAGTGCGGTTTAATGTTGTCGGTTGATTGGTTTTCGGTGCTGATGTTGCCACCATATACTTTGTCTTGCCTTCATTGATGTGCAGCTCAAGATCTCGCGCTGCCTGCTCGATCTGGATGAAGGCAGTTTGTACGTCTCGGGGGTTCTTCCTATGATGAAGATATCGTCAACATAGGCCAGTAGTTGGGTGGACTTAAAAAGAATCGTACCTCTTGCATTTACCTCAGCATCACGGATCACTTTCTTGAGGGCCAGATTAAAGAGGACGCATGATAGGGCATCCCCTTGCCGTAGACCGTTGTTGATGTCGAATGGTCTTGAGAGTGAACCTGTTGCTTTTATCTGGTCTCGCACATTGATCAGGGTCAGCCTAATCGGTCTTATCAATTTCGTAGGGATACCGAATTCTCTCATAGCCATGTACAGTTTTGCCCTGACTGTGCTACCATAGGCGGCTTTAAAGTCGATGAATAGATAGTGCAACTGTTGCCCATATTCCAACAGTTTTCCCATTGCTTGCCGCAGGGAGAAAATCTGATGTGTTGCTGATTTGCCTGGAGGGAAACCTCTTTGGTATGGGCCAATGATGTTCTGGGCATATGGGGCTATCCGGCCTAGCAAGATAGCTGTTGTTATTCGAACTCGGAGCACCATGCCAACGAGATAGTGATCCGAGTCTATATTGGCCTCTCTAAGGAAATTGATAGAAAAACTGTAAGTCAGTTGCAACATCTTTTCATCGACTTTAAGGCTGCCGACATGAAAGAATTCACACCTAGGTACAAGGCAAAATAAAAGTACCAAGATCGCTGTCGAGATCACTCACCATCAACAACGGTCTAAAGAGATGCCCTATTATGCTTCCTTTTTAACCAAGCCTTGTTATTCGCCGTGCTGATGTAACTGGCACTATCCTCTGCAAGTCCACCCTAATACTGGCCGAAGTAAATGTGTTCGTAGTTATTGAATGTAAAGACCTGGACGAGATCCTTCGTAGTAATTTGCAAAACCCTACAATCCCATCTAGGAATAGAGTCGATGCAGGAGGCAGATATTCTACGGCATGTAGCGGCACACAAACTGCATCCGTAAGTCTGAAGCGGTGAAAAGAACTATCATTACCAGCAAAGTCCGAATTATCACAGTTAGTTCGTTTGCACGTAACTCTAAAAAAATGTTCCAGGTGCTTGGGATTTAGATATATGCCGGAAAAATGTACTAGTGTACACAATAGATACAAGCTGCGCCGGAAGTGCGGAGAAAAGAGAGAGATTTCAAAAGATTGCAAAGAAAGACCCAACTCTCTGTCTTGCAGGCAAATAAGTGACATTGACAGCGCCCACATTACAGGCAGCACATGTCCGGTGTTTAGCAAGGAGATGATATTATGCACAATGAGGTTTTTACAGTTGAAACTGAATCATTGCCAAGCGGCTCAGAACCTGTTCCCCCAGAGGGTATTGCAATACAAAATCGACACCGCCATTGTCTACAAGCAGTGCAACGGTCTGAACAGTGGAATTGAGGTTGTGGAAAAGAACAGAAAAGCAGCGATATGGATACGCAAGAGTAGTTGAAATTAATGTCCATGTTCTTTTTTACGGTTAATATATAAATTAAGAAAAGAAGTAGGTATTGTTCCTTATGCTGTAAATATTTTAATTTTACTTCCTTCCTCAGTGCTAGCACCTAATCCTACTAGCTAGCTAGCACTGAGGAAAGATGCACATGATCTCCGAAACAATTGTATGCGGAAGGAAATTAAAAATATTTACAGTATAAGGAACAATACCTACTTCCTTTCTTAATTCATGCAAGAGTGGCTTCACGAGAGCAGTGGAATATCCATCATTAGTTGCTATGCGGCATCAAGACTTACAAAGGCAAGGTGCAAATAGGTGCAAATAACCATAGCCAAGAAAGGTAATACCTGACAGTTTCAACGCATAGGCTGAAGAATGGAGCAGCTGAGAAACGGCCGCAAGAGGATGTATCTTGTACTTGCAAGCACTGGATATGTCAAAACTTTTCGAAAAAGAGAAATGAGGTTCGTGAAAGATGTCACTTTTGTTAACAATATTTTAGCTAAAGATCTCCAGTGGTACGTCAGCCAAGAATATTCAATGAGTGACTACCAGGCCATCATTTTTGAAACAATACAGCATACACAAGTGAATTGGACCCGGAAGACAGCTGAGAGATGGACAGCCAATAAGTTTGACGAAGAGATCCTCAAAGAAGTTTTTAAAGCAAAACATAGCGATCGAAGGCAAGCCTTACAGATTGGCGAAAAGTTACTTCAAGCATGTGACGCGCCCATACCAATGTGTATTGTATCCCTGAAGCGAATTCCGAACTTTTGGTAGAACTCTGAAATTATAAATGCCACAAAACCTACATCAGGGCCAGTCAGGGCAGTCAGCAAAACAGAAACCAATCTATACACGAGCAGTTACATGAAGAATATGAAGACGCTCGGAAGAAATGACATGTTCCTATCATAAAAAGTAGGAGTGAGTTTTTCCACAAATCTTGGGTACCAATATCTTTCCCACTGATGAGATAGGCCCGAACGAAGTTCGTTTGGTAAGTAAGGAGGAGGTGCTAAAAGCCCCAAAAAAATAATTGATAACAAAGCGCCTGGCTAGGATAGTATCCAAAACAAAACTCTCAGGGTAGCAATCAAAGTAGCATTAAATATGTTTGCCGAGGCATTTATGTAGTAAGGACTTAAAGAAGGAGACTTTCCTAAACGATGGAAGAAGCAGAAGCTAATGCCAATCCCCAAGCCAAACAAACCTTTGGGTGAAGCTTCATCCTACAGGCAGAATGCCTTCAAATCCGCAAGATGGAGCAAAGTATGGAATGTACCTCCGAATATTACCGGTGTCAAAGCACAAAATCCGGCGCAGCATTAAATACATTACTTGGATATAGGTATTCAGAACAATGCAGTGGTACAGCAGCTCGTAGACGTAAGCGGAGGAGTCAACTATAGCAGACCACTACGCTCTGAGTACTGAGAGGCTATGCCTCTCCGCCACCTCATTGCTTGGGATGAGGCGAAACAGTATGACGGCCAAAAGTGGAACAATGGCAAATTGCTAGGCAACTGGCCCCATTCCGAAAATTTGAATGCTTTTGCATTGCCTTGAATCTCGTCTAGAATTCGGTTAAACAGCACACGGCCGCCGACTCATGTGAATTTCGCAGAATCACCAAACCCAACCCTGGAAATGGCTAATGGTTTTTCGAATACTGCTTCGACTTCAAAGTTGAGACCACGATAATAAGGGAGGACTGGCAAACATCTGAGGAACCACATACTCCGGCACAGAGGCTGATCAAAGAGAGAAGATGAGCCTGAGATTGGAGTATGCATGGAGTAAACCTAGGGTACGATATGTCCCAATCCCGACGTCAACATGTCATTGTTTTTCAATGTAAGAAAGAAGTACGAACGTACTGAAATCCAAACACAATGAAAATGGCAACAAGCCTTTGGAGAGGCGAGATCGATGAGCTATAAGCATAGCAAATTAATACTACAAAATACATTGCGGCTGAAAACTCCAAAATCCCAAAAGTAAGCGAACTGTTCATGAGAACACTGTAAGGTCAATTACCGATCACTGTCCTCTACAAAAGGATCTACACACACTGGCGACAAATACAGTCCCAGAATTTGTAATAAGAAAACGAAATAGACTCCCACCACCTAAAGAGTGAAATAAAATCCTTAAGAAGGGCTCGATTTGGTGCACATCGCACCATCTCCTTACTTACTTACTAATGTACTTTAGTAGGCCATATAATAAACGAACTGGCCGCAGTTGGGGCAACAATACTCAATTGTAGACAAAAAACAGCTTTTCATCCATCCATCTTTATCGGTAAAAGGGAAGGGAATATTGATTGGGGATGCGATCCGTCATGGATCTGACCGAACCGTTATTTTCTTTTGCTTTCAATTTTCAGCTTCGCTTGTACAGCGCTTACGGTCCCCCTACTTCTCGCTCATTACAGACGCCTCCGAGAATAAATATCACTAAGAGCTCAATAATCTAATTGCATCTAAGATTTTAAGCATGTTAGAGCACAGCAATGTGGTCAGTATTCCGCTCGTTGTGATTATTATCCTGATTTAACTCAGGTACAGAACCAATAACATACACCATTAACTCAAGAAGTCGGTGCTCCGCTGAAGTAGTATCCTCTCTGCGAGTTGGGTATTTCATTCGAGGTATCCAAGCTTATCGTCTAAGGCGACTGAAAAGGATAAAGATAACCTATAAATCTTTATCCCTTTCAGTCGCCTTTCACAGCCTGCAAGTTTATGATTGAATTTTGGAATGCACGGACCTCGACGACGGTACCAAGAGTACCTCCTTTCCCTATAACGCCTAATGCTTTGTTGGACTAAGGTTTATTGTATCCACAAGGGGCACCTTCAGAATCTATGAGCCGACATTTGACAGGCATTAGAATATTAACTTCGAGATTTTGGTTCAGAATGAAGAACACCTCAATAGTATAGTACTACGCCTTAACGAAAAAGGGGGTTTTCTATGAGCAACATAATCCAGTAAAAGATAAACGTTTTATCTCATGATCTGTGTTCTGAATGCCAACTTGGGCTACGATAGAAGAGCGAGGGGGAGTTTGATGATTGAGAGGTGAAGTGCTCTCCGGTGGAAGGGCCAACCTTGGCACGTAGCACCTCGCCCCGCCCAGCGAGGTGTTACCTGTGTCAATATTTAGTATCAGCGCCCTCTTCACATTGCATTTCTGGATCTAGAGAAAGAGTTTGACTGTGCGTCAAATGAACTCGTCTGCTATGCTCTACGACAACACTTAGTACGCTGGGTTCAATTACTCTACCACCATCCGAAAAGTAAAGTTCGAAATGTGGCTCAAAATCGCTTCATGTCTCTGTCGGTGTTCATCAAGAAAGCGCCCTCTCACCACTCCTCTTTGTTCTTGTTGTAGTAGACATTATCACACGATACATCCAACGCTCTAGCGGCTAATAGCAAACATTATCTCCAGCATTATCTCTGTCCAAAAATGGAATAATCGCCTCTTGTAGCAGCGTCGTTTGTCGATTCATCCCCTTGAAACAGGCACTATCACTGTCAACTGCAGTGGCCTACTCAGAACTGAACGATTTAAATATCTTGGGTCGATGATATCAGCCAATGAAGAACCGCGTTATAAAATTGCTTCACGCATTAGCGCAACCTGAATGAAATGGCGTTCCACACCTGGTGTCCTTTGTGATCGACATATCAATGAACGTCTCAAATCTAAAATTTACAGCTATAGTTATGAGTGTTGACTGGCGGTGCCTCGCGGTAATAAAGACCAAAATATTGCCTTGGACGAGAGGCGTAACGCGCCTTGATCACGTCCGAAATTCAGATCAGGCTTTTATAATAATAATAATCGTTGGCGCAACAATCCATATTGGATCAGGGCCTTGAAGTGTGTTAGAGCACTTCATTCAAGACCTTAACGGTACACTACAGTACACTATAGCAGGCAATGTGGTCAGCATTGCGCTCGCCCGAGATTATTACCCTGATTTGACTCAGGTACTCATTCACAGCTGAGTGCCAACGAGATTTGAACCGCGGCCTTCCGTATTACAACCCAGTGCTCTAACCACTAAGCTATTCGGACACATCAGGCTTTTGATAGAACAAATAGTGCAACCGATCCCGACGAGATGACCCCGCTTGGGAAGGGCTAAAGAAAAAAAGGTGGAACAATCACTTTTTGACGCCTGACAGTTTGATCATTTGCAGGATTATGAGAGAAACCCTTTTAGTCTTTCTTTTATTTCTAAGCTTTTACGTCAAAATTATGTAAAACTTTAACCTGAATATATATTCCTTCAGCACAATTATACTTAACTTATGAAATCAATTATGTATATAATCTTTTTAGTCTTTATACTCAAAATTCACAAGGTGATGTATCTTTATATATGATGTGATGTTTACGCCGCCGCGGTTGGAAACAGAAGACCGGCTTATTTTCATGCGGTCTTTACTGTCCCAACCAACGGCATTTTTCCACCGCTAATTCTCCACTCCCCCGGTGCGTTCCGAAAATGAGTGAGTGGAGAGTTCCGCGCCATCTACCCGTCCGCATCCGCAACATTCGAAATAAATTTCGAATGCTGCAGATCCTGCCGCGCCACACCCTAGCAAGAGCAAGGGCGAATTTTTGTAAAATTTTAAATTTGGCATTCTGTTTTTGCCCGCGCACTTCCTAAAATGGTCTTTTCGAAGCGTTGGAAGCTTCCACTAAGTTAAAGGGTATAGTAGCCCATGCTGGGAAACCATAGGTAAGACTAGGTCGAATTGGGGAGATTTTAGTGCCAGGAAATAGGGTCCAAGAAGAAGGTTTTTTAAGGCAGCAGAGGCCTTTTTTTGGGGTAGGGTAGGTAAATGCATTTACGCACAGTGTTGGAATCCCGCAACGATACGTCGTCGGGCTACCAACTAAACACCTCCCCACCATCAAAGAGCTAGCCTTAAAACGTGTGTCACATTACTTCGGGCTAGCTCCCGACCTCTCCCGCCTTGCGGAGAGGGGTATTCAAATCAGGGCATTCCTTTCACCAACGGAAGAGGAGAGGAGGAATGGAACTGTCAGTTCAAAGAATCCCCTGCCATTAGCAATCCGAACGTAATGCAGAACATGGCTCTATCTGTCACCGTAAGCATCTCCTCGACAATGTTGTGTGTGTGTTTCAATAGAGTTGCTAACGAATCCCATCCCACCTTTCATAAGAAGAAAAGGTGTGATGGGTTTCGTCCGCAAATCCATTGCAAAACGCACAATCCGAAGATGGTGCCTTTCCAATATTGTGCAGGCGAGACTGAAAACTTTCATGTCCACTTAAGAACTGGGTAAGGGAACAGTCAGTCTCACCATGCCTCTGATTAAGCCACTCACCCAGTTAGTTTCTTTTTGCCAAGAGAGTTGTCACTCATCTAGGATGTGTTGCCATTTTTCGCGAGCAATCACCTCGCATGGCTCTTCTGCTTTGCGTTTGTATATGGCTACACGCTCCTTAGCAAGAAGGGCAACGGGAATCACTCCCGCGATCACCATCACGGCTGGTTCGGAGACAGTGTGGTGCGCAGACAAGAACCGCAAAGCTCCCCGTCTATGTATTTGCACGAGACGTTTACGATATACCTTCTTGCCAAGAGCGCCAACCCATACCTCTGCGCCGTAGAGCAGGTTAGACTGCGTTGAACTTATCAGGAGACGTAGCCTGCTAGACGTAGAACCCCCAATGTTTGCCATTAGCCTACTTAACGCCGAAACTCCAGCTACAACCTTGCTGCTTTGATTTACTCAGAAAGCTCATCTTTGGGTCAAGAGTCAAATAATGGACTCGCCAAGCGATATGGGACCCAAGGTGGAAATTTTTTAGTCAGGATGACCACTTCGGTTTTTTTTCCAGGACAAAGTTGAAACCATGAGCATCCATCCGCTTTCTCGCCGCATCAATATGCCAAGTATTCATTCCACCTATTCGACAGTGCGTCCAGCAACAAACCCGCGACATCATCTACATAACTACGCGGCTCTTCAGGCATGTCGAGTTTAAGTAGACTATCATAGGAAGCGTTCCAGAAGTCCCCTCCCCCCCGCATTCCACGCTACCCCCAACGTGAACTCCATCCTCCTCTGACTCTCTAGCGTTTCACAGAACAGGGAGCGGTTCCAATATCCGTAAGAGATAATTCGGTACGTGAAAAGTGTTGTCTAGTGTGCCTAGAATATCTTTCTTTCTTACGAATTTAAAGACGTTTCTGACATCAAGCATTACCAGGAGCACCTCAAGTATTACCAGGAGCACCACGATGAAACAGATTTATCACAGGTAAGAATATGCCGTGGAGGCCTAGAATGGAGCCTCGTGGGACTCCTGAGTCTACACGCAAGTCAGTGGAGAGGCAAATTCCACTGGATAGGAAATCTACAAGTATTCTATGTAAGGGGAGGGGACAATTAGTTTGGATTAGCTTGAAGAGTAAGTCTAAGTTCGACGATTTTTCCAATATTGGATAGAAGAGAAGTAGACTTGATTTTCAGGTTACAGGCAGGTACTCGTTGTTCCGTAAAATAATGGAGATACCGTCTAGGCCCGACGATTTTTTTTATTGTTATGCGGGATGATTGAACCTTTAGCTTGTTCTTGGGGGATAAGGAAGGGGGCGAATGTACCGTTTCTGACCGGACAGCTGGAGGAAAAAGGACGGAAGGAAGGAACCTTTCATAGCCAGCCTTTTTTTCATTAGCACCAGTAAAGGCTTCTAAATAGCAGATGGGATTCGTGGCTCACCTAGTTATCAGTAAGTGGCTGAAATAAGCTACGCAGGCAGATATGCCTATTTTGATCGGGGAGTAATTGACATTGAGAGTTTTCCCCTCACAAACAGTCGATTAATTATTGAAAAAATTTGGGGATCTAGTTTAAGAAACTTAAGATGTTTCTCGTCGGAACAATTCAGTTCGGATTTCATAGCGCTATTAATTTTGCTGGACACGTTTTTAATGATCTCAGAGAGAAGAGGGTAGTCAGCATTACATCTGTTACATTTTCGCTGAAATAATATGGACAATTAGCTGCAGATGTATTGAGAGGCTGAGGACATAATGGTCCAAGTGAGCTGCCATTGAGGAACAGCTACATAGTGACACAAGCTGATAAGCTGGATGAAATTGTAAAGCCGTCTAAGAAGGATAACCCCCAGGGAAAGAGATTAGATTTTTGTCTGCTATTTGTAATCTTCCCTAAAATTGGTAGACACGAGGTAGCTTCCTCCAAACTACAATTTTTAGTTTTCAATATAAACTTACCTCCTTCATCAATACAAAGGGAAAGTTTGCAGTTAATGTTATCTCATACTTTTTCCCAGACGATTATTTTCGACCACTTTTTTTTCTGTTTTTCTGGTTTGGCAATAGCAACAGTTATGCAAACTGAGCATTATTTTGAACTTTTCATCTCACATCAGCAAGTCATCAACGTCAACAATGCATTTTTTTTCAAAAACCTCAACCTAATTATAGACTGTTAAATACATACTGTGACGTAAATTGAAAGAAATGTTTGTGTGATGTAATCTGAATTGTCATCAGTGGTCAGAATCTCAGGATCTAGATGAAAACCCTATGTCAAATGCAAAATTATATTTTAATACTAGCTCATTTATTTATGCACAATAAAGCTCATTCCGAATTCCTTGCTGATCGACTTTTCTAAACTAATGTATATGTTACTGTATACGATGGTGTCAAAGGGTAGTATAGGTTCCAGGGCGAAACGTGGATTACGCATAAAACTTGGGAAACGTCTGCTGAACCAACGCGAACAGCTGTACTAACTCCCTATCTCCACCTACACGTGGGGACCGCTGGGAGTTCTTTCTTCATGAAAAATTGCAGACGGAGAAGGATGAAAGCGAGTCTTCGACGTCTAAAAACGGGAAAAAATGTACCAACTGGTCCTCAAAGTTGGGGGTTGGGTAGGGCTGACAACCCTACACGGAAAACCGATGTTACGAAACCACGGAAGAAGCCTTTGGAAAGGATGGATTTTACAACGACAAACCCGATTTGCGCATTTTCTCATGGAATGTGCGCTCCCTGTACAGACTGAATGCTGCTGAGCAGCTAGCCGATACCCTGTCCCAATATAAGGCTGATGTAACGGCGTTGAAATGCAAGAGATGTGATGGACAGGGGCCGGTTTCTTGGAGAAGAGCCGCTACACCATGTATTATAGCAGCCATCCAGTAAACCATGTGCTCGGAGTAGGTTTATTAGTCAGCCAAAAAATATAGACTCATATAGACTCAGACCACTATCTTGTTGGCATAGCGCTCCGAACTCGAATCGCGACACCACCTACAATCCCCTCTGGCAATCAGGTTAGAGTTAATACCGAAGCCATTCACAACACAGCCCTCCGCAACACCTATAAGGGCGAAATGGATGCCGCAATAACCGCAGTCAACAGAGATCTTGGAGATGAAGCATCAACAAATGATCTTTACAACCACCTGAAGAACGTTATCATTAATACGCCACAAAGATACTTGGCCCCAGCCGCAAGAAAAGGAACGGTTGGTTTGACGATGAATCTAAGCTAGCTACGAAACGGAAGAATGCCGCATACCGAATAATGTTGCATTCTCAAAGAACGCGGGCACGCGCAGAGACTTGTCACGAACTCCGTCGAGCGGAGAAACGACTTCACAGACGGAAAAAGGAAGCCTGAGAGAACGAACAAGTCTGTGAACTAGAAAAGTACAAGGAGCAACCGCACCAGGCACGCAAGTTTTACCAACAAGTCAGCAGAATGAAGCCTTATACACCTCGATGCTCATTATGCCGAGACAAAGAAGGAAATCTGATTTCCGACAGAATGGGCACATTGGAGCGATGGATTGAGTATTTTGATGGACTGCTCAACAACCAAAATATCGCCGAGATGGAGGTCCCGCCAACTGAAGACGATGGACAAATACTGCCACCGCCAAGTATAGGAGAAACAGTCCGTGCCATTCATCGGCTTAAAAACCATAAGTCGCCAACCGCCGATGGAATTACAGCCGATTTGGTTAAATATGGAGGCGACCAATTACACCAAGTGGTTCATCAACTGATGCTCACGGTGTGGGGCAGTGAATCAATGCCTGACGACTGGCAAAGGGGCATTGTCTGTCTCATACATAAAAAGGGGGATATTACGCAGTGCAGCAATTATAGAGGTATCACGTTGTTGAGTACCATCTATGAGATATTCTCCTCTATCTTGCTAGGCTGGATAGCTCTATACGCCCGCAACATCATTGACCCATACCAAAGAGGCTTCACTCCAGGCATATCAGCAACAGATCAGATTTTCTCTCTGCGGCAAGCGCTGGAAAAACTGAATGTGGACACCAGTTGCACCATCTCTTTCATCGACTTTAAAGCCGCCTGTGATAGCATAGCCAGGGTAAAACTGTACGCGGCCATGAGAGAATTCGGTATCCCAGCGAAATTAATAAAACTGACTAGACTGACCCTGACCAATGTGCGACGCCGACGATATCGACATCATGGGAAGAATATCCCGAGATGTACAGTCTACCTCAATCCAGATCGAGCAGGCGGCACGAGATATTGAGCTGCACGTTAATGAAGGCAAGAGGAAGTATATGGTGGCAACGTCAGCGCCAAAACCAAAAGAGCGAACAACATCGAATCGCACTGGTCAAACCAAAACAATGCAGATAGGAGACTACAACTTTAAGACCGTTGATAATTTCTCCTTTTAGGGTCGAAAATCACAACCAATAACAGCTACGACGATGAAATCCGCGCACAAACTGTTCCGCTCGAAACGTCTCACCATAGGGTCAAAGCTCTTACTGTACAAGACAATAATCTTGCCAGTCCTCATGTAATCCTCGGAGACTTGGGTTCTTAGCAAGAAGAATTGCGAACTCTTGGCCGCGTTCGAGAGAAGAATCTTCAGAACAATTTTTTGAGGATGGACGATTCCGTAGCTTATATAACGAAATCTATCAGCGATACCATGACCGTCTGGTTGTGGATAAAATCCGGCTCAACAGGTTGCGATGGGGAGGTTACTTAATCCGTATGAATGATGATGATCCAGCCAGAAAAATCTATAAGGGCAATATCTATGGTAGAAAAAGATGACGAGGCAGACCATGCCTGAGATGGAACAATGGCGTAGGTCAGGACGGCAGACAGCTTTTAGGGATATCGAATTGGTGGACCTCGTCGCAAAACCGGGATGTCTGGAATTCCTTATTAAGGCAGGCCTATACCGGATACCGGTTGTTGCGCCATTGATGATGATGATACGATGGTGAGTCTGTAGTATCTCTGCGGAAGTGTTTCCTTTTTGAAACACTTGAATTTTAATGTGAATGTCTGAAATTTATTGAATTAATGCTCGAAATCTCCATTCGGGCAAAGGTTCCCATTGAGCTCAGTACTACCGCCCTTAAATAACAAGCAGCTGAAACTGAATTTGAAGTTAACATCGGAATAGCAAGTCCATCAATCCATTAACATAAACAAACATTACGTATTCACACTGTTATAAAATTTGTCTTTTGCAAAATCGTCAAATCACAAGACTGCGAATGTATTACGAAAAACAAAATCAATTAATGCACATAAATCATTGGAAATTTCATAGCATCCCAATATGCCGAGCCTCTGAAAAAATCTTATTTTTCCACTTTCTAACGTCAATTGATCAAGTTTTATTGTTTTAAACTAGTTATGCTTATCACCAACAAAGTTTAATGATAGATTAATCTATATTTAGGCCACATTTGCGTAAATAGCTCTCCTGATTCCACACTATCCATTCAGTTATCAGCAACTTTGTAAATTCTGCTGAAGACAGCAATAAAAAATTCCATTAATCGATTCCCATCTACATCTCATTAATTCGCAGCCATTCACAAAATGACGATGTTCAGTCTATCGCGATCACATTCTGATCTGATAACTGGATTAATTAGAGCATCTGCACTTAATTGAATGTTACGCGTATAAGTGGCTTGAACTTTATAAAATCACACTATAAAATTGCAATTAAGACTTTTGTTTAATAGTTCAGATGTAAACAGGTTCGGTGCAATGAGCTCCCATAATAAATAGTTCCACGAGCGATCAGTTTTCTCACACTAATACGCTCGCAGTAGCTATCAAGGTTGCAGCGCTAGAACCCTTTTGAAATCGCCCAGCGGATCAGAACTAAATGCACTTATATGCAGCAAGGGCACTTATTGCATTTCAGAAAACTATAATTACAAGATTTATGCGATAAAGCTTCTGATACTACTTTATTTGCTTACATCAGAAAATTACATAATCTAATCCTTCGATAAGATTCATACTCTTCAAATTTTCCTCAAATACTCCATTGGTCAAATCTAATTTCATGCACACAACGATCGGTTTTTCTGCAGTTTTAAAATGGATTATTGGCACAGTGTACAATACTTTCCGCTTGACTTCGTCAAAGTATTCGTAGTTGGTGTTTATTTTATCTGAAATAAAAAAGATTGGCAATTATGAACCACATATATTGTTAATCAAAGAAGAGCATATTACTTTCGTCTACATCGCAGAAGGCCCGAACGAACGATTTGCAATCATCAGGTAAATCCCGAAAGAATCGGCGTCCTTGTTTGCCTGCATTCCATATAGTGAAACCATGTTTCCAAAGATCTGTACGTAGGATTTTCTGAATGAGACGTTCTAGACGTATTTTCCATATAATTTCCTTGGAAATTGAAAATGTGGTGGCATTTTCATGATACGCATAATTCAGTAGTACTTCATCGACTCGGAGAATTCTACCTCCGAAATCTAAATGTTTATAGAAAAATATGAGATCTTCCGGTGTCCCTTTTCCATCTTCACAAAAGGCGCCAACTCTGCAAGTTTCAAAAAAGATTAAGTTACTTAAAATTAAGTTGTGACTGATTCAGCTCAGTGAAATGAAAAAAAGCACGTTTGGAAGTAATAAAATTTTATACATCGTCTCACCTATCAAAAACTTTACGATGACAAAACCATGTTGGCATTATAACCGTCGGGCCATTTGTTGTATAAATTTGAATATCCAACTTCCCAGGGTCCAATTCATTCGCCCAACGCGTAAATCGGCATGTTGAATTAGGCGGAGTTCTAATAAATTTACTGCCAATTATCTGTCAAGATAAGAAATAATCATGAATTCTTGGGACTGAAATTTCCACTACTCACAGCATCTTGGTTATTTTTGGCCATTTGATATTGCTTCGAAATTCTATCTGGAAGCATTTCATCATCGATATCTTGAAAACATAAATATGATCCAGTGGCATATTTAATGGCGTAATTCCGTCCATACCCAACTGCAAAGAAATGGAAATATTATATTAAATTATTATTAAATATTTGAATGCCAAACTAATATCTCGACACCGAAGATGAGCAAAATTATACTAGATAAGTTAAACCGCAGAAGTAAACAACAATTTAATTATTAATAATTAGGGAATCCTTTTCAAACACTTGGGCAGACTGCATATTCGCTGATTCTCTTAGTATACATTGTTGTCATTTACCCCTTGGTGGAGTACAGTTCGTCAACAACACCTATGAGACATCGTTCGCGGTTACCTGAAATCCGCGTCAGCTCCCGCCACGATTTCCCGAGACCCCTGCAATCTTTATCCGCTGTTCTATGCCAAGTGCCCTTTGGACGACCCACCCCTTCACCAATTTTGGGAGAGTGGATTCCACTGTATGGCATAGCCAGCAATGCAGTTGCCGCTCTCACGCTTAATGTGTGACTTATCACAGTGCGTACGAGTGCCAGACCTGTGTGCTGACCAAGTTCTTCGTTTATAATAGTCTCAGGCCAACGTACTCCGATGATACAACGCAGGCAGGTGTTCAAGAAGGCTGGAAGCTTTTGAGTATCAATGGGGCGCACATTCCATGTGCTACTCCCATATAGCAGTAAAGGAAGAACACTAGCATACAATAGTCTTAACTTGACCTAGGTGGTGAGAAAACTGCATTTCCAGATTTTAGACAAGGCAGCGAAAGCAGATCGAGTGGTATTAATGCATCTGGCAACCAATTCGGTGCCACCGTTGGCAGAAACCACGCTTCCTAGATATTCAAATTGATCGATGCTCTGCCCATTAATGTAGATAAGAAGAGGGCGATGACCCATCAAACTGAGGACTTTGTTTCTTTTTGTTTCGGATATGAGGTATCCTAAGTCTACATCTACTTAATATTGGACCAGATGGAGAGCAACTTACTTTCACTTTTTTGGTGTGTGGACCCCTCGTTTTAGGCATAGAACCCGAGAAGAATGACTAACGGTTTCGTCTAGGGCAAAGGCAACACATCAGACGAAACCGTTAGTCATTCTTCCAATTTGTTGAATACTTCGGTGCTGTGCCCAAAAGTTGCTCTCCATCTGGTCGGGTCCAACATTAAGTAGATGTGGACTTCGGATCTCTCATATCCCAAACAGAAAAATTAGCTTTAGTTTTCCTTAGGCTTAAAGTACTGGCGGTTTTATATTGGATATAATTGTATAAAAGTTGGATATAATTTGCACCCTTGTCGTGTTTGCGATTATGTAAAGAGGAGAGATTTCCATCTGTTGCCACTTTCGGTATCCTCCGGATAAGGCACCATGAAAAACGTACTGATAACAAGAAATAATATCGGTTACAGAATGCAACCTTGTCGGTTTCCGTTTTGGACCTCAAAATCCTCCGAGATTTTACTTCGACGTAGCACGTGGCATTTTGTGCCATCAAATGTCGGTCGGCGCACTATTCTAAAATGATCCATAGGGTGTTGATGTGGTCAATGTAGGAGGACCCGGAGCGGAAACCAGCCTGCCCTTGATTGATCAAGTGTTCATGATGTTCTTTGATTGGTGCCAGGATTATTTTAGCTATTATCTTTACAACGGCAGAAGCACGCCGATACCCCTCCAATTATCACACTCAAAACGAGTGCCTTTCTTTGCATTCTTAATAATTATCCCCCTCTTCCCCTCTCTGGAGAAGGTCTTGGATACCCAAGATTTCCGTACGAGTGGAAGTAGCAGATCTATAGTAACTGGAAGTGCAGCGATAACTCTGCGTCAAGCTCAGTGACTTTACTCCGTTTGAAGGCATTGATGGCCGAAAGGATTTCTCTTCTGCTTGGAGGAACAGTCCGAATCTGCATGTTATGGAAACTAGCCATTTCAGCCACAAAAGGAGAAAACTCACCGGGTGTGATACGATTAATAACCATGGTGAACCTCTTCAGGTGCTCGTTATCGTGGATGCGAAGTCGACCGTTACCAAGACGCACACTACTTTGAACTTCTCGGCATTTCGTTCGGTATCGGAGGAGTTCGAACACGTTACGCTCGCCATCACTTGCAGCGGTCATCGTTCCGTTCATCAATGTGCTTCCACTATTCCGCAGTCAGCCTGTGTAGCACTCGAGAAAAGAGAACTTTTGATGACAACTCAATACTCATCGATATCCTCAAACAGGTTACTCAGCACATCTATCCCCAATCAACAACATAGTTCTCCCACTGTCGAGCGATAGATAAATGCGATCAATGTTGATCTTGGGGAGTCGCAGCTCTCCAACCCTGATGGCAACGCAACACCAAGCGAACTTAAGTGACAATCAGATGGTGATTCCTTTCGAGGCCGAAGTCAGCGCCTCTCTTGTTACGCCCATCCAGAAGACAACTTCTAAATCTACTGTTGATCGCGGTCGATCCAATTGATCATACGGTATCGGGCAGTTGAAACCCAATTAACCTTATCGCAGGCTCTATGCCCGTACAATGTTCAACCAATGATGAGGCGGTGAAAGTTGCAGAAGTTCACAAACCTCCCACTATTATCGTTCTGGTCGCCAAGACCGTGTTTCCTCATCACATGTCCGAGCAAGGTGTAGTCGGACCCCACCTTGGAATTCAGATCATCCACCACGATCACAATGTCACCTTCAGGAAACCTCTCCTGAACTGCGTGTAGAAAGCATCCTTCTCCACTATATCCGATGTTTCCGTTCATCATCATCATCAACGGCGTAACAACCGGTATCCTGTCTAGGCCTGCCTTAATAAGAAACTACAGCGCCCCCCCCCCCCTTTGCACCGAGGTCCACCAATTCGATATCCCTAAAAGCTGTCTAGCATCCTGACCTACGCCATCGCTCCATCTCAGGCATAAAGATTTTCAGGGCTGGGTCATCCTCATTCATACGGATTAGGTGACTTGCTCACCTCAACCTGTTGAGCCGGATTTTATCCACAACCAGACGGCCGTGGTATCGCTTATAGATTTCGTCGTTATGTAGGATTTTTCTCTCGAACGCGTCCAAGAGTTCGCAATTTTTCTTGCTAAGAACCCAAGTTTCCGAGGAATACATGAGCACTGGCAAGATCATTATCTTGTACAGTAAGACCTTTCACCCTATGGGGAGCGAAACAATTTTTGTAAGCCGAAATAGGCGCTGTTGGCTGCCAACAACCGTGCGCAGATTTCATCGTCGTAGTTGTTATCGGTTGTGATTTTCGACCCTAGATAGGAGAAATTATCAACGGTCTCAAAGTTGAAGTCTCTATCTTTATACTTTCCGTTTGACCAGTGCGATTCGATGTTGTTGGTTCTTTGGTTTTTAGTGTTTGGAGCTGACGTTGTCACCATGTACTTCGTCTTGCCTTCATTAATGAAGTCTCCGTTGGTGCATAGTAATTGCAGTCAGAAGGCTGCCAAAAACCGGCTCCTATGACACGAGAGCGCGCCTTGCGGTAGCTGCCAGAAACCCGTCGCCGGGTTTGTGTCTGCTTGGCTTTCCAAAATACAAAAGCACATTGCTTCAAGAGGGAGAGGAGTATTCTCACGAATCTCACCAACTTACTTCACTTAAGCCCAGAATATCAAGCTTGTATGGTTGGAATCCCTACTCAAGTTGGAGAAAGCGACAATTCTCAGCACGCGCGCTACCATCGTCGAAGAGCGTGCACATATTCTTGAAAACAATCATAGTCCGTTTTCAATAGCCAAAGATCGTAGCAGTGAGGTCAGTCGCTATCCGAGGCATTGTTGACGTTTCAGTAACAATAAAGTTTCAAAATTTGCAGGTTGCTAGCACACAAAATACTCACCATCATAATAAAAAGCGGATCTACCGACACAACGGGCACCCCTGTTGAAACTCCCAAAAAACTCCGACTCGCAATGTATGTTAAGTATATAAACGTGACATTTAACTGGCAGTTTCGATCCCATCCAGATGCACATACTAAAAAAGCCAGAAAGGGCTCTTTCAAAAAGTCAGAAGCTAAGAACGCATGTAGTATCACAACTGCTATTTTTAGAACATCGTCGAAATTTGTCCTTTAAGAAGAGAATCTTCAAAATCAATAACAATGTTGCAATGTGGTCAAAACTAGAGGTTCCTGTTAGTGTCAAGTATACAAAGAAATGATTTCCAAACGGGAAACAGGTAAAATTTCAAAATAACAAAGGTGACACGATAGAAGTTGACAATAGCGCTAATATCATAAATCCCACTCAACCCAAGAAACTCTTGTATTTAAAGAATTCAAAACACAACAACGACGCCGCGCTTTTATTCAGAAAAAAAGGAATTTGAGGGATTTGCTGCAGCAACAGTCCTAAAAGTTTAACGACGATCCTCTGAACATACAGATAATTTAAGGACGAAAATCAAATCCCCACTGAGAATACCACATTGGCACCAGTTTGTGGAAGTATGTTTGCGTTATGGCGGTCAAAGGGTGATATAAGTCTCAGGGCTAGAATGTGAGAATGCGATCCTCCCACACGTAAAATCGGGACAAACTGTACCAACTGGTCATACCTATTCAATGCCCAACTGGGATTGAATAGGTATGACAACTATACGTGAAAACCAATTGTTACGAAGCAAGAAAAGGAGCGTTGGAAAAAGAATTACACAGTGACGAACCCGGCAACTAAAACGGACAAACAATTTGCGCATTTCTCATGGAACGTTCCCTCCCTATACAGAACAGAAGCCGCAAAACTGCCAGTCGATACACCGTCCCAATATAAGGCTGTTACTACGTTAGAAGAGAAGCACTTAGCAGGGCTCAGTTTCATGGAGAAAGCAACTAAACCGTATATTCCAGTGGTTATCCAATAAACCATTTGCTCGGAGTAGGTAACCTGCTGTCATCATTCGAAAACATAAGCAAACGGCTATGCGCTTTGCGCTACCGAGGCGAATTTCGAAACATAAACGTCATAAAAGTTCACGCCCGTAAAGTGGCGACTCCAGAAACGGAAAAGGATACCTTCTACAAGGCAGTGGAACAAACCCACGAAGTGTACCCCAGGTATGATATCAAAGTCATACTTGAAAATTTTAACAGTCAAGGAGGGGCGGAACCCATATTTGGCTTCCATAGTTTGCGGATTATTCAATTAGCAGTGTCACACGTACAAGTTGGAAGTACTTGGTTTGCGTGGAAAGCGATCCATAAACAAATGAGCGCGTCTTCAGGAGGGACTACTTTCAACCAAATTGACCATGTATTAATAGAATGCCGCCACCTCTGTGCCTTGATGAATGTCAGAACATATAAGAGTGGCCAATATAGGCTCAATCGGCCTCCCAACCAAAAACCAACAAACCAACAACATCAAACCGCACTGGTCAAACAGGAAGAATAAAAATAGGAGAATACAACTTTGAGACCGCTGATAATTTCTCCTATCTAGGGTCAAAAATCACAGCCGATAGCAGCTGCATTGATGAAATCTGCGCACGGTTGTTGGCAGCCAACAGAGCCTATTTCAGCTTACAAAAACGCTCGACACATCTCACCATAGGGTCAAAGCACTTACTGAACAAGACAATGATCTTGCCAATCCTCATGTATTCCTCGGAGACTTAGGTCCTTAGCAAAAAAAATTGCGAACTCTTGGCCGCGTTCGGGAGAAAAATCCTCCGAAGAATTTTTGGTCACCTACATGAAGATGGAAGATTCTGGAGGCTACATAATACGAAATCTCTTAACGATACTACTGCCGTCAGATTTTGGATAAAATGCGGCTCAATAGATACTGAGAAGTATTACCACAAACATATTTAGCCCAAGTGGCAAAAAAAGTTGGAACGACTGATTCGACGATGAATGTAAGCTAACAACGGAACGAAGGAATACTGCATACTGGGCTACGAAATAATCCTAAAGAACACGGGCATGTGCGTTGAGTGGAGAAGCGATTCTGTCTGTGAACCCGAAAAGTACAAAGAGCAACCGCTCCAAATGCGTAAGTTTTACCAACAAGCCCCTAGGATAACGCCATAACCCGTACACCTTGTTGCTCATCCTGGCGAGATAAAAAGGGAAATCTGATTTCCGACAGTACTGGAATATTTGAGCGATATGTTGAGTATTTAGATGAACTCCTCAACTACCAGAATATTCGCGATTTGGTGTTCCCGCCAACTGAAAACGACGGACAAATACTTAAATACTCGACTTAAAAATCTTAATTTGCCAGGAGCCGATTGGATTTATAGCTGAATTGGCTAAATATGAAGGCAACTAACTACACCAGTAAGTGCAACTTATGTGCATCAATTACAGAGGTATCACGTTGCTGCTACCCCTATATGCCGAGAACATAATCGGCCCATACCAAAAAGGTTTCACTTCAGACAAATCAGCAACAGATCAAATTTTCTCTCTATGAAAAGCGATGGAAAAATTGGTAGAATATGGTCATCAGTTCTACCATTTCTTCATCGATTTCAAGCCCGCCTACAGTAGCATAACCAGGATAAAATTGTGCAGGACCATGAGAGAATTCAACATTCATCATTATCACCACACCTGGTACTTAGGAATAAAACGCAAGTCTATTAAATAAGGAGAAGGAGAAACTTAAAGTCAGGTATGGATAACCGGTAGAAGTTGTCTGACTTAGGCACTGGAACAGAACGGCGTTAAGACCGCTAATCGTGGGGCGGTTTGACGTCTAGACGATGACCAGGATCATGACTCCGTCTGCTGCAGCTGTTTCATAAGAATCTGTGGCGACTTCTTCGGCTGGTTCGCATAGGTAGCGGATGAAGTGGACCGAGGAGATGAACCTCTTTCATCATCCGCTCCTACTACGAAATATCGGCGGGAGCAGGTATAACATTTTACCGCCCCTTTTTGCACTAAAGATTCGTCAAGCTTCCCTTCATACGCACATACGACTATGCAGCGGTTCGCAGACCAGTACCGCTTCGTTACTTGCAGCAACACAATCCCTACCGTTATCAGGGAACATGTTCGACTTAAGGTAATCGCAGAAACTGGTGACAAAAAGTCGATGAGAGCAGAGGCGGCAGCATCAACAACACCACGCCACACTGCAGGTAACAGTTTCAGTACTCGCCGAAACACACTTCTCCACCATCCGGCCGAAGTGTTCGTTGAGATTGGGAATGGAACCTTTAGGACGAATTCAAAAAAGCGTGTATGAAATTTCCGGAAAGGGGTCCTTTGCATAGACCAGATCTTCCCAGGTTCTATGTATTTCCAGCTACTCCGAGAACTCTATCTCAAATCAATGATGAGATTGCATCTCGACTGTGTGCCGATATGCCACTGCTGCAACTACAATCACTTGTGTATTGTGGTGCAGTTGCTTGTGTCAGATTGCACGGACAGAAGATTCGCTGCCGCGTTTTTTGTTTGAGTAACCGAAGAGATCCACCGGGGGAAATTCGTCTGAAATGTCGGCGGGACTCACTAAAGCAGGACATTCCTAGGCTGATTCAAATCAGCTTTGGCAATGCCAACGGACGGTTGAAGAATAAAGTGCAGAAAGACACCCGCAGTTGAAATTCTGTACGCACTAAAGCAGAAACTTTCTGTCGTATGCAGTCGGCTCCAAATATATGGCGAAAGTCACTCTAAACGTGTTCATAATGCACCGTACGTAAGGAAGCGGCGGAGTTTTTTTGGATCACTCAACGAATCGTTGCCGAGTCGGGTCAAGGGTTTGCAAAGAACAACTGATTATCGATTCGGTAATTGTGGGACAAGCAATTAGAGGTCAAAGAAATCTCTTTAGTTGCTATATCGATATTGACAAGCCTTTTGGCAGCGTCAAGCACACCTGGCTAATTGCTGTCTTACATCTGTATCGCATTGATTGCAAACTAATAAATTTTTTGGCGATAGTGATACCATTCATCATTCATCTTTGAACACCTCAAAGCCTATTCGTATACGGAAGGGCATCTTCCAAGGGGATTCGTTGTATCCCCTTTTGTTTTGTATGTTACTAAACACCCTTTCATGGCTACTGAATGATGCTAGAGGGCATGGTTTCGCAATAAAGCATGGGCTAGGTGCTAAGTACGAGCTCATACATTTGATGTACTCAGACGACATCAAGCTGCACGCTGGTACTGATCTTAGAAGTCTGTTGCGTGATATTCGAATGGAATTTGGATTAGGCAAGTGTCGAATCTAAGCCATTTGCAAAGGTCATCACGAGCCGCATGTCGGACATAGCATGAACCTGCCTCGTGACATCGGAGGTAGGGGCGTAGTTGACGTGATGGCCAAGTCGACTCGCTACCCGGAGAGAAATCACATTAGGAGGTTTTCAAACTCGACTTTTGTATTGCTTAGATCGTTAGCCTAGCTATCCCAGAATACACTGCAGAAATTTCAAAGCGAAATTCGTAGGCCTTTAAATTTTATAGGGGTAAAAGGGAGCGACTATCGAGACCAGGCTTAGGATCCACCGCAGCGTTTGCAAAACAAAACCTTATAAAATCGGTTCAATGTCTGTCGGTTTGCCTGCCTGTTTTTTAAAAAACGTGGAAATCTTCACTGGCCTAGGCACGGCAGAGTGTGAAATTTTTACCCACTAAAACCACCCGCAACCCCCCCCCCCCCTACTCGGTGGAAGCACCCTTAGGTAATTACATCACGGGGCGGAGTTAGCTTACTTTAACTTGGTCTCCTTCCGTCTACCCGCGGGGTTCCTAACCTCACCTTCCTCACTTCTTCTGCTTTTCGAAGTTTATCCTGGATGACTGCGATCTTGGACAAATCCGGACAAAATTTTCCGGTGATAGCGCTTCACCTAGAGTTTCCTCTAATTTCCTCCGACAAAGGAAAGATGGACCTGGTGGCATATATGTTCATTATCTCGGTTGCCAGAATGTCAATGTGTGGAATAATTCCCGAGATGACGAACGCTGCATCATCGGAGACGGTTCTGAAGGCAGAACACACCCTTAAAGCTGTTCTTCTGTAGACCGTACTCAGTTTGTGCATTGCCTAAAACATGCAGCGCTTTTTCCCAAACTGGGACTGCATACAACAAGATAGAACTCACCACCCTGGCTATGAGCAGCCTGCAAGTATGCCGCCGTCCTCCTACGTTCGGCATCATCCTTGCCAGAGCGAAAATCGTGGTGGATGCTCTATGTGCTGCTTAAAATTGAGTTTTCCGTCTATCATCACCCCCAAGTATTTGATGGCTGGCTTGGAAGTGATGATACGGTTCCCGATTCTAATGCAGGCGAAATTTCTCTTGCGGCGCTTAGTGATGAGGGCCGCTTCCGTCTTTTCCTCCGCGGGTTCCAGTCCGGCACTCTTTAACCAAGCCTTAACAACACTGATTGCTTCACTTGAGTACAACGTAGCATCCTCGAGATGCTTTCCGACCACACCCATTGCAATATCGTCGGCGTAACCCACCACCGTGGCCTCCTCCGGAACCGGCAGGCTAAGTACATTGTTATACATGATGTTCCACAGTAGTGGGCCCAGTACAGGACAAGGTACTCCTTGGGTCCATCATCGGTATTATTCCAGAGCGTCCGTTTTGCAAGTAGCCAGAGACTTTCGCATAAGGTTCCAATTGGCCGAGTTCCTCACATCCCATAATATATGCTGGTACAACCCCTTTCGTGAATTGCATTTTCGGTCAAGCCAGTGACCATTTTGATGGCATTAATGGTTGATCTGGCTTTACGGAACCCATGCTTTCTATCTGAAAGCCCCCCTTGGCTCTCGATGGCTTGCAGTAATCTATTATAAATTACCCGCTCCAACATTTTCCCCATAGTGTCTAGAAGACATATGGGTCTATAGGAGGACGGTTTCCCTGTGGGTTTGGCAGCCTTTAGCAGCAGGGCCAGCTTCTGCCGCTTCCATGGTGCAGGAAAGATACCCTCGGACATGCACGTTTCGAACAGATCCGCGAACATATCCAGTCTACATTTGACGGCAAGTTTGAGGGCCTTATTCGGTATGCTGTAAAGACCCGGAGCTTTGCTGCCGCCTATTCGACTGCAGATCTCTAGCAGCTCGTACCTGGTGACTGGTGTAATCGGCGTCACATTCAAGGGGCGTTGGAAGGTGTCAGTTTCCCCCGCAGCGTAAGACACGTGATCTGCGGAGATGTTCGGCCTCTGAATCGTCCTGTCACGTTTTTGTAGACGCTACTCCACGGGAACAGAGCTTCTTAAAACATTCCCTTTTACTCCGCTGGATGGCGAGCTTGAGGTTCTTGCGGGCTTCTCTATAAGCATACTCCTTTTGCCCTTGATCGATCCTACACCTTTTGCCCTCTGAGCCGTTCGTCTGCTCTGTGAGAAATCGATCGAAGGCTGGCAAGTTCACTTTCCACAAATAATTGAGTCTTCTAGTGGAAAATGAGCATCTCCTAGGGATCGACGCGTCACATGCTTTAAAGATGCTTTGTGTGGCGTGGAGAGCTCTATCCGTGGAGGTGTGGCGCGGCAGGATTCGCGGCATTTATTTCGAATGTCGTGAATACCAGCGGACAGATGACGCCACCGGCGCTCTCCACTCAGTTCAGACCTCGCTACAAGAGTGAAGAACAGAGTAGGTGACGAGAAACCTCAGATAAAAAAATAATAATAATAAGAAAAAAGACAGTTAGCATTCATTGTGAGAAGAACGAGTTTCGTGCAGAAAGAAAACAGTTACAGACGGAAATCAGTATAATTTCTAATATCTCGGAGTTATAATAAGAGTACTTTCTTGAAATTGTGCATTGAACTTTGTAAAATGTCAGAAACCTATCTCGAAGAATAAAAGCTCTTAAATTTGTCAAAAAGAAAAAGAATACAAGCTCCTAAAGAGGTGCCTGCTTTACTATGCAGATCTAAACACACACACGGACACACACACAGACCATCCTGGTGTCCTTTTGGATTTAAGCCTCCAGGGTCCGGCCCCTCTGCCTTTTGGCTCCGTCCTTAGTTCAAATGTGACTTTTCGGTTGGGTAGTTTCTGAGAATGCATCCATTAGAGAAACATCGCTTTTCACCCCTCCCACTTCCCGCCTTTCTAGCAAATGTCAAAACTACGACCGGCTTCGAAAAAAACTAATCGAGACTTTTCATTTGACACCATACATGACTGTATTCGGTGAAAAAAAAATGTACACCCCCTTTTACATGTATGAGAACCCCTCTGAATCTCAACGTAGAAGGATATCACTCACTGCATGTCTGGGCGTTCACAGTTCCCACCTTCTCAGCAAATTTCGTGTCATTTCTAAGAAAAGTGCTTGTGACAGACAGACAGACATTCTTGCATTCTTAATAATTATCCCCCTCTTCCCCTCTCTGGAGAAGGTCTTGGATACCCAAGATTTCCGTACGAGTGGAAGTAGCAGATCTATAGTAACTGGAAGTGCAGCGATAACTCTGCGTCAAGCTCAGTGACTTTACTCCGTTTGAAGGCATTGATGGCCGAAAGGATTTCTCTTCTGCTTGGAGGAACAGTCCGAATCTGCATGTTATGGAAACTAGCCATTTCAGCCACAAAAGGAGAAAACTCACCGGGTGTGATACGATTAATAACCATGGTGAACCTCTTCAGGTGCTCGTTATCGTGGATGCGAAGTCGACCGTTACCAAGACGCACACTACTTTGAACTTCTCGGCATTTCGTTCGGTATCGGAGGAGTTCGAACACGTTACGCTCGCCATCACTTGCAGCGGTCATCGTTCCGTTCATCAATGTGCTTCCACTATTCCGCAGTCAGCCTGTGTAGCACTCGAGAAAAGAGAACTTTTGATGACAACTCAATACTCATCGATATCCTCAAACAGGTTACTCAGCACATCTATCCCCAATCAACAACATAGTTCTCCCACTGTCGAGCGATAGATAAATGCGATCAATGTTGATCTTGGGGAGTCGCAGCTCTCCAACCCTGATGGCAACGCAACACCAAGCGAACTTAAGTGACAATCAGATGGTGATTCCTTTCGAGGCCGAAGTCAGCGCCTCTCTTGTTACGCCCATCCAGAAGACAACTTCTAAATCTACTGTTGATCGCGGTCGATCCAATTGATCATACGGTATCGGGCAGTTGAAACCCAATTAACCTTATCGCAGGCTCTATGCCCGTACAATGTTCAACCAATGATGAGGCGGTGAAAGTTGCAGAAATTCACAAACCTCCCACTATTATCGTTCTGGTCGCCAAGACCGTGTTTCCTCATCACATGTCCGAGCAAGGTGTAGTCGGACCCCACCTTGGAATTCAGATCATCCACCACGATCACAATGTCACCTTCAGGAAACCTCTCCTGAACTGCGTGTAGAAAGCATCCTTCTCCACTATATCCGATGTTTCCGTTCATCATCATCATCAACGGCGTAACAACCGGTATCCTGTCTAGGCCTGCCTTAATAAGAAACTACAGCGCCCCCCCCCCCCCTTTGCACCGAGGTCCACCAATTCGATATCCCTAAAAGCTGTCTAGCATCCTGACCTACGCCATCGCTCCATCTCAGGCATAAAGATTTTCAGGGCTGGGTCATCCTCATTCATACGGATTAGGTGACTTGCTCACCTCAACCTGTTGAGCCGGATTTTATCCACAACCAGACGGCCGTGGTATCGCTTATAGATTTCGTCGTTATGTAGGATTTTTCTCTCGAACGCGTCCAAGAGTTCGCAATTTTTCTTGCTAAGAACCCAAGTTTCCGGGGAATACATGAGCACTGGCAAGATCATTATCTTGTACAGTAAGACCTTTCACCCTATGGGGAGCGAAACAATTTTTGTAAGCCGAAATAGGCGCTGTTGGCTGCCAACAACCGTGCGCAGATTTCATCGTCGTAGTTGTTATCGGTTGTGATTTTCGACCCTAGATAGGAGAAATTATCAACGGTCTCAAAGTTGAAGTCTCTATCTTTATACTTTCCGTTTGACCAGTGCGATTCGATGTTGTTGGTTCTTTGGTTTTTAGTGTTTGGAGCTGACGTTGTCACCATGTACTTCGTCTTGCCTTCATTAATGAAGTCTCCGTTGGTGCATAGTAATTGCAGTCAGAAGGCTGCCAAAAACCGGCTCCTATGACACGAGAGCGCGCCTTGCGGTAGCTGCCAGAAACCCGTCGCCGGGTTTGTGTCTGCTTGGCTTTCCAAAATACAAAAGCACATTGCTTCAAGAGGGAGAGGAGTATTCTCACGAATCTCACCAACTTACTTCACTTAAGCCCAGAATATCAAGCTTGTATGGTTGGAATTCCTACTCAAGTTGGAGAAAGCGACAATTCTCAGCACGCGCGCTACCATCGTCGAAGAGCGTGCACATATTCTTGAAAACAATCATAGTCCGTTTTCAATAGCCAAAGATCGTAGCAGTGAGGTCAGTCGCTATCCGAGGCATTGTTGACGTTTCAGTAACAATAAAGTTTCAAAATTTGCAGGTTGCTAGCACACAAAATACTCACCATCATAATAAAAAGCGGATCTACCGACACAACGGGCACCCCTGTTGAAACTCCCAAAAAACTCCGACTCGCAATGTATGTTAAGTATATAAACGTGACATTTAACTGGCAGTTTCGATCCCATCCAGATGCACATACTAAAAAAGCCAGAAAGGGCTCTTTCAAAAAGTCAGAAGCTAAGAACGCATGTAGTATCACAACTGCTATTTTTAGAACATCGTCGAAATTTGTCCTTTAAGAAGAGAATCTTCAAAATCAATAACAATGTTGCAATGTGGTCAAAACTAGAGGTTCCTGTTAGTGTCAAGTATACAAAGAAATGATTTCCAAACGGGAAACAGGTAAAATTTCAAAATAACAAAGGTGACACGATAGAAGTTGACAATAGCGCTAATATCATAAATCCCACTCAACCCAAGAAACTCTTGTATTTAAAGAATTCAAAACACAACAACGACGCCGCGCTTTTATTCAGAAAAAAAGGAATTTGAGGGATTTGCTGCAGCAACAGTCCTAAAAGTTTAACGACGATCCTCTGAACATACAGATAATTTAAGGACGAAAATCAAATCCCCACTGAGAATACCACATTGGCACCAGTTTGTGGAAGTATGTTTGCGTTATGGCGGTCAAAGGGTGATATAAGTCTCAGGGCTAGAATGTGAGAATGCGATCCTCCCACACGTAAAATCGGGACAAACTGTACCAACTGGTCATACCTATTCAATGCCCAACTGGGATTGAATAGGTATGACAACTATACGTGAAAACCAATTGTTACGAAGCAAGAAAAGGAGCGTTGGAAAAAGAATTACACAGTGACGAACCCGGCAACTAAAACGGACAAACAATTTGCGCATTTCTCATGGAACGTTCCCTCCCTATACAGAACAGAAGCCGCAAAACTGCCAGTCGATACACCGTCCCAATATAAGGCTGTTACTACGTTAGAAGAGAAGCACTTAGCAGGGCTCAGTTTCATGGAGAAAGCAACTAAACCGTATATTCCAGTGGTTATCCAATAAACCATTTGCTCGGAGTAGGTAACCTGCTGTCATCATTCGAAAACATAAGCAAACGGCTATGCGCTTTGCGCTACCGAGGCGAATTTCGAAACATAAACGTCATAAAAGTTCACGCCCGTAAAGTGGCGACTCCAGAAACGGAAAAGGATACCTTCTACAAGGCAGTGGAACAAACCCACGAAGTGTACCCCAGGTATGATATCAAAGTCATACTTGAAAATTTTAACAGTCAAGGAGGGGCGGAACCCATATTTGGCTTCCATAGTTTGCGGATTATTCAATTAGCAGTGTCACACGTACAAGTTGGAAGTACTTGGTTTGCGTGGAAAGCGATCCATAAACAAATGAGCGCGTCTTCAGGAGGGACTACTTTCAACCAAATTGACCATGCATTAATAGAATGCCGCCACCTCTGTGCCTTGATGAATGTCAGAACATATAAGAGTGGCCAATATAGGCTCAATCGGCCTCCCAACCAAAAACCAACAAACCAACAACATCAAACCGCACTGGTCAAACAGGAAGAATAAAAATAGGAGAATACAACTTTGAGACCGCTGATAATTTCTCCTATCTAGGGTCAAAAATCACAGCCGATAGCAGCTGCATTGATGAAATCTGCGCACGGTTGTTGGCAGCCAACAGAGCCTATTTCAGCTTACAAAAACGCTCGACACATCTCACCATAGGGTCAAAGCACTTACTGAACAAGACAATGATCTTGCCAATCCTCATGTATTCCTCGGAGACTTAGGTCCTTAGCAAAAAAAATTGCGAACTCTTGGCCGCGTTCGGGAGAAAAATCCTCCGAAGAATTTTTGGTCACCTACATGAAGATGGAAGATTCTGGAGGCTACATAATACGAAATCTCTTAACGATACTACTGCCGTCAGATTTTGGATAAAATGCGGCTCAATAGATACTGAGAAGTATTACCACAAACATATTTAGCCCAAGTGGCAAAAAAAGTTGGAACGACTGATTCGACGATGAATGTAAGCTAACAACGGAACGAAGGAATACTGCATACTGGGCTACGAAATAATCCTAAAGAACACGGGCATGTGCGTTGAGTGGAGAAGCGATTCTGTCTGTGAACCCGAAAAGTACAAAGAGCAACCGCTCCAAATGCGTAAGTTTTACCAACAAGCCCCTAGGATAACGCCATAACCCGTACACCTTGTTGCTCATCCTGGCGAGATAAAAAGGGAAATCTGATTTCCGACAGTACTGGAATATTTGAGCGATATGTTGAGTATTTAGATGAACTCCTCAACTACCAGAATATTCGCGATTTGGTGTTCCCGCCAACTGAAAACGACGGACAAATACTTAAATACTCGACTTAAAAATCTTAATTTGCCAGGAGCCGATTGGATTTATAGCTGAATTGGCTAAATATGAAGGCAACTAACTACACCAGTAAGTGCAACTTATGTGCATCAATTACAGAGGTATCACGTTGCTGCTACCCCTATATGCCGAGAACATAATCGGCCCATACCAAAAAGGTTTCACTTCAGACAAATCAGCAACAGATCAAATTTTCTCTCTATGAAAAGCGATGGAAAAATTGGTAGAATATGGTCATCAGTTCTACCATTTCTTCATCGATTTCAAGCCCGCCTACAGTAGCATAACCAGGATAAAATTGTGCAGGACCATGAGAGAATTCAACATTCATCATTATCACCACACCTGGTACTTAGGAATAAAACGCAAGTCTATTAAATAAGGAGAAGGAGAAACTTAAAGTCAGGTATGGATAACCGGTAGAAGTTGTCTGACTTAGGCACTGGAACAGAACGGCGTTAAGACCGCTAATCGTGGGGCGGTTTGACGTCTAGACGATGACCAGGATCATGACTCCGTCTGCTGCAGCTGTTTCATAAGAATCTGTGGCGACTTCTTCGGCTGGTTCGCATAGGTAGCGGATGAAGTGGACCGAGGAGATGAACCTCTTTCATCATCCGCTCCTACTACGAAATATCGGCGGGAGCAGGTATAACATTTTACCGCCCCTTTTTGCACTAAAGATTCGTCAAGCTTCCCTTCATACGCACATACGACTATGCAGCGGTTCGCAGACCAGTACCGCTTCGTTACTTGCAGCAACACAATCCCTACCGTTATCAGGGAACATGTTCGACTTAAGGTAATCGCAGAAACTGGTGACAAAAAGTCGATGAGAGCAGAGGCGGCAGCATCAACAACACCACGCCACACTGCAGGTAACAGTTTCAGTACTCGCCGAAACACACTTCTCCACCATCCGGCCGAAGTGTTCGTTGAGATTGGGAATGGAACCTTTAGGACGAATTCAAAAAAGCGTGTATGAAATTTCCGGAAAGGGGTCCTTTGCATAGACCAGATCTTCCCAGGTTCTATGTATTTCCAGCTACTCCGAGAACTCTATCTCAAATCAATGATGAGATTGCATCTCGACTGTGTGCCGATATGCCACTGCTGCAACTACAATCACTTGTGTATTGTGGTGCAGTTGCTTGTGTCAGATTGCACGGACAGAAGATTCGCTGCCGCGTTTTTTGTTTGAGTAACCGAAGAGATCCACCGGGGGAAATTCGTCTGAAATGTCGGCGGGACTCACTAAAGCAGGACATTCCTAGGCTGATTCAAATCAGCTTTGGCAATGCCAACGGACGGTTGAAGAATAAAGTGCAGAAAGACACCCGCAGTTGAAATTCTGTACGCACTAAAGCAGAAACTTTCTGTCGTATGCAGTCGGCTCCAAATATATGGCGAAAGTCACTCTAAACGTGTTCATAATGCACCGTACGTAAGGAAGCGGCGGAGTTTTTTTGGATCACTCAACGAATCGTTGCCGAGTCGGGTCAAGGGTTTGCAAAGAACAACTGATTATCGATTCGGTAATTGTGGGACAAGCAATTAGAGGTCAAAGAAATCTCTTTAGTTGCTATATCGATATTGACAAGCCTTTTGGCAGCGTCAAGCACACCTGGCTAATTGCTGTCTTACATCTGTATCGCATTGATTGCAAACTAATAAATTTTTTGGCGATAGTGATACCATTCATCATTCATCTTTGAACACCTCAAAGCCTATTCGTATACGGAAGGGCATCTTCCAAGGGGATTCGTTGTATCCCCTTTTGTTTTGTATGTTACTAAACACCCTTTCATGGCTACTGAATGATGCTAGAGGGCATGGTTTCGCAATAAAGCATGGGCTAGGTGCTAAGTACGAGCTCATACATTTGATGTACTCAGACGACATCAAGCTGCACGCTGGTACTGATCTTAGAAGTCTGTTGCGTGATATTCGAATGGAATTTGGATTAGGCAAGTGTCGAATCTAAGCCATTTGCAAAGGTCATCACGAGCCGCATGTCGGACATAGCATGAACCTGCCTCGTGACATCGGAGATAGGGGCGTAGTTGACGTGATGGCCAAGTCGACTCGCTACCCGGAGAGAAATCACATTAGGAGGTTTTCAAACTCGACTTTTGTATTGCTTAGATCGTTAGCCTAGCTATCCCAGAATACACTGCAGAAATTTCAAAGCGAAATTCGTAGGCCTTTAAATTTTATAGGGGTAAAAGGGAGCGACTATCGAGACCAGGCTTAGGATCCACCGCAGCGTTTGCAAAACAAAACCTTATAAAATCGGTTCAATGTCTGTCGGTTTGCCTGCCTGTTTTTTAAAAAACGTGGAAATCTTCACTGGCCTAGGCACGGCAGAGTGTGAAATTTTTACCCACTAAAACCACCCGCAACCCCCCCCCCCCTACTCGGTGGAAGCACCCTTAGGTAATTACATCACGGGGCGGAGTTAGCTTACTTTAACTTGGTCTCCTTCCGTCTACCCGCGGGGTTCCTAACCTCACCTTCCTCACTTCTTCTGCTTTTCGAAGTTTATCCTGGATGACTGCGATCTTGGACAAATCCGGACAAAATTTTCCGGTGATAGCGCTTCACCTAGAGTTTCCTCTAATTTCCTCCGACAAAGGAAAGATGGACCTGGTGGCATATATGTTCATTATCTCGGTTGCCAGAATGTCAATGTGTGGAATAATTCCCGAGATGACGAACGCTGCATCATCGGAGACGGTTCTGAAGGCAGAACACACCCTTAAAGCTGTTCTTCTGTAGACCGTACTCAGTTTGTGCATTGCCTAAAACATGCAGCGCTTTTTCCCAAACTGGGACTGCATACAACAAGATAGAACTCACCACCCTGGCTATGAGCAGCCTGCAAGTATGCCGCCGTCCTCCTACGTTCGGCATCATCCTTGCCAGAGCGAAAATCGTGGTGGATGCTCTATGTGCTGCTTAAAATTGAGTTTTCCGTCTATCATCACCCCCAAGTATTTGATGGCTGGCTTGGAAGTGATGATACGGTTCCCGATTCTAATGCAGGCGAAATTTCTCTTGCGGCGCTTAGTGATGAGGGCCGCTTCCGTCTTTTCCTCCGCGGGTTCCAGTCCGGCACTCTTTAACCAAGCCTTAACAACACTGATTGCTTCACTTGAGTACAACGTAGCATCCTCGAGATGCTTTCCGACCACACCCATTGCAATATCGTCGGCGTAACCCACCACCGTGGCCTCCTCCGGAACCGGCAGGCTAAGTACATTGTTATACATGATGTTCCACAGTAGTGGGCCCAGTACAGGACAAGGTACTCCTTGGGTCCATCATCGGTATTATTCCAGAGCGTCCGTTTTGCAAGTAGCCAGAGACTTTCGCATAAGGTTCCAATTGGCCGAGTTCCTCACATCCCATAATATATGCTGGTACAACCCCTTTCGTGAATTGCATTTTCGGTCAAGCCAGTGACCATTTTGATGGCATTAATGGTTGATCTGGCTTTACGGAACCCATGCTTTCTATCTGAAAGCCCCCCTTGGCTCTCGATGGCTTGCAGTAATCTATTATAAATTACCCGCTCCAACATTTTCCCCATAGTGTCTAGAAGACATATGGGTCTATAGGAGGACGGTTTCCCTGTGGGTTTGGCAGCCTTTAGCAGCAGGGCCAGCTTCTGCCGCTTCCATGGTGCAGGAAAGATACCCTCGGACATGCACGTTTCGAACAGATCCGCGAACATATCCAGTCTACATTTGACGGCAAGTTTGAGGGCCTTATTCGGTATGCTGTAAAGACCCGGAGCTTTGCTGCCGCCTATTCGACTGCAGATCTCTAGCAGCTCGTACCTGGTGACTGGTGTAATCGGCGTCACATTCAAGGGGCGTTGGAAGGTGTCAGTTTCCCCCGCAGCGTAAGACACGTGATCTGCGGAGATGTTCGGCCTCTGAATCGTCCTGTCACGTTTTTGTAGACGCTACTCCACGGGAACAGAGCTTCTTAAAACATTCCCTTTTACTCCGCTGGATGGCGAGCTTGAGGTTCTTGCGGGCTTCTCTATAAGCATACTCCTTTTGCCCTTGATCGATCCTACACCTTTTGCCCTCTGAGCCGTTCGTCTGCTCTGTGAGAAATCGATCGAAGGCTGGCAAGTTCACTTTCCACAAATAATTGAGTCTTCTAGTGGAAAATGAGCATCTCCTAGGGATCGACGCGTCACATGCTTTAAAGATGCTTTGTGTGGCGTGGAGAGCTCTATCCGTGGAGGTGTGGCGCGGCAGGATTCGCGGCATTTATTTCGAATGTCGTGAATACCAGCGGACAGATGACGCCACCGGCGCTCTCCACTCAGTTCAGACCTCGCTACAAGAGTGAAGAACAGAGTAGGTGACGAGAAACCTCAGATAAAAAAATAATAATAATAAGAAAAAAGACAGTTAGCATTCATTGTGAGAAGAACGAGTTTCGTGCAGAAAGAAAACAGTTACAGACGGAAATCAGTATAATTTCTAATATCTCGGAGTTATAATAAGAGTACTTTCTTGAAATTGTGCATTGAACTTTGTAAAATGTCAGAAACCTATCTCGAAGAATAAAAGCTCTTAAATTTGTCAAAAAGAAAAAGAATACAAGCTCCTAAAGAGGTGCCTGCTTTACTATGCAGATCTAAACACACACACGGACACACACACAGACCATCCTGGTGTCCTTTTGGATTTAAGCCTCCAGGGTCCGGCCCCTCTGCCTTTTGGCTCCGTCCTTAGTTCAAATGTGACTTTTCGGTTGGGTAGTTTCTGAGAATGCATCCATTAGAGAAACATCGCTTTTCACCCCTCCCACTTCCCGCCTTTCTAGCAAATGTCAAAACTACGACCGGCTTCGAAAAAAACTAATCGAGACTTTTCATTTGACACCATACATGACTGTATTCGGTGAAAAAAAAATGTACACCCCCTTTTACATGTATGAGAACCCCTCTGAATCTCAACGTAGAAGGATATCACTCACTGCATGTCTGGGCGTTCACAGTTCCCACCTTCTCAGCAAATTTCGTGTCATTTCTAAGAAAAGTGCTTGTGACAGACAGACAGACAGACAGACGAACATTCAGACAAACAGACATTCCACCGATTGCAAACAAAACCTTAAAAATTGTTAGACCCCGTCCCACGAAAATAAGGAGAAAATTTTCATACATACAGACTAGTTACCGTTAATGAATTATCTAAATTATTCTTGTAATCTATAATTCGGTGTTACAAATCACAAAACTCCGTTAAATTTTAAAACTTACCGCCTTTTGGCTGGTCCGAATTACCGCCCACTATTTTCATCCACATTCCACTCCTTTCCAATATCGTTTTCCAGCGTTGCAGCAATTCGCGAGTGTTGTCCGTACTGGCATCATCAAAGACACACACCTCAATCTGCAAGGTTTTGTCGCTGCCGGCGGTTTGACACAAAATTGACTTGAAGCATGTGTCAATCCACTTGGCCCCGTTCAGAGCTGTTATAATCACCGACTACGAGCGAAGGAAGTGAGTTTTCGATTTGTTAAGGAGAAGTAACTAGGAAGGGCTTACCACGATTTCCGCCATACTAAGCTGGGTTCACTTGGGTGACATGGTCCACGGTAGAATCACGAATTAACTACGAGTAAGCGCGGCACCGACTCCAAGTGGGAGTCGCATCTGTACTAACAGCTCCAAACCAGGTCGGAGACCAAAGTGTCATGAGATTTGTCACAACATAACCTTCGTGGAATATTTGGACAAATGGATACCATCAGACCTTGCGGATGTAAAGGATGCCGGACGTGTTTACTTTGTGAAAATTTGTATGGCATCGAGCGAAAGGACTTCTATTCGCTTTACAAGGTGGGTGTGTTTTGCGTTTGTAATAACGAGCTTAGCTAAATTTTTGAACTGTGGCAAACGCGAAACAATATTCTCTTGAAATGCCAATACTGATACTGCCCATGAGTGCCTTAGGATTCAATCCCATTAGTGCGGCCAATAAATGAAATATGATATGAACAACGACGAGCGGGAAAACGAATCTACTGAAGAAAAAAAAACGTCTAGGAGAACCAACAGGTCTGTGAACTCGAGAAATACAGAAACATCTGCATCAGGCGAAGAAGTCTCAGCAGAATGAATCCATAAATATTTCGATCCTCACAGGCAATCTATTTTCCGACAGTATGGTCATTTGGAACGATTGGTTTATCTTGATAAAATGCTCAACAACTAGAATATCTGCGAGATTGAGGCACCGTCAGCCGGAACAATGGGCAAAGGTTCCCAAGAACAAGCACGGAAAAAATTGACCCTTGGATGGAGCATAGAATGTCAACCACGCCTACGCATCATCATTGACGGTTTGTTGAAATGTGCTTCAGTTTCCTTCAGGACTTCGCAAGACGCTTACAGTCCTCATTCACTATTCTCCCTCATAAGATGCTGAGGTGACCCGCCCGAATGCCATCAAGAGATAATGAAGTCCACTGCATGAGGTTGTCACTTCATTAATGTATGACTGTAACTGGTGTGCATGCCAACAAAGTGCACCAACTATAGAGGAATCACGTCGTTATCATCTATAAGCTTCCCCTCGGACACCACCTTGGCGTGGTCTGGGTTTAGTGGTCTAATAAAAAAATGGAGCCAAGCAGCCCGAAAACGGCGGACCTGGGAAGGTTCCCAGCCGACAGTGGAGAACGGCACTGCGGAAGAAAGTGAAGTTCGTTGGGAATGAGGACATAGGCATGCCTGCACTACCAGGTGTTGTAATATCTACAGAAACTGGACGAAAGTGAACAGAATTTTCAAGGACAAAATGGCAGCCTCGGTTCTTCCACACTTCCTGCGAGGATTACGACTGGTGTGCCGCCCGGTGATGAAATCAGCCAGAAGGACCTGAATGAAGCTGGTCACTCCCGTAGGTACACGAACATAAAGTCATTAAAGAAGAGGACGGATGCGCAAGCTACGACTTCATTTCTGGCCGCTGCCGTGAGAGTTTCCTCCAAGGGATAATGTACTATCCTCCGCGAATACCTTTGGAAAAAAATATTCAATCCGGGAACTGAGGCGAGGCTTATTAAATAACGGCTTATGAGGCTTACTTAAAGTGACTGAAAACCAGATGAACTTCTTCGAGCAAATCAAAGCGTCGGCTAATGGCGGATGTTGGGGCCTTATGTATACCAGGAGACGTCCCCTTATCGGAGCAACGCAGTCCGTTTTGCTTTATGCTGCAGGGGTATGGGCTGATGCCCTTGACAAGTGCAGAGACCGTCTTAGAACCGTTGGTGATCGCTGGAGTGGCCCCCGTTACCCTCTTTGCCAAGGAGCGTAAAGCTCCATAAAGAGAGGTAGTTGCCCGTGAAGAACATCAATGCACCCTTATCGAGTGGCAAATATCTTGGCAAAATGAACCAACGGGCAGATGGAGTGCGCGACTCATTGACAATTTAGACCCGTGACTGAATCGGACGCACGATGAGATTGATTACTTTCTTATCCAACTTCAAAGCCGGCATGAAGGACACACAGGATTGAGAAGGCGCGATCTCCTTATTATGTAACGACGCTGAACACGCCTTTTTCTCTTACAAAACGTGGGACGGCTTTTGTTAGCAGTTTTATGCAAACACAGGAGAGCTCTCTCCGGACAACATTGTCAAAAAGATGCTGAAGAGCGCTAGCAGCTGGAGGTGTAATGCGCATTATCTTATTGCGAAGATTGAACTCGACCGCGCATTATGTTCAGGCTCTTCTTATTGCTTATTTCTCCCCTCCCCTCCCATTGGTGAAAGTGATTCCCTGACTTGAAGGCTCCCAAAGCCGGGAAAGCAGGACGACTAGCCCGAAGTAATGTGTTAAATGGTTCCGGGCTAGTTCTCTGATGACAGGCAGGTGTTTAGTTGGTAGTCCGACAGCGTACTGTTCCGGGAATCCAACACACTGTGCGTAAATGCATTCACCTACCCTACTCAAAAAAACTGCACCAGGTAATCCCAGCTTCGGGTTCTGTGGATCAGCTCAAGTTTCCTATAGTGAATAGGGAGCTGGACACCTAGACCTCGAAGGAAGGCACGGGATATTACTTGCATGTTCGATGAACCGAACCTAGGCATTGACTTCAGACACTGGAGGGTAAAGTTCATAAATGCCAGGAATTACAAATCGACAAATGTGGAAGGTTTTAGCTTGGTGTTCGATCTGGATCAAAGGAACACATTTGTCTGGGTAGATTGAAATGCATTAATTGTTTCCTACAGTGTACCGTTAAGGTCTTGAATGAAGTGCTCTAACACACTTCAAGGCCCTGATCCAATTGGATTGTTGCACCAACGATTATTATTATAAGAGCTGCAAATTGCGTAATGCATTCAGAGCTGCGCCGGATGTGGTGCTCATGGCACCGGTGATATCTAAACACACAGTTTTTTGCTGTGTGACGAGTTTACAGCAGAAACTCTTTTGTTTCACCTTAACCCACCCCACTACGAAAGCATAAGCGAATATCAGCCTAATGATAGCAACATATATCCACATTATTATCTGAGGCGTAAGTCCTCATACTGAGGCAAAGATCCCCTTCCACAGCCCATAAGCTGTGAGAGCTCGTTTCATCTTTATCTCTACATGTTTGCTCCAAAGAAGTTTCTTGTCTAGAATAACTCCCAGATATTGCACTTCTTCGGAGAGTTGAAGGATTGTACTTCTCATCTCTGGAAGGCAGAAACCATTCAGATTCCTCCTTTTTGGTAACTATACCATTGTGGTTTTATTTGGATTTACTAAAAATCCATGCCTGAGGTACCAACTGTCAATCAAATCAACGGCGCGTTGTGTATTTCTACACACCATTCCGAGATTTCGACCAACAGCCAGCACACCCACGCCATCCCCATAATCTTGAACGTGTATTAGCAGATTTGCAGTTCGCATAGTGGAGAGTTGATCGTCCATCCGTTGTAAGGTAGCGATCAACACCCACTTCAGCACACAGTATTCTCTGCGTTAGAATAGCGTAGATCCACTCTATCAACGTTTCGTCAACACCATGCTCTTCAGCGGCATCATAGAGCTTTTGGAAGGACGCACAGTCAAAAACCCGTTCAATGTCCACGAACACTCCCATCGCGTACTCGCCTTTCAGAATTGCATCCTCTATCTTTGAAACCAAAGAATGAAGAGAAGACTCACAGGACTTTCCATGTTGGTTTTCATTTAGTGGGTGCGACCTTAGCGCCTTCTGGCGAATGTGACGCTCAACAAGTCTCTCCAAACAGTTCAGCGAAGATGATGTTTTGCTGATTTGCCTGAAGTTCTTTGAATTTGAATAGTCACGCCTGGGCGTAGATATGAAGACTACCTTCATCTTCTACCAAGCGGAAGGCACGTAGCCCACAGCAAGACATGCTCTATACCCTCCTTTAGGCTGGGTAGATGCCATCCATGCCAGGTGCTTTGAAATGCTCAAATGATAGTTTAGCAACACTCGCCTTTTGATTATGACAACCACTCTCGCAGTGTCCCAATTCCCCTTGCAACACCTTCGTGTTGGTGGGTTTGTAGAAACCCCCAATTCTCTGCTTCCCACTTCTGAGACCTGTTCTCCCGGGTGGTGTGCTTTCAAAAGAGTCTGTGTAGACTCAACTTTGGAGTTCGTGGAAGTACTATCGGATTTTCTAAGAGAGTCCAACTTCGCCGACTTATCCTTATTAAGGACTCTGCACAGCCTGAAAGTCTCCCTTTCACCTTCCAGTTCCTCAGAGTATGCTCTAATGAGTCCCATTTCGAATGTTTTACGAGCCTCTTATATCCACGCGTTGGCCTCGAAAAATAGGGCAAGCCTCTTCAAAGCACTCTAAAAAAGTGCGATTAAAAGTTTCCAATTGATCTTCTATCGCCATCTTCTGTCACCAAGACAAAGATTCCGTCTTTGTATTACAGGCTGTTCGCCTGCAGTAATCAGACTAAATTCTAAGTAACGGTGATCTGAGCGTGAAACTTTATCTAGCCAGTTTCTAATCAATTCTAACAACTTTGAAGTACAGATTGTTAGGTCCATTTCTTCACTTCTTCTTGGTCCCACGAGCGTAGGAGCACACCCTACGTTCGCAGTCATCAGACCAGCTGAAGTGATAAAATCAAACAGCTTCTCTCCTCTAGGATTGCATTTGCTATTGCTCCAACAAATATGCTGAGCGTTCGCATCACAATCTATTAGAAGTTCAAGGCCACTTGATTCTGCATATACTTGTCTCAGCATGGTTGCCTCTAACAATTTTGACATCAGAACGCAAGCCCTCGAGGATCTTTTATCGAAGAAGATCCTAGTATCCTTGACTAATCCAATACCACAGGTTCTCTTAAAACTAACCCATGGCTCTTGAATTAGAAATATATGAAACAGTCCTGCAACTTTGCCAGCCCTGCCGCCAGTAGATGGGAAGAAACTTTGGCATGCTGCAGGTTAATTTGACTAACTCTTATGTTTGAAGAGTGCAGTCTAATATGAAACCCGCCGCTAACTGAAAAATCTGCTGCGTTCAGTGTGGATCTCACCGGGACTACCAACTTGTCCTCATCTTCCGCAAAAAATTCCGCTTTCTTGCGTCCGATTTCCCTGGATGTTTCTACACTTTGTGGTGTAGCAACGTCCATGTCCTCATTCCCAAGAAACCTTCGCCTTCTTTCGCAACGCTTTGTCGTCGGGTGGGATCTCTCCCAAATTCATGGTGTCCGGGTTGCATGGATCTGTTTCCACATACCGGCATTAGACCAGTTTCGGCCACATAACCAGCTTCTTTTTATTCTGTTTTTCCTGGTACAGGTGGAGCAGAAGGTTCTGATAGGCACGTCTGTAGTCCTTTGTCGTTTGCGGCTAAAGTTTCCTTCTGCCGAGCCTTCTCCCGTATTTTGGAAGAGCTAGGCAACAATGTCACCCACAAGCCGGTCATAATGAAGGTTCCAGTTCCTGTCATTAAGTGAGTTGGTATACTATCCTTTCTGGCTGATCGCGTGGAGAAACATGAATTTGGCGACCTGATTTCTCAAATTTGAGAGTGGATTCAAAGTCTGTGACTTCTTACCACTTGGAGAGTGGCAATCCTTTGTTTCCACCTTCATGTGTTTTTGGACACCCTTAGTGTAACAGTCCGAGGGGGAGAACAAGAGTCTTGGAACAAAATGCTCTGGTTTTCAAAGAAAGCCTATGTATGTTACCTTAAGGGCGGCAGCCTGACGAGCGGGCGGGCGCATCGATATCTGCAACAATAGCCAAGCTGCATTGAAGACGTTTAGTAGTCATTCGATCACCTCGAAAATCTCTCAGACCTACATTTCTGGAACCGATTTAACTCTATTTCTAGATCCAATTTTATGGAAAAACTCTGGGTACAGGTCACTGTCGTGTAGAGGGAAATTGAATCTCGGATTCCTTAGCAAAAAACGGCGTTCCACTTCAGGCATGCCTGATTTTCGAGCTCTTCCAAATATTCATACTACTAGCGATAATCTTTGTCGTAGATACGATACACTTTTTTCTTCACAATTTCAAATATAATTTTTCAAATCATCTACATCTCTTGCCAAACGGAATATTCAAATGGGTTTTCTCTATTTCAGGCACAAAATACATACGTGTACTGCCCACAATGCGATCTTGCATTCAAAGGATGGGATGTCAACGAAGTGACTCAAAATCATCCAAATCACAATCCCGCAGAGGGCTTGCCTTTTCCCGGAGTTCTTGTAATGGAGGATTTTTTAACTCCGACAGAAGGTAAAGATCTTATGAAGAAGCTTGATGAAATGCCATGGCAAGATTCGCAAAGCGGTAGACGAAAACAGAATTTTGGTCCCAAGACTAATTTCAAAAAGCGTAAAATCAAGACTGGTAACTTCAGTGGTTTCCCTGAGTTTTCAAAATTTGTACAAGAAAAATTTAAAGATGTACCGCTACTGAGGGACTTCCAAACCATAGAGCAGTGCTCCTTAGAGTATAATCCAACAAAAGGTGCTTGCATAGATCCTCACATTGACGATTGTTGGATTTGGGGTGAAAGAGTTGTGACAGTGAATTGTTTAGGCGATTCAGTATTAACATTGACCCCCTACAACCAAGATACTTCAAGGTATAATTTAGATTTGGTTGAAGGCTATAAAGATACTTTGGAACAAAACTTGCTGGACGACAAAACTTTGAAAATGTATGAGAACATAGTCGTGCGCGTTCCAATGCCAAAGTAAGTTATCAAAATTCAAATTCGAATACGATGACTTAATTGTTTGCTTTTTCAGTCGGTCGCTGATTGTTATGTATGGTCCAGCTAGATACCAGTTCGAGCATTCTGTATTACGCGAAGATGTCACGCAGAGACGGGTTTGCATAGCTTACCGGGAATTTACACCAATGTACCTGGGCGATGGTGAAAGCATTGAGAAAGGAAAACCAGTAACAGAAATAGCACAGCGATTTTGGGATCATCTAAGCAAAGATTGGAGTGAAACGAAAGAACAGTGTATTACTGCGGAAGGTAGTTAATAAATTGTAAATATTATGGAAAACATTTTTTTTTTAATTGGAGCAATCTACGGATAAGTTTCCAAGTACCTCCTTCGTCTCCATGTACCGTTCAAGTTATATGGAATATATCTTAAGGACTGACTGGCTCCGTGTTCGGCTTCGTCTCAGTTCACTTTATTATTTTTGGTTAATTATCAATGATACAGCTGGTGAAAATTCCCCATAGTTCTACCGATATTATGCACACGCAAAACCGTAAGGGCATGCCATGGGTTTACAGGGTGGTAATGAAAAGGCCGTAAAGTCGCCCCAGGTTCCACCCTGTTTCCTCACCACCAACCAAACAATGGTCCATTTTAACATGTACATAATACCTCCTATAACTGAGGAGGGGTTGTCAGATGATTATAGGATCGGCGACAACAAGCCCCCAGGTGTGAACGGCATTCCTGATAGAGCTTTGAAACTGGCAGCGAAGACCAGGGCCAAACTTCTCGCTAACACATTCGAGACGTGCCAAAAGTAGGAATATTCCTTGCTCAGTGGAAGAAGCAAAAGTTGGTGTTGCATCACAAACCCAATAATCTACATAGAGATCCCGCTTCATATCGCCCTATCTGCCTGTTGGATATTATATCCAAGAAAAGATGATGGGATAAGAGACTGCTACCCTTCTTTAAAAGCACCAATGGTTTATCGCAGCGCCAGTATAGTGCATGCAATAAGCATGGTAGGAAATCTGGCAGCATAGTGGAGAACTAATTCTCACAGAGAATTTTTTGAAGTGGAACGGATGAGGCCCAAAAAGCTCGGTTCTGGAGACCCTGCTGTGGATTGCCACGTATAATAGGGCGCTTATCCTTCCCATCCTAGGAGAGGCTACGATTGTCAGTTTTGTGAATGACCTGGAAGTAATTATTACCCAGAGGGTATGGACACACGGTCCGACTATCAAATACCTGGTTGTGATGATTGATGCAAAACTAGGCTTAAGTGAGGACCTAGAATATGCATGGGAAAAGGCAGCTAGGGTCATTTTAGTTCTTGCAAAAATGTTGCCGAATATTGACGGGCAGCAACATTGTGGAAGATTGCTCCTAGCTAGAGGGGTGGAATCCCTTCTGTCTTAGGCGCCACCTGTGTGGGTGGAGGCGCTTGCAAACTCTCAGAGAAGGCAGCAAGTGAATTCAGTTTACCAGCTGATGGCTCTGAGAATTCGCAGCGCTTTTAAAACCACATCAGATGAAGCATTTGTAGTGGCGGACATTCTTTCAAAAGAAATTAGTGTGCTATATCATGCAAGAGGAGCACACGGAATGCAGAAATGCGGAAATGTCGAAGTTCTCTGACAACGCAGATGGGACATGTCTACGGAGCGTCACAGGCGCCACGTTCAAGCCAATGTTAGAGTGTGGCTTGAGCGGAAACACGTGAAGAACAACTACCACATTACCCAGTTCCTCACGGGACAGATCAGTTACTATAAGCAGTACCTATATTGTTTTGGACCATATGATTCGCAAAATTGTCCTGGATGCGGTGGCGTAGTGAAGGATTCATAAATAAGTTAGTCCCCATGAGACCATTGCACCTCAACATCGGCCATTGATTGTCTTCTTGCGAATCAATCCACCGATAAAACAGCGATTACGTGAGAAGAAAGAATAAATGATCTCATGTGATTACCAACCATTACGGATGTGGAAGAATCGTGAAACTAAATTAAGGACACCATCCACAAAGGGACCTCTGCAACCTTTGGGGTTGCCAGCCAGGTAAACGGTACATCAACCGTGATACTTGGCTTTGAAATGACGATGCTGAAATGAAGGTCCGTGAAAAGAAACGCCTCAACCACAAGTTTCTTGTCGATAAAACGTTCGCCGATCGGCAAATTTATAAGAATGCCCACCAGAAAGCAAAGAAAGCAATCACTGTCAGCCAAGCGGTCCATTACAAAGATCTTTACGATCAACTGGACACTTGCGAGAAGCCAACACAAACGCACACGTGAATTATGAAGTTCAATTCAAATCATTGTGACGTGTGAGCAATCACATTCTAAGTATTGTAGAAGAAAAACAAGTCAGGAATCCCTCCCAGCCAATAAATGTGATAATCTAATATTATTAACTTTTTTTAAACCGGTGTTGGCATGGAGAGTATAGTTGCGTTCGGTAGACTCTGAGAATAGGTCGTTGAAGTAACTGACCCTTTACGGACCGCCGTACTCCTCCCTTTTGCAGCCAATGTCAAACCTAATATCGTATTCGTAAAGTACTAATCAACGCCTTGCATTTGACACCCCACACTTGATGAAAAAAAGTGTACACTCCCTTTTACATGTATGTGGACCTTCCCACAATGACAGGATAGTGCAGTGCTAGAAATCACAGTCAGATTTCTCACAGGTCGGAACTTTGGAGGCGACCGACATTCCCGTGGAATCGAGGGCTGTTGGAGAGGACGATGAGATCCTCCGCATCTGCCTTTCACTGCATCACTAATTTTTGAAACACCTCACCTCACACCTCAATGCCTGCCTCGAATACGTGAGTCAATTTCATAGTTTTCCTTTCCTTATCTTTGAATGTGCCCCCCGAAGGAGTGGAGGGTGTCAGATTTTGGTAAAGTGAACTTAACCTTTGGAGCTCTAAAGGGATGGGGGCCGCATGCATGTTTCTTCTTCTTTTTTAGATTTTTTTTTTATTCTTTTCGGTTATTATCTTATTATCGAATTCCTTCTAGATCCCTGGATTTTGGTTTTGTTTCCTTTTACTTGTTTATTATTTTCCCCTTTTTTAAATTTTATATATTAAAGAAAGGCTAATCTTATAATTTTTTATCTACGATCCTTTTTTCTGCGTTGAATGGAGCAACTCCAGTATGATTGCTATACAAATTTACTTTGTAGTGAATTATTTGTAAACATTTTTCATTTAAGGATTTCCTTTTCCTCTGTTCCTCCTTAGCTCCGCAAAACACATTTAGAAAATAGACATCCTCCAATATCATGGCCTGAGGATATCAAGGTACACACAAAACATCTGTGGCAAGGGAAACATTGATCGAGGATGTGATCCGTCGTAGTTGCTCCTTTTCGATCGCGGTACTTGGGTCTGGAGTTTTATGGCTCCACGCGCGCGGTTGAGCCGTTTTTTTTTTCTTTTTCCAGGTTTAGCTCGCATGTTATTTATTTCGATAGGTGCGCGGGAATCTCCATGTTTGGTTTATTTTTCAGGATCCGGTGCGGACACACGTACCGGAAAAGACACGTAAATTTTGTGCAATAACATGTGAGGGATCGAAGTGCTCAAAGGACCCTCCCTCACATTTCCGAGCCTAACTAGCACAATGGCATACAAGCACGTGTCGATGGAGCTTGAATGTTTGCGGGCGGAGTCAATTTTGGCGTCTTTTTGTTAGGTTTTTTGAGATAGCTCTGCCCTCTTGATTATCTCCGACCACTTACGATGGTCATTAGATCATCGGCAATGCCTATAAGTCATTACAAACGTGCATGGAGGTTTCATCACACTCCACACTTCAGGCAGTATCCGAAGGTATCTCTAGCTTGCCCAAGTGATAGTTTAGTCGGCAGTGACCAATGAGTATTCCCATTATAATCCGAAGGTTCTCCTTGGTGAGGTTTAAAAAGTCCTTTGTGCGCTTAGGTTTGTATCTTCCCATGAGCACCCAAGGCTGCCCCATTCCTGATAGGATCGCGCAATATAGTTCCCTCAGCCATTCCTCTTCATTTTTTAATAGCATAGCAAAGAACCCGTTTCCAATTCCATAGAAGGGTTCTGGTTCGTGTGGAAGCGTCCCTGCTCCTTGCCTGACTAGTTCGTTCGCTGCATCATTTTCTTCCAACCTAACATGGCCTGGAACCCAGAGTATTCAGACCTTGTTGTGGGAGCCGAGCGTGTAGAGTCGCTAGACATTCCCATACCAGTTTGGATTTCAACTGGTTAGACCTAGGTGTCTTCATCGTCGCTTGGCTGTCGATCAGAATAGCAATGTTCTGTCCCCTAAAGTTGTTTTGGAGGTTGTCTAAGGCTGATATGCGCGCGTTTAAGGAACAACGAACAACAAGTGAAATTATAATTTGCAGGGCCCAAAACCATGATGAAAAACCTTAATTCTGTTAGCTTACTCTCACTTGCAAATATTCGGAAATCTAAAATATTGGAATCAACTCGTTTTCATATATGACAGATGATTTGCTAGTTTGAACTTCCCACAAATAGACAAGAACGCGTGGAAAGGCGATTGAATTTATAATCCATCTCCTGTGCTTCACGACATAGTTTTTACACTAATGGTAAAAATAAACAAATGATACATTACTTTCACCTGTGTGGATTAGGTCGATAACCTCATGGTTGCAACTGACCCTCTAAACAGTTTCATGCTATTGTGTTACAAATTGAACGAATACAGGGAAGATAAGGCAGCAGCTATTAGACTGAAAACATAACCGAACGATAAAGAGCTTCGTCAATTAATCAAATCCCGATCGAAAAATTGACTTGAAAAAATTTTACACACTCAGCGAATTTTACTCATATGATTCTAAATCACATGCTGCAAATAATTGGTTTCAAACCCGCTTCGCTCCTATATTTGACAACTATTCACACTACTTACCACGCATGTCCTTGATTTCTACCCCTCTCTCCTATAACTCTCATCGAGCGAAAGTCATTCACAAAAAGGAACTGCAAAGGCTTTTACAAAATGCAGACACCAGTCTATCCCCACAAAAGAAAATGAAGTAATTATTACGTATACACCTTTTAAAAAAGGAAGGTCAAGTGCTTCTATGTGTACCAGAAAAAGCAACTGAAAATTCGCCGGTTTCGTTCCAAGCATCATCAGCGTGCCCTCATAGTAGGGAAGAAATAGTGAGAAAAGTACCTCCTGAATTTCCGAAAGAGAATCGTGAAAATCGTTTTTCATTCAGTCAAGCTGAAATTTCGTCAACACCTGTCAGTTTTTTTCTGATTAATGAAAAATTAATAATCAAAGAAATTCCTTGTAGTGCTTAAGTGCAGTGTGTCCATGCGAAGCTAGTGCGGTGGAAGTAAAGGATAAGAAATTGGATTTTTTTAAGACGGTTTCTGACACGGTTCCTGGGGCTTGAGAGGAAGGTTTCTTATATCCCAGGATAGTTATGACATCCTCCTCGCATCTTGGAGGTCGACCTGCAGGAGGTTCGTTTGGTAGCGGCTACACATCACGACGAACTGCCGGAAACTCCTTGAGTGCTGCTAATAATGCCGCCCTAATACCATCGAATGTGTTGTCAAGTAGTTCGGCCGGTCTACCAGCACATCTTGATGATTCCTTGGAATATTTCATAAAATTTCCAACCCCGAATTTCCGCAACAGGGAAGCAAATGAGTTGGAATCAGGTGCGGAGTCGGATTTTGTATTTGTTTACAACGAAACGAATGTTCCTATTGTTATGTTGCTCGGATGGGCTGGATGCCAGGATCGATATTTAATGAAATATTCAAAGATCTATGAGGATCGAGGGTAAGTACACGCATTGCCAATCACAGTTACTAATCAAAGAGCATTCAATCGATTAATTTTCCCGACTTTGTACGCGCAGCGAATTGGAAGTATTTACACAATTCATTGCCATCAGCCATGCTTGCATTATTGATTTTATATTGTCCCTCGTCGCTATATCATCTGGCTGAGTTTTATGCCGATTATAATAGTAAACTGTGAAGTGCGTTCGTCCCCAGTAATTATGGAAAATGCGTACGGCTTTGTCCCTCGCAATACTCATATTTACTGTTACATAATCAGATATGGACTTACTTGATATCGAAAACTAAGTCTATAATTTTAAGCATTTTCCTTCTGTTAGAGGAGTCGTCCTATAGATTCCATGGTGAATAAATCCCAATTTTTAAATTTTTATTTGAAATAGTTTCATTTCTAGACTTGTATTTTTTTTTGTAACAAATTTCTTTATTATTATCTTTTCTTTTATAATTCATAAATAACTCAAAATAATTATTCAGATCTTCAAAAATAGGCATAAACAGAGTTTCCTACCAAAGCAATGAAATGCTACTTTCTTCAGAGAAGGTTATTTCCTTGCCCTGTGAGTTGGGTTTAAGAATACACTCAAAGTCTTTCCCGCTTGTCCTAAAGGCCATTAAAAGGGGTAGAAATTTCTGAGCTAGCAAACTGCAAATTTTAAAAATGTACTCCTACCAAAACGTCAACAACGCCTCGGATAGGAACTGACCTCAGGGCTACAGCCTTTGGCTATTGAAAACGGACTATGATTAGTTTCTGGAATGTGTGCATGCTCATCGACAACGGTATCGGGGGTCCTCAAAACCGTCTTCAACTCGGACAAGAATTCCAACGATATAAGTTAGAAAATTCTGGGCCTGAGCGAATTAAGATGGTGGGATTCGGAAGAGTGCTTCTTTCTCTCTCTTACCACATAAATGGCAATGTGCTATGGTACTCTGAGAAGCCAAGCGGTAGCAGACGCGAATTCGATGCCGGGTTGTTCTTGATGGCTAACACAAGGCGCGCTCTCTTGACATGGGCGCCTGCTTCTGACAGGATTCTGATTGTAAGATAACGGCCCAGGTTAAGGAGCATCATTATTGTACAGTGGTATATACCAGCGAAGAGTTCCGATATAATGGAGAAGGATGCTTACTATGAGCAAATACACGCTGCAAATTCTATTGCCTTATCATTGGTGGCATATTGTTCGAATGCAAAGCCTGCCATAAGGTCAGTTGGGTTTCAATTAACCAACACTATCGGAGCAATTCGATTAGCCACTTTGGAATCGGGAGTAGATTTAGTATTAGTCTGAATGTGGGTGACAACGGAGGCACTGACATTGACCTCGAAAGGGATCACCATTTAATGCTTGGCTTCGCTTGAGTGTAGCGTTCGCCACCTCTCGCAAAATTATATGATCCGGTTGTCACAAGACAGTAGGAAAGTTATCTTGCTGATCAGACGGCATACCCACCTGAGAATATTGATGAGCATTGGGCCGCCATCAGAAATTCTCTTTTCTCGAGTGCTACGCTGTTCGTCGGTCGTGCTTCGAAGGGCCGTCACGAGATTTGGCTGACTGCCGAATTGTGGAAGCAGATCGATGAACGAAAGCGATTGAAGGCTTTAATGGTTGCTACGAGTGATGACGAGCGTGATGCAGTCAAGCTTCCATATTGCGCGAGGTCCCGTGAACGTCAACGTAGTATACGCATAACAAAAAGGATTTTTTATTACGTTGGTCAGAGAAACAAAAGCTGCACAGATAGCTGGGCTTGATGGTCTCCTCGTGAAACTATTCACCGCCGCTCCCGCAGCTCTGCAATAGAGGCCGAAGTTTCGATCTCAGCTTCACCAAGTCTTCAACGCTCCCGAGAAGGCGTGAAAAGAGGGTGTATCTGGAACGCTTTACACAGGAGGAGAATTCCGGAGAAACTAATAGCTATTATCAGAGCGAAATCGAATGACGCAGAATGTCACATACTGCACCGAGGTAAAATCTCAGAGAAATTTGAGGTTCAAAGCGTTGGCTTGTCTAAAATTTGGAAATACAGCTATCTCAACACCGGAACTAAGTTGTTCTGTGCTAGTGCTCTTTCTGCGTTGCTATATGGAAGTAGCACATGGAACGTAATGTCTGCGGAATACGTTGACTTGATACTGGTTGGCGCACATACCAGTTATCCATGGATTAGTTATTCAGAAAACGGAAGTGGCAATTATAGGCTACACATTAAGGAGGGACGACAATTCCATTACATGCTATACCATGCCGTGGAACCCATTCTCACAAAATGGCTGATGAATAGGTCGCCTTTAGAGCACTTCAGGACAGTGGAAGAGGAATGTAGAAATCTCGGGAGGTTCTGGAAAGAAGTGGTCTGCATTTCAGCGGACCATGCACAATGTGCTTAGGTATGATTGGCGAACTATGCCCCTTTAGGGGGTGAATGGCATCCATATATATTAATTAGGCAATTTCATCTTCGACAATTGCAATTTTCAAATCCTCGTGGTCTTTGAGTTGTATTGACCAATATTTTTGGTTAAGATTTTTGTAGTTCAATACTCAATGATTTGAGCACACAGAGTTGAGCTCCATAAATCCAGTTGGGCTTTAAAATAGCTTTACAGAATAAAAGTTCACACTTTTGTTGCAGTTTAAATCTTTTCCAAAGGGGCCAACGAAAACTGCTTTGAAATTTAATTCTAGTTTTTTTGCCTTCAATGTATTTCTTTCTTGTGAGCCTGTAATGACAAGATGGGTATATGGATGGTCACACGACCATCATGAGTGGCTGGAAACAACCTAGAGGAAAGAGCTATCCCGAATATCTAAAAAAATTGGCTAAATTGACCGTGAAGGCCCGCCCGCTGTTCTGAAGAACTCACGCACCGGCAAAGATACATCAATCTTTGCATATTGACACGTGAGGAATCGAAAAATTCAAAGGACCACCTCCACATTCACGAGCCTAGATAGCACAGGACCGTGCCAGCACGTTTTGACAGTACGGTTAATTTACCCATTTTTTTAGGTATTTGGGATAGCTCTTCTCTCTAGGTCATCTCCGGCCACTCACGATGGTCGTTTCACCATCCATAAATCCATCTTATCATTACAAATGGCTTCCAACGTGGGGTCCTAGGTTTTCTAGATTTAGGCCTAACATTTCTGTTGCTTGTTCCGGCTCACAACTTCATTTTGTTGTGTTAGATAGAGAATCAACATATTTTCAACACTGTTCCTGCCTAGGCTCTATGTACATTTGACTTCATCCTTCTAGTTTTAGGTTTCACGCCTTTCCCCCCAGAAGCAAGTGTTCCTAAGCCTCAAAGTTCTTTCCCACCCTGTAGAGTAGAGTTTTCTGCTTTATGCCATGTAGAATACAATAAGAGCTAGTCGTTTGTTGTGATTGTCTTAGGGACTTAACGTCTCGTAGATGACTTCCTTCCAGAAGTTTCTAGAACTACGAGCTTCGCGGATATATGCTGAAAGGTATTCGCGTCTGAGCTTCTGTGGAGTGTCCTTCCCTACCTTTTATGTTAAATGGTTATCTCTTCGTTTCAGATTTTGGATTTCTTCTTCGTAGGGATGCAGTGACGGGTAGTCGGTTCTCCTAGTTTTCTGACTCGAAACGAAGGAGATTGAATTATCGCGATCCCTTTTGTTCTTTTTTTATTATCTAATTCTCTGCGACGGGAAGTAAGTCGATTGTTGTTTCTTCGTTATTAGGTATGGTGGGCGGAAATTTTCTGCACACTTGACGCAAGCAGTTTCATAAGGTTGAGATGGCATTTTTGCCATTCTTTTGATTTTAATTTCCTTCTACATTTGATTAAATTCCTCTCGAGTGGGGAATTAGCCCATCAGTTTTCTTTGGCCGATTTTGATTTTTTAGGCAACATAAACATGTCTCATCAGTCACGATGTCACTTCACTTTTCACGTGATCGATATCGCCTTCCTTCCACGCTACTTCTAGGTCAATGAAGATTTGCTGAACTTGACTGGCAGCGCACCACACTGACTGACGGTGGCATGAGGGCACGAGGAGAGATCATGTGGGTTTGGTTGATCCTTGCACGCAGGTTGCAAGGGCAATGGACGCATATATCGCTTCACGGGTTGAAGGATTGTTTCGAGAGCGATTGTCTGCATTTCAAGCCTTCGAACATACAACACGCACTCAGTGCATCAGACACCAGAACATCAGCCTGCTGCAACTCTTCTCACTCATATAGGAGACAGACGTGACGATGGATGTAGTATACATAAATTTTATAAACAAGACAATAGACGAAACGCACCTTTTTATAGACTTGACGATCGGTTCGCATCCGATAACCTATACGGACATGACGACAGATCCGGACTCGACTACTTGTACATGTATGACGACGATCACGAAGACGACTCGCCTTACGGATGCCAAGCACGACAGCTTAATACGTTCTCACCGGATCGTACCTATGCTATTATCCTAGGAGCTGGTTTTCGATGGCTCACTAACATCTTTGTCTATGAACCAGTTCCCCTTCCGCGTGGAGGCATTGACCAACACAATCTTACAGGAGAATTTGGACCACTAATGATGGTCTATAGATGGTCAAAAGACCATCATTATCTCGTCATTACAATCGATATGCATTCTGAGGCATTTGACATCGATGCTCTGAGGTGCAGCAACTCTGTTGAATCTAATGGGTGGAAAGGTGTCTCGACTTTTCTCTTCACGCTTGAAGCCACTGTTTCATCCTTCTGGGCGATGCAAAATTAGATGACTTGTAACCGGCTTAGACCTGAATGGTTTTGTCCTGAATATAATTCACGCGCAAGTCATGTCTATAGATTTATATAAAGGAGCAAATAACGCCTTACAATATCATCAATTCATGGAGCCAAGCTGATGGATTTTTTTTCAAGTAAGGGTCGCAATACTCCCACAGGTAAAAATGTCTGATTCTCGACCTTATCAATATATCCATCAGGCAATGAGCTTTGCCCTTTAGATTTTTTTACTGCTGAATCAATATTCACGATTACTAAAATTGCTTTTTGCATCAAATGGGTCTCCGAAATGAATAGCACGTCAGTTTTGTTCACAAGCAGAAAGTTCTGAATCTCCTCGAGAAGGAGAAAGGAGTGATCCCCTTCCTACTTCTGGTAGTATCTGCAATCAGTAATTTTGCAAAATGCAGCTCATTCTGGATCTAAATGGGGCGATGGTACTGAGGCTCAATGCCGCTTCACCGTAAATCGTCTTTTCATGTGTCGAAGAAGTTGATGAGCAAATTTGTATACCCTTATCGTTGTATACTCTCATGTGATTAGGCATCGAAAGGAAAAGATGATAATTCATCGGCATAAAACCTGCAAAACACACTGGGCAGCAAAAGGGTTATTTATTAAGGGCGATTGGCTATTCTTTGCTGAATCGCTTCGTCAATGCAGTAAAAGGAGAAGACCTTGTTCTTCTTCAGCACTCCAGAAATCGAGAGCACCTATAACTATGAAGTCTGGCCAATAAATATGTTATCTGAAGTGGGGTTCTGGAGTAAACAGACGCTCAATTGGGTGGGACCCTCCTAGAGCCCGAATAACAAAAACGTGGGCAAAATAAGTTTCCAGTATGCGTTTTTTTGTGCAGCTCTGTTACCATCATATGTGGCGCTGATAATAGCTAGATAAGAACAGGTGAGCAGGTGGAGATCTTAACTCCGCAGGGTGTTAATGTGGTCAGTGAAGGGCATTTAGAGTGAAGGCCAGCCTGCTCTCGTCGATAAAGTTTTCGAAATGTTGTTTAATGCGTTCCATAATAATTTTGGCCACAAATTTTAAACAGGAGCGAGCATGCAAATTTCAATTTCATTGCTCATTGTCGCCCTCAAGACGGTTGTCCTTTTTTGGAATCTTGGCGATCAACCCCTATTTGTACTCTCTATGAAAAGTCTTAAATTGCTAGTCAAAGCAACAGCTCTGCACAGACAGTAAAAGCTGCAGGAAACAATTTCGCGGGGAGATCTTTAAGCCGGGCAGCCTCGTCCCGCTTGAATGCACTGATGACTGAGTAGATTTCACTTTTATTTTGAGGGAGTAGTTGGTATCTGCATGTTACGGTGGCCAACCATTTCATCCACAAGAGGTGAACTTCACAGGCTGTTTTTTGATTCAAAATCAAGGTGAAGTGCTCCTTCTACCTCTTCAGCGACTTATTATTGTAGATGAGAAGCTTGCCGTTAACGTCCCTCACAGGACCATCCTCTTCCTTCAAGCTCATTTTTAATGCGGTATACCGTAGCAAAATTGCCGATGTTTGCGGCAGTTCCGATCTCTCTGACCAGCACTATAGCAAATTCTTTTTTGTCACGCAGCACGTTACGCTACACTTCCTGAGATTCTCTCCGATATCCGACCTTCACATTACTTGCACTGGCAATAAGAGCCTTCAGTCCATTTTAGCGGACAAAAGTATCCCCCTATTAGGCGCAGAATTCCTGTCACTTTGGTCAGAAATGCAGTATAGGTCGCTGCTAGATAAAACAATTTCTCTTAGGGCTCAATCAACAACACTCTTTCTTTTATTTTTGAGGACGTCGCCGATCCCCGTTTTTGCACACTTCTTCAAAAATACCGCCAGATTACTATTGAATGTAGTATTTCCAAGCCAGTTCAGTATCTGACTACTGACTCCTCAATCTACTCAAAATGTGTCCTTTACCAAGCCAAAAGCATGCTATTACGCGTAAAGCGTTTAAACAACCCCTTAAGAAAGGTATATATAGACCCCCCTGCTGTGGAGGTTACAGACACCTGACTGCTCAAACGATTTCGACCAGTACCCCATTCATCTCATTGAACGCGGCGCGTTACTTAGCAAAATGTCGTGCTTTCTCGACCTTGAAATTCACCAAGGCATACCATCAAATCCTTGTAGGACACCTTTTGGACTCCTCGAATTCACACGGATGACCTTTGGCCTGTGTAATGCATTGCAAACCTTGCAGAGATTCATTCACTCTGTACTACGGAACTTGAACTTCTGTTTTGCCTATTTGGATGATGTTCTGGTCGCCTCTTCCATAGAGTCCGAGCGTTTGGCACATCTCGAGTGCATTTTTCAAGGCTTTCTTAACCATAGTCCAGTTTTCAACGTTGAAAAATGAAAATTCCTCTAACATTTTTGGTACTCTTCTTCACTAGTTGGTGAACCAAAGCTGGCAGCCGTTAGGTTTCTTTTCAAGGCATTTGAATTCCGTTCAACAGAATGACGGTGTAGATACTTCCATTTTTCCCTTGAAATCAGGCCATTAACCTTCTTCACGGACCATAAGCCTCTCACTTTTGCGTTATGACAAAACCCCGACAAAGCGTCCCCTTGTTAACTTCGGCACTTAACTTTTATTAGCCAATTTACTTCGGACATTCAACTTAGTCGCTGAAGCTCTGTGCGGATCTCTGAGATCAACATCCCAGCCGCAGTCGATTATTCGGCAATCGCCGTGGCCTTAAAGGAGGACGCATATACATATCCATATTCAAGTCGTTGCCTTTCTTCAACTCACCTTCCTCTATCTGCTGTGAGATCTTCGGAAAGCGACCTAGTCCGTATATTCCGGCCACTTTTCATAAGGAAGTGTTTCGCTCATTATGGCCTTTATTTTCGCTTCTGGCCAACTCCCAAATCGATCGTGTTCGTTTTTTCTTTCTCCCTGTTCATTCAATCAGTTACGAGGTTATTCCGCAGTTGGGTTAGCCACTTATTGTTTAGGTTAATGAGAAGTCCTAAGTCTACATCCACTTGATGTTGGATCGGACCAAATGAAGAGCAACTTACTCTCACTTTATTTGCTCCACGGACCCCTGGTTTGAGTCATAGCACCCAAACTGTTTCGTCCAGGGCAGGGTAACCCATCAGACGCTGCCTCACCTCTACAGGGAGCAGCGTGACCGAAAGTGGAGCAGGTGGAAAACGCTCCTTTATATATTCGCAAAAATACGTCAAGGCTACGAATTATAGCCAAGTGAAACCGCCAATAGTTTGAGCCTAAGCTAGGCTAGAGCTAGATTATTGTTTACGATAATAGCCACTTATCCTTCTTAACAGATAATAGAGATAATAGAAGAACAATTCCCATGAGTATATCTGCAAAGATTCTGTCAACGAAATGAAAACTGAACGCATTATATATTTCAATAACTAGAATTTGGCATCAGCCTAGGCAAGCAACTTATGTCACTTACGAAGTGAGCATGAAAAAATACAAACAATAGATAAGAACGATGAAGTCATAAATCTTCTTGTCCTTAAAGACTTCGTCAAGCAACTTATGTCACTTACGAAGTGAGCATGAAAAAATACAAACAATAGATAAGAACGATGAAGTCATAAATCTTCTTGTCCTTAAAGACTTCGTCCGGTTTAAAAGCAAGGTCGGTTCGTTTTGATCGGTTGCGCCGCTGGGTCAAAAAGTCTGATCCGTATAGAGTCGAAAGCCTTTCAAATCGTTGTTTCGACCGGCCTTTTTGGTCCTATCCCATCGTCTTCGGTGTTCACACCGCAAAGGTTTTACAATCGGCCAACACTCGGAATCATAGAGGACAACAGGGCGCATGACTCGGCAATAAATTTTGGATTTAAAATGTTCGTTGATACGACCATCGCAAAAAGCGCTAGTGTGGAATCTCACATCATCGAAGTTCCGCTAAACTCTGTTTAATCGAAATCAGTCGTCAAAAACTCTAGTTTATTTAGAATCAATATGAGACCGTGCTACATGAAGCGATCATTCCATTTATGAACAAGCTGCTCGAGATCAGTTTTACTATGAGACGCTAGGAAAAGATAATGTCCATAAAGCAATGTATAGGACGCTAGACATTCGATGTCCCGTGTGACAGTGTCCATAACAAGAACAAAGGGGAGTACAGAGAGGGCGCTACCTTCACGGACAGCCACGGAGACACCAGGCGATTTTGATTCATGCGCCATAGTTCGAGCTTTACTTTTCGGATCGTGGGAGGGCAATTGAACCCAGCGAACTAGTTCTTCTTGTACTAGGTGAGTCCATGTGACACACGGTCAAACGCTTTCTTCAGACCCAGAAATGCAATCTAAAAAGGGCGCTGCTTCTCACGATGTTTCACGATATGTAACCGCGTTGCGTATTTAACATCAGTAGTTCTGCAATTCTTGATAAACCCGGTTTGGTTCACGGTTATTTGGACCAAATCGCGAATAAGTGTGCAAGAATGCGTTCAAAAATCTTGACGGTATTGGACAGCAGCCGGATCTGACGGTAATTTAAAAATTCTGCTTGACTACCTTTCTTGTTCCTTATTGGAACGGTGATGCTTTCCTACCAGTTCGATGGTGTTCTAGTCTCCTCAATAACCCAATTGAAGAACTCACTAAATGTTACTGTTGAGTCTCAGCTCTTCGCATTTCAAAGCTCAGATGCGATGTCGTCCGGCTCTGTTGCTTTCCCAAATTTCATTCGATTTATTGCTTCCTCGACTTCAGTGCAGCTCCAAATATAACGCAAATTAGAGAGCGATTATAAAATCGAAGATTTATAATTTAAAAATATATAAATATGTATTCCAGGTTAATAACAGTACGCTATACAGCCCCGGTGGAAACTTTATTCTGGAAAAGGTCCGCCATGAAACCGATTGGCGAAAAGATCCTGAAACTAATCTACGACATGAACTTTGATAGTCATCCGTTGATTTTTCATATCTTCTCGAATGGCGGTGCCTACTTATATCAGCACATATCTTTAGCCGTTAAAAACCACCATCGACCAATTCAAGTACGTGGAATGATCTTCGACTCGGCACCAGGTGAGCGTCGAATTTTGGGACTATATCGTGCTGTCTCCGCCATTTATGGACGAGAGAAAAAGAAATGTAACTGCCTTACAGCTTGGTTTCTAACCGTCACCTTGACTGTTATGTGGTTTGTAGAGGTAAAAGATTAGAATAGGAAAGTAAAGTAAGAAGTGAGTGATTTTTGTTTTATTGTTTTCAGGAGAGTTATTATGCATTCAAGAGTTTATTCGTCAGCTCTGAGCGAATACAAACAAATCCGTTCCATGAATTGAAGAATGACTTGACTGATTGTCCACAATTGTTTTTGTACTCGAAAGGTGATAATGTTATACCTTATAAGGTAAGTTGAAATATGAAAGGTGTCATTATAACTCTTATGAGTAAGAATTCACAAGCAACAATTCTTAGTCTTCCTACAAATTGCCAAACTGTATTTTGCTCTTATTTGCAGGATGTTGAAAAGTTCGCACAACACCGTCAGCAGCTAGGTACGGATATTACGAAAGTTTGCTTCGAAGACGCTGAACATGTGAAAATCTATACAAAATATCCACAGCAATATATTCATTGTATTTGTAAATTCATCAATAGCTGTCTTTCCTACCGCGGAAGTACGAAATACGATTAAAATAAAATTCAAATTGAAATTTTAAAAACAACTAGAAAAAAAAAAAAACAAAATAATGAAAATAAAGTTTTTCTCTAAAAATTTAGAAAAAAACTCAATTAATGAGAATTTTTCTTAGATCCTTTTTAACTAACAACTCAGTTGAAGATGCTATTCAAATCAAAATGCAATTTGTGACTTAATAGAGGAAAGGATCACTCAATACAGTTTTCGTTTAGACCGGAAGCAAGAAAGCCTTGGATCACGTGTTAGTTTTTATTGCAAGCTGTCGCCGTTTTTCTAGTTTTATTTTGCCGGCAATTCTCTAATTCGTCTCAAACAGACAACATTCGATATCTATTAAAAAGTAAGAAACAAATTGCCTTTTGAAAATTGACTTTCAAACAATTTTAGCGAACGAAAACAAGAAACGCAATGAATTTTTTCACTTTTAAAACTTACAACTATTTCTAAGCAAAACTAACGCATAAAACTTTTGTGATAATCAATGAAGTGAAAACAAATAGAAATTTAATTTAAATTTAAATTTAGACTCATTCAACCAAAAGTGGCTACTTAGTAATGTTTAACAAGAATTAGGAAACACGCAAACTGAATTGTTATTAGTTTTAAAACATGTAGTTTAGCCATCGAATGGACTTGATGATATCACCACACTATTTTTCCAATTATCAAACCTAAAATGAGTTTTTATTAAAGATACTTTAAGTTGATATGTTTATAATTAAGTACTTTTTGTTGAATTGTTCTGAGGAGGATCGTATGTAAGCTAGAGACAAATGCTGTTAACAAATGACCTGAGTTTATTAAATATGAATAAAATAAAAAGCTGCACAATGATGACTTGATTTGAATATCTGTTGTGGTAAATGCTTATTATTTATATACGAGTTCCTCTAGATTCCTAGAACATGCTGTGTCAACTACATCAAAAACGTTTACGCACAAAACGGAGGAGCTGAATAACTTTTTTTGAGGGAGAACAAATCTTCAAAAAGCCCCCGAATGGACTAGGTAGTAAGGATTTTTTTACCCATTAAAAAAACTGAACCTCCCAAAACCATAAACAATCGTAAGCAGATCGACTATTGACTTTTGCATTAAACTTTGACTTTTGTATTAAATTAAAACAATCAAGTAAATTGAGAGAATCATCATAATTGATTTTTTAATAATTTACGCACCATCAGATCATGAGTGTATTAGGTTTTCGCCTTTTCAGACGACGAAAGGTTGTATAATTGAAAACCATCTTCACCTCCGAGTTTTCGTGGTGATGGAGCTATTGGTTATGCCTATTGTATATTTGTATATAATAATTTGGTCTGATGCAGTCGCTGTCACCCGAGCGGGCCATTACAAAAATATTTACGGTAAAGTGGACACTCGGGATGGCGAGCGAGATCAATATCGACTTGCTAAAAGCCGTAACGGACGTACACAGGATTTCGAACACTTTTGTTGCGTTGATGACAAGATCGGTACTTTGCTTACCAACAGTCGAGCCGCAACGGATAGATGGCGAGAATACTTCGAGCAGATTTCAACTGCTTATCCTCCACTTCCACAATCATTGCCGACGTTTGGATCAATTCCACCTGTCAGCGCAACTGAAGTCGAGGAGGCAATAAAACGAATGAAATCGGGGAAAAGCCACAGGACCTGACGACATCGCATCTGAGCTCTGGAAAGCGAAGAGCTGGGACCCAACACTGTGGCTCAGTGAATTCTTCAATCGGGTTATTCACGAAGGGAGAACACCATCTGACTGGCAAGAAAGTACCACTGTTCCAATATGGAAAAAAAAGGTAGTCCAGCAGAATGTTCAAATTACCGTCCGATCCGGTTACTCTCCCCTACTATGAAGATTTTTGAACGCATTCTTGACAACCGTATTCGCTAAATCGTTGAAATAACCGTGAATCAAGCCGGATTTGTCAAAAACTGCGACACTACTGACGCAATATACGTTGCGCGGTTGCTCATGGAGAAACACCGTGTGAAGCGTTTGACCGTGTGCAACACGAACTCGTCTGGTATGCTTTACGACAACACTTAGTGCCAGAAGAGCTCTTACGCTGGATTCAATTGCTCTACCACGATCCGAAAAGTAAAGTTCGCAGTATGGCGGGTGTATCGAAACCGCTTCATGTCTCTGTTGGTGTTCATCAAGGAAGCGCCACCACTCCTCTTTGTTCTTGTTATGGACACCGTCACACGGGATATCCAACGTTCTGCGCCCTACACACTGCCTTATGCAGATGATGCTTTCCTATCATCTAATAGCAAAAATGATCTCGAGCAACTTGTTCAAAAATGGAATAATCGCTTCATGCAACACGGTCTCAGATTGAATCTAAACAAACCTGAATTTTTGATGACCGATCCCCATGAAACGGGCACAATCACTGTCAGCGGCAGTGATCTGCCCAGAACTGAGCGATTTAAATACCTCGGATCAACGCTATCAGCCAATGAAGAACTCTTTTATGAAATTACTTCTCTCTTTAATGCAACCTGGATGTGTTCTTTGTGGTGGACATATCAACGAACGTCTCAAATCTAAAATTTACCGCAATGTCGTCCGTCCTGTCGCTCTCTATGGTTCTGAGTGTTGACCGACTTTAAAAGTCAATGAACTGCATCTTGTGGTAATGTTTTGATCACATCCGAAATGAGGATATCTACGATTGTTTTGGGGTTGCAACGATCGTGGAAAAATTACGAGAGAGGCGTCTTCGATGTAGGATCCAAAGGACTAAGGTGACCATCCAGCGTTTGTTATATTGTCTGTGAAATTAACGTGGTTCGTTTTGTTTCGTTTTTAAACTCTTCCTCATCAGTTACTTCCGGCACATTATCTACTGGTTGGGGATTTGAGAGCATTGTGTTGATTATGCTTTCGAGCGTTTAAAATTTTTCCTTGCAATTTCTTCTTGCCATTCATGATAACAATTGCGAACAATAGGTTTCACCTGGCACACTTTATCAGCTGTTTAGTCGTTTACATTAACTTTTATCGAATTGGCGCTTTTTCTACGATTGGGAGAATCTTATTAGATTTCGGCCCAGAAATTTTCAGCTGCGTTTTTGAAGTTTCTGCGCACTTTTTACTAACAAGAAATAGTTGGTCGTCTCCAGAATACGAAGGACCGGTTTTGGAGTTTCAGCGCACTTTTTAGTAACAAGAAACAGTTGGTCGTCTCCAGAATACGAAGGACCGACCTCCGAAGAGAATGAAATTTCCAGTACAATTGGTCTACCGCCTGGGGTAGTTATAGTTATATCTATTACGAATCAAGCGTTCCATAAAGCAGCCTATGCTCTTGGGTTCACCAAGTCTGGTAAGTGGTTGATCAATTGAGATACTTCGCTTTGGAATGATGTGGTTCTGCTGTAAAAATCGCCTCTAGCATAAATTTTAGAATAAAACACTGGGTAAATAATAGTGGATACTTTTGCATGACCCGAAGTAGAGCAGATGCTCTTTCTCTGTATGTGACCTATCCATTGCGATATCCGATTTCTCATCACTATCGCCACACGCTGATAAAGTTACTCACAAGTAATTGTTTCAAGTCAGTGTGAGGAGACATGAAGATCGGTACTACTCTCGGTAGAAACAACGCTACTCTAGGTCCATTGAACCGGTATTAGTGTGTCCATCCGTGACTTCCGAGGTCAGCCAAGCGTAGGTCAGGCCTCAGCGAACTGGGGTAGGCGCTTTGTCCTCGGCACAATACCCGATCTTGACTATTTTGGCCCGCTCCTTTGCACACAATGCGCTAGTAAAAACTTCAATGAAGAGTGAAAATTGGATAACTGAGGAGGCTGTAGGGATGGAAGAAGAGATGACTGCGTTTGTGCGCGGCACGAAGAACGTCCACCGAAGGAGGCAACAAGGGCTGAAACACGGGCTGATGGATTATATTTCATACTAGAGGCGGCAACAGAAGACCTTAGCGAGAGTCTTCAGCGAAAACCGCGACTGAGTGTCTTCCATTCGGAAAATGAAAGGTGTTGGAGTGCTAGTCGAATTAGCCCCGAAAATAACAAACAAAGGTACGTTCTGTGAAGTGGTCAAGGGACAAGTGTGAGAGAAAGCTTAGGTTTCTAGCCTAGAACCCATGTGCTTTCTAGAAATCTGGGATCTTGTTGCCTAACAGAAAAGAATGAAGGAGAAAAGGCCATCAAGCGCGAATATCCTGAGGTAACCAATGCCCGGATTGTTATTACTTGGGACAGCTCCCGAGCTAAAAACTCGCTGTGATGGAAGTTGCCGAGCAATACGCTAGGAAACTTCTAAGAGCGGAAAAGTGTGTGTCTGAAACCAATTCGGGCCTCCCCCACCAAAGGTTACAGATGTTTAGATTATGGGCACACGTCTGCGAACTACGGAGGACCTAATAGGAGGGCAACATGCCGCCGACGCGGTGAGGTAAGTCATAAATATCTGCAACAAAAAGTAGAGTTGTGTCCTATGTAGGGATCCTGGCGCGTCTGATGAGAGCGTTGCGCACGCTGTGGACTCAGGGCGATGTCCAGTCTTCAAAGCAGCGTTTAACATAGTCCGCATTCGGTGTTAATTTTAATACCTATCTAACACCGAATGAAACGATAGCGAAGGAGGCTCTCTAGCGCATCGAAATCACTGGTGATGAGTTCTGAAAGATTTCTCGGCAAGTCACCATCAACACATCGCGTTCGAAGTGGTTGACGCAGCCGTGCGTGGAACGTGGGACGAAGATAAACACCGGGAGATTTTTCGAAGCTCTTGAGGCAGGTGGAGTCGCCCTGGAGGACACTTTTGCTGCACACACTGTCGTAAATTCAGTTATGAACTTGATAACAATAGACTGCGGACCTTCTATGCCTAGGAGCCCATCGAGACGTGACAAACCTTCGATGTATTGGTGGACGGCGGGGGGAAATTGCTGGAGTCTCACAAACTACGCCGCTTTATGCAACGTTTAAACGATTGGGAGGAGGCATGTACCACAATAACAGAGTATAGATCAGATAAAAGGAGACCCCACAGCGCAATAAACAGAGGCAAAGCTTGCTGGCGGCTGGACCTGGTCGATGAGGTGAGGGGGGACTCGGTAACAAACTAGTAATTCGAAAAATCGTGGCGCTTCGGAAACTCTCTCCACTTAAGACCGAGCAAATGGACCCTACTGTACGAGCACTATTCCCTGCGTATTCCGTTCGGATTGATGACAGAAGCGTGGAACAACAAAGTTGAAAGAGTCAGTCATCACTATGAAAAGCTAAAAGGCCCAGCACCTGATGGTATTGCTACAGAGGTATACACCAGTTGACGCTCCAACATCTGCCAGACCTATTACTTGGTGCATTTAGCGTTTACCTAAAAGAGAGCATTTTTCTTCCCGATGGAAGATGGCGAGGCTTGCACTGATCAGCAAAGCGAGAAACCATCCTGAGCTGCTGTCTGCATATTGACCACTTTGTATGCGTGACACGGCCGGAAACGTGCTCGAAAAGCTCATCTCCACGGCAGTTCGATTTAGGAGCAGAAAAGGAGATCCACAGGAGATGCTGCCATCAAGCGGAGGCGCACAGTCACTCAGCTCGACGGCTGCTGCTCCACCTAACTCTTGATGTCAAAAATGCCTTTAATTCCATAAGATGGAAGGGCATTCTAGACACACTAGACAATATTTTCTATGCACTTTGCTATCTCTTACGGATATTGGAGGTTTGTCTGACAAACCGCTTCCTGCTTTATAAGACACTAGAGGGTCAGAGGCGGATGGAGGTCACGTTGGGAATAGGACAAGAACCTTAAGGCCGAATATCTGGAACGCTTCTTACGATAGTGCGTTGAGACTTGACATGCCAAAAGAGTTGCGCCTATTCGATTATGCAGGCAAAGGTAAAGCAGACTCAGCATATTGATGCGACAGGTAAGATGATGGATGACTGTTCATGGTTTTAACCTTGCACTAGAGAAAACTGAAGTAGTCATCATGACTAAAAAAAGAATCCCGACCCTGCGTCCCATATAGGCCGGCGAGTCGATAATCGGGTCAAAAATAACTATTAGTACCTTGGACTAACTAAGTAGTACTGTGGATAAGCTTTTCCGAGCAAATGAGGGCAGCACTGGACATGTTTCGGCCTTAATTAGCCTAATATAAACATTAGGGATCTCGTCTTGCACGCGACATCTTCTGATGAGTACAACGCAGTGTTATACAACACAGAGGTATGGGTTGATGCTCTTGGCAGGGAAGCAAATCGCAAGCGCGTTGCGCAAGTACAGAAAGCTTTGCTGGTGGCGTCATCCTACCGCAGTCCCTGCAAACGGCCGTTATGCTGATTGTGGGAATGATTCCAAGCACAAGGGAGGTGGTTATTGGTGAAGTACGGCAACATATATTAAATGGATGACAACTCAGTTGCAAATTAAGACAAGAGACAGATGGATTGTGCAGCCGTACATTGTCAACTTAGGTGCGACTGGTATGGTGAGACAGACTGTTTCCTAACCCTCCCAAGTGGAAGTTTTTAATCTTACCTGCACAAGATGGGGAAGCCACAATCTTTTTTTGTGGAAGATGAGATGGCATTCGTCAACAACTTTTTTCAAACACAAGAGAGCTCCCGCCAGACAACATTGTTGAGCGCTGTGCTGCGCGGAACGTCCAGGTTCTTTTGGATGCAAAGAAGATAGAGTTCGACCGGTGGAGGCGCCGGAAGGCAATAAGTTTCTTGAATTAACAGCTCCTTTCCTTCTCCTCCCTCCTGTTGATGAAAGGAATCCCTTGATTTGAAGGCTTCCCAAGGCGGCAGAGCTCGGAGACTAGCACGAAGTAGCGTGTATGTCGCCACGCTATGTATAAATTGTTCAACCTAACCATGAATCATATGGATAGTGTGCGACGACCAACTACGGTAAATAAAGACATGTTAAGTTAAATTTGAGCATTAGGTTACGAGATTAAATTAAAAATAGTTGTTTGACTAAGGCGCAGTTGAAATAGATTTCATAACATTCGATTGACGAGCTCACGTACACCTTGGATGAATTTCAAACTCGAAATAATTGCCAAAGATTGGGTATAGAGTCACAAAACAAAGTGGAAGCTAACACAATATTAAAGTAAAACATTATTTGTTTTGGATTTGAATTTCATATATAATTTTAACCTTTTTTCCATTTTCGATTATTATTTTTACAAATGCGAATAGAATAAAAACAACAACAAATGCTCTTCAACCTAATTAAAATCTTCTATTACAATCCTTAACCACTCAATATAAAAATCAAAAATTTAATATACTTAACAATTTTTTGCAGCGGATTCTAACCCGTTTAATTTCATATATTGATATGTTCCGTCACTCGGGAAGAAACTACGAAAAAAATCGCACATAAAATATTGTATACCTTTCTTTTCTAAATGAATACAAATGTATAAAAACACCTTAAAACCAATACGGTTTTTTTAACTACGTAACAATCGATTTTGCTAACAATTCTTTTAATAAAATAATTTTGAATTTCCTACAATAACTACCTGACCTAATGAGCTAGAGGACATTCCTCAAATCTCATGGTAAAAAATAACATTCCTAAAGTAATTAAGCTTTATAACTATTATTATATAACAGAAAGGTTCAATGCATTTTTCTAAGGTTTTAAAATGTCCAGGCAAAAGCTTGGTTTAATATTTTCAACATGCATCATTGCAGCTATTAAAGGCACTTCGTAACGTAAACCAATTTAGTTGATAGAATGCGTTTCTTTTTTAATCAGCAGCAATCGCAGCATCTTATTAATTGGCCAATTTACCACATTTAAATTTCTTGTCTATATTATGTTTTTATATGTATAGATTTCTTAGATACTGCATTTCTATTAACATTGTGCGAAGATAATATAATCTTGCATTGGTTTTCTAAGGTATAGCTGTTCACTTAATTAGTTACGAACATAATTCGCATACGAAATAAAAAGCATTACCTTTCTGATTACGATTAATATCCTACACACCTAACAAAAAATAACTTAATATCCTAATAACCACTTTCCGGCTCCTGTTTAAGTGCTAATCTATAACTATCCATATCTGTAGCTCCCATCATAAATCCACCCGAAGGTGTTGGCTCAGAATCAATTTTGTGTGGGATCCTTCGGAGTGCGTTACTATTTTCAGCACTAGTTCGGTTGTATTCATTCAATGTCATTTCATCTGGATTTCTCAGATTGTCTTTATGGTGCGGAGGCATTACATTATTCTGTGGCATTATCCCATCGTGGCGATGATAGCCTGCACTTCGATGATAGAGATCGTCGGCGTCAATGAAACTTTGACCAATCGAGGAGGGGTCATTTATTGCGTTGCTTGCATTGCCACCGGGATGGTTAACACCATCATTGCTAATTGAATTCATTTGCTGCTGCCTTGATCGATTGTAGTTGTTGGAAGCGACCAATGGGTCCATTATAGGTGGCATCAGGGGAACATCAAGTGAAGGATCCATGCACGTTGACATTGGTTCACTGCTCATTTGGTCCGAACTTGTGGGCGACATAGGATCTAAAGTGGAACTGACTTGATTTTGATCCATAGCTTGAGTGGGACTGTAATTATTTATGAGCGGTGGTGATAGCGGTGAAGAATTATCGGCAAGCTCTCCTATTATAAAACAAAACATAAGAACACAAAACTTCTTACGGTTTTCATCTATTATCTTACCACCGAGCAACATTTCTTGCAATAACGAATCAATGTGGGCAACACCAAAAATTTTTGCAAACTGAATCTGTTCAATCATTTGCCAAGTAATCGATTGTAGAACAGGAAGAATAAGAAGAATTTCACCGAATCGACCCCTAAAAATCATAGTAATTGAATTTGCGAACTCCATTTAGATTTTCATAATCATGGACCTACCTAGATTCATATTGACGATCAGATACATAATCTTCCAAATTATTCAGAATTTGATGCCTAAGCCCCTTAATTCGTTGTGGTTCATTTAGTCCTTTGGCGTCTACAAGTTATTGAAAATATGTCATTTTGCGAAGCAAACAAGCGGACAATAGTTTCTTGCAATGGTAGAAATTTTGCCTCAATAAATTTGAATTTGAAATGGACTTACTTGGATCGAAAAACACTAGCGCTTTTATACATGCTAACTCGGTGTCATCAATGTTAATATCTTTCATAGCGAAAACCAACTCGTCAATAATGCGGGCACCAATCCTTGATATGTCTAAATTTGGCGATAGCGGCGAATCTACTGAAACCAAATATATGAATCAATTTGAACAGAATACTTTATTTCATTAGTTTCCCTTACCTGGGCAGTGCTTTGTGATAATGCAATTATTACTCAGCAACAAGACATCTTTTAAATTCATTGATCTTCTCGACAGTCCTAACAATAAGTGTTCCCCAGCATGGGCTCGTAATAGTGCCACCTGATCATCTAACTGTAATTCATTGAAGGCTGGTATATGTTTAGCCCATTCAACTAAGGTGAGCAATTGCTGTTTCATTGAATCGCAAACATCATTGATGCTAGCATATTGCTTATTTGCCATATTGTCATCGTTAACACCCATCTCCATTATTGCACCGGCTTTTGACTGACGACTTTCCATTTCAGCCTTAAACAATGATATCACAGATAGTCCATTGCCCGGATCAGGATCTTCGTTGCTGGTACGTCGACAGCTAATGCGATCTCGTTCATTTTGAACCGCTTCTTTTTTCATTCCAGCTTTGAAGCATTTTCTTAGTCGACAATATCGACATTGATTACGTTTATCTTTATCGACTACACAATTTCTTGAAAATCTGAAAGAAAAATAAAGTCGTCTTAGACATTTGGTCCGAAGAGTTTATATAAGTAATATTCGAATCTATTTTTTCAATTTAAAAAAAACCCTTTTTCTCTAAAAATTGTTGCAATTCTGTAAATTTGGCTCCCACTTCAAAAAGTTATATGCTATGTTAAGAAATTAACTGGGATTATGGCTACGAGAGTAATCTGCTAAATTCAATCGAATGATCAGAGCAAACGGCCCCACCGATAGAAATAACTTGCTTTCTTCTTATAGATAGCATGCAGATACCTCCGAAAAAAATCAAGAAAGGTTTTACTCAAAATTTCAAATTATATGACAATCCAATTTCGAGAGCTTATACGACTATTTCTAGTATCGCAGTGTCGTTCGCTCTATCGCCTCTATGTTTTTGAGTGCTGCGCGGCTTTCAAAGACAAGAACATCGCCTCGCGATAATGGATACGAAGAGGATCACGTCCGATAGCGATATAGGTGTCTTCAATGGTATGGTCATGTAAGTCACGATAACAAGAACTAACGACCTAAGATGGGCCTCAATTGGAAGCGACCTAAAGACAAAGAGAAACAACAATGGCTTCATACGTTAGGCGGTGATTTGAGTCCCTTGACTCCACTCAAACTAAGCTTACGACAGAGAAAAATGATTTCCACTGACGATGATCATGTTGGCTAAGTGAACAGTTTTGTGCGATGGGAAGAAATTTTAACGAAAAAACTGTAACTGTTGATGACTGAGGAACGAAAATTACGAAGAGTTCACGTTTGTCAAGAATTTCTTGAATCAGCAAATGACAATGAAAACTTCTTGAAAACCATCATCACTGGAGATGGGGAATGGGTGTATAGGTAGGACATGGAAACCAAGGTCCCATCGTTATAATCGACCCCACTTCTACGTGATCGAAAAAGGCTCGAGAAGTGAAATCCCATGTCAGGGTCGTGCTTAAATTAGACCATTTATCACGTATTTCTCCCTAGAGGTGAAACAATCGTTTTTGCAATGTACTTGGACAAAACTGTGAGAAAGAGAGGGCCTTTTGAATTGTGGGTGTTGCACCACGATAACGTGCCTGTGCAAACTTCGCTCCTCATTCGTGATTTTTGCACAAGAAGTATCATGTCGTCGACGTCCCCTAGCCACCTTACTAACCAAATCAAGCAACAGTAGACTTCTTTCTGGCCCATTAAAATGAAAAGACCGATGAAAGAAGAAAGGTGTGACGACGTCGGAGCCATTGTAAAAATCGCTGGAAGAGCTGAAGGGGATATGGGATGAAAAGGACACTTCTTTGGTGGCAATGGGGCTAAAAATGTAACGACACCCAAGGAGAGTTCTTTGAAGGGGATACAGTTTTGTAACTTTTAGCAATACAATAAATAATAATAAATTTATATAAAGAAAATCCCGGAACCTTTTGATCAGTGCTCGTAAACGAAGCTGGTAGATGAGTTGAGAGTTTTCGATTGTGCAAACAGACAACTTTTTTAATTACGGTTTTTCAGTTTAGAGTTTATCAGATTGCGATAACTAATAACTAAGATCTAAGTAGAAGGATTAGTCAACCGCAAGTGACAGAATTGGACATTGTATATTCCTGGGAAACCCATGATAGCGTTCATTGCAAAACGGTATTTAAAATATCATTAGATTTGAGAGCCCGTCTGAAGCGGATGTGATTGATAAAGGCCTGGTGGAAGATACAGAGTGTCCAAAGTGAACTGACTCTTGACTTTCAGATAGATTTAAGTCTGAAACAAGGAAATAATCTGATATCCACGATCCTCAACAAAGTCTTGGTCTTTATGTTAAAAAGGTGGCCTCATACAATGGGCACAAGAAGTTCGGAATAAATATTTGCGTATGGCAAGGATTATCTCTAATAGGCAAAGCGAATAAAATATGTTCGAATTCAAATCAAATCAAAATTGTATTATCAAGTGGACAGGCAGATCGTTCGATAGATTTAAGCGAATAAAATCTTTGAGTGATGAAAGGGGTTTCATGACGAATTGGAATAACGTTGATTTGTATTAGGAGTTATTTAACGAATGACTCCTTTTGAAATAAGTTGCGTTTCGTAAGCCGAAATAGGCTGGTCGTATCAGATATATGTATAGAATGTAGAATTTCAATACGAGTAGCACATGGACAGCCGTTGAAGAATCATTCATTCTAAGCGGAAGTACTGGCGATAATGGAAGCCTGTGATGGGGGTCAAATGATCTGAGTCCCAAACCTAACATAGTAATTCTGACCGACATCCAAGCGGCCATTAAGGATTTATACTCAGTGGCATCAATTTTCCAACCTAGTGGGGCCGTGCAGGGATGTGCTCAAAGTCACCTTCTCCTGGATTTCCCAGTCATAAGAATATAAAGGCAGCCCGACGAACTGGCCAAACTGGGTCTGTTCCCCCGATTTTTGCAGTCAGCGTTCCGCTATCGACCCACGTTACTTAACAGTAGCTGATTTCTGATGGCGAAGGCTCACCACGTGCCCCAAAAGTTGAGGAGCATTTGACGCTTCTACAACAAAAAGGGATCGCGAAAGCTTTTGGGTCGAACGCATGCAAATGTGTACTGGATTACGGCGATTTGCATGGTGCACCGGCCCTCAGGGGACTATGCCGTCAGGCCCGGCATACCCTATAATTCGCATTGCCGAAGTTGCGGAGAGAAGGGAGTAGCTCACTTCCTTGCTACTGCCCAGTTCAAGCGTGAGCCATGTTGTGAACAGAAGATAAACAATGATTTGAAGACCTTAAAGAGATCTCTAGTTGCAGGGAGGAATAGCATCTTTCGTAAATGTTACAGGCTAGCTCTGGAGAAGCGAAATGGCTACAACAGTCAAGGTTTTAGTTTGTGGTATCAAAAGGGCGCACTACAGCGCTAACAGGGCGCCTCGGAGCGGAACTTTTCAAATTGGGGTCGTAGATTAATAACGAAAAAGAATTTTTCTAAAACTGGTTATGGACTTGATAAAAGACTAAGCGCATCACAGGATCTTTGTGCAAGGCCACATAGTTTGAAGTTCTACATATATTATCTCAGGCCTAGACAAGAACACGATTGTTACGCCGTTGTCTCTAATTTCGTAAGATGGAAGGATATTCTAGGCACACGTACTGAGCTATCGTTTATGAATATTGAGGAATTATTTGAGACCCCGCTCCCTACTCTATGAGACGCCAGGTCAAACGAGGATGGAGATAACGTCGGGAATAGCGCAGGGATCCATCCAATGGCCGGGCCTCTGAAACACTTCTAACGATAGTCGGCTAACACATAACACATAACGTCTGGTTGGTTATGCACATAATGCTGCAACTGGATTTTCGGCCTTAAGTCTGCTAATGGCAAGCATTGGGGTCCTATATCTAGCAGGCGACGTATTCCAATGAGTGCAGAGCAGTCTGTTCTGCTCTACAGAGACGGGGAAAAATTAGTTTTTAGTTCAAGTACAGAGACGGGGGAAGAGATATGCGATATTGAACCGATATCTATTCTAGACGACCTCACGAAAAACGCCATTTTTGGTTCTTACCGATTCCAGGGAAAAGGTCGTATGTAATTGTGGACTCCACCCTTAGGCAACTTCATGAGAACCCCATTTCTAGTCCTTACTTCTTCCAAGAAAATCAATGTACGTAGCTTTGAATTCCGTTCGTTATTCGACTATGCTACAGTTTCTTCAGCACGTTATTGAAGGAATGCATTTCAGGAATTCCTAGCTCCAAGAAGATGGTCCCACAGTACATGCGGAGAAGATTACCAAGACAAACGATTCCTAGACGACTTATCGCTTTGACGTGAGCCTCGATTGGCTCACAGTGCGTGAATGGTGAGGGACGATATTTGCCAGATACATTATCTGAAACTATATAATTTTAAATTTATAATCGTGTATTGGTCGATAAAAGTAAAACTTGCGAGGTTTCGAAATTCCTTGTATTGTTTATAACTTTGGCAAAAAAACAAAGTTCTGCGGTACGCCCTCCATACCAAACACGGATATAACGTGCCAGAGAGTGAACAAAATAAAGAAATGTGTTCGTTTTTTTTAACCCTTCAGTATATCACACGGAAATTGGCACTTTTCCCCAATTGGTGCAATCAGTCATCAAACTGATGTCGACTCAGCGTTCCTTCAAATACACAAAGGAAACAAATTCGGTTACTCAAGCCCTACATAAACGGTTTTGTATTTTATAGAATTTGCGACCAAAACATGTTTGCGAATTAGTAAAACAGCAAATAACATCATGCTATGGCTTAACGTCATCCTATTTTCAGGGCAAAGGTGAGGCAACGCCTGAGAAGATACCTTTAGTCTGCACGACATTGAAGTCCAATTTTTGAACAAAATTTCGTATTTTTTGTATTCTAAAAACCTACACAGCCTAATAAAAGACTGTTTTTTCATTAATAGCAATTTTAATAGATCAATTTTATCAACGAGAATTATAGCATGGCATTTTAATCATTTCCTTTTTCAAATAATAGGTGCGGTTACTGGAATTTTTCCATAATGGAAATTTGCTAGACAGTAATGAGATCATATTATATAAAAGCGCGAGTCTACTGCTTTCAGAGATACTTGAAAAGTGAAGATTTAAACATTCCTAGCAATTAAACGGTATGACTAACTGCCAATTACATAGACCGTGAAATAATATAATTAATTATAATAAAATTTTTAAAATACTATGTCTGAAGATCTTACCTGCATGTGTATATATGATTTTTTCTTACGCTCCTACGAAAGAACCCTTTACAGCCATCACAGCTTGAAGCACCATAATGTTTACCAGTTGCCCTATCACCACATATTGCACAAACTGTCAACGTTTGTGTATTATTATTACAACTAAAATTATTGTTATTATTGCTGCTACTTCCCGAGCTTAAGGTCGGGCTTAAATTCTGTTCAAATGGGCTCGTAGCCGTATGTCCGGAATTAAGCAACTGAGTATCAGAATCTGAAAGAAAAATAAACATAATTAGTTAGCAAGTGCTAAACTCATTAAAATTACATAGACAAGGAGGTTTTGAATAACTAATTATAAATCATAGAAATGGTCGCGTTAATTTATTTTAATAAGCAGGATTGAACTCAAGTTCAAGACCTAGGCCTGCCATGTTTCCAAGAGAATTGTTCATGTAAGAGCATGCTATTTGCCTTGATAGAACAATAAGCTGTCTGCTTTGTATGTACTGTAATCCGCTGAAATTGGCTGCCTCATTATTTTATATGCATTGGTAAATCTTATCAACACTTGTTATATTTACATACAATGCGTTGTCTGAGAAATGCATGTGAAGATGTGCATGCAACCATGATATAGACTATTTACATTTCATCAGAAAACAATAATTTTCTTGTAGAAAGCACAATCAAATTGAATCACTTGTAACTACTGAATTAATTTCTTTCAGACGTGGTAATTATAATATAAATATATCTTAGTTCCCCTTGTATATAGTATTTCTAATCTTTAAGTTACAAAATGTTTCTAGTCTCCAAAGGTACTATATCAGAAGGTGAAATAGATTGGTGTATTGTTGTTGTGGATCAATGTTCTGGCCATTATCCGATTCATTGAGGCAACTGCGGGGTGAACATCAGTTGCGTCCCTATGTTACCAATCTAAGTACTGACATTTTTTCGAGGGTTTTACAAAGCAAGGAAGTTAAAACTGTATGAATATTGGCGAATATTGAATGAATCTTCTTCGATGATAAGAAGTGGATATAGCGCGAAAATTTGAGATGAATTGGAGCAAAACTAAAGAAGATACAGCGGTTTAACCAACCACATCTCATATATGACTCAGCGCGGACCTGTGGTTCGAATGGCAAAAAGGTGCCGCTGTTAATGCATTGGATTCGTTCAAAACGAACACACGTATAGTCCTCTTCCCGAGGATGTTTTGGATGCCCTCAATCCTAAGTATGAACATCTGAGCATAGATGCTCTGCTAGAGCGATATATCAAAGGTTTTAAGTAGAACAACAATGAGAGTTCGAACCAACTTATTAAAAAAATCTCACCAAAACAATTGAGTGGAACTTGTGTCATCATAAATAAGGCAGAATTCGTCGCAGACAGGAGCAAAAAGGTGCTCTAAACATCATAGATGATAGAAACATCCTTTACAGACAAAGCAAGAGAAATCGAGCTGCCCATCAATTTTCTATAATTGTTTTACTCCAGTAGGAAATAAAGTAATTAAAGCAGTTCAGGCGGCTGCCGACCTCGCGCTTACTCTGGCTAATTATTTGAAAGTAAATAGCAATCCCACAATTTAAACTTACAACCTTAAGAGTCCCCTTGATTAACAGTTGACACTAATAAGGCTCTACATGAAACGGCGAAATTCATTGCCGTCGCAAGTACATGACTTTGTATCTAGAAATCATAAAAACCCCAAAGATTGAGGATATTACATTTCTTTCCCAGACCATGAAAACAGGTGCTCAGAGATGGCGATGAGAAAGACGGGACGACAACCCTATCGGTCAAACCAAAACCAAGTGGCCGAGGAGAACTTCTGTAGTGGTGGCACGATGGCGTGATGTAGTAGGCGAATGCTCCAAAGGCCTAATTAAGGCGATCAAACCCAAGTCTGCATGGGAACCGGGAAAGCTCCTGAATTTACATACTTCAGGAGAATTCATGCTGTATGTGCGTTCAGCTCGGTTGTTTTGGTTAGCCCCCAGGAGGACTTCTAGGGATGCCGTTGGGCATGTCTTCATTGCCCCAAGTTTCATGGGAGCTGTGGTTGTGTCCAAGCGAAAAGAGATCTTGTGTTTCAAAACGGGTGCCGTACTCCATAGTTCGGAAGAGAATTAGGTAGGCCTTGCATCCACCAGTATGAATGCTGAGCCATGCACTCAGTATAGACTGACACCGTTGTACTTATTTCAGCCAAGCTCTGATTGTGGTCACAAAATCAATCCGTCTCTTAAGAGGACCATAGGATTAAGTACAGTGGAAGGTTAAACCCATAGAACGTAGACCATGAAAATAAACAATTATAGAAAATTGATGGGCTCTCACTGCATAAGCTCCATCCTTATCCAGTGATAAAATATTGGTATAAAACCTGCTACTTAATAGTAGAATATTGAAAAACTCTGAATTTGAAATTCTGATTTTGTAATGGAAAAGTTTAAATTTGAAATGGAACATTCTGAAGTTGACTTGGAAAAGTTGAAGTCAATTTTGAAAAATCTTATTTTTTTTGGAAAATTAGGAATTTATTTGGATAATTCTGAATCTCACTTGCGAAACCTATATAAAGAAGTGTGAAATAAACGTTAAGTTATAGAATTGGTTTTGCCGAGCGCAACGCAACTCTATGATATGGCTTCACTGAAATAGCGTGTATAATTCGAACCGGATTCCGATTATGGAGTCTCAGGATTTCAAATAAAGGATGCAAAGGAAGTCTCAGGTTTTTACGTAAACTAGTTCGAGTACGGAAGTCTCGTCTTTGATTGAATTGCTTTGCATGACGGATCGTGTCACTTGTAAACCATGTTTTTCTCTGCGCAAAACTCCCCATAAGTAGATGACATTTCCTTCGGAATGGTTTTAGGAGTTTTTCCTTGGTTGTCGGATTGACTTTTGTGATCAACCTGAATAACTAAACGATACTCCTGGAACTGGTATGGGCATTGGAGCTACGTGTTTTTGAAGTACGTTGGTAGTCTAGAGGTAGTTCTTTGTGGGCGATATTTTGGTATTGTTTTTGAAAATTCTAGGGGTACCTGTTGGGATGATTGAATATAGTAGTGGCGAAAGTGAAGGTCTTTGCGAGACTCCCGCTTCTATTAGTCGTTCGCGAGATATTTGGACTTCAATTTTGACTTTGCTATTGTTTAAGAATGACTCGATTATGTGGAGTAATGCAGGAAGGATGTTGAACTTCAGTAGCTTCGATATGAGTCATGTGTGCACGACTTTATCAAAGGCTTTGTAGACGTCGAACATTATTAAGACCGTTGATTTTCACTTTTTAGTCTCTCGCGAATATGTTGGAGTACTTCTTAATAATCGTAGTTCACAAAAATTTATCGGTCTGAATTGTTCATTTGTTGTTTTAGTTCAGATATAATATCGTAGAGCCATCAATCTCTGCTTCAGGAGAAAAGCAAGATTTTTGCCTGATTTTGGAATAACTGTGATGATTGACAGTTTCGAATCTTTTGAATATGTTCGGAGGCGGAAAAGAGCGTTGATGATTTGGGTAACACTTCCTAGCATGTATTTGAGACATTCGTTACTTATTGTGTCCCATCCAAGAGGCCTTAAGGCGGTTTATCATGTCTTTTTGTTTGTAATTGAAAATTCAATGTTTCATTTGAGCTGCTCTTATTTTGAATGGAAGTTTCTTCATTTTGTCCTGAGTCTTCGTTCGAGAAGGTGTTTTCTTTAAGTTGTAAAGAGGTGTTTGACCTTCTTTACAGAACTCCAGGCCGTTTTGTCCATGAATGGTTTGTATACGCTTCCTTGATCAATGAACAATGTGCCTCCAATTTTCGTTTCAACTGATCAAGATGCTGACGATCCAGTCGGTGTATTCTTTTAGTCTGGCGACTACAAGAATATGTTTCGTCTCTTTCATCTTTGTGCTAAGAAGGGTGGTTCGAGGTGCTGGGAATAACTTGCTTGGTATCCCCCAGTTTCCTGTAGATCTCCAGGCCTAATTTCTTTTGCTTCCTCCTCAACAGCAGATCCAAGAAAGATAACTGATTTTTTGACCACGAAGTGGGGTCGGCTCGCCTTGATCTGTTGCGCCATTTTGCTCGATCAATGATCTGATCTGGATGTAGTCGCGAGGCTTTCAAATTATCATCTAGCATATCAAGCTAGCGTTGTTTCCGTCAATCTTGGCAAGTGAATGTTGGTTAGTGCGAATCACGTGACCATATAATTGAAGGTGCCCCTCTTCCAAGTTTTTCAGGATCGGTGTTGCACCATTGGTCCAGGGTAACATCTTCGTCTTCATTACGGCGAAGCGCTTGTTATTGTATTGTATAGTAGAGCAACACTCAGAACATTGAGGGCTACAGGGATGACGACACTGCGATACATTTTGGATATGACACAAAGAATCACGAAGATCACAAAGAACGCCAGTTGCGGAACGCCACTTCAGTGCACCATTGGCTGATAGCATTGATTCTAGATATTTGAATCGTGCAGTTCTGGGCAGATAACTACATGGTCGTTGCAAGCAAGCCGGACACAGCACATAATCGCACACATCGATCATTTGTTGAAAATCATTTCTGAATCAGATTTGTTTCCGCTGAAATAGCGCTTGAAATCTGACCCACGGTTTTTAATTCTCTGATGATACATCGACTTTTAAAGTGGTGGAACCAAACAATTTTTGTTTCCGGACCAATACAAAGAAAAGTGAAAAAATTGAAAATATGTTTAATATCATACTGAAGTATGTGCAACTATCTCTTCTTTCTCAAAAGTTCGCACATCCACGTGTGTCAGTTACGTCTGAATAGTCCGCATTTGACCGGCGACCGTAACGTGGATGGGATACAATTGCCTGGCAGTTTTGACTGTTCTGGCGGAAATTGATCGAATGGAAAATGGTGATCCGGCGTAACTGACAGCCTGAACTGATGCAGGACTTAAGAGATAACGTGAGATTAATGGCCCAAAATAGACATGAAAGCCAGAGGTCCAGAGGTATTGTGGAAACCCTATATTCAAGTTAAGGGTGAAACAAGAGAAAGAACAGCTTTGACAATTTATTCCGAAAGAGCATTTTAAAATAATAAATAATAATTTTGGACCTTTTTTTTATCCTAAATCCTTTATTTTATCCTAAACAAATATTCAACCTATTCTAGAACTATACTGGAACAAACATTCATTTAAGGCCAAGTATCTGGGAGTACAAAATTCGACTGGAAGATACATTTCTAGCATATTACAAATAAAAACCAGCCCTCTTTCCGACTAGAAACATGAGATTTAAAACTGCACATGGTGTAGTGGATATATCACCTCATAGTAAGACCCATGCTTATCTAGGGAGCCTTAGTATGGGGGCCGAAATTGCGATTCAGGGAAGCTGCAAAAGACTTATCCCAGTTCCAATGACTCGCCTGTCTTCGCATAACGGCTACCATAAAATGTACACACAATTTTCCCAGGAAATGTCCTTGCAAATGCCACTCTTTTGCCTTATAACAAAGGCAAAAGTACATACAGGCTTAGATAGAGGGTGGACTCCTGCGGCTGTTAAACAGATGATGTTTGTTAAGTTTCCAGGCCTGGCGAGAAGGGGTGGAAAGGAGGGGATTTCCCCGGATCTGTAGTTCTTGGCGGCTCGGAGTGGAACTTTCTACGGAAAAAGATGATAATAGGGGAGCTCACATAATTCTCATATCAGACCCGCATAATTTTCACTCCAGGCCCTGTCACTTTGCACAATCTTCACCTCGAGCCGTACTTTTTCATGACGACTTTGACGACATTACAAATCAAACTCTGGAAATGGTCAATGATTTCATGACACCGAAGTTCTGTTCAAAAACGAGACTTCAATTGTTATTTTCTTGGAAAGAATTCTTGAGAATTAAACTTTTGCAAAAGCAGTGAGAACAAAGAGGATTAATAGAGCAAAAAAGTCAAATCTGTACTAATTTAATACAAATAATCTAATCATGCGATAATAGGTTAAATAAGGTTACGAATAGTAAGAAAAAGTATCAGGTGGTATATTTGGCAGAGGCTTCTTTCGCGATTAGTGCTTAATACTTCAACTAACAATTTTTTCCATTTACTAAACTCTATATGATATCATACATTTCAAGATTGCTGATATTGACAGTTGGTTAAAATATATTTCCGTTGAAAAGATTAATAACACAAACGATTGCAAATTCAATTCGTGGAATTGTATCATGACCATAGGACTTTGATCTTAGGGTTTCTATGCATCATTCTTTAACAATTATGCAATCAACGTCACAAACATTTATTAACTCTGATAATTACAAGTGTGTATTCGAAAAGAGTCTGGACTTTGACCGCCCCCCTAACTGACTATCGAAAAGTGACGTGTATGTGTACAAAACCGCCGTAAATACTGGTCTATTGCCGCTGATTAAGTTCACATTTTCTGACTTGCAATAATCACTCTTACTCCCATACATAGAAACCATGTGTATGATGTATTCCATTTCCGTCTTAGCTTGCTTACTTTTCAGATTTGAAGCTTCTTTCCATTAATGTACTTTTTCATTTAAGCATTTTTTAGGTAAATTAGCTAAGACATACGAATATACGGCCATCCGTGGCAAAATGTATCTTCTGCTTCTATATTTACGAGTATACGCTGTAAAAACCAAGTATTAACGAGAACCAGTTGTCGAAATTTACGTCTGTATTTTTATTCTACTCAATTTATCACAATTATGAGAGTAACAATCAGATAAGTACTGGTAAAAATAAGATATTACGCTAGACCACTCAGAGATCTACTTCTTAAGGTAAAAATAACTCTAGATGTTTAGTGAAATATTTTTTTTTATTCGCGGTTATATCTGTATGAGGGAAAAATCCACGTAAGAAATGAACCACGCTAATACAATACCACTGTGGTCGTGATAGTAAGTAGATATAAACATTACCTGCGATCAAAATAATAGCTTATTGAGGAAACTTCATCTAGTCATTCTGACGTCTGAATTTTTGTTGATAAATTTATTAAAAAAAAATTGAAAATACACCTGCTCGTAGGTTATCCCCTGGGAGCTTTTTCAGCAGTCAAGATAACCGCAACAAAATCTGATTCGGTGACTATTGTTTGATAAATGTTTTTAAGGTAGTCGTATGCTGATACAAAAGATTTATGACGTTCATTATCTTACAATTATCTACCTAAGTGGCAGCATTGAATGGGCCGATTCCCGCAAAAAATTGGTTAAAGTCCACGCTCTATTGATAGCTATACTAGAGTATTCTGGTTATATTTCATCGATTATAATCTGTGATAAAGCCTGAAAGTCAGTAAATGATGGCGCCATATCCTGTTATGATTAATTTTTGTCACATCCTGTTACTGCACATGATTTTGGATTGACTTCAATCAGAAATATCTCTCAAGAGTGTTTCTGGCATTAGTTAGTTTCTTACCTTTGAACATTTTAAGGTTACAATACATAAGATATCCTGAACTAACATTGTCATGTATTACGGAAGAGCAACTTCGGGAAATCTGCGGATGTACTGGGGATTGGACGGAATTCCGAACAAGGCTCTGAAAGTGGCGGTCAAGGCCAGACCAAAGTGGTTCGCAAGCACATTCGAATCGTGCATGGCGGAAGGAGTATTTCCCGTCCAATGGAAGAGGCAGAGGCTGGTGTTGCTACCGAAGCCCTCTTCATATCGCCCTATTTGTCTCTTAGACACCATGGGGAAGATGTTGGAGAGAGTGGTATACAACAGGCTACTTCCGTTCATCGAGCTTGCGGGTGGTCTTTCAGAGCGGCACTATGGATTTCGGTGAGCCCGTTCTACGGTCGATGCAGTAGCAGAGGTCGTGGAATTGGCTCGAAATGCAATGACCATGGGAAAATGCTGTGCTCTGGTGACGCTAGAAGTCAAATATGCTTTTAACTCAGCCAACTGGGGCTGGATTAAAGGCGTTTTGGCAAAACTGGGTGTTCCTAGCTACTAGACCCGGCTAATCGAGAGTTACTTTCGGGCAGACTTCTCAGGTACGAGACGGACGACGGGCCGAAGAAATGCATTGTGACAGCAGGTGTGTCTCAAGGTTCTGTATTGGGACCACCTCTGTGGAACATAATGTACGACGGAGTGCTTGGTCTACGCCTGCCGGAGGAGGCAGGCTGATTGGTTTTGTGGACGACCTGGCGGGAGGTGCAATTGCAAAACATCCCGAGGATGTGGAGCTTTATGCAAATGAACCCATTTATACAAACAAGTCATGGTTACGAATGGCCAAACTAGACCTGGCGGACGAAAAGACGGAGGCGGTCCTCATTACCAACCGTAGGAAGAACAACACGGTTAACATCCGGGTTGGTAATCGTGAGGTCGTCTCAAAATCAATTGTCAAATACCTGGGGGTGATGATAGATGCCAAGCTGACTTTCAAGGGACACATGAATTATGCGCGAGAGAAGGCAGCAAATGTTAGCTCATCCCTTGCAAGAATGAGTGGTGAAGTCGATCCTGCTTTATGCGGCTGTAAACCGGAGAAAGATAAGTTCGGCATGCCGGCCAATTGCGCAAGGGTGTGCAGCGCATTTAGGACGGCGTCGACGGAGGGAGTGTGTGTGATCGCGGGAATGATCCCTATAGATCTTCTAGCGAGCGAGGCACACTGGCTCTACGAAAAACGGAAAGCAAATCCAGCCGAGGTGAATGCGAATTTCCGAAAAGCCATCAGGAGGGAATTGTGTGGCAAGTGGCAACAATGGTGGAATAACTCCGACAAGGGTCGGTGGACGCATATATTGATCCCGTGTATCGAGAAATGGGTCGACCGAAAGCACACAGATTCTCCCACAGTAAAGGTTGTTCAAAGAGTGCCAAAAAAGGTCGACGATGAACCCCTAGTGGTTGTCTATCAACCTCTCCAACTGACATAACTGTGACCAGCAGTTGAGCCTCCAATTGAAAGCATAAACTCTAAACATGGCTATAATAACCGTTTATTACATTTTAGTTGAAAATTTTAAAAAAGAAGAAAATGAGCACCGAACTATTGTTCTTCAATCACAGTTGATTATCTTCTTTAACTTCAAAACATATTGTCCACCACGAATTGGTACCTACTGGAACTACTACAGCCTTCCACTTTCACTAATTACTCAAAAAACTGAAAAAGCATCGCGCAGTGCGAATGTAACATCCTAGAATCATAAAATGCTAGCGTAGCATGCGCTACAAAGCATAATCCTGCCAAGTTTGGTAGAAATCGTAATATTACTAATGAAGATACAATAGGTCAAAGTTGGTGTTTCTGTACAAATTTGCTGCAATATAAATCTTTTAATATCACTATCACACTAAAGTGAATAGATTGACATGACATATGCCTAAGGGTTATGATTTTTTGACATTTTTTTCAAATCTAGGATTTCCTGTGCTTGGAGTTGATGAACTTTTGTCGAATTATTACATTTCTGGTGTTATTTTTGTTCGTTTTAAAAAAATCTCCCGCGCATAATATTATTTCATTTGCAAGGGGTTTTCATAGCAATGCGAATATCAAAAAACTGCAGCCATTTATGTGTTTATAGGTTGTAAGTACTAACAAAATTTAGTAATTTTATTTGTTGGATATGTGCCCAAGAAATGACGTCGGCATCAAATTGTATCTATAAAATGCATTAATACATCTGCCATTACTTGTTTGAGAAACTACAAACTATCAAGTAAATTGAAAAAAAAAAACAAATGAACGAAGTCATAGGTATTTATCATATCTTGTATCCTTCCTTGTTAAAACATGTCATTTAGCAATAAGCAGTCTAGTTCAAACGTGGAATCGGTAAGGAAAATATGGAAAAGGACAACAACTACGAAGCGCCGTCCCATGGTTCCAGAGATGAAAAAATATATGGATGAAGGAATGGCCAAATTGCTTTTAAATAGAGACATCGTTAGACGATTTTAGGTGTGTATGATGGACTTGCAGGACAACATAAAAGAAGTAAGAATTGTTGAAGCTTTGTGAAAAACTAAATTTCCCTACTCTCTCAATGCAATAAGTTTCTGTAAAGGTTCGCAAGCTAATTACAGGAAACAAAGGAGTGAACAGTGTGAAAAAAAATCTAAAAAATCCTTCTGGTATTACAAAAGCGAAAAGGATTTGGTTAAGTAAGAAAGACAAGGACCTTTACTGGGAGCAAGTTGAATCAAGGATTTGGCGTCAAGCCAGATACCATCATCAAGAAGCTAGGGTTGGAGAGATGACTTTCAGTTCCTTTTTGAACTCTATCAAGGTTATCATTTACTACCAGAGGTAAAAAATACCTCCTCTGATCAAGTGGAAAAAGCTGGCCTCTCATCATAGAACTAGATGGAATCCACGAGTAATATTTGCAATGATTGCTCATTTTCTATTTCCACAAGGAGAATTCCTCCCAAATTTCCTTGTGAATTTACAACAACTGTCTGGGAAAAAGCAGGATTTTCAAATTAGCACTATTCAGAGCTGCTATTACCAAATTAAATTGGGCAAAGGTTTGGAAGTCTTTTACCACTCATTGGGCAAAGGAACATGCTGTGCTCGATGTGCCTGGTTTAAATATGATGGCTGAGCAAGCTGTAAAATTAATGGGAGAGTTTTCATAAGCAATGAAAATATTGAAAATATTTTTAAAATTACAAATTTCAGTTATTTTTTTTAGTTTTATACAAAAGTTCATCGTTTGCCACCTCAGGCATTTGAATCTAAAAAATCGTAACCCTAATATGCATATACAATACGATCGAGATGTGGATGGGGAAAATGTACACTCAAATATTTTCATGTAAGAAATTCACAAAAGCGTCTAGCTTCCGGTTTCCAGGCTTGTTTTTATTTTGGTCATTTTACTTATCATTGTTTCACCAATTTATACTATCCTCACCGAAACGGAATGTCTGAAAATGAGCTCATCTTTCAGGAATTCAAGATTCCGCGATGAAATATACAAAGTACTAATAAAGAAACCTACCAGCTGTAGCACTAAATATTAAATAACTTAAGCGTGCACAAATGGCACTGTTATTTTATAAAAGTTTATTCTATAAAGTTCGAAAGGTCAGTCATGAATTCTACTAATTTTGTGAAAAACAAGTCTAGGGCTACAATTTGGAAAAGAACGAATAAACAATATTCTATCCGAATTTTGTTTAGAGTGCTTTAAATATTACCTAATAGTCGTTATCTAAATCGTTGACCCCTACTTTCCGCAAATTGATTGACAAATCGTTGTTTTATGTGCCACGATAATTAGGTAAAATGATACCTAATTATAAGAAAATATTTTTCTTGAAACAAAAAGCTTGAAATGTGAGTCTTAAATTGCAAATTGCTAGTTATTTATATATATATAATATTTTTATACATTTTTAGGATTCAATTTGGTCATTTTATATAAAAAATATTTGTTGATTTGAGCGTTTGTAGGAAATGCGAATCACAGGCAAATCGTTTCGGCGATAAATACAGATTATCAACCCAAAAAATTGATATTGTTTGGGTACTCGTTGAGGGAATCGAATAATAGTATAGAAAACTAAAAGAAATTTCTAGAACTCCTAAGTTCCCCTTTTTTGATTCATCCTTAAAAATGACTCCAAAAAGGTATCCTCTAAGTTTCTTTTATTTTGAGCAAAAAAATCACAGAACAAGATCAAATATAAAAGGTCAACTACTCGAAGTTATTCAGAATTTTTTCTTTTAATGAATGAAATCAAATGAAAGATTTGCCACAAGGACAACGATGAATCGATAAAGACCGGTTTGTGAACTTTCGGAGCAATGGCCAAACCCATGGATGAAATATGCGAACATTGGATTGAATAACAAGCAATACGTTTTATCAAACACTTATTGGCGAGATAAGTGTAATAAAGAAGGTTGCCACAATTAAGATGCAAAGATTCTCTACAATTAAAAATTTATTGCTAACAATTCCCGACTTAAAACTGTTTTATTTTAATGCAAATGTAGCTTACTTGAATTCAAATGGACAGAATAACAATACTGTAAAACGTTCTGAGGAAAAAGCATATGGCTCGTGGAATATCGATATGTAGTATATATTGTTTCCGTTGTCATTGTGTCAACCAAACCTACGCACCATTGTTGCCGGTTTACCGGAATGTGTCCCAGCTCCCTCCAGATGATGCGACCCTGGCGAACTCGCAATGAGCTTCTATTTGCTCTGGGATTTTATAGCGATGCAGTACGTGACGTCTGGGGCTATGTGCTACTCTGATAATACCTATTAGTTTCTCCACCCCTTCCTCTCTTTCGTAATGCTCTATAGGTATATTGTTGTCAAATCGTTGTAAATCGTTACACCTGCTACCCTTAAGAGCGCAATGGTAAATTTTAATGCATCTGCCGTCCGGTTAGCAAGAAAGTCGAACGACAGCAGGCTGATGTAGGCGGTCGGTGTTGGTGTTGGTAGGTTAAACCTCTCCAACTTCGTGTAAAACAGCCTCCTAAATCTACTGCATTGTGGTTTATCTGGTCACACCTGCCAGAGAATAATGGCACAATGCCACAAAACGAGAGAGAGAGGAGCGCTTTCCAGGGTTCCACGTTAGATTTCTCGCTCAACTTGAAGCGTACTGGGGACCCTCGATACCATTCCGAGGAGCGCACAGTCCAAAAACCAATTCATGTCCTTGTTGCTTATCCACAAAGTTTTAGCCTTTTTAGTTGCCTTTTACAACAGGCAGAGAATACTTTCAATGAATTGTTGATTCCCAACCCAAAGAAGGATCACTACCTCAGTGCGTTAGAAGATGGGTTAAGCTGATAGTGGATACTGTTAATAATACACGAAACGTTTCCACTTATTCCGCTGCGGCCTGCGGCAATCCGATTATGTTGAGTTAACCGACTTCGTTTTGAAATTCGTCAGCAAAACGGTTCTTGAATAGATCGAAATAATAGATAGAAGAATTTGAAGTTAATTTTGGGAAGATTTTGACTCGGACCAGGATTAGGACACAATACTTAAGGATTCATATATCATGTACCGGTTTTTAAAAATTGTATATATTTATCTCCAACTCTTATGAGCTTCATTTGACAAAGCAGTAAGCAAAGTAAATGGAATGAATATCCAGGAGTGTAATAAATTCAAATGTTATCTTCAAATTTATCAGGTCCGGAAATTCTATTTTAACTGAGTTGCTCATCCTTAAACAATGAACTTTACACTCTATTTTCCCACAATCGAATGATGTTACCTATACCCAATGTTATAGTATTCAAATATATAACAGTTGATTGATTTATGAAATGTGCTAACAGCAACCATAACCATACTAAACTGAATCATACCCGGATTTAGCTCAACAGATTGTTGATCATGCTATTATAACTATATCGCAAAACACGCCCCCTTTATTGAACCCCTTATCGATTTCACTCAATCCCAAATAAAATTTAATACAACTTTTTTTTTCAAAATAAAAATTTGATAAAGTTTGATAGTGACATGTCCAAGGAACCTAGCTCAATTAAAAAAAATGTTTATATTTATTCCATTATATGATTTTTTTTATAGAATCAAGAACTAATCTTTGGAAACAACGACAAAAAACGTTTTGATTCAACTCTAAGTATGAATCTAATATTTATTTATTTCGACTATTATATTTAAATATACTATTTGATTGCGGTATTTCGCAGCAAGATTGGAATCAGGATGAATTGGACTTCCAACACGGGTAATAAGTCAAGGAGAGGGAAAAATAATTGTCTTTCCATGAAAACGAATAATAATTTCATTTGATAGCTACAAAATCTTAGCAGAAATGTCAACACCTTCTAAACTGATTTTGTTTTCATTGAATTAACTTATAAAGAAGAGCATGCGACTGTCATTTTATCATATTTATCAGTCTTCTGTTTATCAACCTCCCATGATTTGCCAATGTTGAAGAAAGCCACGCACTTCAAAATTAAATATAATAATCAACTAGGAGAAAAAATTATCTTTCAGCCTTTCTTATCGCTCTAATGGCAATAAAACGTGCATGTGTTCATTTCTAATGATAAAGATTTGCAAAGCAACAAATCAAATATTTATATGTGGTGTGTAAATAATAAGTCCAGAGAATTTATTGTATATAATATTTCCAGTTAAGAAAAAGACCATAATATACAAATGGAAGCACTTATTTATTCCTAAAAAGCGGTTACCTTGGAATTAAATGAAATTGTGATAGCTAGATCCCCACCGAATTTAATTGATGGGCTGGGGGTAGCGTTTTTAGTAGATGTTTAATAATTAAAAATATATAAACACGTAAAATACATATGTAGGAAATTTCAACAATATAAAATAAAATAATGATCGCTATAAAGATAATCAGATATTTTTTAACGTGAAAGTGGAAAATTATGGTAGCAAAACACAATTAGAAGTATAACCACCGCAGAGTTATTCATTATCTCACTTTATGTTTGTCATGACATTTTTATAATACTTTAAAAGTGATTGCATTGTTGATTGTAAGCGAATGTCTGAGCAAGAGATGAGATATGTATATGTATCTTTTTCAAATATTCAGAGTTCAAAAATAAGCAGAGATTCTTTTTACTGTACCCCGTCTCTTTTTTTGGAAGAAATTTTTTCTTAGGAGTTACTTGGGTGAAATTAATTTAAATTTAAATAGTCACTTTTATACAAGAACGTTGTTGATTATGAATCTAAGGATGTTTTAGCGTAATTTAAGGCAATAAAAAAATTTTCAAACGGATATAACCCTTTGAAAATTACTGACAGCGATTGCTTCATTTATCCTGAGCTGATTTCTTCCACAATCTATACACTTACTTTTCTAATGCTATATCTTTGACAGATATGTTGCCATGACATGCCGTCAAATTCAAATAGAAGAACATCATAGAATGGATGAGGGATCAGTGCAACGTTTATAGGACTTTCATTGGTATCAAATCCACAATTTAGAGCAATTTTCTTTAATGCATAATCCTTCTAATCACTTATTGGCTGGGTCAACAGGACCCGATATGTCCAGGGCGGGGGCAACTGACGGCTGCCCTGGGAGCAGCGTGACGGAAAGTGGTAACAGATAGAAATTATATAATCGCAAACACGGCAAGGATGCGAATTATATCCAGCTTTGAACCGCCAGTACTTAAAATTTACGTCAGGCTAAAGCTAAATTTTTTGTTTGGGATATGAGGGAGGGCAGAGGTGAGGCAGTATCTAACGAGTTACACTATATTTAAATATAATACTCGAAATAAATAATTATTAGATTCATACTTAGAGTTGAATCAAAACGTTTTTTATCGTTGTTTCCAAAGATTAGTTCTTGATTCTATAAAAAAATCATATAATGGAATAAATATAAACATTTTTTTATTTGAGCTATGTTCCTTGGACATGCCACTATTAAACTTTATCAAATTTTTATTTTGTGAAAAAAGTTGTATTAAATTTTATTTGAAATTGAGTGAAATCGATAAGGGGTTCAATAAAGGGGGCGTGTTTTGCGATATAGTTATAATAGCATGATCAACAATCTGTTGAGCTAAATCCGGGTATGATTCAGTTTAGTATGGTTATGGTTGTTGTTAGCACATTTCATAAATCAATCAAATGTTATATATTTGAATACTAGAATATTGGTTATAGGAAACACCATTCGATTGTGGGAAAATAAAGTGTAAAGTTCATTGTTTAAGGATGAGCAACTCAGGTAAAATAGAATTTCCGGAGTTGATAAATTTGAAGATATCATTTGAATTTATAACATTCCTGGATATTCGTTTCATTTACTTTGCTTACTGCTTTGCCAAATGGGCCTCATAAAAATAGGAGATAAATAGATATAATTTTTAAAAAACCGGTACACGATATATGAACCCTTAAGTAGTGTATCCTAATTCTGGTCTGAGTCAAAATCTTCCCAAAGTTACTTCAAATTCTTCTATCTATTATTAATAGTATCCACTTTCAACTTAACTCATCTCCTAACTTACTGAGGTAGTGATCTTTCTTTGAGTTGGGAATCATTGAAAACCAGGCTAAAGCTAAACTTTTTGTTTGGGATATGAGGGATCTCTGGGAGGGGCCCGGTCCAACATCGAGTAGATGTGGACTAAGGTTCCCTCATATCCCAAACTTGAGAGGCAGAGGTGAGGCAGTATCTGATGAGTTGCCTCTGGACGAAACCATTAGCCATTCTTTCTAATCTGTAATAGATTTCATTAAAAAATTTCGAAAGTTTGCACTTTCGATACATACTTCATCATCATCAACGGCGCGACAACCAGTATCTGCTTAAACAGGGTCTGCCTCGTTTTCTTTTTCTACCATAGATATTGCGCTTATAAACTTTCCAGGCTGGATCATCCTCATCCATACGAGTTAGGTGACCCGCCCACCGCAACCTGTTGAGACCGATTTTATCTACAACTAAACGGTCGTGGTATCGCTCATATATTTCGTCGTTATGGAGACTACGGAATCGTTCATCCTCATGTAGGGGGCCAAAGGTTTTTCAGAGGATTCTTCTCTCGAATGCAGTCAAGAGTTCGCAATTTTCCTTGCTAAGAACCCAAGTCTCCGAGGAATTCATGAGGAACCTATAGTGAGAAGTTTCGAGCGAAACAATTTTTGTAAGCTGAAATAGGCTCTGTTGGCAGACAACAACCATGCGCGGATTTCATTGTCATAGCTGTTATCCTTTGTGATTTTCGACCCTAGATAGGAGAAATTATCAACGGTCTCAAAGTTGTAGTCTCCTATCTTCATTGTTGTCGTTCTTCTTCCCATAATATCAATAACGTCAACGTAGGCCAATAGTTGGGTGGACTTGAAGAGGATGGTGCCTCTTGCATTGACATCTGCATCGCGAATCTTTCTCCAGGGCCAGATTAAAGAGGACGCATGATAGGGCATCCCCTTTTAATCAAACTGTGATTTGTTATCTTGTTGCCGTGCGTCTTCCCTTTAAGAATTCGAAGGGTCTAGCGACGAGTAACGCGAAAGTACCAATTGTCGCAATCACTTCAATGAGATCGGTATTATCTTCGAATAAACTGCACTTTATTATTTTTTTCTTAGTCGAAATCAGCTAAACTACGCTTCGTGCATTCTCCACGACGGCTGGAGCAGAAGAGACCGATTGGTTTTCCATGCGATCCCTTTGTCTCCAACCAACGGAACTTTTTCACCACTGGCTGTCCCCTCTCGTGGCGAATTTTAAAAAACCACGGAAGGCGCCAGCGGCGTCATCTATCCACTCACATTAACAATATTTGAAATAAATTTCGAATGTTGCTAACCCTGCTGCGCCACACCCTTGTCTTAGACCGTTGTTGATGTTGAATGGTCTCGAGAGTGATTCTTCTGCTTTTATCTGACCTCGCACATTGGTCAAGGCTAGCTTAGGCAGTCTTATTAATTTGCTTTATACTTCATAATATTTATATACGATTACCAATAACAACTGAACAAGACATGGCGCATAAGCCACAACTACGAACAATCGCCGCTAGTTCCTCGTATAACTTTTCGAAAACCTTGCCTTTTTCCTCCATTGTTATTTGCGGGAACAACTCAGTAATTACCTCCACCGACGAAGTTTTCCTTTACGGATCATGTTGGGCTAGAGTATTCTGATGATTTAGCGCTGCTTAAGTTTTGGGCAACAGTGAGTTTAACGCTCTGTCCATTATGGAGATAGGGAGACTGATATGACTCCGTGAGACTGAGATGTGTTGCTATTTATCTCAGTCTGGCTCTCTTTACTTTATTTTCCAAATTCAGAACCATCTTACCAAGGTCAATAACGGTGAGAGTGCAAGCATATGTCATCAGGGTAATTATGATATTTGAGGAAGCATTTCATGGTTCATTGGAGTCCACGTCCTCCGGCAAAAGCAGTACGGAGAGCGTCATTGGCATTAAGAAAAATATGAGTAGATGCAACTCTGGCAGACTCCATTTTGGACTTCAAACTCCAACTTTGAATAAGCTGATTGGGAGTGCTAAGCAGATTCTGATTTCCTTTTGGTCTCGGCATCGATACTCAATAAAAGAGGTCCTAAGCTACTACTACCTTTTTAGTTGATACAAGAACACACAGTGCACAAAACTCATTCAGAAACATATGATGCCATTTGTAATTTGTTAAAAAAATACAACATTGAACTAACTTGACCTTCTGTGTTGTGCTCGTTACAATTTGAAATTAACTTGGCTATGTGACTAAGACACATTTGTCCTCTTCTTTTTCTGCTTTAATTTTTTCTCGTTCGATAACTTGGCCCTATCGTCTGGATCGGGATCGCCCTCCCTCTTGATTCTCGATATGGTTGAAAAAAAAAATTAATATTTTATGGCCAGTATGTAATGTGATGAACTGCCCAAGGAGCACACGAAGCGGTAAAATATTCGAATATGAACATCAATGTGATGATGACTAGAAAAGACTATATCGTATTTCGATAAACAAAAATCAACATTTTTTCCAAATATTTTTCCAATTGTTATGCTTTTTATTTGAAAGTACTGAACATATTTTTGTCACCCTTACTATAAAATATTCTTTACATAAAAAAAGGTTGGGACGGTTGAATTAATGTGTTTATTGAAATTTCTTGTTTTCTCTACGTTGCGATCAAATCACCGTCAACTTATTTAAAACAAGTCATAGGCTTTGGTGTACAGCTAAAGCAATTGAATACTTCATCTTCAACCCCGACACGCATTTAGAGCTCAGCTCAGGTTTAGTATCATGGAACAGCTTCAGCTCTGTCTAAAGGGGCTAAAAGGTAACACATTCTTCCATCTTCCATCCTAACTATGAATTCTTCCATTTCATTGCCAAGATCGTAGAAATGATGTAAGGTAGATTTTTTTACCATTTGACCAAGTTCAAGTAAGTCAGGCAAATAAAACATAAACACAGATACCTTAAATGAAGGAATGCCAAAGAAAATGTACAAAAAGTATCTAATTCTGGAATGTTCTTTAACTATTGAATTGACTTATAACCGGGTTGCTAGGAGCCGGAAAAAAACGAACTAGAAGGAAAAAACGCATCGAACAGAGAAATCTGTGAACGCTAATATGACCCCAAAGAAGGGAAGAAGGAAATCCGAAATAAAGACCAATGAATATAAAAAGGCGATATGAAGACTACAAGAGCGTAATAATAATTACAATATACAAAACGATATTCCCTACCCAAAACTATTACAAATTACGGGGAAAAGCATTATTAAAACATCCGATACCTGAGTAAAAATCACATCCTAAAGGAATTTTCGCAAATTCGCAATTGACGCCCGGCAAAACCTTCCTTTTAGATTTTTTTTTATCAATAAAATAATGTAATCTTTTCAATCTTTTTATATATGCATTATTCTTGATTTCTTGAAATATAATACAACATTTCTGAAATTGAGAACGCGGAAACTCAATTTGCGGAACAAAAGATAGTTACTATTTTTGAGCAGATACTGAGGTATTGGAAGCAATAGATCCTTGAATAAACGACTACATTTTAACGCTACGTACTGAAACCATAAAGAAAAACGTAACTTTCTCTTGCAGAGCGCCTTATAGAGTAGCCACGATTCTCCAGTATCCATTGTGCTGTTCTCTTTAAACAAGCCACAAATACCCATAATTGAGATCAAACCCAGGCCACGAGACTGCTATCGTTAAGCTGGCATTTCAACCAAATCAGATCATTTCAGAGCAAATTTCTCGACATATGATTATTTGCATGTCGGAAACCAGTTATTGGTAAAAGAAAAGGAGTTTGGAGTTAAATTCTAGCAAGGGGATTCGGAAAATGCCTTGATTTTGTGAAATTTGAGACAACTCTAAAGCTAGGAGTTGTGGCAAGATTAATCTAATTCCGCTCGAACCAATTAATCAACTCACCACGCTAATACAGCACCCTCTTTGTTATTCACTACCAATATCTCGCCAATTCAAACTACATATACCACCATTGTAATAGTAAATGACGTAAGAATCAAAGTTCAACGAGTTGGCTTCTCTATGCTTGTATAACCCACCCTCTAATCATAGTTAAACTCCGGTGACTCCTGTTCCAATCAGCTGTCGGATGTCATTCCGCGATAGAAGCAATAATCGATTGCGCAACATTCCAATTTGAACCTAAGTCCTAGAACGTATTAGAGCATGTAATATCGAAACCATATCAGTATGATAGGGGACAATATGATCGGCATTGCGCTTACCCGTTATTATTACACGAAATCCATTCAGGTACTCTTGCACGCTGAGTTGATTGATAACCGACATTCAACCAACGATATGGAATGCTCCATGTTTTCTACAGAATACGTCCCTTACCTTTGCATCAGAAAAATTCGCCTGGGGGCATTTAATTATTTCAATGTTCTCGTCGAAAATTCTACCACCAAGCCACTTCGATTCTTAATAATCGCAATAAATTCGCTATCAAGGTATCAGCTCCGTTGTTCTCTATCGTCAAAACAACATTATTAAACGAACATACCGAAAGATAAGACATGTTTTGCTACCACTGCGATCAATTTAAACATTATCAAGCATCCGTTATCAGAAGTTTATGAGGGGGCGAAACATTGTTTCCAAGTCATTACACGCCCGCACAACTAAAAAAATAATCAAATCTTCACAATTGCAAAAATTGTAGTTGCAAGACTTGAACAGATAACGGATATTGACTTAGCATCTTCATTTTTCCAATGTATCTAAATTTGAAATCTTGCAATCGTTAATCGAAAAAATCAATAGAAGAGGCAACAAGATTAGTACATATGTTGTGCTTATAGCCGATACGTTTGTGTAGTCAATGCTGATATTTCTGGATTGGATATTCATTGCTAGCCACATCGGCAGAAGTCTAATTGCCTTAGAATTAACTTGACCTTGAGGTACGTTGATTTTAAGTGGCAATGTGGTGTGATTGTATTGAATAAATTTACATGAATGCAAAAGTTGGCACGAGATACCTAGCCTCATACTTGTTCTTTTGTACTAAGTAACATTAAAAGGCTAGGCAAAATGTGTAATTTAGAATTGCATTCATAAGAGATTATCTAAAGCTTGTCTTCCTGGGTCTGTGAGGGTTAAGTGGATATAAGTTGTACTATTCTAATCTCTGCAAATTCGTGGAGGGGTAGTTTCTTGTTGAATCTAACATGTTTACGAGAAACACGAAGAAAGTAATCCAAAGAATAGTTGGTATGTTATATAGATAGACGCAAAACGGAACGGCAGATTCGAGCCCATCAATAACTAATGTAACGACATTCTCTTGCAAAAACCGTAATATACAACATAATAGATATTTTGACACATCATCAGAGGTACAACACCTAAGAAGGGACCCCATGTGCATCATACGTCATTCTATATGTATGTTACAATAAGGATGCTGTCGCCCTTAATGTCAAAAAGAATCGGCACCAAAAAAAAACCTAGTTCAAAACCAAACTGAATAAAACCAATTGCCTAAAAGAAACTAAAAGGAAGGATGCGACAGGATCCTGAAGGTCCAAGTTTTATTGAAGCTTCCGCGCTATTGATGACGATAATTCGCAAATTCAAAAAATTGTTGATAGTAACCATTCAATCAGAAATCATGGGATCGGGAAAACAATTATTGCAACAGATTAAATCAGACAAAAAAATAATTTTGATGGTATGTTACGAATCATTAGTGGAAAACTTGAACAATGCTACAAGCTGGCAACAGAAACGTCGTTTGTCAATGAAATGCTGGTCAGTGGTATGAGGGACAACCCAGAACTACTCAACTGGTTTTGGTTTTGAAGAAAAGAATGTACTATAATCCAAAATATTAATCTTATATCCCATCGTTATGTCATACATTACTCTCGCTCGTTTATAACACACTGATAGAGTTTAAATGATTCTTCCATACTAAAACTTAGAGAAGTGACCTAAACTTTGAAAATTTGTTCCAAAGAAGGATATAAGAAATGGAAGTCAAGATTAAAAAAAATATATATTTGAAATTGATTTTAAAGAAGAACAGTTATACACGTGCTTGAAGGGAACACTCCTTTCTAAGAAGTGCACCGTAACTGGAAAACTCTCTGTTAAAATTATGAAACTAGAACAGAAAACCGAACACTTATATTATTTCTTCATTTTTATTTTTACACTTATTCATCTCAAAAGCAAGCAAAAATTGACTAGAAAGCAGCCTAACTTGTTTATAGGTTTTGCAAGTCAAACTCAGAATTTCCCAAACTAACCCCGACTTTTCTAAGTCAATTTCAGAATTTTCGATTTCAAATTCCAAATTTTCCATTTCCAATTCGGATTTTTATTTTTGAAATATTTTATAAAGTTTTATAGCAACTTTGGGATTCTTTGAAAAAATCTGGGCAGCCCATCAATAATGCAGCCCATCAATAATGTTATGCTTGCGATCCGCTCGAAAAAAGAAGTTTAGAGAAAAGCATGTTTAAAGCTTTACAATGAATTGATATTCCCTTATCCCTCTTCTCCCCTGCTCAATTTTGGCGGCTGGCCTACCCACTTTCGCAGCATCAAACAATGAAATTTCAATTAATGTATCCTAAACATGACCTGGGACAGCGGCACTTGTGCAAAGGACGTCGAGGCATCTGGGAGAACACTTAATACCAGATGCAAAGCTGAAAAATCTGAAAATAGGGAACATACTAAAGTTCCTGACGGTTATAGGCCTGCTTGAGATACTATGATCAAAAGGTACACTATAACCAGTAAAAAGGGCACAATAGTTCTTTAAGGACGCGGTGCGACTTTCCCTTAACAAAATAATAATAATAATGTATGCGCTTCAAGGAATAGAATTCATAATAAAAATTTGGTCTGATTTGAACGTCCAAAATTTTTATTGTATATATAATATACAACATTAACATTTAATCTTTATATATGTAAATAGCAATACATGTATGGCAAAATTTCTGTAACTGTTTTGCTGTCTAAAGCCCCTTTAGAAGCTTTCGGTCAAACTATTGAGTTGAAGCTCTCATTGTGAGTATACCCATCAATGCAAATATTATGAATAATTAACATTTCTATCTTCAAGTGTCTCTAATTAAAAGCACTTGAACAATTCAGTGTGACTTGGCATCGGTGCACGCTGGCCTGATATAGTTTCGAACGAAGATCTTCGCCTGCGCACAGACCATTTACCATGTACATATTAATAAAAAATCGAAAGTGGTAATGGATAGGTCACACATTAAAGGCTATACCATGCAATAGAATCCATTATCTCAAAACGGCCGGCGAGGCGGTCGCGCTAGCACATGGCGCAGAACAGTAGAGAAGGAGTGCAAGCCTCTAGGGAAGTCTTGTGGTGAGTTGGAGCGCATTTCAATGAATCAAGAGTAAAATAAGAGTACTTAAAAAAGTTCTTCTTATAATTAGTACTAAATTACTCATCGTTTGTGAAAAAAAAAATTTTCGATTTTTTTAAATTCTAAACTCTTTGAACTTTACTTCATCATTATCATCATCAACGGGGCAGCAACCGGTATTCGGTCTAGGCCTGCCCTACGCCATTGTTCCATCTCAGGCAGGGCCTGCTTCGCCTTCGTTTTCTACCATAGATATTGTCCTTATAGACTTTTCGGACTGGATCATCCTCATCCATACGAATTAAGTGACCCGCCCATCGCAACCTATTGAGCCGAATTTTATCCACAACCTGACGGTGGTTTTTATTAGTACACAATATATGTTAAGGGAACTTTTCATAGCGAGAATTTTTTTTATGCAAAATTTGTTTATTCACTAATTTGATAGAATATAGTCTCAAAAATCATGCCTTAAAGACTTTCTTTGCGAAGACAAGCCAGGAAATTTGATACAAGTCACTACTAACAAGAAGACACTGCTGGACGTTTCAGATATGAAAGGTTTTGTGTATTTCTTATATAAAGACATTTGAGTGTGTGAAAGCATCCACTTTCGGATGCTAAAGAAACGACAACTTTGACCTATTATAGCTTTGTTAGTAATAGTGCGATGTCCACCAAACTTGGTAGGATCATGCTCTATGTTGTAGCCAACATTATTGCATATAAGCATTTCATCGTACTAGGATGAACTTAAGGGGGCTTAAGCCAATTACTAAAAATTATAGTAATATACCATTATTAACTTTATTTGAAGGGATATCGGTATGAAAGGTTCTTTGGAAACTTCCTGATTTTTTTACAGATTTTTCGGTTTGGTGGTTTCTGAGAATGGGCCAGTTAAATATATGATCACCCCTCGCACTCCCCACCTTTCCTACAAAAATCAAAACTAAGACCAGCTTCGGAAAGTACTAGTCGAGACCGTCCATTTGATACCCCTTTCGCATGTATGGGGACCTCCCCTTAAATTCGACGTAACAGGATGTAACTCACTGTATACGTGAGCGTTCACAGTTCCCACCTTTCTACCAAATTTGGTGTCAATGGCTATAACCGTCTCCGAGAAAAATGCGTATGACGAACGGACAGACAGACAATAAACCGATTTTAAGAAAAAAGGACAATTTCAACATCAAATATTGTACAACCCTGTATATAACAAAACCAATCGGATACATTCTTTGTTTTGTTTTCATTCTTTGTCATAATAATAAAAAAGATGCAAATCAATATTATATTTCATTTCTGAGAAATCACAATTTTCAGTATACTGCTAATTGCGCTCTGGGTGTCCATAAGACGAAGATGAGCACGCTAAAATTCTGGCTGATGTACCGCGAGAGAGGCGTCTTCGATGGTGTGGTTATATAATTCGCGTTAACGAGAACACTGACCAGTGGCAAATGGAGCACATCAGCATAAAAAATCTGATGTCTGATGGGTTCATAAGGGGCGCAGTCATATAGAAAAAGTTCCGTGAATCCCTTTATTACAGAATGGACACTTATCATCTTGGAGAAGTCCTATTCTGAACATATGCTTGTGAATTATGGCCAATGAGAATGCCGATAATACTTCTATAAGTTTTCCTGCTTTTCGACAGGATAAACTTTGCAGAATGTTTGTTTGGTTCTGACAGGAAACATTTGGTATGTATAGCAGCATTAAGGCTTCGACACTTGTCATTATGGGAAGCTTATTCCCAATTGTTGGTTCCAGTCCGGGCAAATTCAACCCTCTTTTGCTAACGCCTCCGAGATCTCCCTCCGCACCGGAATGACTAGGTACCCGGAGTAGTTCCATTGAATCTAGAAGCAGAGTTCAATCGGTTTCTACATTCCTGAACAATTTTTGAATTGATCAAAGGACTGCTCAATGCCATCAATGTAGCTTAACTGTCGCTACAGATTGCGGTGCACCTGGCCTTCAACGGCTCACCAGTCCCTAAGATTGCGGTGTTTTGGATCGCACACACTTTAGCGAAAAACATCTTTGTATATTGTCCCAAGGAAAAAGTCCACTTCAACGGCTGCAAATTGTCTAATAAAATTGGATATGTTTTTAATTGACTGTATTACCTTCATCATTATTACTCTTCCACTGTATGACGTCTTCTTTTGGTTGAGTAAAAAGTGGTTGTCGGACTGTCCCATTGTATTTGAATATCTTTCGAATTCTTTATAAGATAATTTGAGAACCCTTTCGTTCACAAGAGATTCGTAAAATCAAGAGGTAGCGAGGGGATACCAAAGTCGACGACCCGCAATCGGCTGTCGAGGGAAAACGCAAATCATCGTAGTTTTCCTTCGCCTCAATCTCAATAACGCTGGTCGAGCTGTTTATTTTTTTCTCACTTTAACGTTTTAGCCACTAACGCTTCTATTTTCGTTTTGTTTATATTTCGGGCTTCAAGACTAAGATCTAAGTTCAGAAGCATTGGACGGAAGACTAGGAATCTTTGTAAAATGTCCTGCGAGGAATTACATTGCTAAGGACTCTGCTAACTCTCCCGAATTGGCTAGTAGTAAAGTACAAATACGTTTTGACAAGTACTTTTATAGAACTACACTTAGATGTGGGCGAACTTACACAGTTATTCACTAACTGCAAACTTTTCCAAAGCAAGATGCAGATCTACTCTTTTGGTTGGCGAAAGGGTGGTCATTTGATCATATCCAATCATTCCTATTTAAAATAGTTGGGGACAAGACATTATTGTATGAGAAGAACCTAACTCTACTGATGCCGATAGCACATCAATCCTAGTTGTAAATATTTGGAGAATTTTCCTCTGATCGAGATGAATTAAGGTATCAGTCCCAGTAAGCCAAGGGGTCTTATCCGCTCCACTGATCGGAAGAAAAACTTATTCACTGTTCGTCTGCTTTATTATTAATAAAAATTTGAATCTTTTTGGCATTTATTGTAAAAAAATTAGTTGATGCATATTTTGGTTCAAATTGACAATTTAAAATGAAAAACGAAGTATGTCTACACTAAGTAAATAAAAAAGTAGCATTTTGGTAATAAATACTGTCTGGAAAGTATTTCCACCAATTACGGACTTCACATGCCTATTAAAATTGTTTATTCAATTCAGACACAACACTGTTACGAAGCTTGATATTTTATGTGTCATTATTTTTTAATTATTGTTTGATCAAGAGCATTTACAGTAATTAGAAATATAAAAACCTCACACTTAGCACGCAAGTGTATAAATATATTCAATTAGAATTAATAGTGATGAGGCAAAGTAGGAATAAATCACATAGAAACCTGTCAATTATTTATAATATTATGGGCTTAACATTCGGATTAGCAATAAATACAAGAAAGTTATATTGAAACGCGATTTAATATCACTGAATTTTCCTTTATGCAAATTTTAATTGTTACTCAATATTAATCATACATACATAAATACATATATGTTTGCATTGCATTTCCCAAACAAGGTATTTGCTTTTGAAGTCGCTAGTAACTAGAGGTCAATGGTGTTTACAGACGTTTGCTGGCAAAATATGTAGCTATCTGCTGTGTCTCGAACCGGCCGCATCAACCCTGACACTTGAATAATATTGACTACTTGGCAATTTTCTTTTAATAGTTGCGTTTTGCATTATTTTATATGATTGGAATGGGGAAAACCAAATATTCTTCAAGTGAAATACTACAATAAGCAATTAAAATTAAAATTATTTTTTTTTAATATTCTAAAGTAAAAGATGGTAGATCTTTGATGGGATCGAATAAAATAAATTAAATTATGAATTGCTGTTTAATGAGAACGATTTTTCTGTGATTTTTCATTTGGAAATGTAAACATTATAAAATAGCATGAACCCTTAATAATACTTTGCGAAAAATTGCTAATTACAAGATTAAAAAGGACAACATTTTTATGTAGTTTCTTTAAATAATCTTCGAAATTTCGTCTTTTCTTATTTCCTCATGAAACTAATTGCACGTCTCCCATTGCGTCGAGTGCATCTTGCATCTGTTAGTAAAGATACGAGTATTATGGTCAAGTTCAAGAATTCTGTTTTTAGCATTTGCAAATAAATTTTTGTAAAGATTTGGCGAGGTCTCTGTTAACATTCACACAAAGTTGCTTGGTGCCTCGGAATGTAATAATATAAAGAAACATAAAAGAAGAACAACAAAAATAGAATTGTATAATGTGGAAATTATTAAAAGGCTAAAAATATAAAACGATTCGCTTTCCATCCGTTGCATGGGATTTTGATTTTTTCAGAATTTTTATCTCTAATGGAATATTCTTAGGAAGGAGAAAGTGAAATGCGCCAATACTGATTTTTTCATCGTGATAATAAAATATAAAATTATTGCAGTTACATATCAGTTGTATTTCCAGAATTCAGCTTGTGTTCATTTAAAAATATAAAAGTAAGAAAATATAAAAGAGGCATAAGATATACATAGCTGTAAAGATAAAGATACCACCTTATTGTGATCTAGAGAAAAAATTCCTTTATGCAATACAACACGAATGGAAACTTTTTGTATCTAAAAATACATACTGAAATCGATGCACATCTGCATTTTGAATTCGAAACATTGTATTCACGACGTCCTATCAGTTGCGTGCGATTATTTATACGTGCAAAAATAATTAAATATCTATTTACGTTACAAAATAAGAAAGCCGCCAGATGTAGTAGAAGAAATATTGGTAAAAATAAAACATGAAAGGAAGGTCAAGATTTCTTATTTTATATATATTATATAAAGGAATTTTCAAGTATTGGACAAACGCTTTTCAAAAGATTCAAATGAAATATGTCGATGGGCAATTCTACTCAAATTTATGACAAAAAATGCAGTTCAGGATGGGAAATATATGATCATTCTTATAAGACAAGAAGACAAAAATAACGAGAGAATGGGACAAATATAAAAATAAATGTTACATGCACATGCATCCTTTTTAAGGATAACAAAATTTTTGTTATTACAAAGTTTCCGTTCAAGGTTTTTCTTTTAACTAAATAATTTTGCTTCAACTATCTCAATTTATTTGATTACTGTCAATCAACTACAAAGTTGTTGATTTGTTTAAATGTAATCAAATGAATATGTTCTTGTTGTCCTCAAATTTCTGATTATTCTGATTTTGAATTGTACGAATTGTTACATGAACGTAAGATAATAAATTCTCTCTTTAAAGATTTTAACACATCTTGTTCTTCTCATCCTAAAAGACTATAAAATACCTAAAAGTAATTTTTTATTACTAAAGTGCAGACTAATAAAAATTGTTTGGTAATAGTTACGTAGGATACGAATTCGAAAATATGCACATTGTTAGGTCTGATGATAATCACTCCCTAAACAAAAACAAAAACCTTAAGAAAAAGGTAAGGGGAATTTTAATGTTTTGGAACTGTTGCTTTTACTGGCTTTCCTATGTAGAAATGTACAAGAGGTGTCTGAAACTTACAATGTCTCAGAACTATCATAAAATCAACCAAAAAAAAAAGGTTTTTCACTGAATAGGTTTTGACAATGCAGATAAGCGAGAAAGCTACTGTATACTTTTTGATCTGTCATTATGGTCAATTTTACATTAAAATCGAGAAGAGAATTTTCCTTTACAACCAATTTTTTCTGCTACGGCTTCAATAGTCATAATCGAGTAAGAGATATATGTATAAGGTAAAGTCGAACTGAAGCGGATAGTGGAACAGCTTTCAAATATGGGAGCTAGCAGTTTGTACTTACCCGGACTAGGAACGTATACCGAATGTAGGTGTAAAGGAAACAATGTAGGGAAGCATCATTTTACAACAGGTGTTAAAATACAAACCTGTTCTCTATGAAACTGATGATGTAATGTACTAGGTTGGTGAAAAGATAATTTGTTGATATATGGGGTTTACGGGATTTTCGATGGCTACACTATACCGAGGTTGACAAGTAGGCGCAAGTTCGAAGAATGACAGTTCCTAGAATTTTTTTTCCGAGAGGAAAGTCCGTCATTTTGGTCAACTGTTTAAAAGCTGTTCCATTGTGAAAATGAATGTGTCAAGCACGAAAAGAAGGAATTCGTGGAATTTTGAAGTTTTATTTACTGAAAGGTAAGAATGCTTTTTGGGCCCGTGAAACAAATTGGGTAGTTTATGATGACAATGCTGCACTGCAGCACCCATGTAGGACAACCATCGAGTTTTTGTTTTTGTTTCTAATCGGAAACACCTATTGTCTATACTTTTAAGTTTCTTTCTTTCTTTCAAGCGGTTTCGTTCAAGAAATTTCAATGTCAAAAATGAACCTCGCTTTGGACTGCCAATTAGGGAATAAGTCGAGGAAAGAATGAAAAAAGCGCATGAAAAACTACATGCGACCGCTCGTAAGATTGCTCAGGAACTAAACATTGATAACGTGATGGTACTTTTTGCATTTCGCTGGATTGAGCTAAATAGGTACCGCATCAACTGAATTTGATTGAAGTAATTTCCTCATGGAATGATCTACTGAAAAAAATCAATAACAAGCAACTGCTAAAACGAGTGAGGAATGGATCACGTGCAGCAATGTGCAGCAAAGAAGTCTTCTTCTATGATTGATCACAAGTTTCAGAAACATTCGGAAAACCAGGATTGACGATAGGATTATAAGGAAATCATCTACTAGGAGCTGCTTCAGCTTGGCCAAATTACTAATTCGGATCTTTACTGATACCAGACTAGGCGGAGCAACTGGGAAAAAGTCAACAGAATTGGCAAAATCCCATGGCGTCTTCTTCCAGCAGGACAACACGGGACCACACACGTCTTTAGTCGACAGAAAAACATTGAAGGAGCTTAGCTAAGAAATTTTTAATCACTCACCGAATCGCCCTGACTTTGCATCTTGAGATTATCATTCATTCCAATTCCTTAAAAAATCTCCACAGGCAAATAAATTGAGTTCTAAAAGTGACTGAAAATCACCGGTTCCAGTTTTTTTGCCCACAAACCACAGAAATTCTATGGGAATGGAATTATGGCTTTAGCAGAAAGACGGCAAAGACCATCGATAATAATAGACAGTATTTCGATTGATTCTTTTTAGTAAGCTAACTTCACGAGCCAGGAAAGATATTTATCGACTTTCCATCGACCTTATGTGGAGTAGAGATCTCAATTAAGCTTGGTAAGTTTCCATATCTCTTCATTTATAAAAAGATTTGGCTTATAAGCGTAACACAAACCGAAACTGCCGGATATCAAGGCGCTTAAAAGGAAATGAACTTAAACTCACATAAAAATGGGAGCGCTAAATGTGTTCTCATACTTCTACTTAATTCTTAGAGAATCACGGGAAGATGTTCACGCTTATTAAAAATCATCTGTATGACAGAAGCAGCATCCCATTGGCGTTTTGCAAACAATCTTTAATGAGATAACAATCTCCATTTCCAAAAAGAACGTACTCTGCCGAGGCATAAACTCCTTGACAAGAAGGGAACACTTCTTAGGTCCCATCTGGTTAACTCAGAATGCCCAATATGTAAGGAAATGGCTTTCAGAATATATAAAATCTAACCCGAAGTCTTTTCGAGCGCTTAGTGGCATGCGACTGCTCCGCTCATCAAATGGCGCACGCCGAGAGCCAAGGAACCCAAGGCGTTGAAATTGCCACCCACTTTGCAATAATGATATTTAACGAAGGATTTTAGTCCATTTTGGAAGTTGTGGACGTGTTAAGGATTACTTTGGGAAACGAGAAATGCATCGACCGGCCCGAGCATAGGATAAGCGACGAAGCAAAAAGGGTCCAGATTTAACAGAGAGAGGAAAGTGCGGCCAACCGATTACATTTTCTTAATGGAGAAGAAGGACTCTGCGGCCCTGGCATTGAAGATTGAATGGCAAGTTTCAGCAATCGTTTTTTATATTATACTTTATCTGTAAACGCATTTTCCCGAAAGCTGACTTTTTTAAACAATGTGCGAAATATTTTGCAGAAATATTTACCAAATCCAATCAACTTTTTCAGTTCAGTTTTTGAATATTTTGATTTCTAAAGGGTTTAAGGGTTTCAAAAAATCGATTTTTTTGTCTTATCTTATTTTTAAACATTTGAAGAATATTTTCCCAAAATTTTAAATCGATCTGAGCAAAACTTTAAAAGCTATTGTCTAGTTAATCTCGTGTCCTTTCTGTAGCTCTGGGAGGGGCGGACGCTCGGAAAGGTAGTGCAGCTATCGAGCAGGTATACTGCTTATTCACTTCTATCGTTGTTGTCTATTGTGTTTCGAAAAATTCTTCATTTTAACTCAGGTAACTGGTAACTAAAACTATTAAGACCCATTTTATATTTGCATGTAGACTGTACACTGTAGAATATTTTTAAACGGGAGAGGAGCGTAAACTTTCAAACGCGTTTTTCTCAAAACTACTTTTTCAAAGTCCGTGTTCACTGCGATTTAAAAACTACTTGACCGATTCATTTCAAACATGGTACACATTTTCAATACATAAAATACCTCCCCCCAACGTTTAGTTTACATTTTTTTTACATTAATGGGGTTTCCCACCCACAAAATGGCGGAATTTTTCGTGAAAAATAGCAGTGTGCACTTTAGATGGCCACCAAAATATTTTTAATGTAAAAAATAATAATCTGTGAACGTTGGGGGAGGATTTAATGATACTTTGACTAAATTTTAATGGTTTTTGATTTCAGATAATTTCCGACCGAGATACAGCGAACACCACAAATTATTTTTTTTTCAAGGTGTTCGGGGGCAAGCGCTGTCACCGGTTTGTTTTTCAATATTTCAGCTTGAAAAAATTACAAAATATTATTAAAAGTATACTTAATAATGTACACAAGGTTTAAACTAATTTGCACTATTCATTGTTTAAAAAAAAATTCACAAACAAAGTGTTTTTTTCTACGTTAAAAACCCTTACATCCCCCCCCCCCCTTTGATATGAATTTATGTTATCAAATAGCCATGGCTCATCCCAGTTTCACTTTCTAAACGACGGACCTATTCATAAATGATCGCTGCAAACGAAAATCAACATCCCTCTGTATGCATTGTAAGGGCTTAAATTCATTCATCTGTGATCATTCTCCGCTTGGCCGCTGTAAAATGCATAGAAAAGCGTGAAGAAATTTATTTAGAGAGAATTGGATGAGTGGACTGGGTATGACCTGGCCATCCAAGGTAATAAAATCATACCACTCATATAAATGGTCTCCTAGACCACACGTTCTCACCAAATTTCTTGACAATAAATTCAGCCGTTTCGAAGTTGGGCGTGACAGACAGGCAGAAAGCCGGGCAAACAGACATTGGATCGATTTAGACTTTTCAAGGAGAAATAAACGTTTCTATAAACATTATTCAACATTGCAAAGATGCAGCATAAAGCTTGATATGGCAACTCTTGCTCTTCGAGTCTCAGAAAGGGAACGCATAGTACGGACTGACAAGGACATCTATCGGGTTTGGTTGAACGCTTTTTCGACTGACAAAAGTTTTTTTTGGAGGGTGAGTTCCTATAAAACGTGCATGATATGCTCGTAGAATGCACTGAGTCGTGGCCTCTTGAAGATGAAATTAAGGTTGGATGTTCTAAAAAGATAACAGCTTAAAACACCGAAATCAACATGTACTACTGAAATTGGATCGTCTGAATGGATCGAATTTTATATAAACTACTGACACGTGAATCGCTTTGAAAACATGTGTGAATAAATGAAGAACAGACTCCAGGGAAAACGTGCCTTCAATATCAATACTGTTCGACAAATTATGCAGATACGATGCTCCTTTGGAAGCAAATGCGCCAAATCATTCTCGATAGCAAAGTTGATTGCCAACGATATAGAGTATCATTCGATTTAATACTCACGTAAAATAATGTTAAAATAAATATGTCATGAACTTAATTTAATGAAGCGTGCACGCTTTTGTTTAAATTATTGTATATTTCTTCTTCCAATTTTATTATTTCGGATATTCAATTTAAAAGGATGGGAAAAAATATAAAAAACAACTTTATGTTGAGGAGAGACGTTATTTTTCCACTATAATATAAACATTAAGGAAAATTCCAATCTAGAAACTTTCTGCAAGATATTGCAACAAACGTCTGATAATTTTAAAGTCCCCCTGGAGTCAAAAATTTTGCTGATATCTAATCAATGTAAAAAAAGTTGGCATCCAGCTCTGATTAAATGGATTTTGTGGGGAAAAATTGGTAGAAGTAAGTAATCAAAATTAGGAAGGGATGCAAGCTGAATGACGAACAAACATTTTGATTTTGAAGTAATTAAGACTTGCTTTTTTAATTGGCTAGTGATATTTATTAAGCTTGCTTGGGAACTATTAGTTCCCTTCATTAATGCTAAGTAGGATTTAATTTAATCGCTAGAAATACCGCGAGATGACATTTAGATAAACGTTTTGAGTTATCTAACAATTGAAGGCTATGCATGCTATGCTATAATATGGTACCTCCCACCTTGAAAGGACGTACTTATATAGTTAGTCTCCATGCATCTAGAGGCTGCATATGAATTCCAGTACAGCAGTTTATGTTTGAGATTCCAACTTTTAAAATGTTCCTGCTTCGATAGATACAACAATTATAGATTTTTCGTTAGAGAGCTCCGAATAATAATTGCTTCCTAGAACTGAATTGAAAATTAGTAGTACTTAGTACTTCGATACTGAACGATCAAGTAAGTAAAATTATAGATTTGTGTCCTCTTGAGTAGGACAACTCGAGGGTATTAGCTTGCTTCTGCCGGTGAAAAGACAATAGCTAAAATAGTCCTGGGACGCATCAAAGAACATTTTGAAAGTTTGATCGACAGAGAGCAGGTTGGTTTTCGCTTTTGATTCTCCTTCACCGATCAGATTAGCATGGTTTGGATCACTGTGGAACAGTGTGCAGATTTTATAACTTTGTTTTACCCACTCTTCATCGATTTCCAACAATCTTTTGATAGTGTTCATATAGAGGAAATGTGGAGTATTCTGAGGTATAACGCTGATATTCGGAGAGACAAGAAGGATTTGACTGATGATCAAAGCCAACAAAATCAGGGTTTTCAGTCTGATTGGTCATCGCACTTTTCCTATTTGCATAAATGGACGGAGTATAGAAGCTGTAGATAAATTTGGAATTCGAATATTATTCAATATTACTTGATGCATTAACATGACAGTCAAAAATAACATCAAATGAGGGCCGTTCCAAGCCAATGTCTCTTGGTGCCGTAACATAGGGGTAGCCAAGTTTTCATTAATTCGTGTCCGCGTTTCATCATCGAATTATTCTGGCCTCAGATAATATCAAACGAAGAACTTCGTTCGCGGACGGGCTAAATATCTGAAGTTTTGATCAGAAGGCAAAACTGGCAATGGATAGGTCACACATTAAAAAAGGACGACGCTTTTAACGCTAGCTGTACAATGCAATGGAATCCACTAAATGGACGCCGAATAGCGCCGAGCAGTGGAAGGAAGTCCTGGAGGGAACTAAAAACGTCGCAAGCAGACAGTGCGTAGGTGTGACGATGACACTTCATTTATATAATTCAAATAAAAGGACATACATAGGTTCGCTAAAAAATATTATTATATCATCATAAAACATGAAACCACCTAATTTCATTCGGGAATTTGTTACCTTGTGAAGGTCACAGCCATGTTGGATTATGTAATTCAATTTGAAGTCAACCATTAAATGGAGTTGCGCTAATCTCGATATCATTAGGTAACTGCGGAGCGCAGAAATCGTTATTCAATAATTTTTTTTTCAAACAAAATAGATCTGAAACTGTATCAGCTCATAAGGAATAGAAAATTGGTAGGGGGTGGGAACACCTTGGAAATCAAAAACATGTACGTTGATAGTATTCACACTATTTTAAATCGAATTCTTTCATCTCTAATTGGTCGAGGGAATGACATAAGCTCACTAGTGTCAATTACATAAGTCGAAAATTTATTATTTTTGGCATTTCGAAGTAGTTTGAAGCTAGTGTCTTAAGTAATGGAAACAAACAAGGCTTATTTTCCTTAGAATACAAGTGGATTTATTTATATTTCGAGAATCAGTTGCTTCTTGGAGGGACACATAAAGTAGGGAATAATTAATGCACTTTGTAGCTAAAAATAAAAGATATTTATTGTTCCTATGCTCCTATAGATATTTCGTACTCTACTATGAAAGTGAACTAAACAAGTAAGTAGAAGATGAAAAAATTCTGCCCCCGATACCAGTTTTATACGTAATAATTTGTTTTACTAATTATATATTACTGTTTTGAGTGATTCCTGTAAAAATTAACACCTATCCCAAATATTTCCAAAAAAACTTAGTATCAACACGTGTCGTGTAGTTAGCAGATACACCATGGTCATTTTGTCAGTTTATACTCCATCGTCACCTTGCATTAATCCAACAAATAGCAATGTCATTCGAAAAACACAGTTTTTAGACGGTTAACTAAAGAAAGAATTTGTAGGAAATGAATGATAGGTAATAATACTTTGCAGGAGTTAAATGATTCAATGCGGCAGAAACTACTGAGTTTTATCATCAAAGAAGTTCTAAGAAGATAAAAAAAATATGTCAGCTGTGAATATTTTTAAATTACCTTGAATGAATCATAAGTGAGGGTAACCTTACAACAGCAATGTTCTTTTGTTCCGAGGTAAAAGAAAACCTTTTCCAAAATTTTTAATTACATGTTCCAATTACCATTTAAAGAATGTAATAGTTCTAGGGAGTGATTTTATTTTGTTAAAGAAATGGAAGTATATATACAATTGATGAATGCTTTATTCTAAAATAAAGTAACATAAACTTGGGTAGATAATATAACAGGAAACGAGCCGATGAAATGTAAACTGCCTTCGGAATTTGATTATTGATGGTTTATTTATAATTTTGGATTTTTAAAACGAAAGAGAATCTATGGAAAGGAACACCAACTCCCTAATCAGATCCATATATTCTAAAGCGAAGTAAGTGTATATGAAAATAAACAAAACAGATAAGTTCAGAATTTAACCCATGAAACTAAACAACATGGAAATAAATCTAAAGGTCAAGGGAATGGAGAATTATTACTTTACAGTTCATGATTACAATGAGACTGTATTAATTCCATTTGCTACAAAATTAACTGTTATGTCATTCAAAAACTGAACAAAGAGATATCAATTGAGTGAAACCAAAATCAACTAGACACAACAATTAATAGTAACTTACCTAGCATTTGCAAAAGATTTTCCTCAAAATGTCCAATTGAACTATTTATCAAATAGAAATGCTCATCAAATGATTCAGTTGCAAAAATCTCACTTTTCATTTTGAGCATTTCAAAAAGATTCGGTTTTGCCAGATTAAATTAGGTTTTCACTGCTACACTCACGCACATAAAATAGAATATTTTAAATCACGCATATACCCTTAATTAAACGATGTCGATAAATAAGAGAAATAAATTAAGTTTCAAAAAGACAAAATAACAACTGAAATAATTTAACAACAAGATTTGCGCTTCATCATTTAAAATAATAACTTGTTGGCTGTTACGTGAACATAACAGCAAGAAGGTGGCACTTGAGGTTTGCTTGGATTATGTCGGAAAAATCACTAATAATTCTCGTTTGTTAATTACAAATTGGAGAAGAAGACCCATTCACGATATTCTGTTCAGCACCGATATTATACGATAATTTTATAAAATTTATTTTATGTTATTTTCCAAATTTTAAGGACTCTGAGAATTCTTGTTTTTATTTATATTTTAAAGTACTTTATAAAGTTTGACCGAAATTGCGGCTTCAATTACTTCGTCGAGTACACAAAACGCACAAAAAATTCGCACAATCCTTACCCGTTTGAGACATTTTCGGTACTGCGATGATTGTTAAAAAGTTAACTGATATTCAACACAGTGACAGCGGTAAAATCTTGCACATAATTTCTTCTTTTTTTCACTCACTCTGTGTTTTTTGGCAATTTTCAATATCTTTATCAATATTTTTTTCCGTTTACTCGAAATAGCATAGAGATAAAGACGCACTGAACTTCTCTTATACACACCGAACCGAATTGCTTGACTCTCTTTCTCTAAGCAAATATTCTACTGAAATCCGTGATAATGAAAAAAGTATTTAAGATTATCTCTAGAAAAATAGAAGACTTGTAGCGCGCGAGTCTGTCACTCATTATGTGTCTAGTTAAAATGATAGATAGATACAATAGTGCTATATACTTAGCTAGGGGCGGTACACTATTGAGACAAAAACACAAGATTAGAGAGACTGCGGTCGCCGTATTAGCCTAGTCATACCCTTCGCCTATCTCCCTCGCTCTGCAATTCGATGCAGTGGATGTTAAGGGTGTTTACTAACTTTTACGTCTCGGTTTATATCAGCACGTTATTGGTGACTAATACATGATACATGAGAACTGTGATAACTTTAAATTGTCAAAAGAATGACTTTCGGTGTTAACACGAAATGTCGCTGTGTATACCATAAACATGTAAATCGTATGAAGGGTTTGTAAAAACTGATCCACGCTTCCACATTGTGCCTCAATGACTATCAATTTTCAGAATGAATTCAGTAATGAGTAACTGATGATATCTGAATACTCGTTATGAATAGAGGCAGTCACTCAATAGCAACACATACATATCTTTGTTTTGATAAGAAAATGTTTATCTGGTAACAAAGAAAAACGTGCTTGGCTTTGCATCCCGCACCAATCACTTTCACTTCAGTGCAAAATATTTATTCGGAAGTACACGGAGTCCTATGAGTCACAAATGCGAATATTGGCTCAAAATGCGAAGACAATATATGTAAGTCTGTCTTTTTGTAAACTAGACAGGCAGCCCAAAAACACCATTGAAATTGAAGAAAAATACCAGTCCGTTAACAAGAACTTTCTGTGATTCAAGATATCAACCGGGGATATACTATGTTCCTTCTTAATTGCGGGAAGAAGTCTGAGGTCCGATACGCATAATTGATAAAAGGGATCTGATTTGGTGACTGGGTCCCGTTCTCACAAAGGGTAGCAGCAAGTCATCTAAATCGTTAATTGTTAGGCGGTTCAATGCATGAGTACCACGACGAAAAGGAGCGCCTGCTGCATCTGCTTCGCCGGAATCTATGTCAACTATTTCTATAGGTTTGCGTACGTAGTGGAAAAAATAGACTGAAGTCTGGACTTCTTTATCATCTGAAAGCTTCCCTGGATACACACAAATAATAGGATACATGTTTCGAATCAACACCGATTTATCATTTACACAAACATTCGCATGCATTTGTTTGGGACATGGGAGTAGGCGAATGTCTGGCCTATTCAAAGTGCAATATACATGAGAAATTAGCGTAGCTTTGTTAGTTCATTCAAAACTATTGCAACAGATCATCCAAGTAATTCAGGTTTTGGTAACCGAAGCGGGAAATTGTTAGGATGAACTTTGGGAGGCGAAGACTGTAGCATGTCAACTATGCTTAGTGGATTGCTCCGCCACGCTGTTATTCTAGTGGTGAATTTTGCAAAAGTTATTGAAGAGGAAGTTCGACGAGCTATAGGCAATTCGATGAACTAGAACTAGGCCAAAGTGAATCTTTTGTTGAGGATGCAGAGAGTTCTGACTCCGCATCTACTTGATGACGGACTGGACTACTTGGGAATCAACTTACTTCGTCTTTTACGATCCATGGGCCCCCTTTTTTGATTAAACAAAAAAGTTTTTTGAAAAAATGACTGTGGTCGACGATGGCTTTCACTTCAATATAATTCGCACTCATGTCTTGTTTGCGATTACATATAGGCGATTACCACTTGTCACTACTTTCGGTCACCCAATTCCGAGGGCATAGTTGAATAAGCGTGTGATGGGTTACCTCTGCCCTGGACGAAACTTCAGTTAACTTTTTTGTTAAGTGTTAAGTTTTTCAGTCAAAAAAGGGGGCCCGTGAGCCACAAGAGAGAAATTAAGCTTCCAAAGTGGTCCTGTCCGTCATCAATTTGTTCACTAACACTCTACAATTTTATTACGTCCAATATTAAGGAGGGAGTGTGAATACTTTGAATGAATGAAGTGTAGTGAAGTTGCATTGAGAGGACGCGAAAAGTAAGTCACAATCGGCTCTATAGTTGGGGGGCAAGTAACAAAAAAATCAAAAATAGCTTTTTCAGATAATACAACGACATTGTTCTACTTCGTCTCAGAAACTTGGCTATAATGTCCGCGGGGGTGGTCAAACTTTGATCGAACATTCGCGATCCCAGAGTATAGCGACAATCCTACTGATATTTTCTTCTCAAACTGTGCAAGGGGATGTGTTCGCACATCTCTGATGCATGTACTAGTATAGCCATGCAAACCAAAATGTAAGACGAATCCAGGACACAGGCTTGGAATTCAGTATCGGCAGCTTTTGAGAGTAAATAAGCGGATTCTCGATCGATATCTCTCGACTGCAATAGCGCAGCGGTGGACAGCTGCGCCACCGTGGATGGGCAAGATCGCTGCTTGGCCGACGAAAGTGGCTACCACAGTAACCTTATTTGCTCAAAAGGGAGCAGTAAGAGATATTATAGGACCAGGAGACGAATGTCAAAAGATAAATTTTAATGAATGCCTAGGAAGCCGGTGAGAATTGGTTTGACGGCATGATGGTTGAATTAATTCGGTGTGAATGTTAGTGTTCATCAGCTCATCATTTGCATAGCAGTGTATAGTGTGACGATAATAAATCTTGAGTACAGCCTTATAGAGAACAAACAAAAAATAACAATAATTAGGAAAAATGTGTTACAGCCCCATATTCCACAAAAAAGCGAACAGGAGACATAGCTTGGAACAAAAAAAGGAGCTTCGGACTGGACGGATTTTACAACGACAGACGAAGGATTTGTGTTGCCAAACAACTAGCCGATAACTTGTACCCACATATACCATAGGAGCCATCCAGTAAACCATGTGCTCTCTTTTTTAGTCAGCCAAAAAATGAAACCTGCGGTTACCGGATTCGAAAACATAAGCGAACGGCGGGGCAAATTTCGAAATATAAGCCTCATTAACGTTCACGCCCCTACAGAGGAGACTGCAGAGTCGGAAAAGGATACCTTTTACGAGGCAGTAGTAAAAACCCTTGAACCCCGCCCCAGGTATGATATCAAAATCATACTTGCAGATTTCAAAAGCCATGTAGGAATGGAGGCCTAAAACTACCAACGACAACCGACGCAGATTATCCAACTTGCAATGTCGTACGAAGTGGCTGTTGAAAGTACCTGATTTCAGCGGTCCACAACATACATGAGCCACTCCAGACAGGACTATTTACAACCAAATTGAAAATGGGCTAATCGAACGTCACAACCTCTCAGTCTTGGTGAATGTCAGAAGATATAAGGAGGCCATTATACTCGGATCACTACCTCATTGACATGGTGTTCTAAGCTTGAAAACAACACACCCGAAAGCCTTCTAGCAATCAGGTGAGAAGGAAAATTGAAACCATCCATAACAGAGTTCTCCGTAATACCTATAAGGGGCAAGTGATGCTGCAATAACCGCAGCTAACAGAGGTCCTGGAAATGAAGTATCGACAACCGATATTCACAATCACCCGAAAAACGTTATCATTGGCCATAAAAATGATTGGCTTCAGTTGCAAAAAACGACTGATTCGATCTGCAACGCTGCATACCGGGCAATGGTGCACTGGTCATAAGAGACTATAACTTTGAGACCGTTGATGATTTTTGAAATTTAGTGTCGAAAATCGTAACCGATAACAGCTATGATGGTTGTTGGCAGCCAAAAATTCAGCTTACAGAAACTGTTCTGTTTGAAACGTCTCATCATAGACTCAAAACTACTATTGTACAAGATAACGAACTCCACGCCAGTCCTCGTGAATTCCTCGGAGACTTGAGTTCTTAGCAAGAAAAATTTTGAACTCTTAGTCGCGCTCGAGAGGAATATCCTTCGCATCCCTACAAGAAGATAGACGATTCGATAAGGTACAAATAAATTCATGAACTTAGCATGACCGTTCTTTTGTGGATAAAATCCGGCTCAATAGTGGGGTGCGGCACTACATGTAGTGCGGGTGATCTAGCCCAGGAAGCCTATAGTGGCAACATCTATAGAGCAATGGCGTAAGCCAGGATGGGAGACCATTTTTAGGAATATCAAATTGGTGGACATCGGCGCAAAACCGGGATGTCTGGAGTTCCTTACTAAGGCAGGCCTAGTCTGTTACGATTGATGATGAAAAATAGTTGAGCGGTTCAAATTTGCTATCGTATAAAGGCCATGATGAGATTCATTAGAGGCATTTACAATAGGTTACAGAAGAAAGACTCAATACAAATTCCACTTAACCGTTCTACCACCGATTTAGGAGCACAGAAAAGAGCGTGAGAAAAAAGAAAATATATGTCTGAAATAGAGGCATGCCAACCGTTGTTAAAAATTACAACAGATTTTGTAAGTTGAAAGCAGGTACCCCTAGTGTCAGTGCACATTGACGAAACTTGTAAACGCTTGGCGCATAAAGAATAAAGTGATTCAAATAAACTTCAATTATTACACGGTCAGAATTTTCTTGAACAAACCACTGGAAATTGCCATTATAAGTAGTCCTTATAGAAACGGTACGTATGTAACATAGATTTGAGTGGTTCAGCGGGATATTAACAAGCGGTCCTCAGGCTGTACCATGAATTATAAGTAGGTCGACTACAGACATGCTGTGGACACATATATATGTATAATTTCTAGGCTGTATTATATATATTAATGTGAGAGACATTATCTGAATTTTAGCATATTTTCGATAACAAAAATAAAGTAAACACTTCCACGGAGAGATCTCTAATGCAATGCATCCCAAAGCCTGTTTAGTAGATGCATATTCCCCAGCAGAAGAACCAATTACTAATGAAAAAGTCTGTAGATTTGCCGCTGGCCAGGCCTACAGAGAGATAAAGAACAGCAGCTAGCTAGCAGAAACTAACTATCCAAAGAAACGAGGAAAAATTGCAAGGAAATTTGTTCAAAGGTGATCGTTAATCCATCAGAAAGCCCTTACAAAACTATACACCGTTCATCTCCGCAAATCTGGCATTACGCTCTTCTCAATAGACCTCCGAGCCTGGCCAGCATACCGCCGAGCCATCTTCTTATAGACCCATATGTCTTTTAGATATTATATTGTATATGGATTCCGTAAAACTAGATCCATCATTGATGTTATCAAATTCGCTGTTTGGATAAGAAAGCAGATTTTGCGCGAATATTCCACATATTATTAATGTACCTAATCTTTCTATTCCGGAGGCATATTAAGAATGCTGAGTTATACGAGTACACACAGGACGAAATTCTTCCAACATTTGAGATTTTAAACGAAAGAAGAAAACTATTAGAAACTTCAGGTTATTTGCTTGCAACGGAAAATGAAGATCGCTCATATGCTCGGATCTATGGAAAGCAAATTGAAGCGAAAGACTTCAGGCTAGCAAGGTTTGGGGGGTAAAAGTCATAATGAAACTATGTTTCACTTTCATTATCATTACCCGGCGCCAACATGTACAAAAAATAAGTCCACAGCAGGGAGGCAAATACAAAACTAATATAAAGAACCAGGACGACTAGGAACACAGGGCAACGAGATTAAGAAGCTAGCACTTTACTCCGTCAACTATGGTAATGTCAAATATGAGATCCCAGTTGTCTTGTTTCCAGACACCACTCATCGCAAGTCAAGCCGCTTTTATTTGGATTCTTTATGGTTGTAAAGATATTATCGTTTGGTCTGATTTTCTCACTCTTCGCTCTTCCGCTAGAAAGTTTAGATACTTGAGCGTGCTGTTGTCGAAATCGTCGTTGTGATATTCAAAGTAATATTTCACGATAGTACCGTGGGATGAGATGATAGGCAAGATAGGTTGATTATAGCTCATACTGTGAATCCCTATAATTTTTGCAAAAAATTTAGTTCTGAATTTTAGGCAAAAAATCATGAGTCTTCCAACAGTTTGTTCTGGATGCGCCTTTGCCATCACATACATAATTTAGAAGTGATCAAACTAGTTTCATCGTTTATGCAGTTAGTGTATTTTAGTTCCACAGGTTTGGATTACTTCTCGGTCAAAATGAAATGATTACATACATATGTAAGTACATTCTGCATTATCATATTGATCTAGTTTTGGTAGTTGATCTGACTATTTTAGTATTTTTATTGTTTTTGGTCATTGGTTGTTGCCAGCCTCGCTAGTCCAATTAGTTTCGTAAAGTCCCTTATTATCGTGATTATTTTGACCCTGATCTGTTTTGATCGCAGGTTTCAAAGCGATGATGACATAGTGAAGGTTCTGATAGAATTTTGTTGAAAGTTAGTCAGTGCCCAATTACCTGTATTGGAATATCATGCCTTTGAAGCAATTATGTTCAGACGTGTATTCAAAAGATTATTCTATGCAAACCATTTTTCGGATTTATCATATTAAAAGTTGCATGATTTTGTTTTCTCTCCGAAATCTCGATTTCCAAATTAAGCTCCTCTCTCCCGTAGTTTTCATCAGATTTTCTCACGTACTCCAGTTTCTCTAGCCGAAAATCTACTTACTCTAAATTTACGCTAATTTATGTTTACACCAGTCACATACGGCGCCTGAAATTTTCATTTGATTTCCCCAAGTTTCCTCTTCACTCCTTGGTGGAACATAGGGCATTCACAGTTTCTTTGGTGTTAATCTTCCGGATAAACACTTATAACGGCTGGGAATCCAACGAATGCAGGGTAATCCCTCTATCTCTATACCATCACACTCTCAAATATTATACTCGTATATATAAATCACCGACCAAGACCTATTCTCATTGGATTCATCACAGTTGGTGGCAGAAAGGTACTGTTTGATCTGATTTCCCCATTTTATTGCTTCCTTGCTAGAAGAGTAAGCTGATACTTGAGTATCACAGTCATGTGATAGTCAATTTTGAGGAAAGAACTGTAATACATTCTAGAAGTTAACGAATTTTTACCGCGCAGATTTGACCGCACCTAAATGCGGCACTTCGATAGATGCCAATCGACGAATGATTGCTAAACTCTTTGCTAACCAATTCTGGATGTTGGATACTTAGCACCTCGGTCCCTTCTAAGTCAATTCAAAGTCACGTGTCCTGTTTGTCCTTAAATGCCAGTAGAAATCGTTCGACAGTGTGCTCTAGACCTCAGCTGCTTATGTAGTGCCTTGGTTTTAGTATCAATTCATGGGATATACGGTTATACTTATTCGAGAAACGTGGCATAGCGTGCCAACCGTTATTGAGACCATGTCTTCCCAACTAAACTCTTTTTCTACTGTTCTGCGCTGTACATACAGCGGCCTACTCGTTCACCAGTCTGAGGAAGTGGATTCCATTGTATGGCATAACCAACCAAGTAATTGTCACTTTTTCTTAAAGTATCACTTATCAACTGTAATTTCCACCATAAATCGACATACTGGTGAGCACACCGCGAAAGTTCTTCGTTTGAGATTATGTCAGGCGGATAACTTGGCGGAAACGGATGTTAAATAAAGGTTGAAGAAATCGAGTAACAGTGGCGGTCAGCTTCCATTTATTGCTCTCTTATAGCAGCCCAGAGAGAACGTTGTTTGCAAATCTTCGCCAAAATAGTGAAGACTGATCTAGCACTGCTAATTCGCCGAATAATATCGAATTTGGTGACACCACCAGCGAAGATAACGCTACCAAAATAGACAAATTGATCAACAGCTTCAATGTTCTGCTCATAAATGAAGATACGAAGCGATGGATGACCGGTCAGACAGAACCTTGGGGTTCTTGGTATTTATTTTCAATCCGACTCTGCTTGTTTCTTTCTCTAAATTCCAAGCCATCTAGCAAAGAGCAAAGAAATATCGTTAGCATAGTGGAGATGTTTGAAGTAAAATGAGTACTATTAACGCTCTAAGCGTCCTCCGAAGAAGCATCTTGAGGATTTTCACTATGATAATGCACCGTCGTAAAATGCCCTTATTATCCGCAAAATGATGATCAAACACGAAATGAATACCATTCAACACCCAATTCGAATTCGGATTAGATGTGGGCATATGGCTCGAGGTTTGGATCAAGTGCTACGTTGCAGTCGATTGGGATTACACTATCTTGTATTTTAAATTTTCTATAGTTTTTCAATTTGGATATATCATATATGTAAACTGCGAATCTGATGAGGACTACAGACGCGAATTAGGGTTCTAATTGTGCCCCGTAGAAATTGATGCCTTAAGGCAGAAGACAATAAGCATCTGCTTGCCATAAATAAATATCCAAATATCAGGAGGAAAACATTCTAAAGACAGCCCCACTAAGCTTCGCATTTGATCCTTGAGAATACTTTTGATTACACAACTTCTTCACTGTAAGTATCTTATCGCTCCTCCTCCATCTTCACACTTTATATTGACTTCAATATTCCTCTCTTCCTTAACAGATCGAAGTGAAACGAAAAAAACAAAACAAACAAGTCGGGAAGCCAGAAGCTCGACGCTTCAGGTATGGAAGGTTTTGTTTGTTTCTTCAGTGAGTATATTTGAATGCAGAACTACCCCGTTTCTACGTAGCCCGTTATGTGTATGCATTTAGCATGTTAGAGTACTCCCTTTAGTATGATATTGGAATTTAGCTGCAGTCAATTTAGACGGTAAAGTCAACTTTCAGCTACTGTAACTTAGTATGTACATTTAAAAATAGTTAATAATAGTATATTACAATATAGCAATATACTATTACTAACTTAATTTGAGCAGAGGCAGCTTCATGATTTTTTTCAGAAAGCACTAATCAAGACCTTCCATTTGATACCCAACATGACTAGATTAAGTTAAAAAAATTAACACCCCACTTTTGCATGTATGAGGACCCCCCTTAATCTTAACATAGAAAGATGTCACTCAATACATGTCTGGGCGTTCATAGTTTCCACCTTCTCATCAAATTTCGTGTCAATCAGTAAAGCCGTTTCTGAGAAAAGTTCATGAGGCAGACAGACAGACATTGGACCGATTTTAATAATAAGGTTTTGTTTTGCAAACAAAACCTTCAAAACTTTCTAAATCCTTCGTTTTTATCCAATTAATTTTTAATAAGCTTCGTATTTTTCCAATTTTTTCCAACTATCAAATACTTGACACTGGTGATCCAAATTTCAAAATCTATCTTCACATTTTTAATAATCGCCGGATGTTACGCTTTTATTTTGAAGTAAACAAACAACGCAGTTTGTGGGTGTCGACAAATTGTCACTCGGCTTGTAAAAGGTAAAACGAAGCGAGACTCCTTTAGAGCATACTATGAGGAGCGGGAAGGAGAAAGGGAGACTTCCAGGCTGTACAGAATCCATAAAAAGGATGAGTCGGCTAAGCTGGACTCTCTTAGAAAACAGCTGAGTTTGCATAGACTCTCGTACACCACCCGGGAGAACAGATGACAGAAGTGAGAAAAAGAGAATTGGCGGTTTCTGCAAAACTTTCAACACGAAAATGTTGCAAGGGGATTTGGGACATTGATGGAGCGGTTGTTATCAATGAAAAGGCGAATGCTACTATACCTATCCTTTGAGCACCTTGTTGAAGCACCTGGTATGGATAGCATTTATCCAACGATGCGAAAGGAGGGTATGGAGCATTTAGAGCAACTTGTAAGAACTATTTTCCAAGGCCGTCTTGTTCTGTCAGTCCAAATCCAAATAACTTCAGACAAATTAGTATAACATCATTTTCGCTGTAATGTCTGCAAGGATTGGTTAATAGTGAAGAAGGCGCACCCACGAAATGAAAACCAACACGTTTTTCAGCGTGGAACGTCATGTGAATCTGTTCACCCTTCGGTTTCAAAGTTAAAGGACGTAACTTTGAAAGGCGTGATGCGGGTGTTCGTGGACATTGACTTTGACTGTTCGCCTTTCCAAAAGCTCTGAGATGCCGCCAGGGGGTGATGAAACTTTAACGCAGAAACTGCTGTGTGCTGGAGTGGTGGTTGAGCTGTATCTAACAACGGAAGCGACGAAAGGCTGCTCCCAGGGAGGTGCGCTATCACCACTTCTGGGGAGTATGTTGCTCCACTCACTACTATGCGAATTGCAAAATCTGCCAATACACGTTTAACTTTAAGCGGATGATGTGGCTGTGTTAGTTTTTGGTCGAGATCTCGGAACAGTGGGCGAAAATATACCATGCAAGGTAGAAATTGAATGGTCTTTGCCTTCCAAAGATGAGCGTACAACCCTTCAACTCACCGAAGAAGTAAAACATTTAGGAGTTATTCTAGATAATAGGCTTCTTGCAACAAACCTGTCGAGGTAAAGGTGAAACGAACTGTCGTAACCTATGGGCTGTGTAGGCGAGATGGGGAATTGGATCCGCAGGTAGTAATTCGGATATATGTTGCTATCATTGCTCGTTTATGCATGCGTAGTGTAGCAGTTTATGGTCAAATAAAGAGTTTTCGCTATAAACATTTCGGGCTGAAATGTAAGGACAGCAGCTTGGGTGATTGACGAGCAGTTGAAGGGTAGGCGCACCGCAAGCTATAGCGATAGTTAACCTGTTTCTAGATTCAATACGACGGAAGTACGCTGGTAACTCGGTCATTGTTGTAGGATAATTAAATCGCAGGTGCCTTAGCAAAAGTTTGGAACCAGCAATTGGAGTGTAAGCAGTATTGATTAATGATACTATCAAAAACTGGGAACAAGCTTCCCATAATGGCAGGTGATAGAACTTTAATGCTGCTAAATCTACAATACTTTTTCTGTCGGAACCAAACAAATATACTGCAAAGTTCATCCTGTCCAAAAACAAGAAGACTTTCAGAGGTATTGGGGCATTCTGATTGGCCATAATTCACTAGCTGTACATATGTTCATTACAGGGATTCTTCAAGATGATATGTGTCTATCTTGTAGTGAGGAAGCGGGATCCACGGAAATTTTCTATGTGAATACCCCGCCTATGGACGCATCAGACATTAGATTTTTAGTGCGTGCTGATATGCACCAACTACAGTGAGTAGCATCAGATTCACTAATGGAAACGGGGGAATCGGCTACAATGGACCAATCATATACAAATGCTCAGACGACCAGTACTCAGAATTATAGAGGACGATAGGGCTAACGACAAGGCTGTATATATTTAATTTTAAACGTTCCCTCTGCTAGATCTGTCGATCGTGAACAGAAAGAAACTACTCTTGGAAATGCATAGACAACATAAAATTCTAGTATTTTGTAAATATAGTTCAACGTAGTTCTGATGAGAGAGAGTAGAAAGCGGGAAATTTCTAGGGCTCGGGTTTTTCGGACAATTTTCACACCTAGCCCAAAATTTCCTTATAAACGTGGAGAAATTCGTTAAAATCGACATTTAAATTCGAAATATATATGTAGATTTAATACCTTATGAGCAAACTGATATAGCGTAACTCATTATCGACCGGAATATAAATGTAAACAACTGCAAGAAATTCCTTTAAAAACGACAATCTTAAAAATACGAAAGGAACCCAAAACATCCAAAGAGCTTATTTTCTAGAACTCAAAAAACTTTTCATGCTAAAGCTACTACAGAATAAAAAATGCTCCTGGAAAGGTGTGGTAGCTTAGGCAAGTTTAGAGAAACCCTGGACATATACAGGTTTGATCATTCTCTGTCGAATCCGTTCATTCGAAAGTTAGATTTTAGGGATAGTTCGTGGTCCAAGCGACTAATGAAGTACAAAATTAACTGGTCAATATACCGGGAGTAATCCAAAAGTAATGATAGTTATTACAAAATATAAATAAAATAAAAACTTTAATTAATAATAATCTCTGGCTCATAGAGCGTACGGCGTAAAACAACCACGCCCACATCGCTGTTGATTTCTGGCATGCTCTATCTAACCCTAGGAATTTCTGAGAAGTTCCTACTCTTCCTTCTTTTTTTCTTCCTTTGTAATTCTAGGGAAACTCACTCGTTGGCCATCTTGGTGTAGTGAGTTCCATTAGAAGCCTAGTGCGCGATTTTCCAAAATCACCTGTACCCACAACTAAAAATCTGATACTCTTTGGCCAGTTACGAGCAGGTGTTTTCTACGTATATCCCCCCATTGTAGTTGCCCGCTTCCGTAGGTGTTATGTCCTATTTGTCCAAACTATTTGTACCAGCGCACGAATGTGGTCTGAGAAGAACCAGAGTTCCTATTTCACCAAGTCGGCATTCATCGACCGCTAGTATTCCAACGACTATGATCTACATAAATGACCATTGATGAGGATGTGAATAATAAGGGGTAGATGTGTTATGATATTTTTCATAACTGCCACAACACACACTTTGTCAAATGAAGGTCTAATGCGCATTAATTTTTATATCAATATGTGGAATTGTTAATTATAAATCAAAAATTAATCAATCATTAATTTATTAAATTGGCCTCCAGTAAACACTAATCTAAAAAAAGTTTATTCAACGCTTTATCTTCCTTATTTAAACACTATACATATTGAGTAGATTGAAACAAATATTTAAGATAAAAATTACCAACTCAGAATCTTCCCATTTACTACTATTATACAAACAATTATTGCATTTTTTATAACCAATCGTTTTCCATTTCCCATAACTCATAAAAACCTTTGCGTGTGATAACAATATCATACTATGAAGCAATAAATATTTCAGGACTAGATGAATTATTACCCAGATTAGAAATTTTATCTATATACATATGTACTCGCCCTGAAACCATTGCTTGTTTCCTTCTTATCACTTGATATCATATTCTAAGATCAGTTTGTTGCGATTAGATATTTTTTTTCACTTTTTTGCTATATATATCTTCGAAAAATAAAGATAATTTCATTGTTATTGCTACTTAAAAACTGTAATGAGTTGGTAACTTACTGACTACATACAAGAGCAATGCACCTTGCTGTTGGTTAGTGGCGTACATAATAACAGAATGCATTATCAGTACCGGAAATTCCATAATAAAATATCAGAATATCTGTAAGTGTATACGTTTATTAATTTTCCTTTTGGAAAAAACACCTGTGCAGTATTTTCACATAGTAACAAAGTATGGATTGTATTGTTAATCTAAGATGCATAATCAAATATTGTAAGATCTGCAACAAATTTATCTAACTAATGGCCGCATTCTGTCAGCGTGTAAAATGGCGGAGAATAGTAGTTGCAGTCCTCAACGTCTCAAAGCGATTAGGCGAGGGATGGAAGATTATATTTAGTTAATGGATACACTCAACGGCATAAATACTCACATGTACTAAACAAGGACATAAAACTGATTTATTCAAATGGACTCAGAGATCTGAGGAGGAACATCAAACATATTAAATAATAAAATTCTTAACAGTCCTATGCCATTTACAAAAAGAATAAAATAACATTTCGAAATAGGAATCGCGGAGAATATAAATTTAACCCTTAGGCTACGGACTATGGAAATGTAACAGCCAGTACAGACATGGGGTATACTAACCCGACAACTTTAATTGATTGCATATTTGAATGTAATCCAGCCAGAAAAATTATCTTTTTTTTAATCAATCGAAAATTGCTTCAAAAATGCGATAATTTTATCAGATTTATTTTGTGGACGGGCGGATGCCCGTCCCCCACCAGACCGGAACGTCAACAATCGACTTATTCGCAAATGGCGCTTCTTTCGAAATTCGCCTGGGTTACGCTAACCCAACGTAAGGGTTGTGTGTGTGTGTGTGTGTATGATGGGGAGAAGCTACAGCTTCTGGGCACTCAGGCCGTGTTACAGGAGGGACACGTATCATCTTGAGTAATTCCTATTCTGAACATATGCCCAGTTAGTGAATTATGGCCTGTTAGAATGACCACAATATACATGCAAGTCCTCCAGCAGGATAAACTTTACGGTTCTGGCAGGAAAAGTTTGGTGTGTCGAGCAGTATCGTTATGGGAAGGTTTTTCCCAGTTTTTGAAAACAGACTTAGCCAATGCTACTGATACTCCAGTCCCGACATGGGGGAGATTGACCCCTCTGTCGCTAAAGCATCCGATATTTCATTTCCCTCTACGCCACAGTGATCAGGTATCCAGAGTAGTTCCACCATATTCAAGCTAGAGATAGAGTTCAAACGGTTTCTGCATTCCTGGACGATTTTCGAGGTGATCAAAGGACTACTCAATGCCCTCAATGCAGCTTGGCTGTCACTGCAGATTGCGATGCGCCTGCCCTGCAACCGCTCGTCAATCACCCAGTTTACCGCCCTTAGGATCGCATAAACTTCCATTGAACCATTGCATATTATCCCAAAGGAAAAGCCCACTTCTCGCTTTTATTCGAGAGGTAGATTCCGGCTCCAGAACCCTCTTCTGTTTTTGAGCCATCGGTGTAGAAGACTTCCATATATCCCACCACGCATTCCTCTGGGTCTTTTCAGTCCTCTCTACGCTTCAGGGAAACTTCATATCTTCTACCAAACAGATGTATGGGGACACGAGAATTGGAAGGCATTGTAAGAACTGGATTCAGTTCTCCCAGTAGCTCTTCCAAAGCTCTGTGTCCCCACATCCGTTGTTTCCTCATAGATCTAATCGAATTAGTCTATGAGTTGCTCTCATTGCAGTGGTTTGAATAAATATATCCAGGGGCTGCAAATTGAGTAGTGCATTCACAGCTGCGCCGGATGTCGTGCTCATGGCACCAATGGTACCCGGGCATACAGTTCTTTGCAGTGCGTCTAATTTACGGTGAAAACCTTTTTGTCTCACCTTAACCCACCACACTACGGATGCATATATGAACATCGGCCTAATGATGGCAACGTATATCCACATTACCACATGAGGCCTGAGTCCCCATGTCGAGGCAAAGGTCCGTCTGCACAGCCCAGAAGCTGTGAGAGCTTGTTTCATCTTTACCTCTACGTGTTTGTTCCAAAGAAGAGTGACTCCCAGATATTTTACTTCTTCGGAGAGTTGAAGAGTAGTACCCCTCATCTCAGGGAGGCAAAGTCCATCCAGTTTTCTCCTTTTTGTGAATAAAACCATTCTGGTTTTATTTGGATTAACTGACAGACCATGTCTGAGGCACCAGCTGTCTATCAAATCAACCGCAGGTTGCATATTCCAAGATCCCGATCAACAGCAAGCACAGCCACGTGAACAGCATAAGCTTGAGCGTGTATTGGCAAATTTTGCAGTTCGCATAATAGTGAGTCGATCAGCATACTTCACAGAAGTGGCGAAAGCACACCTCCTTGGGGGCTTCGTTGCTTCTGCAGTCAGGTAGCGATCGATACCCACCTCAGCGCACAGCAATCTCTGCGTTAGCATAGTATGGATCCACTTAATTAAAGCATCATCAACACCATGCGCTTTGGCGGTATCACAAAGTTTTTGAAAAGGCGCACAGTCAAAAGCCCCTTCAATGTCCACGAACACCCCTATCGCGTACTTACCATTCAAAGTTGCATGCTCTATCTTTGTGACCAAAGAATGAAGAGCAGACTCACAGGACAGTGTAAGGGTTAAGAACGTTACAGTTTCGAACAGTCATTTGAGCGCAAACAAAAATTAACAGAATTTCTTTTCCGTTTAGTTTTTTGTTGGAATGGTTCAACATTTCTATAATAAGTTATTTTATTAAATAATAATAAATTGATAAAAATACTAACAAATCAACATCAAATGTAAAGAGTCCATCGTCCTGAACTCCTTGATGCACTCAAAATGATTTTTAATATTCAGTATTTTTTGATTCTCCTCACTTAACCAAACTCCCCATGTCTACGACGGCATCGGAGAAAGTATCACCAAATTTATGGGTGGGGAAAATAAGTCAAACTCATTATAGAAATATTTTTTGAAAAGTTCACGATGCTTTTCACATACATATTGAATGAGTGCGTGAATGGAACGGTAACGTTAGCCGTGCTGATAATAATTCAGGAACTAAGATTGGACTGAACAATCCATAGATCGACCAGAACAGGAACGGGTTGATACAATAGACGGTGATTTGGAACTTCTCGAACTCGTCCAAACCAAGCTTACTACCGAAGGAAATGGCACACTCGATTGAGATGAGCTAACCCCTGCGTAAAGGCGAACGCAGACATCTCTGAGGAACCGGGATTCAAGCCTTGAACAATAAGATCGAGAGGAGTGCGCACAATCACCGTCGCCATTGCACTGTCATAATGCAGTCCTGAGTGTAATACTATAATAGTTTATTTTTGTTTAGAGAAAAATATCTGTTGGAAATAAAACTTAATATTGATGTGATTATAATTAAATATATGAATTTTATTTATTTATTTATTTTTGTCCATATCTAGTGTTTCTATTTCAATACGGTAAAAAAACAATTGGTCATCTGTCTATGTATAAAACTGACTATAGTATATAGTATAGTCGGAATGGATAGATTGATTAAAGAATGGAATTAATTAGGTTCATAATTAAAGCCCTATTTTAAACGAAAGATGTATATCTTTTCAGAAATATGAATATCAATTGAAAAGTAACACAATCTTCATCATAAATATAAAAAAAAAATAAAAAATATAAATATAAAAAAAACAAAGGCAAAGTAACTTACATCTGGTTTCAAGTTCTCATTTCTTACCTAGAATGGAAAGTAGATAAGGATAAATAAATGATATTATTAATAAATATAATAAACACAACTTGAGAAAAATGCATATCTATTCTATAATATTCTTAATAATTACAACTTGTTACTACTTATGCAAATTCACTTCATTCCTTCAGAGAACACTATCAGTAATAATGACTTTGATTACGGGGTCAAGTATAGTTGAGTTGCAATGTTTTTCACAAGTTCATTGCTCATCTCCAACCCGTTGATTGCACACAGGAATTCCACCATTTTTACAGAAACCAGGGTTGTGAGGCACACGAATAAGTCATGGGAGTTAGTCATATACCAGAGGAAAAAATCACGAATCAATAATTGGGCAGCATGGAATGACTTGTTCTGAGAATAAAAATTAAGTGTGATGATAACAAAACTGAAGTAGCCTCATTGAAAATGAAATAACAGGCAACATACTATACCTTCTTTGTGGAAACTCAACAAAGGAGTCAATTAACATTATAAACAGGATCTACCGATATACAAGCAAAAATCGCAGACTCCCGACTCGGTGAGTGTCTAGGTATCACCTGTATACCGCTAGACTATTGTAAGCTGTTTGTGGTGGTTTTGGAATCTTTATGTTGTCCCAGTAATTATGTAATAGTCAGGTTCCCACACCAGCCACGACCTGGCACACCTAGATATTAGATTGACTCTACATCTCCTTCTTGGACTAAATGGAACCTTAGCTTTCAGGAGACATCGCCTACAATAGTCTCCGGTCTCACGATCACGTTCTCCAGTTTCTAAGTCTTAAAACCGCTCTGTTGTTAGTATACATTCAGTCCTCCGAACATCGCCGCGGTTACCACGGTGCACGCTTTGAGCTGCCCTTTCACGTATATTCCAATTGAAACAATGATGCTATGAGGGTGCGGCTGTCTCGTCGTAGAGGTTGTACAGTTCATCATTTTGCAGTCTAATCAAAGTGTTCAGCGAAATATTCGACGCTCAAAAATGCAAATTTTCTTTGTCATTTCTACCACAGGCATTATTCTCTCTAGTCACGGGGATACTTATTCCACATCCATCGATCCTTGGACCAGTAATTTTGTTGCCTTGCAATACAGTCTAAGACTTCTGCCGCAACCGTTTTGATCCAATTGAATGTGCACCATTAATCTCTCGATTGTGGTCTCTGCGTTACTCAGAGGATTGCCGATTAAAGAGAAGAAAACCAAAGTCTGTCCTTCTGCTTGACGCAGCAGCAGCACTAGATCCGCTTTTACACCTTTTAAAAATGCAGTTATCTTAACACCAAAATCAAGTTGAGGCGGTTTTATATTAATATTCTTTCTGTGTTGTTATGTACGAGTAGCACATGGAAAGTGAACACCGTTGCTACTCAAAAGCTCCAAGCCTTCGTCGACCTTTATCTGCGAAATATCATTGGTGTCCGGATGGCTCAAGTGGTTAGAACGCTGGGCTGTCGTAGCGGAAGGTTGCGGTTCAAATCTCGCTGGGGACAGAGGAATTTGTCATCGTGACTGTCAGCTGTGGTTTAAGAATACACTCAAAGTTTGCCCTGCTTGTCGCAAAAGGCGACTAAAAGGAATAGAAATTTGTGACCTAGCAACCTGGAAATTTCGAAACTCTACTGCTTCCGAAACGTCAAGAACGCCTGGGATAGATGTTGATTTCTCAGCCACGACCTTTGGCTATCAAAAATGGATTATGATTGCTTTCTGGAATGGGCGCAAGCTGCTCGACAATGGTATCGGTATTCGTAATTGATGGCACATTGTTCGAGCACAGAACCTGCCAGTTGGGTTTCAATGAACCGAAATCAGATTGGAGGGTTGGAGAGTTATGACCCTCAAATTCGACATCGACCGCTTGTATGGTCCGGCTGTCGCTTGACAGTGAGGTAGCTGTCTTATTGATCAGACGATAGATATACTGAGTAACCCGCCTCAGAATTTCGATTAGCATTCTGCTGTCATGAAAAAGACCTTTTCTCGGGTGCTAAACAGCCCATCGGCCACGATATAAGGGGGCATCATTAGAACTGGTTGTCTGCGGAATCAAGGAAGGGTTGAAGTCTCTATTGACCGCTGAGAGTGATGACGGGCGAAAACGTACTTGAACTCCGATACCGTACAATGATTCCAAATGTTCAACGTAATATGTGCCATGACAAAAGGGAACTTGTTATTGCGCCAGTTCGGGAAGCGGAAGATGCCACAGGACGAAATGATTTCAGTTTACGAAACTGAAATGCATCACGCATCACGAAAGAACTCACATGTGGTCGAAAATCTTCAGATGATCCGAACGATGAAGAGTAGCTGAAGAAGTCAGAAGAACACTCCACTACGGTATCATATCTCACAATTTTATTGCTAGCTACGCCACGCAGTGGCCGATGAATGGGTCGCCCCAAGAGCACCTAACGCAGTACAGTAGAAGAGTTTGGGCATTTCGGGAAATAAGTCGTGGGTAGAGCTGAAGCGCATATCAATGAACTGCGAGCGATGGCGCGTAGGTGTGGTTAACATGCTATACACCACAAAGGGGTAAATGGCAATCACATATAATCTGAATTCGTTATTTTATATAATTCACCTTATGCTTGCTGTACATACATAACTTTTCGCAATTTAGTATTAATCCCCTCGATGTCTGCTTTAAGCTTATCTAAAAGAAAGAAACGTCTCACCACGCAATTCTTAATAATAATCGTTGGCGCAACAATCCATATTGGATCAGGGTCTCGAAGTGTGTTAGAGCACTGCATTGCACTTGAGCCATCCGCACACGCAATTTTTGCCTTGCCATAACAATAATGGTATTAGGGGAAGTTGCACTATGCCCTAAAAAACGATTGTTATCCTTTAATGGTTATAATGTACCTCATAACTATAGTATATCGGTCAAGTGTTTTTTCTCAAAACAATGTTTTTCAAGTTTTTGTGCAACATAACTGAAAAAATACTTTTTTGATCATGATAAAGTGTTCCACATACTTTTGTATACTAGTATCCTATTTAAATATATATATATATATAAAATTGTGACATATTCAATTTTTAATTTTTCAAAAAATTTACCTTTTTCTAAAGCTTAATATTTTTTATAGGTTCTGAAAATTTTTAGCATTTTATAGGTTCAACTAGAAACTGTACATGTTTATACTAAATTGCATCTTTTTATTGTTTCAAATAAACATTAAGGACGTTTTGGCATGCCATTTGTGGCGTCCTTGGAATAAATGCAAATATACCATAATATTTCTACTTTGTTTTTTAGAGAGTAAACCAAAAATTGAAAATTCCATTTAAATATACCTAATTAAAACCATATTATGTAAAATATCTAAAAAAAGTTTCGATCGGTAAAAATCCGGCTTTAGTAGGGAACATTACACTGGAAACTTTGGTGGGAATCCTGCTATTATAATGTTGCCATCCAATTACTTCTCCTCACGACATAAAATATTAGCATCACCACTACGAGCAATATATAAAATTGATATAATTGGGACCATCGTGTAACCATTCTTGCACAAAATATCATCAAAACCTGAAACCTGAAGCACCAAGCTTCCCGTTTCCGAATTGTATAAACTTGGCAGACTTACACAATAGATAATAAGTCGGCAAACCGCAAGCTCAGGTATGAAAGGCTCATACTATAATCTATATTACTGCAAATTTTCAGAACTCTAGGTTAAACTTAAGGGGAGTTTCTAGTCAACTTTCCCCAAAAAATAGTAATATACTATTGTTAACTTAATTTGAGCAGATATCGATGTGGAGAGCATTTTGAGGCAGCTTCATGATCTTTTTTTTTGCAGATTTTTCGATTCGGAAGTTTCCGAGAATGGGTGCGTTAAAGAAATCATCACTTTCGGTATAGTCGTTTCTGAGAAAAGTGCTTGTGACAGACCGAGAGACATTGAACCGATTTTAACAAAGTTTTGTTTTGCAAACAATGTAGTAGTGTTTAATCCTTTCTTCGATAAAACTTGGCGTATTTTTAGTAAAACATTACCTTTTATTCTTTAATTTTGTGAAAATTTTCTTAATTGATGTTTATTCTTTTGAAACTGGTCACTAGAATGAAAGCAAATATCGGTTTGAAGAGTAGGTTGAGGGTTAGACACTTTATAGTGGCAGTTACGTGGTTCCTTTTCAGATTTGAGTTGAGTAGGATGAGTAGTTTCTAAGAATGGCCTCGCCAAATAAGCGACTATTTCTATTCGCGAACAAAAGTTTCAATGGGCCGGTATGGTCAATGGCTCCTAAATTTATTTTCAGTTGAAAAATTTTCCGGTGATATTGCTGCGAACCTTACAGTTATTTATTTTAATGATGACCATATTGGGGGAACCAAAGTTATGAATCAATTTGGTATTAGAATGGAATCATTCCTAGTAAATTCGGCCAGTATAATTCCCTCAACCGATCATTCATTTTCTAGCGTCATAGCCAGCAACGTCTTTCCCGATTCCACACCAGGGTTCCGGTCCATATAGCGGTGTTCCTACTCAGCTCATCCGACTTTGTTGTCCGAGCCGGGCGTGTTCATATTCAGTCTATGAAGGTATTCCCATATCACCTCAGAGTTCACCTGGTTGAAGCTAAATACCTTAATAGCCGTGTTGCTGTCAATGTTATGCCCCATATAGTTTTCTTGGAGGTTAAAGGAGGCGGCTATTTACAGCTGAAAAATATTGAGCGCTTATAAAGTTCAAAGTAGGTTTTCGATTGGCCAATGAAACTTACGCCTGCTTCCTTTGCTATGAAGGACTCGTCAATACGTGTCAGGTAACCAGTTGCTGGTATAAGCCGTAAGTAAATGTTCCTCTTTCAGTTTACCCTGTTACATTCACATATTGTGTCTATTAGCCATTTGCATCGTTAAAGCCTGTTGAAATGAGTACGTCATCGCTTTTTTTAAAGCCAGTTCTAATCATGCAGGTCATCACTTTGAATGGTACTCCAATCCGGAAACTTTGGGGAATGCCAATTTCGCTGAATGATATAAAGCTCTTTGTGCTCGATTTCATTTAAAGAATTGCAAGCATCTGGCAAATCTTTCTATATTTTTTTTTTAATTTCTTATGCAAAATTAAATTAACGCTATCAATTGAAAGTCGCCTCCGTTTGGAATAATGTGTGACTCCATCAGTGAATAATAATGAAACCTGCAACAACTAGGTCGATTAATTTTAGATGCAGAGAGTCATTTATTGCAAAAGATTTCGTTTTCAATTAAGGGGGTTTGCCTATGTGACGCTTGATACTACTAACTTTTTTCAGAATATTGTTTTTGGTAATAACAAAAGAATTTTATCTTTTCAATCTTGAGGTTTTGAATTGATCATTTGATAATTGTTTGTTTTTTTTGTGGCCAAAGTGGATTCTTCTAAAAAAAATGGGCATATATCCATTTGTAGTACTCTGAAACCAAAAATTTAAACGTTTTCACTTATAATTTACTAAACAGATTTTAATTGAAATTCCAGAAGAAAAATAAGGAATTATTAATCAAAATACATGACCTTAGTTTGAATTAGAACTACTGATGTGTGGAATAATGTGTAGAAATTTCAGCTCGATCGGTTCAACAGAATTTTAGTTATGCTTCCCACCAGTTGAAAAAATTAGGTTTCGAGAAAAACGCGTTTAAAGTTTTCATTTTGTATGAACATCAGCATGGCACATGCTCTTCTATTCGTTGTGATTTGCTAAATAGTTAGAATTTTGGCCTGACATTTCTGCAGGATATTCTTAACATATTCTTGTCAAAGAATATAAAAGAAAAATCGACTATTGGAGAAAACACTATTAAAAAATTCACAGATTTACAAACAGTTTGAATCTGCCAGGCCGCAAAATCGGTTGAAGCGCTGTAAATTGGGGCTTAAGAATACACTCAAAACCTTCCCTGCTTGTCGTAAGCGGCGACTAAAAGAGATAGAAATTTATAGGGTAACAACCTGCCAATTTTTAAATTTTATTGCTACCGACACGTCAACAACGTCAAGGATAGGGACTGAACTCGTGGCAACGATCTTTGGCTATCGAAAACGGACAATGATTGGTTTCTGGAATGCGCGTTCTTTCCTCGGTATCGGTAGCGAGGCTTCGCAGTATCCTCGCTTTCTCCAACTTCAGCGGCAATTCCAGCAAAATAAACTGAGTTATTCTGGGCCTAAGCGAAGTAAGATGGTGGGACTCTGGAGATTACTCTTCTTCCTATTGCAGCAACGAGCTTTTGTACTTTGGAAAGTCAAGTGGTAGCAGACGCGAATTCGGTGTCTGGTTGCTTTTCCCGGAAGGCGCGTTCTCTTGACCTGCGGGCCGGTTTCTGACAGACTTCTAACTGCAAGATTTCATTCCAATAGATCCAAGTTGAGTAGCGTCACAATTGTACATTGCTACGCACCAACGAAGACTTCCGATGTAGTGGAGAAGGATGCTTTTTTCGAGCAATTACGCGCGATTCAGGGGAAGCTTCCTAAAGGTATATTTTGATCGTGATGGTTGATCTGACCGTTAAGGTGAGATCTGATAAATCCTTGCTGGGGCATGTGATGGGGAAGCACGGCATTAGCGACCGTAACGATAATGGCGGGGGGTTCGGGGATTTCCGCAACTTCGATCGCCTCGTCATTGGTGGCCTGTTGTTCGAGCACAGAACCTGCCAAAAAATCAGTTGGATTTCAACACTGTAGATAGACCACTGGCGCTAACATCAGCCTCGAAAGGGATCACCACTTGATGGTCGTTCACGGCCGCTTGTATTAACCATGTCTACGATCCAGCTGACGCTCGACACTCGGAAAGCTATGTTCCTGATCGGAAGGCCGATGTACTGAGTAACTCTTTTGAGAATATCGATGAGCATTGGGCCGCCATCAAAAATTCTTCACGGGTGCTGCACATGTTGCCGGCCACGTCCTGAAAGGGCGTCATAACATCTGGCTGACTGCAGAGTCGTGAAAACGGATGGATGAACGGCAGGGATTGAAGCCTCTACTGACCGATGCGAGTGATTGCGAGCGAAATCCCGAGAAGTTCAGCGTGGTGTACGCAGTGACAATTTGCTACTGCGCTGGTGACGGAAGCGGAAGTTTCCGCAGATCGCAATGATTTCAGAACTGTATTCCGCATCACGAAAGGGCTTGCATGTGGTCGCAAATCTTTCGATGGTCTTGTGAAGGGCGTCAACGGTCGGCTTCTCATCAGCGATAATCAACAACGGAAAAGGTGGAAAGAACATTTCACAATGGTTCTTAACCGTATTACATGGGGTGATGTTCCCTCTCATGTAGATGAAATGGTTAGTCACGGCAACATGCGGATATGGACTGTTCCTCCAAGCAAAAGAAAAATCATTTTGACCATCAATGCATTTAAACGAAGCAAAACCGCTGTTCTTGACGCTCTTCCCGCAGATTTATTTATCGCTGCACCTACATGGACCAATTTTGAGTGTAATAATTGGAGGGGTATCTGTGTACTCCCTACCGTCGGAAAGATAGTAGCTAAAATAATCCTGCAACGTATCAAAGAACATATTGAAAGCTGGACCGACAGACAGCAGGCTCCGAATCCTCCTGCATTGACCACATCAACGCCTTACGAATCATTTTGAAACAGTGCGCGGAATTTAGATGTTCGATACACCTACTCTTCATTAATTTTGAAAAAGCTTTGGATAGCTTGAACAGGGAGTGCATCTGGAGTGCTCTATGTAGCAGTGATATTTCGGAGAAAGTAATAACTATTATCAGATCGACATATGATGGCACCAAATGTCACGTGCTGCACTGAGGTAAAATCTCAGAGGATTGCATCTTATCACCGATATTATTTCTTTTTGTTATCGGCGACGTTTTTCATGCTACCTTGCCCGGAGGAATTCAATGGGCTATGATATCCTTCCCCAAACACCTCGACTACACTGATAACATCTGTTTGCTCTCTCACCGAGTCATGGACCTTGGCCAAATGGCTCTAGATTTGGAAAGGGAGGCAAGTAGAATTGTATTGAAGATAAACACATGCATTAATGGGCGGAGCATCGGAAGTGTCGATCAATTTGTGTATCTAGGAAACGTGGTGTCTGTCAACTGCGACACCGAACTAGATGTTGCCCGACACGCTAGATCTGCTTTCGCTGCCCTATCTAAAATCAGGCAATGTATATATCTCACTAATATCAAATTGAGACTGTTCGCGAGATAGCCTGGGTACCGCTGCCGGAGCTAATGTCCTTTTTGTGTTACTATATGGAAATAGCACATTATAAGTGACCTCTACTGTTACCCAAGAGCTCTAAGTTTTCGTACCTGTCCGGGTCGTATCATCAGAGTATTCTGGCCTGACACTATTTCAAAAGAACAACTTGGTCGGTGCACAGGCTTGACACTCGTATGCAATGTGATCGGAAGACGGAAGTGGCAATGGGTAGGTCACAGATTAAGGAGGATCGACAATTTCATTATTGGCGATTGCATGCAGTGGAATCCACTCTCCCAAGATGGCTGACGAGTGGGACACCCCAAAGGCACTTGGCGTAGAACAGTAGAGGCCGAGGGCTAGCGTCTCGGGAAGTTGTAAAGAGAGCTGAAGCGCACTTCAGGTAAGGTGTAGTTGACGCACTATACCCCACCACTAAGGCGTGAATGGCAACTATGTATATATGTACACATATAAAGAAGAAAACATTAGTATATAATAAACATACAGAAAACATGTAAGTTTCGTCTTAATCTAGATTAAAATCCTCATCTGCCATGAATATTTATGCTCTTCTTTGTGTATCTCGATACTTGCATAATATTGTTTGCGATGGGAATGAAACTGAAACCCAGGCTTATTGAAAACGAGATAAAGAAAGGAATAACCATTCAAAGTAAGACAATGCTAATCACGAACGTGCCAACAAATTAGTGAAGAGTGTAGTGTCTGCGGCTCAGAAACGGAGGTGGGATTTCATTCACCTTTTTCGGGATCACTTTGACCAAATAATACCTTCTATAAGGTGTAAATGCCTTAAAACTTCGCCAAATGTGGCGCATTATTGAATGTATTCGGCGAATTGATCGTGAAAGCGGGGAATGATCTGCCACATCCATCAACGTACTATGTATGTTACTGGCAATATGAGCTCTAGAATTTCAAGCCGATAGTGGCAACCGGAACCGGTTCATGGGAACAGCTAACGGCCGGCAAAATGTCAACTTAATGAGCGATGAAGTAGATGGATGGATCTGAGGGGAGTCGTGATTGAGGGTATACGGAGGAATGGTGTTTGATGAGGCGCACAACAGAAAACGGCAGTGCAGCGAAATTTTGAATTCTTCTATCCTGACTTCCGACGCAAAATAGCCTGGTTACCGCTGACGGAGCCTGTGTCCTGCAAATGGTGATAGGATTTTTGATTTGGTCAGCTTCGGCGGCGGCGATAAATTCGACAAGAAAAAGGTGATCAGCCAAATAATAATAATAATCGTTGGCGCAACAATCCATAGTAGATCAGGGCCTTGAAATGTGTTAAAGCACTTCATTCAAGACCGTAACGGTACACTACAGTATACTATAGGAGGCGATATGGTCAGCATTGCGCTCGTCCGAGATTATTACCCTGATTTGACTCAGGTACTCATTCACAGCTGAGTCGACTGGTATCCGACGTCAAATCACGATGCAAATCCCACTGCCACCAGCGAGTTTTGAACCGCGACCTTCCGTACGATAACTTTGTGCTATAACCACTCAGCTATCCGGACACTGATCAACCAAAACAGTGAGAAAAGCGGCCAGGATAAGAAGCCGACAAAGGATTCTTAGGCGACGAAAACGCATTATATAAGCGTGCAGCACACATCGAGGAGGTGAGAACGCCGTCTTGGGTGGACAGGCGGAGACAGCGGTCTGCTGTCGGTAGTGAACCCAGGTGAGCTTTTTCCTTTTTCCTCGTTAAAGTTTCTTATAGAGCCGCTCCGCATCTTACTACTTACGAAGTTATTGAATCGCACAGGCAAACACTTCAAGCTGCACAAATTTAGAATGCCTCATTAGCCTGGTAGTTTTTGTGTACCTAGACTGGGAGTTAGTGCGAATTACTGGTGAGAAATTATTTTCTGTTCTTGTTGGGATATGAATGCAAGTAAAATGTATCGGCAGAAGTGAAACGCCAGAATTCCCGAACTGTGTATAATAGAACACCGAACTCTTGAAATGCCAAATTATAAGAAGGAAATGAATTAACGTCGAGTTTTTTTTTTGTTCTAAGGACTATATACAAATTTTTTTTTGATGCTCACTTTTATTGATTTTGTAAAGAGAAAATAAGCCATGTTTAGACGGTTTTTATCTTATTAATATTCAATATGATGGCAGAAAATATGAACGATTTATTAATCTTAATTTCTTTTCTAATCCCATTTTCTAATGAATATGCATTATTCTTCATTTAATTAATCTCCTTCTTTGCATGAATAATTGAAATTATTGCGTCCTTTTTTTAAGGTTTTGTGTTTAAAATCGGTTTACTGTCTGTCCGTCACACGCATTTCACTCGGAGATGGTTATAGCGATTGACACCAAATTTGGTAGAAAGGTGGGAACTGTGAACGCTCACGCATATCGTGAGTTACATCCTTTTACAACGAATTGAAGGGGGGTCCCCATACATGCAAAAGGGGGCTGCACATTTTTTTTTTATCAAATATAGTCATGTGGAGTATCAAATTAAAGGTCTCGGTTAGTACTTTTCGAAGCCGGTCCTAGTTTTGAATTTTGTTGAAAAGGTGGGGAGTGCGGGGGGTAGAATCACAAAATTTTGCAGCAATGTAGGCTACAGTATAGAGCACGATCCTGCCAAATTTGGTGTAAATCGCACTATTACCAACAAAGGTCAACTGTCAAAACTGTCGCTCCTCTGTAAATTCAAGACTATGAATGTCAATACCACTTGAAAGTGGCTATTTTCAGATAATATATGCATATTTCACGTTCTACATGCTTATGGGACAAATGCGCACTCAAATCTCTTTATAAAAGAAATACACAAAACCTTTCATACCTGAAGCGTCTAGCTTCCGATTTCCCGACTTGCTTTCTTTTGTATAGAAGATTTCCAAAGTTGAAGGCAGAAGAGACCGGTTCTTCTTCATGCAGTCCCTCTGCCTCCAATCAACGGCACCTTCTCACCGCGCGCCAGTGGCGTTATCTGACCGCTCGCATTCGCAACATTCGAAATAAATTTCGAATGCCGCGAATCCTGCTGCGCCACAACTTCCTCCTCGTTAGCCCCGCAAAACTCAATTAACTAGGGACGTCCTCCAACAGGGCCTGAGGATATCGAGGAAGAGAGGGAAGCTCAGGGGCCGCGCCTCCATGAAAATCTGAGGTCAGAGAATCAATAGTCGAGGATGTAATCCGTCGTTGCTGCGATCGAAAGGGGCATTCGGGTCCGGAGTTTTACGACTCGACGCGGGCGGGGTTTTAAGGGGGTCATCCCGTGTGTCGAATTTTTTTTGGCATTAATTGTATCCAGGTACAGGCTGTACATGTGTTTCTTGGCGAAACCTAGGGTTTATGGTTTACTTTTTTTCTTTAAGATGACTGCAACGCCATCTAGCCTGGCAGCAGAAAAACACCTTTTTTGGAGATGGGTGTATAAATTGCTCTGTATTTCAATAATGAACTATGCTATCGGGCTGGAAAAGTTATTACGCATGCTCTAGATATTAATAAATATATGGTGAAAAAGTCGAATTTGTATCTTTATCCAGTTCTTCACGAAAATTTTTTTAAAAAAACGGCCTTCACACGGGATGACCCCCTTAACTCGCGTTTTGTTTATCTCGGTAGGCGTGCGCGAATCCCCTTGTTTGGTTATTTTCAGAGCCGGTGAGGACTTACGCATCGGAATAGACACGTTAATTATGTAAAAATGACACCTGAGGGATTAAAGCGCTCAGAGAACTTCCCATATTATCGAGCCTGACTAGCACAGAGGCGTACAAGGACGTGTCAACCGAGTGTTGTGATGTAGCTTCCGTATTTGCGGGGGGACGTTCATGGTTAATTCCCCCAATTTTATGTTTTTATTTTAGATTTTTTGGGTAGCCTTTCCCTCGAGGCTGTCTCTAGCCAATCAGGATGGTCTTTTGAACACCTGCATTATAGCAGGGAACAGTGGATAGCGATAATCTGTAATCACGTTCAACGTAACATGGCATTTTTGGCAACCATATTTTTGAACGAGTAGTCAAGGCTTGGTAGTAAAACAAAATTAAAGCATCAATTCCAATCAACTTAGAAGGAAGTCTTCCCAGTAAGGGAAAATTCAAATTACCTTGAAAACTCCTAAGTCATCCCCAATGGTTTTTACATTCCTTGAAGAATAGTGAATTCCTCAATTTGAAAATACCGCTTAATTCTAATTCAAGCATGAAATTGCGGAATATCAAATACGTTTTAATTTCAGTTCCTAAGTAACTTTGTTTTGTAGATCTCACTGAAACAATGGCAATTAAAACAGATCCGAAGGCTTACAGAACAATTGTTGAAACTTTGCGTGTACACAGAAGTAGGCGTGTGTTCCTCAAGGGATATTATTAACCCTATTGGCATGTGTTATTCAAATAACAATTACTTCCGTTTATATTTCACGGCGAAAATCACTAAATAATTGAGTTATGCAAAATTTCATAATTTTTCAATTAAAACTGATCATGACAACAATAAAACTTAGAATTTATTACAATGCTGGAAATTTCAAGAGAATCTTTTCAATATTTCTATCCATTGCTGTTGTATGGTGTTATACTATCATATAAATAGCCTCATGTACCAGGTAATGACCCTGTGGCGTTGCATTGCATATAATACTTCATTGCAATGCAGGTAAAATCCTAATTGGTCATTAGCACAAAGCCAAGGAAGTTGCATTAGCTACTTATTAGCATCTTATTTAGTATTCCAATTTCTAATTTGTCAGTATTGCTATAAAAATCGCAAATTGCTATTGTAACGATTGTTTGAGATGATTTACGCTTTACGCTTTACGAGGTCCGTAAAGTATTTCATCCATTTTCGGATGTTAATTGAAGAAACATAGGAAAACTGGTTCTAACCGAAATTCCGAGAATCTCAAAATGATGCGAGTCATCATGAAATCGCTACATGCCGGGAGGAGAAAAATCTCAGAGGCATGCGAGGTTATCTTTGATAGCCGAACTCTACTGATAGTGTAAGTCAGAGCACCAGCAAATAATGCCCACGCCATTGTGTTTTGATTTATAAATTGTAAATTTCCTTAGTGTTGCCTGCTAGGAACATTTGAAAGCTGTATCAAATTCAAGACCCACACATTTTAACCTGATTAGTACATATAACTTCTGAGTAATTATTATATTGGAATTTAAATCCGGTCGTACTCGTATCTTTTGGAAGAGGAAAATAGAGTTCAAATATATGAGAGCATGTTTAATAGAAGTAATCGCAACACAATTCGTCGAACTCTCCGTATACACCACCAGTTGTAGAGCGTCTATATTTGAATCTGACTCCATGATATATTTCTAGCCTACGGTTAATATTACATCAGGCTCTCTGTGACTAATATTTATTGAAATAATTGTCCAAGATCAGTTGCGGGAAAAAAACGTGTGGAAACCTACCAAGCTATTTAAGCGCCTTTAAATCATCAACTTAATTTTTTATCAAATCTCTAGAAATGTGATAAGAAGCAAATCGATCAGACAGAAATCGAACAACTAATTTCCTACACTGATAAATACTGTTTAAGCGTACTTATGTACTGCAAATACCAGACATACGTATGTCATGTAATGTTGGTGTTATTTAAGGCACATTTGAAGTTTAAGCACTCAAACAATGAAAACAACCAAAAACTGAATGGATGTGGGCTTTGTCAATTATTCTATTGTCTTCCGCCTTTAAATCTGCCAACGCAAACTTCAAACGTTTACAAATACGAGAGTTGCTGAAGACACAAACTAGAAAGGTAAATCAAAATCCAAATTTTCTTATAGTTTCACATATTATAATGTGTGAATAATTTTTGTTTTTGTAGAAAGTACCCTAGTAACAATTCATCTAGCTTCTTGTTGATATCCCCTAGTAACTGATCCGGCTGCGAACGGGCGGACTAGGTAAAAACGGTCAACCGATTGGCAACTTGACACTGTCTAAATTCAAGCCGGACAATGCGTTAGATAGTGGCAAGTTTGGCGCTAAATATTACATAAATAAAAAAAATATCCAAATTTTATTTGATTAATTTATAACAATACTTTTAGAATGAGGCTTTGCAACTTCATTACCATTACGCCGAACAAATTGCAAAGATGTCCCCAAATATCCGTAACTATCGGATTCGAAACCGGTGTGACAGACAAGGTGACGCTCAGCCTACTTCGCTATTGCATCATCGAAATAAATAATCATAAAAGCTTTTAATTACCTTGCATGCTGCGAATTCCAAATATGAACCATGCAAAACTGGTAAGTTGATTGACATTTTTCACGAGTATGATATTAATTTATTTTTAAATCTAACAAAATTATAATACTATGGTTAGACTTCTGTGTGTGTGTTGACTTTCTTTTGTAAACTGACGGCCCCAGCAGACTAGACAGCCATAACATGGCTGATTTGGTTAACGATGATCTCTAAACTGACAGTTGGCAGTCCCTTGTACTATGTTGCTATTGCTGAGCCTCGGCCTTTAAGACCATAGTTGTCAAAATCCGTGTGTTCCCGATTGAAACTACTCTACAGTCGTAGCTTCGAGAGCCAAGTTGTCTCGGGATAACGGACGAATGAAAACTACCAGCTTCAGCAAGCATTAATATGAGGCATATCACTTTAGAAACAGAGTCGGTAGCGTATCAACGATGTCCCACTGTTAGTTATGTCCGAAGGGCTTACAATACAGCGAATCGATCTGACTACAGTCAGAGTTACATCGTAACTGATGGTAAAATTTGCCTCATCTCTCTTAGTCACTTATTCCATGACACGACCAAGAAAGCCTAGATCACAACAACTGATAAACCTCTTTGATGCGTCAGGATGAGCTTCAGTCCTGTGGAATTTCGACGCATGTACTGTGTGAGGACATAAGTATGCCAATCCCAGCCGTATAAATCAACGTCTGCCAATTAAATATTGGCACTCTTACCGGCAAGAAAGTGGAATTTAAAAGAGTCCTTCGGGGAAGATGCGTTGATATCTACGCTCCGCAAAAAACTCGCTACTGTGGTACCAAGAGCTACGACCTATGTAAAACGTCAACGCGGTAAAAATGGTTATTTTTCTGTACTTTGTTAGTCTACTTAATATTTGGAGGCATTAAAAAAGTCGAGGGATTTTATGACCAGCTGATGAAGCTCACTATTATCTCAGTGTCTAGTTAGAGCATGAGACTGTCACAGCAAAGGTAGCGGTTCAAATTTCACTGACGGCAGAAAGATTTGTTCCTTGACTGTATATCAAATACCAGTCGACTCAGCTGTGAATGTGTACTTTGCCAAATCGGGGTAATAATCACAAGCGAACGCTATGATAACCACATTGCCTTTTACAGTGTACTGTAGTCCTGTAGTGAACCGCTACGGTCTTGAGTGAAATGATTTAACAGGCTTCAAAATGCGAATCCGTTCCGATAACGATGATTGTTTTCTCAGTTATAACAGAGAGAACGCGATTTTACCTAATACAGTGCCAAGTATTTAGGCACGCACTTTCCTTAACTTTAAAAAAATATATATATAAAGGGGCTCTGGCGGTGGTGGCCGGTAGCAGGTTAGTGGAAAAATCAATCGAGAACTCCCTGCAGCAACGAGTACGTCTGCAGAATGGTGAGCTTCTGCATGGTTTGAAACAGATTGTATGAGTCTCGGAACATCAAGGGAATCCAGATTTGAATAGCTGTAGCTAGGAATATTGTGGAAACTATAACCACCCTACCGAGAAGTCAAATTTCTTTGATTTCTCGAGCCAGTGGCCCATACTTCACCTTCTTCTCCATGTAAATTACTTTACAAACAGAACTATGTCTGCCAGTGTATTACACTGGCGCTATTACAATGCAGCCAGAAGTAAGATGGTTCAACGTCTCCTGCGCCGTTCTCCACTCGTTCTTTCATTATGAGCTTTTGATAACTCCGGGAGGTAATCATGCCGTTCTGAATCGGAATCAAAATGGCTGCCAAAGACAATTAAGTGTGTCAACTCGCGCTATATTTCAGTGCAAAATTATGCCCTCTAGCAGTAGCCATAAAAGGGGATTTAGGGCCATACAAAACCAAACAAGACTCAATGCGCCTCCTTGGGAAATGCGTGTGGACCGGCTTTGGCCACGGTCAGATGAACGCACTGACAAGGTGATATGTCGCCTTCCATTATTGTCGCTAAAAATTATTACTTTCGGATCAATGCGATACAGACGTAGGACATGAATTAGGCAAGTATGCGGGACGTCGTCAAAAGCCTTGGCATAGTCGATATACGAACTAAATTACCAAGTCGATAATGAGTTGACCTTTGCAACCCCTCGATCCAACTCAGCAACTCTTCTGTTCAGAACAGAATGTCGTTGCTCTCAAGGTGCGCATCGATCTTTCCTTTAATAATGGATGTTCTGAATTTTTAGGGTGTTCGTATGCAAATAGTCGTTTGTGTGTCTGCGCGGTTCTGGATTGTGCCCTTTTTAGTGGTTAGGTACTCAGTCTTCATAATGATAAAGGGTGGAAATTTCTCAGGTCGACTAGCGAGCTGGTTCATGCTATATACTAATCGACTATGTGTACTGGTGAGTTTTTTATACTAGTACTTCCTCCTCGATACCATTCATAAAATTAATGCCTGGAATAGTGGCCTTCGGTATAACACACTCAGCATGCTGAGTACGTAACCTCGAAGCCCACCCCAATACTCTTTTGCTTCCATTGCCGAAAACTGCACTGTCACTATATAATGGGAAAGAATGCCGAAAAAGGTTTTTTTTTGTTCTCATGTGCCGGTATTTCGAGGACCAGTTGTCCTCAGTGGGTTTTTATCTGCACTGTCTTGTCACTCTGTTGGGATTCGTTGAGTGCCTGGAAAAGCTTTGATTCCTCGCGTACATTTTGCTGTACAAAAAAGGAGCGACTTTCATCGTGGCACCTAGACCTGGAGCCGCCGCACGATTAGCGGTTTCAACACGCGCTGTCTTTTCCAGGAGTTCATTGCACTGCCAGGTGTGGTGATAGCTTCCTCAGTGAGTAATTTCCAAAAGGATAATATTCCTGCACTTTCCTCACCTACCCATTCAGACGAAAACTATCCACCTTTACTCCTTTCAGAACCGAGCTTGGGACCGGCTACGGCGGAGCTATTATTATTATCTCAGCTGACAGCACAATTTATTTCGGCACCCCTTTTGTGCCAAAGACAACCCTTTTGGAAACTACTCGACACAAACACCTGTAATATGATTACCGTCACCGCGGATGATTTCAATGGTCTTGTCAGCGAGAAGGATACGGTACAGGTGCAATGAATACGAACATTTTGAAACACGCATTGGGGATGTAGAGTGTATTACCGATTTTTTCAATATTCACGATCTTGTATTTGCCAATATATGGTTGTCTCGTCTTCCTACATTTTAGAGTGGGAACAGTAAGACACAAATCGAGAGTATCTTATAAGAAACCTCCATTTTCTCACCCTTACTGACAGCAAAGTCGTGCCCTAAGAAACCTTCGCATCGCAACCTCGGCCATTGGTCGCTACTCTATGAATCAAATCACTATTCAAACAAGGCGAGAAGCGTACTGGCTTGTCGCCAATTAATTTGTGGAAATATCGCGTCAAAAGAGAAGAAATAGTTGCATTTACAAGTGCCGAAGAAGCCTACAATAATACCAGGAAATTCGATAGAAATGTCCAATGGTTCATGAGAAGAAACACCTCTATCGAAAGCTTTCCTCTAAGAAAACGCTGACCAACTACCAAATTTATAGGAATGCCAACCGGCAAGCAAAGAAAGCCATCGCTATTACCCAGGTAATCAACTAGAAAAAGCTTTATGATAAACGCGACGACGAGAGAGATTTGTATCGAATTGATGAAGTTGACATCGGCACACACAGAATATCCAACAATTTATTTACCGACCGACGAGCCACGACAGACGAGAATACTTTGAGCAGATTTCAATGCCTTACATTCGAAACAACTACATCCATTTGGAGCAGTTTCACCTATGTTCACCACAAAAGTTGAACAGGAAATCAAAGGAATGAAGTCAGGTAAAGAAATAGGATCATTCAGTTTTTCCAATATTGAAACAGAAAGACTGTCCCACGGAATGTGCAAAGTACGGTTCGAATCTGCTAGAATGTATGATTTTTAAATTAGCCGAAAATTTATACTTGTTTAATAGTAACAGAGAAGAAACTATTGAAGATAATTGATGTCTTTGTTTTTTTTGGATATATCATCATTACTGACGCAACAATCGGTTTTGATCCAAGGTCCCCTAATTCGATATCCTTAAAAGCTTTCTGGCATCCTAGCCTATACCATCGCTCCATCTGAGGCAGAGGTCTGGCACGTTTTCTTTTCCTATCGTAAATACTGCCCTTGAAGACTTTCCAGGTTGGATCATCCTCACCCATTAGGATTATTTTCTGGTGTGATGTGCTGCGGCAGATCCTTGATAAATTTTGTTCAAAGTCGACTCATTTCTCTATTCATGTGAACTCCCCTGGAGAGCTCTCGAGAAAGGGGGCCTGGATCTCATGTTTCTTGTGGCTTGGACGATATTTTCAAATTTTTTATATTTTTATTTTATTTTCTTATTTTTTTCTATTGTTTCATTTATATTTTCTTAATTTTCTATTCTAATTTTTTTATATTTCCTCATTTTTTACTCTGGATTTATATCGTTTTTTGTCAATAATGACTTACACACGGGAATGAATTTCAACTAATTTTCTTTTGATTTGAGGAACTCCTACTGCTTTTTAGTCCCGCAAAATCGAGGATCGAGGATGTGCTCCCTCGTGGATCGTACTTTTCAATCGCAGCATTCTATTTTCAGTTTAGCTCGCGTGTTGTTCTTTTCGATAGGTGTATATAAATCTGTGTATTTTTTTGAGGATCCAGTACGACCCACGCAGTGGAAAAGATGCGTGAATTTTATGCAATGACACGTAAGAGATCGTAGTGCCTAAAAGACCTCCCCACATTCCCAAATTTTGCTAGGGCAGAGGCGAGCGAACACGTGTCGACGGAGTACATCGAGGAAGATTCAGGATTTGCGGGCACACCTTCACCGTCTATTTCGTCATCTTTCTAAATTTTTGGGATATGGGATAGCTCTCTTCTCTCTTGATCGCCTCAGAAAACTCAGGATGTTTTTCAGATCATCGACAAATCTATTTGGGTAATTACATATTTAAGACGGTTATAGATATATGGGAGGGGGGGTTTGAGATTTGTATTGTGATTTGACGTCGGATACCAGTCGACTCAGCTGTGAATGAGTACCTGAGTCAAATCAGGGTAATGATCTCGGGTGACCGTAATGCTGACCACATTACCTCCTAGAGTGTTCTGTAGTGTACCGTTACGGTCTTGAATGAAGCGCTCTAACACACTTCAAGGCCCGGATCCAATATCCATTGTTGCGCCAACGATTATTATTATTATTATAGATATATGCGGAGGAAAAAATATAATCCCATTTGCTCACTTAAGGGGGTCATCCCGTGTGTCGGGTTGGAGAAATCGATTTTTTTTGGAAAGAATTGTATCTATATATAGTGGAGAATATGTGGGCAAAGGGATTTTTCGATATTCCGAGTCGTTCAGAAATTACAGTGTTAAACAGGTAAGGAGTTTGCAGCCGCGGCTAGAGTACTCGATGAGAAAGAGCATCGAATCTTTTTTTACCCTGTTGTGTGTTCAGTGATTTTTTTAAATGGATCGTACGAAGGGAGATCGCTTTAACGTTCAACGTCATGCTCGCACTAAAAAACGAGTATTTCATGGGAATCGATACTTATCAGAGAAGAAAAAGGACTTCGCATCAACATCAGCAAAGAAACTTTTAGCAAGCATGAACATGTTCCAATTGCGACAAATTTTGTATATTGTATATTAGATTTTGCTGGAGTTTTCTCTGGTATTTCTGCAAATTTCTGCAAATAATAAAATATACGTAGTAGTAAAAAAGGAATGTGTAGGACATGTCGAGAAAAGAATGGGAACGCGGCTTAGAAATGCAAAGAAGAATCACAAAAGCATTAGTAAAAAGGAGCTGGAAAACTTACTGATAATAACGACCTCACTTCATTTTTTGGGCTAGCTATTCGTGATACGCAAATTCAATAGAAGGAATGAAGCAAGAAATTTGGACAACTTTCTTCCATAAATGCTCTACAGACGAAAATCCTCAACATCAATGGCGCAACAATGGCGCAAAGCGGAAACTAAAGGAGAACTGGATAGTTTCCACCACGAGAAGGCACCTTTGACTGAAGAAGTTCAAACAGCCATCAAACCAATCTACGAAGATTTGTCACGAGATGATCTCTTGAAGAGATGTTTAGGAGCAGAGACCCGGAATAACAATGAGTCGTTAAATGCATTGATCTGGACTTTCGCTCCTAAACACCTACATTCTGGGGCCAAGGTCGTAGAAATAGCCACTTTTCTGGCTGTAATTATTTTCAATGAAGGATACAATGGCATTCTCAAAATCCTAGTGACAATGGGATGTCAAGTTGGTCACATATGTCAGGTTTATATCGACCGCCGTAATGAAGCGTGAATTTGGCGGTCCGAACGACGATTGACTGACCTCGCTGAAAGAGCCAGAATTGAAACCAGGGAGCAACAATCGGCCCTACAAGACTTTTTTGAAGAAACGGAGGGTGCTCTCTATGGACCAGGTATAGCAGATTAATGGTGAGTTAAAATTTTACTGTTGATAATCACATTTAAATTTTCAAATGCGTTTTTCTCGAAACTGAATCTTGAAAATCGGCTGCCACCACAGTTCAAAATCTATCCAGCCAAATTCTTTGAAATTTTCACGACTTCCGCAAACTAGGATAATTACAATCGGAAGGGTCGTTTTTTTTATTCAAAAAAAAAACCGTAAAAAAACACCAAAATCCAAAAAAATTAAGTTTAAAAGCCCAACAAAAATTTACCTTTTAATATTTTCTAATTATCTTAGTTTGCGGACCGTGGAATATTGTCCACATTAAAATGCCGTTTAGTTTTTTTCCTCAGATGAACACAGCGCCCTCCAGCGTGGCAGCAGAAAAACACCTTTTTTGGAGATGGGTGCATAAATTGATAGGTATTCCGACAACTAGCTACGATATCAAGCTGAAAAATCTATCACATATACTAGGCAAAAAAACGGCCTTCACACGGGATGAGCCCCTTAAATTTGAGACAAAACCATTTCACATTTTTGAGAGTGCGTGCGGCAGAAAACCAGACGGACAGGCAAGCAGTAATATAGGAAGGCAAATGTTTTGCAATAGTGGCCCTGGATGCAAAGGATGCATTCAGCTTCGTAAAATGAAACCAAATCGTCGAGGCACTAATCAACAACAAGCGCCAAAATACATTGCACGCATTATTATCATATTTCACCTAGGAAGACGCCTGTAGACCCAACAACTTACGATGTGTCACAAGATTCTGTCCTAGGTCCTTTACTGGACATAATTATGTACAATGGAGTATTGACACTATGCTCCCCAGGTAGTGCAGAATGTTAGCTTCGCAGATGATATTGAAAAGCAAATTTATATAAGCGGCGTGAAATGGAAGAACGATTTCTGGTTGAAAAATTCTGCCCTAGCAGTTATTGAACATAAAACTAAAATAATACTGACCAGAAAGAAAAGTATGGAAACAACAGTGAAAGCTAAAGTTGACGAGCAAACAATATACTCGCAACCAGCATTTAAATAGCTTCCGTTGTACTGTACACAGCCCTCGTACGGGACCGAGTAACTGTGCTGGAAAACAAGACTACTACAGGAGTTGGTAACAACACGCATTGGCTAAGTGCATTCCAGATAAGCAGTACCTACTGATTAGCTCAGATGCTTCCTATACCATAGATATCCTGTCGAATGAAGGGAAACATCTTTTCAATAAAATGTACGCAATCGTAGAGTCTAAAGCATTGCTAAACACACGCTCGATGAGGGAGAAAAGGACGAGTCACAAACTAGGCGTTGGGCATACATCATAAAGTTTTTAATAAATACTCAGGCTAGGGAAAAAAGCAGAACAATGGTATCTTTATTCATTAAAATGAATAAAATTAACCTCAAATCGCATACTCATATCACAGGTTTTTGTTTATATTCTAATGAAATGGATGTAGAAAGTTTCGGCCTAGAAGCATGGAGTGAAGGAATCAGTATATGCAAATTAAGGCATAGGTATTGAGAGAGGAAAATTAATTTATGTCAAAAACGCCTCATATGACACCTTAATTACGATAAACAAAGCCTTTCTGTCTATTTACAGGCGAACAAACTTTCGATGTCGTTTATGATTAGATGCACGCAAGATATCATCAGAAGTTTCGAGGTGTGCCTTTAAATCACTGCGGATCTAATCGTTGACTGAACCACTTTTATCTGGTTTGCTTTGTATGTTTCTATAAAGAACGGAGAATTTAATTATGTTCACACTCCATTTAAGATGCCACTGCCACGATAGTAAAATGTTTAGATGGCTTTGTATGTAAATATTCTACTCATTGATTCTCAAGTCCGATATTGATTATCAAATGAGTCCACTCTCCGTAAACTGAATTAATTCGTTAATTAAAATATATAGTACAAATATTTCCAGTACTATCAGTATTGGTTTTTGTTTCAATGATTAATCTTAAAATATAAATCCACAACATTAATTAATGCGCCTTCAAATTCTAGGCTAACTCCAAGCAAGTTACAATAAAATAAGCAACAAATAACAATAATAATAACGCGATAACGGTAGGGGATGACTTTTGAGCCTTTGACATCATGAATGTTTTCAATTTTGGGGGAGTGTTTTGGAGTATATAAAATATTTGCAACATATCATTAACATACACGCGTATTTTTGTTGAAATTTTTTCCTCCTTGGAGGAGTGGTACGATGAGGTTGCTGATGGTAATCTCCTGCTTGTGGCTCAAAGCAACAGCACCGATGGCATAATTAATTGACTTTTTTTTATTTTTTCCAAGAAAGTTCTTGGTATACTGTTTTGGTTTAAGCGATAGTGTCCTATCCATCGTCAGAAAAATAATGACATGCAATTTTCTTCTTAGTCATCTTTATGCGGTTCCGTTTTGTGGCTAACCTTTGACATTATTGATATTGCCGAGGCTGGGATAGGAGAATTTGGTAACGTGTTTGATATGAGTGAAAGCAACGTCCCGCCTTCTCGTATTGATCAAGTGTTGTTATCTCTACTGTACACTTAGATCCGGGTAAATTTTTCGGTTTGACAATTAAATTGTTAGTGATAAGTCAAGTGAACAGTGTATCATTTTTGTTTCTCTTTTTAAATTTATAATTGGAAGGTCGCGTCTACTCATGGCAAAAATGATATGTCTGACTGTATACTTGCAAATAATTGAATGTTCTTTATGGAGGTTGAAAATAGTTGCTACCCGCGTCCCGAAGGGGCTCCATAAGGTTTGGCTGACGAAACGAGAAAAGGTAAATTGACGAGCGTAGGGAACTCAAGGCTCTTATTGTCACTGCAAGGGTGATTCGGTTGAGCTTTGGTGCCTCTGAAAATTCTGGCAATCGACTCGTAATGGACGCCCTGAAACAAACTGAATTTATTATCTTGATGGTCCGGGAGGCAAAAGCTGCCACCAAAAAAAAAGATGATTTTAATACCATATACCACATCGTGAAAAAAAGGGTATGGTCCTCATCCACGATGATGAGCAACTAAAGAAGTGTGGAAGGAGTATTTCTCCACGGTTTTCACCTCTATTACATCCACTTCATGTGGATGAAATCGCAAGTTATCGTAACATTCACCCTCAACCCTCCATACACCCATAAACCGTGGGCACCTGAGATATTTTTCAGCGAGTGGAAGAAGGGAATGTTCACTTTGATTCTAATAAAGGAAACCTGTCTAAAGTGTGACAATTGAAGCTTCGAAAACTAGTCGATAGAGAGCCCTGGACTTTGCTGCAATTGCCACATTTGGAGTTTGCGGAATATTCTGGCACAATGTCAGCAGTTCAGATCTCTGCTTCATCTACTGCAGGATCAACAAGAAATTTATGTTAAGTGTTATACTCAGAAGGGGTATTTCGGAAAGACTAGTAGCTTAAATCTGAGCAACTGTAATGACTGTGTGTGTGTATGTGTTTAAGGTGGGGGAGAGGAAAAGCCTCTGAGCACTCAGGCCATAGTGGTCCATTGTACTCGATTCCCCCGTCTAACGGAATATCTCGGATTCGTTTATGTATCGGATTTTCGTTAGGGAATGTGATGCTACCCGCTGCAGTTTGAGCACATCACCACGAAAAATTTCATGTCTAATGTGTCTATAGACGGGGCACTCACATAGAAAATTTTCCGGGGATTCCGCTTCCTAATTACAGGATGGACACGTATTACTTTGAACAATTCCTATTCTGCCCAGCTAGTGAATTATGGCCAGTCAGAATGCCCACAATACTTCTGCAAGTCTTCCTGCTTTTCGACAGGATAAACTTTGCAGTATGGTAAAGTTTGATGTGTCTGGCAGCATTAAGGCTGCGCCAACTGTCATTATGGGAAGCTTATTCTCAGTTTTTGATAGTAGCACCAGCCAATACTACTGACACCCCAATTACTGGCTCCGGTCCGGGCAGGGGGGAGGTTGAAGCCTCTTTTGCTAAGGCATCCGAGATTTCATTTTCCTCTACACCACAATGACCAGGTACCTAGAGTAATTCCAATCGATTTCTACATTCCTGAATGATTTTTAGAGTGATCAAAATACTACTCAAAGCCCTCAATACAGCTTGATTATCGTTTCAGATTGCGATGCGCCTGTCCTTCACCCGCTCTTCACTCACCCAGGTTGCCGCCCCTTCAGCCTGAAAGGCCGTTGTGTATTGTCCCAAGGGACAAGCCCACTTCTCGTTTTATTCGATAAGTCGATTCTGGCTCCAGAACTATTTTCTATTTGTGAGTCATCGGTGTAGAAGACGTCAGTATATCCTGACACGCATTCTTCTGGTTCGTCCCAGTTGTCTTTCCGTTTCAGGATAACATCATATCTTCTATCAAACAGATGTATGGGAATGCGAGAATCGGAAGAGCATTGCAAAAATTGGATTCATTTCTCCCAATGACTCTTTCAATGCTCTGTGCGCCCCATGTCCATTATTTTCCCATAAGATTAATCGAATTAGTCTATGAGCTGCTCTCATTGCAGTGCTCTGAATAAACAAATCCAAGGGCTGCAAATTGAGTAATGCATTCAGAGCTGCGCCGGATGTCGTGCTCATGGCACCGGTGATACTCATATACACAGTTCTTCGCAGTACGGCTAGTTTACAGCGGAAATTCTTTTGTTTCGCCTTAACCCACCACGCTACGGATAAACGAACATCGGCCTAATGATGGCAACACATATTCACATTACTACCTGAGGCCTAAGTCCCCATGTCGAGGCAAAGGTCCGCCTACACAGCCCATAAGTTGTGAGATCTCGTTTCATCTTTACCTCTACATGTTCGTTCCAAAGAAGTTTCTTGTCTAAAATAGCTCCCTTTCGTCGCTTCCGTTGGTAGGTAGCGATCAACACCCACTTCAGCACACAGCAATCTCTACGTTAGCATAACGTAAATCCACTTTATTAGAGTTTCGTCAACACCACGCTCTCTGCCGACATCACATAGCTTTTGGAAGGGCACACAATCAAAAGCCCCTTCACTGTCCACGAATAGCCCCATCGCGTACTCGCCTTTCAGAATTGCATCCTCTTTTTTAAAACCAAAGAATGAAGAGCAGATTCACATTCAATGACTAATTTGATTTGGTCGGTGGTCAAAGACCATCCTAGTTGGCAGAAATCGACCTAGAATCCTAAAAAAATTGGTGAAAGTGATCATGGAGGTCCTTTTTAAAGTTTTGCTTCTAAAACAATGTTCAATTTCTGTCTGTCTGTCACACGAACTTTTCTCAGAAACAACTGTACCGATTGTCATGAAATTTAGTGACAAGTTGGGAACTGAGAACGCCTACACATACAGTACAGTTTCATCTTTCTACGTTGAGTTTAAAGGGGGTCCTAATACATGCACATTTGTTGAAACGGCGAGGAGAGTGGGGGCTCAAAAGTGGTGATTTTCTCAGAAACTACCCAATCGAAAAATCTGACAAAAAATAATGAACTGTACGGTGTCCAGGACTCAAAATAATCTCCATGTCGATGTCTACTCAAATTAAGTTAATAATAATAGATTATGTTTTGGGGGAAAATTTAGCGAATTGAACGAAGCCATATATGTGTCCGTCACCCTTGAATCCTACATGATAAGATCGACCCAATTGGTGCGTACGGCGCAATCATATTCAAAGGAGCCTAAACATCCTGGCGGCAGAACAACAGGAAAGCGACCTTGATCTTGAGAAGAACTGTCACGATGATGTGACATGCTTTATAATACCCAAACTCAATGCAAGCAAGATGTGCTATTCCGAATATGAAATTTATTAAACGTAAATGGGATGGTAATAACGAAAAGAAAGAAAAAATTCAAAAGCAAAAAAAAAACGATAAAATCACACAAAATATAGAAAAAGAGCTGAAATTAAATAACGGTGAAGAAACTAAACGAAAATTGATGTAAGTAGTAAAAAGGGTTCAGAAATAATCAATAATCAAAATCAAAAGCAAGTATAAGAATAAGCAATCATTCTCACAGACGAGATTTGAGATTCCTCTCTCCCTTAACTTTCAATTCACGAAAGAACCCGCGAAACTTACAGATGGCAAAATACCGTCTCAATCCCAAACCGCGTATAATAATAATAATAGTCGTTGGGGCAACAATCCATATTGAATCAGCGTCTTGAAGTGTGTTGTAGCACTTCATTCAAGACCATAATGGTACAAACTGCGCATACAGTGCATTAAGGTTGGAATCAATACCCAGTTCGGCCTGTCAATTACGCCTGAACAGTTCGACCGGCGGCCGGAACGTGGCTGAGATGCAGCTTGCTTACGAGTTTGGATTCTTCAGGCGGCCGTGAATCAAATGAAAAATGATTCGGCCAGATGGAAAGGAGATAAGGAAAGCCGGTACGTGCGACTGTTGATGGGTCCTGTTGGCTGGTTAGACTGTATTATGGGCATCTTTATCGACGGTAAACGTTTTTTGTAAAAAACATCACAAATTTTCGTCTCAACGCCTTCCACGTCCAAACTTGGACTAACGATGCCGCTTTGCTTACTGGTATGTGGATGGTGCTTTCAGTTCAACTGGCCGCCGGGTACACTGGCAGGGACGACAGAACGCGGATGGCGGCCTGAGTCAGATGGAGAAACATGTACTGAGTTGTTTCCTGTTAGAGTATTATAACGAAAATCAAACAACAGGAATCGTTAGATGTCAAGCTTCTTCGTGTGGAATCCGTGAGTGTGTGAGGACAGCGTTGAGTCTACTACCTTCATATTCCATCAAGCCATCATTTCACTCATCAATTCATACCAACGAAGAAGACAGAATATCAAACTTTTCATATACAGTCACTCAAAGTGAAAATGATCCACCCATTGAAAATGACTTTAGTCGAGTTAGATTAAAGTATAGTTAATACAAATGAATTTATTTCAACGTAATAATAATTCTTGATATGTTAGTAATAAATACTAAAGATATATTTGAAATTAGTGTATTTTCTTTGCAGTTACTTGTTAATATTTGTCATTGGTCCGAATATGGGGTCAAAGTGAAAATGATCCAGGCAACTTATTCCAATGAACTTGGTACTAAACTTTTGTGATGTACTGTTAAAATGCGTAGCTGTGCAACTGTGCAGTTGACTATAACCCTTCGCTGAGTGCAGTCATCAGTTACATTTCTATTTTGGCAAGTTTTTCTAGTGAAATGGGTCGACACACGACGTACGAAGAGCGGGAGATAGTGATCCATCATTTTATGCTTGGAAAAAGTAAAAGAGCTATAGCGAATATTGTTAATAAAAGTCCTTCAACTGTACAACATATAATTGAGCGATTTAGAGAAAATCGCATCGGTAATAAAGTTCGTATAAGTCCTAAAAAGGCTTTTTCCGAGCGTGACGAACGATGGATTTTAAATTTGGTTCGAGACAATCCTAAAATAAGTGCACCAAGAATACGTGTAGAAGTTGAAAAGCATTTAGGTATCAAGGTCTGCGACGAAACAATCCGAATCGTTTTGAGAAATCTTGGATTTAACAACAGAGCCCCTCGAATAAAGCCGTTAATTAGTCCAAAAAATAAGCAACGCCGGCTAGAATTTGCAAATCGTTACTATTCACACGGTCCAGAATTCTGGAACAACGTTATCTTTGCAGATAAGAGCAAATTTAATGTTTTTGGATCCGACGGAAAAGTTCGAGTATGGAGAAAGAAGAATGAAGAGTTAAATTTGAAAAATTTACAAGCGAGCGTAAAACATGGGGGCGGTTCAGTAATAGTTTGGGGTTGCATGGCAGCCAATGGGGTCGGAAATATTTATGTCATAGACGGCAATATGGACAAATTTATGTACCTTCAAATTCTAAAGGACAATTTACATGCCAGTGCCAGAAATTTGGGTCTTGAAGGGAATTTCCAGTTTTACCAAGATAACGACCCCAAACACAAATCGTTTCTCATTCGCGAATGGATGCTCTACAATTGTCCTAAGGTTATCGAAACTCCACCACAATCACCAGATCTGAATGTTATCGAGCATTTGTGGGACTTTCTAGACGATCGAATCAGGCAACATAGAATATCTAGCCGAAATCACTTAAAGCAGGTTATTTTGGAGGAATGGGCAAAAATTCCATCAGAATTCACAAAAAAACTTGTTGAGTCAATGCCAAGAAGACTGTCAGCTGTTAGGGTGGCTAAAGGGCTTCATACTAAATATTAATTAGCTAAAAAAAATTTTGAATTTACTTTGTTTTTGCCTTTTTTATTTTAATGGATCATTTTCACTTTGACTAGGAATTATGCATTTTTATGTTTATGTTATTATATTTATAAATGAAATAAATTTTTTATTTTTTACAAACTTAAAAGTAAACGAGTTCATCTTAAGCAACATTTTTTTATTTATAGTAGTTCATGATTTACTTATTTTCAATCAGTACAACACATTTTAACTGCTTTATACCGGGTGGATCATTTTGACTTTGAGTCACTGTATTTGAACGAATAAATTGTCTTTTCATACAAAACTAGGTAAAGGTCCTCTTCAGAAGTTCGGGCGACAATACCTTCCAGCATAGAACCGCGAAAGCGAGAACACTTCTGGAAGACAATCGCTTATAAGACACTAAAAGTCTTCAGAGGAACAGAAGAAACGGCAGTCTTAAGGTATACTATCGAGGGAAGGATAGGAAAAGATAGAACATGAAAATTTAAGTCAAGCACACTTGGGGGCCTAGCCGGGAGAAAGACGAGAAACTATTGTCTTTCAATCCGACATACCAAAATGAAATTGGGAGCCGAAATAGGCTATCTTCTACTGCTATAGGACCTCACGCTGGGCCCCATTTGTAATGCCTAATTTGGTTTGGTTAATAGTCAAAAATTATCCTCGGTGGCCGGAGTCGACTTAAAGGGACGGAGACGACCTAAGAGCTATCCCAAAAAATCTAAAAATTTGGCAAAATCTTAGGGTTTCAATTATTACCTGAGGAAGCCAAGGCAGGGAATTTGATGGCAAAAAATAGCATGTACATTTCGCAAGAAAGAAACGCGATAAGAAGCCGGTATCTAACAAATTTGAAACTACCATAGTATGTAGGTGACAGTTCTTTAAAAAGGAACGTGGAAAAACAAGCCCACAAAACAACTTCACTTGTAGTGACATGGGGTGGGGCCGCCTTCTACGATTGGTTTTGGCACGAAGCTGGAAAAACGCGGCCAAACGCATTAATCCCATCACACATGATGCGTGGAACGCAACTGCGATCCTGACTAAAAAGCCTCGCCCACCGGATTATATATATTTTTCGTCCCGCGAATTCAAGGCTTGCCTAGGCCGTTTCACCTCCTGTGTATAGCCTTCTTGGACGTCACGTCCTTATCCCCTTACAACAGATGTGACGTCTGTTAGACGCCTATTTATTTTCCTTTTTACAAACGAGTTGAGCGACTGGTTTTGAATTAGGGTTGGAGGAAAAGAAATGTCGTATTTGTGATAGAAATTTGACACTTTATTGAACAGACCTAAAATTATCCGATTTAAGTCGCGTAGTAATTATCCGATTTAAGTGCGCCTTCAATATCCCCCCCCCCCCCCCCCCCTTTATTTGCAAAAGACTCAGACAGCCAGTTCTCGCAAGCCTCTTTTGAGGCCGACTTAGTAGCACCAAGAGCGTTTTGCATGGACTAGAAGAGATAGTAATCACTTGGTGCCAGGTCCGGACTATACGGTGGGTTCGATAGGACATCCCATCCGAGCTCCTATAGCTTCCGGCGGGTCATCAAAGATGTGTGAGGCCGAGCATTGTCCTGGTACAATACAACACCATTCCCATTCACCAATTCTGGTCGCTTCTGGTCAATCGCCTGCTTCAAACGGTCGAGTTGCTCACAGTAGAGGACCGAATTGAGGGTCATAGTTGAGTAGCTCATAATGGATGATTCCCTTTCAATCCCACCAAACACACAGCCAAACCTTCCTGGCCGTCAATCCGGGCTTGGCGATGATTTGGGCCGGCTCGCTGCGCTTCGACCACGATTTTTTTTCGCTTGAGGTTGTCGTACGTGATCCTATTTTCATCACCAGTCACAATCCCCTTCAAAAATGGGTCGAATTCGTTCCGTTTCAGCAGTGCATCGCAGACGAGAATCGCTCTTATGTTCGCTCAGTATGTATTCCCATCAGATTCATCTTCACTTTCATGATCTGGACTTTCCTCTTCCGTCCATTTTAACAGTTTCTTGAAAATTAGGGTCAGAATATCTCACATTCTTTGTCCTTTTCAAAGGACCAGAAGCATTCTGATTATTCATATTATAAAAGTCCAAAAATTGCAGTTTAACATTATTACCTACAAACACAAAATAATAACATTTCTACAGACCTCACGTCTGGCAGACTCCTTGCGATGTTTAGAATTTTGCATTCACACCAAATTATGACTAAACGCTTTTACACCATGACTGTCAACTCAATACTGATCAAAGCAAAGCTAGACCGTCGCATAGGAATCAGGATGCCACCAAATTGAGCTCAAACGACGTCTCACAGGCGTCATGTATCAAGTTGCAGGTTAAGTACAAGTGTCAAGTGGAAAAAAGATCGAACTTCGACTGACGTCAAAAACAACTCAAGCGACAGTTTTGATTCCCAAAGTTCAGTTTTAATCTCCATTAGTTGGCATTCGTCAAGTGACTGGACCCACGTACCTGTTTTTAATATAGATGTCAAACGGCTCAGGAATTGGCAGCAAACATGGACAAAAACATAATGTTATTATTGTTAATCTATTGACATTTGGCCTCAATAGGAAAAGTGCCAAGATTTTGCAATGTAACAATGCTCGGCTCCATACAAAGTTTTCGAGGACAAGTTAATTGGGGGAAACTATGTACCACCCGCCATATAGAACAAGCACTGTTCTTTTAGACCACCACTCACTTAGAACAATAAGCAACACCTTGACTAATCAGCGATGTTATTCTTATGAAAATCTCAAGAAATGGATCTCTGAACGGACCATAACAAAAAGCCAAGATTTTTTTGGCGCGCAGAATCCACTTTTGCTTGAAAGATGCGAGAAGCTGAATCAAATGGTATCTATTTTGAAAATTAAGAGAAAATTGCTGCTCTTTTATCAAGAATCTCGAAGGTTGAAAATTTTGCTCTCAAATTGTAAATCATTCAAAAGCAAGCTTGAAATATTTAGAAAAAGTCCCTCCAAGTTAAAAACAAACTTCATCCATCGACAAAGGGAGATTTCTTCCGACCTTGGGGACTGTTAGACATTTCGATTGCAAACTTGAATGCTATGATTTTTTAGATGCCTCTCAGCGAATGTAAATAAGATAACAAACTCTTAAAAAATTTCCATCAAGGTCTTGAGATGTTCGACGAAGGCCCTTGAAATTTGGTTTTTCCATGTAACAATAATACAGACCCAATGCATGCCAAATCTATTCCACAATGTAAGTAGAAGATTAAGTTTCCCTAAAACTCGTTAAGTCATAAAAGCATGCCATTAAAATGTTTGAAGTGAATTGGGAAGCTAATAAAATGATCCAACATGAGCGAGAGGCCGACCATTTCTGCTTAAAAATGGCACAGACGTCACAACCTGGACAATTTTAAATCGCGGGACACTCGTTTGAGGCCTACCATAGCAGTCATTTTAAAGGTAATATTAATGACAAGGTCACCACAAACGTGAGGTAGGTGCAAAATTCTGTCAATTCTGTTGTCGTCACTCGGTATTCATATAAGATGTAAGTTGAAACTGTAAATTTATAATCTTTGGATCATCCGTTCATCATCTTCGAGATCTAGAACATCAATTTTGTTCACAGAATTCGTAAAAAAGATCCAGTTCTCTATGATTACTATTCTACCGTGCTCTCCTTTAGCGAGTCCGTGAACTTTGGACTCTTTCATATTGACGAGTAAATTGCCAGGTTCTAGGCTGATAAAATTTTTGATTTTTAATCTTCCATTTCAACCTGTCTAAATTCTGATATTCCTGCATCGAATCTCCTTTGAAATTATTAAAATACGACCATGAATACTAACCAAGCAGTTGACATCTACATTTACAAACCTGTTAAAATTGCACCATTAGCATGGATTAGCATTAATTATGAAACGAGAGAAATTTTGGACTGGCCCTTCAGGTGGGGAGTTTCCACGCGATGGGTTAACAACCCGCCATTAGAAAAACTCGGCACAATTTACTGGACTTTGCTCTTGGAGGCTGGAATTTTCGATCACTTACAGAACTGGTGCCGCTACAGACTGAAAGTGCTAGCGCTCCAGGAAACGAAGTGGATTAGCCGCGGGATTACTGGCATTTTCAATTTTCAAAAGTGGGGAACTATCAACTTGGAGTTGCCTTTATAATGGAGAAGTAATTCAAAGCAAATATCATCGATTTCAAGCCCATAAATAAACAAATGTGTGTAATTGCCATCCAAACCAAATTTGCTAATGTCTGGCTGATGGATAGCCATGTCGCCGCAGCCGGTGAGCGAACTCTTCATGGTGTATCGATTGATAACGACCAACGCTTCGGTGACATACTTCCTAAATAAACAATCAATAAAAGGACCTGAGCAATCATAGACGGCGTTACATTCAACCAGATCGTACTCCCCGATTGTACCGAAAAGCGATCTGCGGTCGTACCTGGTTGAAACAACATGGAGATATTATATGTCGAGGACATACGGAATAAAAGTCAGCCCACTTCGTCATTTCCCATTTATAATTCTTGTAAAACGAGAGAGAATTCAGAGAGTATGGGCTGTTGGAAGATAGATCGACCGTAAGAGAAAATTTCAACAACATTCTTTCTATCATTTGCGTTGTCGATCCACTTATTCGCATACTCCTCCAAAAATACGGCAACATTGCTACCGAATTTAGTCTCTGTCAGCCAGTTAAGCATGATGTCATGCACCACATCAACACTATTGGTTGCCCAATTTTCTCGAAGGTGCGTTCTCTACCACCTCAAAAGCTCACTGTTGCGCGGAAATAGTTGAAACAACTAAACGTTGACAAATGCAAATTTATCAAGCAGGTGAAATTTCTAGGCCATTGCATTACTCCTGGCGCATTCAACCCAACCCGGACAAGGGGCAAACGATCGCGAGTTTTCCGTTGTCAAAGATGGTCAAAGACCTTAGAAGGTTCTTGGACATGGTAAACGCTTACGCCTAGGCATTACTTAACGCCTTCCTGTCTGCTCCTAAAACCAAGGATTCGGAAGTGGTTGTGTGGTCTCCAGAAACCGTCTAAGCATTTGAAACCACTAAGCAACAGCTGGTAGACGCTACTCTTTTGGCATTCCCTCCACAAGGTGCACCTCTAGCCGTGTTCGTTGATGCCTCAGGCACACTGCTATTTACCAAAGAGTGAATCAAAGCTGGAAACCGTCAGGTTTCTTCCCGCTGAACGGAATTACAGCGCCTATGGTCGTGAATTACTAGTTGCATATCTGATCATTAAGCAAATCCAATATTCCCGTCAAGATAGGCCGTTTATATTATTTACGGACCATAAGCCTCTGACGTTTACTTTACGGTAAATTCCCAACAAAACGTCCCTACACCAACTTCGGCACTTACCCTACATCAATCAGTTCACAACGGACATTAAACATGTGTCCAGTAAAGACAACTTAGTCGCTAACGCTTTGTCCCAGACCTCCGAGATCAACATCCCAGCCGCAGTCGGTTTTTCGGCAATCGCTATAGCACAGAAGGATGATACGAATACAAGTTCAAGGAGTCCCCTATCTTCAACTCACATTCTTCTATCTGTTAAGAGATCTCTGATAAGGGACCTAGTCGATATATTCCGACTGACTTTCGTAAGGAACTGTTTCGCCCGATGCACGATCTTCCGCATTCGGACAACGAATCGACTAGTCTTCAGCAAGTATTTCTGGTCAACCATGAACAAGAACGTAAACTCTTGGGCTAGTGAGTGCATCTCATGCCAAAGGTGTAAAATCACTAGACATGCTAGGAAGGAAGTAGGTGTACTCAGGTGCTTCCACACTATACACTTTGACATTATAGGTTCTTTGCCATACTCGGACGGCTATAAGTATTGCCTTACGATCATTGATTGGTTTACGCGGCGGCCTGAGGCAATACCTTTGACGGGCTCGGAACAGCACAGTCATGTTCTGAAGCCCCTGTCGAGAATGGATTTTGCGCTCTCACAGATCAGGCAATGCAATTTGAATCTAAAAGCGCCTGAGGTTCAAACATCAGCGGACAACTGCATAACATCCGCACTCCAATGGGATGCTAGAACGTTGACATCGGACGCTGAAAGCAATTATGCCGCGCGACGAGCCGTCTTGTTCGTACGAATTGCCTTTTATTCTGCTTGACCTCCGTACAGTCGCCCACGAAGAGTTTGCCGGCCCTGCTGAGCTGGTGTATAAGGAGAACCTCCTTCTGGTTCCCGACAAAAAAGATGGCCTTGGAGAGACCGGATTATTGCGCTTAATACGAGAGACTGTTCGTAAATTAAAGCACGTAGTCGGCAGTCCACACCCATGGGGAACGTGAAGTTTGTACCCATGTTCTGGTGAGGACTGATGTACCCCGGAAACTGCTGCAACCACTATGCGAGGGCCTCTATAAGGTTCTCGAGAGTGGGGAGCACTCGTTCAGTCTAGACGTTGCTGGCAAGTCTAAGATGACCTCCTTGGATAGGCTGAAGCCTTTCTTCCTAGATGCTGATAGCACTTGAAGGAAGTGATTGTGTGTGAAGTGGCTCGCCACGGATTCTCTCGCCGAAATTCCTAGGTTTCAGTTGTGGCGGAGCGATACCGAGTTCAACCTGCCACGAGGCTGATTGAAAGTAGGCCTTGTCGGTTTGGTTGACAATTTTGGAAATTGGAAAACGAATAAATTTTTAGCGTATCATTCAACGAATGCAGACTACTCTCTCTTATATCGTTTTTTAATAAAAATTTCTTCTAATTGATTTGACATGTTTATGAAAAAAAATGTTTGCTTGTTAAGAACAATGATAACAAATAAGTTATAATTAAATAAAATAAAAACTAATTAGATTTATTAGCTAAAGGTAAAAGCTTCAATTTTGAATTAATAAATGGACTGATTATTATCAGTGAAACAGGGGTTTGAAAAATCCTAAGAATATAATTAGGTTTGTCGTCACTTTCGAACATACCAGGCCATAATGGAAACGGGATGGATTGTTAGGAAGGAAAATTAGGCACGTCCGAGGGGACAATACCCAGAAGAGTGTTTGGCTCCCCTACAGGAGAATGGACGATTCCATAGTCTATATAACGAAGAGATTCGTGAGCGATACCGCAACCATTTCCTTGTGGATAAAATCCAGTTCAATAGGTTGCAGTGGGCGGGTCACTTAATCCGTACGAATAAGGATGATCCAGCTGGGAAAATCTATACGAGCAATATATACAGTAGAAAAATAAGACGTCGCAAACCCTACCTTAGTTGGATCTCGGTGCGAAACCGGGATGTCTGAAGTTCCTCACTAAGGCAGGCCTAGACCCTATACCGATTGTTGCTGTTGTGGATGATTATGACGAACAAAAAAAAATCAGTGATAATTGAGAGCAAATTGACCAATGCTTACTGCTTAAAATAAAAAGAATATAAGCTAGGCATCTACAAAATACAAACACTCTCTGCGTTACAGTAAGGATGGCAAATTTCCAAATTACATAGACACCAAAAACTAGATCGTCCAATTTTACCAGAAAACTATACGAAGCAATTGAAAGAGAGGTACATGTTGGACTTGCCACAACCATGAATTGTATAAATTTCTGGCGACTAATTCGCATCCACCCTGGTAGTCTAATTTTCGTCTCTATGCCTAGTGGAAAGAAGGTTGTGTGGAAACTCCCAAGATCGTTGCAGGCCAAGAAGCATGTTGTTGCGATAACGAACTTGAAATGAAGCAACTACTAACTAACGGATAACAGATCCTCCCTCCTTCAAAAAATGCCTCAAATGAAAATCAAGCTAATATATGCGAAGATTGGGGAGTAAAATTTTTCACAGAATATGGCCATGTGGATTATGACACGAAAAAGTTCAATTAGTACTTTTTGAAAATGATCTTATTTCGGACATTGGCTTAAACGGAGGGGAGTGAGAACTACAAATGTGTGCCCAAAAAGTTAAACAGGCCTCGTTCTCAGAACCTTTTCCACCTCTGCAAAATCTAGGCCTCAAAATACATCCCATTCTGATATCTGCTCAAATAAAATTACTAACAGCATAAACTCATTCCAGAAGTACGAGATTTAGCATCAGTATAAGTGATATCAGACATAATTTTGGAAAGTTTGATTCCAAACCAACTATTACTAACAAGGTTGCAAAGGGTGAAAGTTGTGTATTCATTGTACATCAACATAAGTGACGTCATTATCATATAAACTGATCTTACATCACACGCCATCTACTGAATGGCGACCCCACTAATTTGCGTAGCAATTCAAACAGTTGTTCAGGTTCAGTTGTCAGGGTTTTAATTAAACAAAGTAGAGCAAAATGCCACCTGTAGCCGTTCGTGGGGTATCAAATTAAAGGTCTCGGTTAGTATTTTTCGAAGGCGGTCTTAGATTTGACATTTGTTGGAAAAGTGAGGAGTGCGGGGGGTTGAAAGTGATCATTTTTTTAACGAATCCATTCTCAGAAACTACCTAACCGAAAAATCTGAAAAAACAATCAGAGGGCTACCACTATATGGAGCCCAGGCTCCGAAATACCCTCCATACCGGGGTGCAATTTCTTTTTCACAGAATCTGGCCATATGAGGTAGCAAATGAAAGGAATCAATTAATATTTTTCGAAATTGGTCCCATATTTGATATCATTTGAAATGTAGGAGAGTGACGACTCAAAATATGACACTCAACAGTTTTTGTTCTCAGAACCTATCCAACCGTAAAATCTGAAAAAAATCACGAATCAATCTACGAAATCTAGTCCTCAAAATACATCCGGTTCCGATATCTACACAAATAAAGTTAATAATAGTATGTTAGCATATTTTAGAAATTTAGCCGGAAACCCCCTTAAGTCCAGTATGTACTTAACTATGCTTTTGTGCACAGTATTCGGTAATAGACAATGCTTGCTTGTTGGTGAACATAATATCTACGTCTGCAATATGTACGTATATCCTGCAGTCTGAAAAAAATATGAACGAATATTTTGGGTTTTCAGCCATCTACGAATGGAAAAATGTGCTCACATAAGATGAACACGAAACCTTTATACCCGAAGCAACAGCTTCCGTTATTCAGACTTGTTAATGGCGGAATTTGTATCAAACTTTCCAGTATGACGTTCCATATTATGGCCTATGTTATGATTCTAGGGTGAACTTAGTTTAACTACTAACTTTATTTGAGAAGATATTGATATGGTATTTCGAAGCCTAGATGGGGTATAGAGGTATAATAATGATTTTTTTTTCGAATTTCCTTAGGTAGTTTCCGAGAATGACCGTTTAACATAAGTGACCACTTCTTTTCGAAGAAAAGAACTGCGCTTTGGGTTGCAAGAGGTTAGTTCCTTAATTTCATAGATGGAAATTATATTTCAACGATAAATACGCCGAGTTCAAAGACAAAGAGTTCAAATGTTTGGAGAAAAACTACTGAAAGGAATGAAATTAATCAGCCGAACTTGACCATTGAATGCTTCACAAATGAAATCAGTAATACAAAGAACAAATATTATCCAAAAAGTGCAACTGAATAGCATTTTGGCACCTTCCTTAACAAAGATGGTATGTTATGTGTCAATTTGGAATCTAGAATGAGAAGATTTTCAGAATTCCGGCCAACGTATTATTAAGGATTCGACTCGCCGTTTAATTAACAGGATGCGCCACCTTCGGAAAGGTTCAAAACTAAGAAGCTAATCCACCAAATATTCCGAATCAAGGCCTGATCTGTCACGAGATGAGGAGAGTTTGTAGATGATGACGGAACACGTGTCGATAATGTAAAAATTATCAATTCCAGTTTCATATTTAAAAAAAGAAAAACAATAAGCCAGTCCAATAAATTCCCAGCGAGGATAACATTGTCACAATAACGGCAGTAAAGAAGATATCTGATCAAGATTAACAATCTCCCAATTACATTTCACCAAAATTTCATCTCCAAAGTGATTGTACTGATAAAAGGCGAGATTAGCCTCTCATTTATTTTTATTCGCGTTTTTTTTTAATGTCACTTAACCTTGATTTCATATCAAATAGAAATGGTATTTTTAAAATTTCAATTTGTGTAAGTAGTTTATAAATTTCATATGAGCTCGCTATGAGTATTTTTTGCCGTCAATTCTTCCAAATCACAAAAACATTTCAAGGATGTTTCCATGATGTATTCTCTCATTGCGCACAATGTTATAAATCATAGCTAGTTTTTATTGTAATAGAAATTAAATTTTAAAATATATTACATGTACGCTAAGTACTTGCTCATTATCTTAGATTATTGCATACATTGAAGAAAAACCTGTTTTATTCCATACATAAGTTTATTTTTATTTTCTTGATAGCATCTTTTTATACCCGTTGACGTAAGATAACGACCAAATGAAGATATGGTTTTTTCTTAGATTAGATTAACTACAAGCTGAGATGTTGTTTGATATAAAAAAACAAATTCTTCAGCCTCATTGTTAACGTTGTTGACGAAAGTATATACATACATTCTTATTTGCAAACCAAAATGCAAGCGAGTGCAGACGTACTTAGTACGCATTCGTTTTGGTTTTCGTTTTGTAGAAAACAGAATTTTGTGAAAATTGATTTGATTGGTTGGTTTATCACTTCTCCACTTGTAACTTATTTAGGAAAAATCACGTATAATATTGTTATAAAATTTAATGGGATGAGTGTTAAGATTTCGAAACGAAAGGGTGCGATTCGCATCTCCCTGGTAGCAGGGACTTTAACTGGATATGATAAAGCGAAATAAATTGTATTGAATGCCGTTTTAAAAGCCGATTCTTGACATAGCACCTATCCGGAGGCAAACTATGCAAGTAAAAAATATTACCACTCTCAAATTTTTTATTGTATCGCAGGTTATTTCCACACAGGGGAATAATTTGGTTGATTACTTTGTTTCTAATGATATAATAAGGCCAGTAATCAACGAAAGATGAGGATAGCATTCCCAACATAAAAATGAAACAGACGTTGAGATATTTATCATTGAATACCACGTCAAATAACTCATATTTTCTAGGCTTCTAGGCGGGGCACCAACTTCACTCCATTAAGCTCCAGCAGCGCGTCGAACAGGGACCTCACGACTATGAACTTTAGCTATTGAAAATGGTTTTCGATTGATCTTTGTAATGGGCGTATGCTCCTCGACAAAATCCGACCGGTTTAAGAACAACTACACAGTTCAGGAAAGGTTGGGAAAGGTGCTATTGTAATTATGATGATCTTTGTACCAAGGTGGGATCTAACAACGGCTTGTTTGGTAAAGACATGGCAAGGGAACCTAACGACAGCGTTTGTAGATTCCTAAAACTTTCTTTGCCTTTTCATCAGCGGCATATTTTTTGAACGATTCCCTGCGGCAACCGCTAATCGATAATAAACATCTATTCAGCTTGACCATATCACAATCAGCAGTAGATTTAGGAGTTGTCTTCTGAATGTGCGTAAAAAAAGGAATTAAAAAGGACTGCGATTTTATATGAGCAGGTACAATAGCTAGCAAGGGAGCAGAATATTTACTCCCCTGCAATGGAAACCACTTGCCAACAAATGGGTCGCTCCAGAACCGTACGACCCTAAACAGTGGAGGAGGAGTGCACATTGCCAGGAACCGACAGTAATGATGCATTAATTAACCTTTTGATTGCCATCTCAATATGCAACTTATAGTAATTGCATTAGTTTTTATCTTTTTTGCCGGTAAACCTCTGCCATGCAAAGCAGCATTTACAGCAATTGCAAAAACAAGTTCCTAGGATAACATTAGAATAGTGGTGGCTAAGGAGCACGGGGAGTACCGGGGGAGATTGGCGGTCTGCAAGAAGGAAGCATGCAGGTAATTTAGACCTCATCTTGCGAAAAACTAAGAGCTTGCATTGATCTTAAACGAAATTTAAAATATGTATGCCTTTCAGAGTTTCTGACCGAAGACTTTGTGGCTGTGCAAGGCTTAGTGGTCAAGTACTATGAGAGAAGGGTGCCAGCGCTTCACCTCGGCTGTGATGCCAACGCCCATCACGAACTCCGAGAAGCAGCGACACCAATCCAGGAGATGAACAACTTCTTGAATTTATTCTTAGCAATAAGTTAGAAATATATAACATACGAAACACTCCAACATACATACCCAGCACTAGACAAGAAGTACCAGACATAACTCTAAGAAACACTCTGATGAAAGGATTGGTTTGGAATTGGAAGGTGTTGGATGAGCCCTCTATGTCAGATCGCAGAATAATCAGATTCGACATTCAGGGCAACTCCGAAATAAAAAGAATAATAAGGAATTCTAGGAGGACGGATTCGAACTGAGTAATAATATTGTTCATCTACAAAGGGGTAGTGATATCGGGATTGAACTGGAAATAGAAAAAATGGTGGAAGGCCTCAACAAAGTTGTCATTGACACATATGAGGCCAGCTGACAGTTAAGACAGAATGCGAGACATCCGCTCCAAATCATGCGCATGAGTTTCCGATTTAGAACCAGCGCATGCGATATCGCAGAATCCCCATTTAGAATTGCTCCATAGACTAGATTTGTCTTTAGGCTCTAGGGTTACTAGCTAGCCTACTGCCTCTTTCAACAGCTCGTTTTGTATCTTTACAATTGCAACTATCCTTCGACTTGAGGTTCGCACCAAGTATGTTCCTCGCGTTCATGTACGTTTTCAGGGTCTTATTCAGATTTCTTCTTTTGGATGGAATTTCAAACAATGACAAATTCTAGTATGCTTCCATTTCGAGCAAAGCGGTAGAAAAATCGCGACATGTAAGAAATTGAATAATATGATGGTTGGCCTACCCAACTGAGCCATTCCTCCATGCATTCTGCATCCATACATGTTGCCAGCACCCCAAACACACTTTCCCGCGCGAGTATTTCAACTTCGATCATGCCCACACGATCAGCGCTACCTCATCTGATGTGATGAGATTAATGCAAACCCTCAGAGCCATTAGACAACAAACAGAATTCGTCTGCTTTCATCTCTACGAGTCTGTAAACATCTCCGCCCGCGCTGGTATAGTGCAGAGATCGTATAGTTATCAGCAATCCTCAACTGCACTTCATCCCGACGATGTTCGCCAACATTCTTGCAGGTATTGCGGAGGCACTTGATAATCGGATTAGATAGGGCCGCACATTCCTTTTTACTCTAACAGTGTTTTACTTTCTATAGCTCATGTCAAAAGCGCTTTCGTTTTCTCATCAGCCAGAATCACCCCGCAGTCCTCACTGCGCTTATACTGATGCCAAGTTTTGTACTTCTAGAATAAACTTAAGGGGGGCTTTCAAGTGAATTTCTAAAATATAGTAATGTTTCATTATTAACTTTATTTACGCAGATATCGAGATTTTGTATAGGTAATCACTATGATTTTTTTCCCAGATTTTTCGTTTGGATAGGTCCTGAGAACGAGACCTGTTTCACATTTCGGGGCACACATTTTGAGTCCTCACTCGGTGGCTTTCACCCAATATCAGAAGGTAAAGATCATTTTGAGTGCTTTTCGAATTGAACCCTTCCATCTGATAGGACATACTTATATTCTGTGAAAAAAAAAATGTTACTCTCCTCTTTTGCATATATAGACATCTGAATATGATAATCAATTGTATTACCATCCAGCATAGCAGCAATCGCAGTCTGTACCAACATCAGTTTTGAGGTGTGCCGCAGACCAAGCTGACATCACTCCGCAGAAGACATTGAAAACCATCAATAATGCACTATCGAGCCAACAGCCTATATGGCAGCAAGGTTCCCCCAACTCAAGGCCCAATTCCCTTTGGCCGGCATCACAGCGGATGCCATTCGTTTCAATTACCTGCTGGTAGGGTTGAACGAGGAGGCAATTCAGCTTGTCTCCGACGTCCTCGAGGGTGGCTCTTATAGGCAATTAAAAAAGTAGCTCATACACTGGTCAGTAAGTGTCAGCTATTCCCGTATCCCTTCATAACAATTTAATACCGTAATCATTGAAACTCGCGGCAGCAAAGTCTTCGTCGACCGCACGTATGGGTACAGGCAGGTAAACTTGAGTTTAGGAATTCGACGAACGTTCTCTTAGCGGTTCATAATCGCGGACATCAGCATATCCATCTTTGACGCGGATTTCTCGTCCCACTATGCTAGTGGATATACATTACATGTTCCTAATTGACCCACAACTTCCCTTAGGTCATCAGGAAAAATCACATCCTGCTCACCCAGTACTCTTTCCATAGTTTTTGAAGACGTTGCCAACGCACGTATTCGCCTACTTCTTCAAAAATACCCCAATATCGCTAAGAAGCGCAGTCTCTCTGAGCTCGTTAAGCATGATGTTCAGCACCACATCAACACAGCTGGTTCCCCATTTTTCTCTAAGGTGCGGCCATTACTACCGCAGAAGTTCGCACTTGCGCGGAAAGAGTTAAAAGAACGTCTTAAGGAGGGTATTTGTAGACCTTCAGGCAGTTGTTGGTCTTCGCCACTTCACATGGTCCTTAAATTCAATGGCAAATTTGTGGTGACTACAGACGTCTAAATGCTCAGACTATTCCAGACCGAAAGCCCATACCGCCAATCGACGACTTTCCGCATAACCTTGTTAACTGCCGTGTTTTCTCAACCTTGGACTCAGTCAATGCATACCATACCATACCATCAAGGCAAGTAGCTCCCAAGGGCATTCCGAACACCGCTATATGTACCATTTTCGAACTCGAGTTCGTTAGGATGACTTTTATACTGTGCAGCGCGGCGCAAACCTTTCCGAGATTCATCCATTCTGTGCTGCGAAACATACACTTCTGTTCCGTATATTTGGATGATGTTCTGTTCGCAACTTCCTCTTAGTCCGAACATTTAGAGCACCTCCAGTGCATTGCGCCTCCGTGAGGCCGGTTTAGCTCTTAACGTTCAGAAATGCAGTCAAGGTGCAAGTGATTTCGAACTTCTCGCTACCATCAATCGATCCTTAAAGGCTTCTTGTCGGGGCCGAAAACCAAAGACTACCGGCTGATTGTGTGGTTCCCAGAGGCTTTCCAGGCGTTTGAGATCACTAAGCAGCAGCTGGTGGATGCTACACTTCTGGCATTCCCTTAGCAAGATGCACCCCTAGCCGTATTCGTTGATGCCACAGACATTTCCGTAGGTGCTGCTTTTCGCCAAGAAGTGAATCAAATCTGGCAGCCATTGAGCTTCTTCTCCAAACAGCTCAGTCCGGCTCAAGGGAACTACAGCATCTATGATCGTGAGTTACTGGCCGCCTACCTCACAATTAAATACTTCTGGTATTCCCTTGAAGGTAGGCCGTTCAACAAATTGCCGACAACCAGTTCACTTCCGCCATTCAACGCGTGTCTGGAAAAGATAACGTGGTTACTGACGCTTTGCCACGTGTTGCAGAGATTAATATCTCCGCCAGCACCGATTTTCCGGCAATCGCCGAGTCGCAGAAGGACGACACAGGCCTTCAAACTTGAGGTCCAACTCCAAATACGCATTCAGGGAGTTTGCCCTCTTCGGCTCAACATCCAGTATATACTGCGAGACTTCAGACAAGGGATCAAGATCATATGTTCCGGCCAATTCCCGAAAGGAAATATTTCACACCGTTCACGATCTAGCGCACCCAGGCTTTCGGACAACGAATCGGTTGGGCACAACAAAGTATTTTTGGCCGTCCATGAACAAGGACATTCATTCTTGAGCCAAACAGTTCATCATACGCCTGAAGTGCAAAACAACAAAGCATGTGAGGAAAGAGATAGGAGTGTTCCCTCGGTCCACCAAGTATTCCCACACAATACACCATGACATCATTGGTCCTTTGCGAGACTCGTACGGTTTCAGTTATTGTTTCACCATAGATTCACGTGGTGACCTGAGGCAATACCTCTGAAAAACATTACTGCAGAATCCTATACAAAGGCCTTGTGTCGAGAATGGATTCCACGCTTTGGTGTGCCGGCAAATATAATCACCGATCAGGGAATGCAGTTTGAGTCCTCCTTTTTCTCAAAATTGGGCACCCGTACTCCTCGGCTTTACACGCCAGCGGTCAACTGCGTACCACCCACAATACAATGGAATGCTCGAAAAGTAGAGGATGGACACTGGAGGCCGATATAATGACCAAAGACAACCCTTCCTGCCACTCGGTCTTCTTGGCCTCCGAACAGACAATTAGGAAGAATTTGCAGCAAGTCCCCCGGAGCTGATACACGGGGAGAACCTGAAACTCCTCAACGACGTTGTTCTCGACAGCAGGTCGGGACTCAACGCTACTGGTCTGTTGCGCCTGGTAACGGATCCAATGCCAAAACTAAAGCTGCCACCACCCACCGACTACGCGCAAACCGTGGCTGATGTGCCTAAGTATCTCGGATCCTGTGGCAAAGGTTCATCTTGGATGGATGCTAGATATATCCGTCTCAACCCACTTACCGTTAATCTTCGGCTTATAAGAAACTCGAGAAAACAACACCAAAAGTTGCAACATATTACGTGGCCGCAGAAAAAAGAGTTATAAACTTTATTTGGGTAAGCCATGCAACGCTGATATTTTTCACAATTCTGTGAAGTTGAGTGATTCGATAACCGACTGTTGAAATCATAATGGTTTCACTTTCTCGCGCATTAAAACAAGTAAATCTGATTCTCATAGATTTATTCTAGCAGCTAATCGATGGGAAGACTTGTGACGTCCCTGCGACGAATATACATATTATTATTGTCGATGACTCCTGTGATAATATTAGGGAAAAATCATCATTTCTCCGACACTCACAATCTTGGATTGACTTTGAAACGACAATATCAAAAAGAAATCGACAAGAGAATTTTTTCATTTAAAATTTCCACAAGCATTGTTGACATTTGGAACAACAAAGCGAATGAAGACCGGAAAAGCTACAGCGCCTGTCGACATTGTATTTGAATTATGGGAAATGTAAAGCTGGAATCTGACACTCTGGCTCAGTGATTTCAACAATCGCGTTATTGAAGAGAGAAAAACACCATCTGATTAGCAAAACGCACAACCGTTCAATGTGAAAGAAAAGAGATAGTCCCACGAAATAACCAAATTACATTCCGATTCAGTAAATATATGCCATCGTACACGTACAATCGTGGGAAATATCTTCCTCTCTTTATTGCTCTCCTCGATCTAGACAGGTGACAGCACATGATGGTGTACCTGAAAAAAGCGCTTATGATCACGGCTCATCACTTCACTTACCAGGACTTACTTTTCAAAAGAAATAAATATCGGCAGGTAAAATGAATTGCTGTTCTTTTATCATTGTAGATTTACTATAGTTGCTTAAATCTTTGCAAGAAAAATAATTGCCAAAGTAATTATGGGCACTTCTTCCAAATCTCAAAAAGTTTCCAGAATCTTAGCTTTTATTCCGTTTCATCCTTTTCCCACAATTTAGTCATTAAGATTGCATTTAGAATGATCAAAGTACAAAAAATATTAAAGAAAAAAAATACGAGAGCCCAAAATATAAGGTGTTTTATCAAATTTGAGAAAGAGATACATTTATGCGAGTCTAAACTGGTACTTTTCAGGGCCTTGCTGTCACCTTTTATCACATATTGTATGTAAAATGTTGGGAAGGAAACCTGACACGTTGTATATAGAAATTTCTCCCAGTCAAGGTGATAAACATCGTGATCTCCAAAAAGTAAATGAAACTATGAATTTTCTGCCAGACTACCCTGAACAATTTCCTGTTGAATGTTCGCACTCAACTATTTTGACTCGCCAGACTTATCCCTATAAAAATAAATCACACGTTGAGAGAGCATGAGAGCGCAATAGCCAGCCGCATTTAGCGTAACGAGAAATGAATCGTACACCAAATATTTTTGGTACCAATTCCATGATAGCTGACAAGTGACAGGTGGGTCTATTATGTTAAAATATTATGGTGGTCAGTTTTATTTTCCTCTCTCCACTGGCTGCTGGTACAAAGCTTTTTGGCGATTTTTTTTTGCGGATTTGTGCGTGCCTAACATTGCCGATTACGTTTGTTAACTGTTCTGTTTAAGTAAAAATGTACTTCGTCCTTGATTATTAACAGTTCAGATTGAATTTTCGCTTGGTTCCTGTTGATCAGACAGGCTTTTAGCATTAGAATTATGGCCAATTAGTTACTTTCTTCTAATTTTTTAATACTATTCTATGAAAGGAACGTCGCGACATCCACACATATCGGGACACGCTAGCATTTTGAGAAAAGCCTCACGTTTGGCCTCCGTATTTTAGTGGTATATTCATAGTTTGGTGGTTTTTTCAAAGTGTTCTACGAAAGCTTTTCAGAGAGTATTCCAGGATATTGCAAAATGGGGCGTGATTGTAAATTTTGAAAAAGACTGAAATCCTACACGTATTTACGACGAGGTTAACTAAAGAAAACCTTAAGATTTTGACTATAATTGAAAAACAGAATCATTGGAAGATGACACACGAAAAGGAATGCTTGTAACAGTGGCTATTTGTGGAAAATATTGGGTTGGATAATGGTCGAATAAAGACTTTAAAAATCAAATATTCTCAGGATCCTACATATAGATTTGGGAATGACAAATATTTGCGCAAGGTGGTTTCCGCAAATTCTTAGCGCAATTTGAAACCAAAGCAAAGTGCGTGTTTCAGAGGGTGAGGGACAACGAAGCTGTAATTCAATCTATTATGACAAGGAACTATGAAACTATGATTTTATTTATTGGCCTCGAAAGGGGTAACCAGCAAAGAAAAAAGCTAAAATCATCCAGAGCACTAAAACGATTATGGTTATTTTTTGAGCTTATGATTCCTATATACACACACATTGTGGCTTCACAGAAATTGATCACCCCAGATTATTTTTCGTTTTCTAAATTAAAATCCGATCTAAGAGGAATGGATGGATTGGACGAATAAGCGACGACGACCATGCAAAGCCCTAAAGGACTATTCTTTCGGATCCTGGAATGTACGCTTCCCTGAACAAACCAGGGCCCTCCTTCAACAGGACGAGATCTACAAATTGAGCATGATTGCAGTCTAGGGAACAAATTGGATTGGTACCGAAATAACCGATATGATTTCGTACACAATTTTCAAAAGTGACAAACTATCGGGTCACAAGGAGTTGCATTTATAGTGAGCAAACAGCTCAAGTCACACGTCAATAAAAGACGAGTTTTATGCGCGCCTGGAGACACTGTTTGACTCACTTCCAACAAACGATGTCACAATATGGTTGGAGGATTCTAATCCGAAAATGAAAGCTGGCATCGGGGAACCACTGGAGGGCACAGACTCCATGAGGAGTGCAATCATAACGATCAAGGATTAATTGACTTTGCCACCAGTAGAAATCGTATCGTATGCTCCACATGCTTTCCATACCGGCGCAGAGCTGTAAATCAGACGCATATACCCTCAATCAAATTGACCACGTCCTCATTGGTAAAAGATGTACGATCAGTTATTGGATGTACAATCTTATCAAGGGGCAAACTGCGATTCAGACCATCGCTTGGTGAAGGCAACATATCGCTGCAAAATCTCCTCAGTGCACCAATCGAGAATCAGCCCTACCAAATTCTTCGCGGCTGATAAACTCCTGTAGGAAAAACTATCACCTATGCTATACGATGTCAGCAACACAGATGTACACGGGTTCTGGGGAGAAATTAAGGGCACCATCGAAGAAGTCGCAAAGAAGGTCATGAGAGACAAATCACGGTGAATGCGAATTGACTGGTTTGACGATGAAAGCAGAATATCACTCGACACAAGGAACGAAGCCTACAGAAAATATACGTGCAACCAGAGTCAAAAAAGAAAAGTATGACGAATAGAATAATTAGACATAAGAAACGTAAAGTTAATGAAAACTTAGCTAATAGAATCAACAGACAAGCATATAGACTAGTGAATACAATTGAATGCGGTTATCTCTGCAAGGACAAAGATGAAAACATCATCAGCAATGCCGTCAGCATTAACAAACGCTGGGGGTCCTATTTTGAAAAGCTTCTGAATCCGACACCTGTCGCCTTCCTACAAATAGCCCAAATCGATAACAGTATTGATGATCCCTCGACAGCAGAAGAAATTGATTTCGTCGTGCAGTCGCTGAAATTAAACAAAGCGCCGGACGCGGACAAGATTCCAGCCGAGCGTTAAAATCCGGTGGAACGGATCTACTAAATGCGATATAACCAAATACTGCTGCGAATCTGGGAGGAAGAGAAGATCCCAGACGACTGGCGCAGGAGCATTATCTGCCCCACCCACAAAAAGGAAGATAGATTGCGTTGTGAAAACTAGGGAGAATTCCACTAGTCTGTTCGTCCTAGAAAATACTGACAAAAATTCTGGAGAATAGAATAAGACCATACGCTGAACGCCTCATTGTACCAAGGCGGTTCCTGGCCGGGTCACTCCACAACCGACCAACGTTTTACCATTAAACTAATACTGCAAAAGTGCTGGAAATATAACGTTGGCTCGCACCAAATCTTTGTCGACTTCAATCAAGCATACAACAGTATAGGTCGTTGGGTACTGTACAACATAATGCTGCTATTCGGTACACCAGCTAAACTAGTACGACTGACGAAGATGGTTATGACCAACTCCATCTGACAGGTCAGGATCCAGAACAGATTGACTGATCCTTTTGAACCATATATTGATTTGAAGCGGGGCGACGGACTCGCGCCGAAGCTCTTCAACCTAGTATTTTGATACTTTATCCAGAGGATAAGCAGGAAGTTACTCATTAAGTCGACACAATTTATATCCTACGGAGATGATATCAATATCATGTCTCCAAAACTGACCAACGCAGATGAACTTCTGTATAATCTTGACACTGCTACGAAAGAAGTTGGACTATGTATCAATGAGAACAAAATGAAAATAATGATGCAATCAAGTAGAAGGACGCCAGCTCATTCGATCATCAACGTAGGGGACCTCATCATCGAATTCGTAGGCAGCTTGTCAAAAACTGACGCGGTCAAGCGAGGGATACAGCTAGCGGAAAAGACTTTCTTATCGGTTCCTCCCATAATAAAATGGAAGCATGTGTACAGAAACACGAAGCGCGTATACGACCAGTACTACGCTATAGGTGCGAAATCTGAACTCTAGGCCAAACCTTCGACAATTTGCTAAACACATTTGAAAGTAAAGTCCTTCGACGAATTTTCGAAGCAGGTCGCGACCGGTACAACTGAGCACGATGAGCTAGAAGTTTCGAAATTCATTAAATTGCAACTCCTTCAATCGACAGGGCATGTCCAACGAATGAGCGACGATTGCATGCCTAAAATGGTTACGGATGGACGACGTGTCAACGGAGCGAGACTACGAGGAAAACCGAGAGTTACAATATATACGGACGCCGAGCAACTGGCCTTGCAAGCTTGGAGGGCGTGGTCACGTGACCGAGATAATTGGAGGACAACGATCCAGGCGATTAGAGCCCGACGTTGGGCTGTATTGCTACGATGATAATAATGAAATTAAACATCCTTCCTATCCTATAGAAGTCATTAGCAATGGCAGTGTCAACGAAAAAAAAGAAAAATTAGATAAGTAGCTGATTTCAAAATGAAACACAAAACTAAACAACTCTCTCCTCAAATGAGAAGGGAAAGATTAATGCATTATGTAGTGACATTTGATCGGAATTGAACCACTCTGCCTATCTAAAGTGTGGTAAAATAGAATTTATATTTAGCTAGTAATTACCACCCTTAACATAGAAACAAGACTTAAGGGTGACAGACACATTAAAAGGCATATTTTCACTTAATTTTTCGATTTTGTTTAGTGGAAAGGATTAATAAGAATTCAATTAAATTTGGACATAGTATTAGCCATAGTGCAAATAACTTTTGAGAATATTTTGAAATAATTTGAGCTAAAAGTAGCAAAGCTGTGCAGGATTAATCCGCTGAAATGACTTGTGTCAATTGAGTATGAGAAGAATAATACCTACCATGCTCTCAAGAAGAAGCCCTGCTACATCTCGAATACTATATTCTGGCCAAAATTGGAGGAAATCATACCATTGTTAGCAAAACCTTTCATCTCTGTAGCTTAACATATCGAACCAAAAGTTTATTACTACATTACACGGACATGAGGAATTAATTGAAGGTAAGGTAAGATAAACTTATGCCATGCCCTAGCAGGAATTAGAGCACATCTTGAAGAACCTACGCATATATAGGTGATTTATATTTATATTAAAATACAATAACATTTAATCAGGAACTAGTATGATATTCAATTATTAAGTTAAAGTAATAATGGTTACGCTTTCAAAAAAAAAATTCTTCTTTTTATTCAAATTAAAATTATAAAATTAAAAACTTTGTATAAGTGTAATATACCTAATATCAACAAAAAAAAACTCCTACCTTTGTTCAAAAGCTCCTCTTTGGCAAAATTTCTTTCTATAATCGGTTCGGAATTCATGGCGACGTTTTCTTGAGGGTCCTTCATATTTTATCATCTTTTGAAGCATACGCCCAGTGAAAATCTGGAATGGGAAATGAAACAATTGTTAAAGATGACACAGCAAATAAATAAATAATTTCCAGTTTCGATACCAGAAAATATTATTGCTTTAGAAATGCATATCTTGCTGATAGACGCTAATCTAATAATTGTGCGTAAATGCTTTTGTTATTTCAAGGTCTCCATACTAAAAAGTAGGTTTGTAGATATTTCTTTCAATTTAATCTAGAAATTTCCGACGAATTATATAAATTTTTTATAAGAATTTCATTGCAAAGTTACACCTTATGACAAAAACAATATATTTTTAAATATAAATTAGCAGAATTTATCATTATTATGTTATTAACAAGCCGAGAGACCGGAAGCTACATGTTTCAACCATGATACCTTTTGTGTATTTTTTATGTGAGAAACTTTACGACACACGTCGCTACAAATTCAATTTTGCACTGTTTGACTATAAAGAATTTGTTAATAATAGAAGGTTTTCCTAGAAAATTTGTACTCATAAAATAGAAGCATAATATATGGTAATGTTATATATCTATATGACACATAGACAGTGCCGGAAAAAACGTGCTCAAAGTAATTTTTTAGTTATTGTTATTAGTTTATTGTATTGTTAGATAACAACCCTCGTTGAATGGAGGGTCAAATGGTGGATCGTCGCATCTTATGGTTCAGCTTATCAAAATCATCCTCTTTTCAACAGAAGGGATTCGTTATGTTGGACTACCTTTTCGAAAACTCTAGGACGTCAAATACCAAGATCCTGAGGTCAAACATGGAGGCGGATATATCGTGGTCTTGTTTTTCTCGTGATATAGTTGGTCCAGTGTTAAAAGTGGTGAGTGCAGCAAAATACTCTAATTTATTATCGGGATCTACAGGCACTCAATTAACAAGTTGGACAGTTGCGGCAATACACTTTGAAGTGAAATATCTCGAAAGCCCAATGATATTTTCTAACAAATTCTTGAAAGAAAAACACCATTTTTTGTGTGTTTTTTTAGCGTTATTATTATTTTATTAGTGTTATTTTCAGTAGAAAAATAGTGATAAAACCAAAAAATTTGCATTTTGCACAGCCAAAAAAAAAAACAAAAAAACCTGGACACTTCATATTAGTATCTGGTATGGTGACCATTAGCTTTTAAAACTGTGAGTCTTCTTTTCGTCGACCCTACAAGTCACCGAAAAGGTGACTTTCGCAGGACTATACCTCCAAACATATTTTATGTGATATTCTAAAACCTTTTTAAGGTTTTGTGTAAAACAAAACCTTATTAAAATCGATTCACTGTCTGTCTGTCACACGGACTTTTCTCCAAAACAGCTAAACCTATTCGAACGCAATTTGGTGGACAGATGGGAACTATGAAATCCCATGAATACAACGAGTGTTGTTAAAGTGAGACAGCACTAATTTTCGGAAACTACCCAACCCAAAAATCCGAAAAAAAATAGAGAAGTGCGCTTAGATGAAATCTAGGCCTCAAAATATATCCCATTCCGATATCTGCTCAAATAAACTTACTAATAGTATACGACTATTTTTTAGAAATTTACTGAAAAATTCCCTTAAATTCATCCTAGCACCTAGCAATTTCGCACCAGCATAGAGGCATTTGCCGTACACATGCCAAATTTCATAGAAATCTGGCCTTAATGGCCGCCAAAGTTATAGCAATTAGCAATTTCGCACGAATTAACTGCTTTCAAAGCGATGCAAATAAGATGCTGACGTCATAATTAACGGGAATAATTGACATTTATGAAGAATCTACTTATCTGCAGCCCTTTCTAAGGTTTTGTGTAAAACACTTATGTGAAATCTAATCCTCGAGAGTTAAAAATTAATAGACCATTAGCTTAATCCCAACTACAATTTTATTTTATTATGTATATATATATTTCGGGAGCAACTTACTCCCTTCATCAGAACAAAGCTAATTCGAGAGATGTCCCATTCCGCTATCTGCTCAAACAAATTTACTAATAGTATATTACCAACTTTTAGAAATTGACTGAAAAACTCCCTTTAAGTTTATCCAGCGTATCAGCAGGCCTTTTGGTCGCTTACCATTGACTTCGATGTGCAGACCAATATTTGCAGGTGAGTTCTCGCGAATTACGTGACCATACCCTCGAAAACGCCTCATACGCAGTTTTTCCAGGATCGGTGCAACCCCATATTGATCGCGGATATCCTCATTTCGGACGTGATCAAAACGTGTCACGCCACTAGTCCAATACAACATCAGTTCTCCATTGGCTGATAGCATTGACCTGGGATATCTAAATCTGTTAATGGCAGCAACCTGCCCAGAACTGAGCGATTTAAATAGCTCGAGTCAATGCTATTAGTCAATGGAGAACTGCGTTATGCTCCTCACATAGAGAAACACAAAACCTTTTATACCTGAAGCATCAAATCCCGACTTGTTGTTTCTTATCTCCCTTAACGACCATGGCTGTGCACTTTGGGTTATTGTCATCAACTAACATGATATCAGTCGGCAACCCCAACATCGCTATTAGCATATTAAGATAGCCCACTTTAGTGAGGTTTCCCTGGATTACATATGTTATAAGGACCCTGGTCCTTTAGATGTCATAGCACCCCACACCATAATGCCGCCACTGCACCAATTGGGGGCCATGGGAACCGAAAATGTTATATTTCGACTCGCCGTTTATTAATATTCTTTTGGGAAAGGAGTGGCTTCTTCCTCGAACACTTCCACATGAACAAGTTTTGCAAGGCCCGAACCACCAGATGTCTTAATTGTGCTGCAGAAAATTGATCAGAACCTGTGAGGTTAAAAATGATTACTGTATGGTTTCTTACAACGCTAGAGATAGGGGATACCCTGAATGGGTAGAATATGTAAAAAAACGTAGAAAGTGCTTCGATTAGAAACATAACTGTTACAGAAACTGCTCGTGAGTCAAACAGTAATTATAGCCCACTGCAAGCTTCGGACAGCTATAATAGGTTTCTCCCCTCTCTTGCCGGTAAAGCGAGCTCCAGTACTAAAAGTACCACTTTAGACTCTAATAGAGTTGCCAGAGGCTTAGCCAAGTACACTAATGTTGTAAAGAAATGAAGTCCGGACTTGACCTAGCAAAAGGCCTCAGCGACAACACTTCACTGTTTTCAAACCAACGCCCCCTGTCTATGAGAATCTTTTTTACGTTGTAGTAACGAAGTACCAGGGAGAAATTAGCAAATTATTGCCAATGTTCAAAGAAAATGTTATAAGAGCAGATGATCAGGAACTTAAAAGTAAGGTTTCTGACATCGTGAAGAGACTTAATCAAACTGACTTGGAAAGTGATCACCTAATTTCCCTTGATAGCATTGGTGAAAATACATCAGCATACTATTGAAAGCCTAAGGGCAAATAAATCAAACATAGAATATTATGCTAATAGCAAGAACTTCGATATTCTTGCCCTGTAAGAAACTTATACTATTAATTATTCTCTCCTCTCAAAGTTTATTTCGGGTTTTAATCTAATAGCAAAGTTTAGGGAAGACATCTATCTCAGTTAATTTGCTTAATAATAGGATGTCCACTTTTTTCAACTCACCATCTATGCCCAATCAATTGGGCTCGGTTCTAGACATAGCTTTTGCTAATTCTGATAGTCAATGTTGGCAGCGGAATCCGATTATGGATAAAATATCTAATTGTCGCCACACTCCCATTTGCATCTCTATGCAGGTGCTAAATGTTTCTTCTAAATTCAAAATTGATTCAAATAGTTTAAAGACACAAATCAGCAACTTAACGCCTCAAGTAGATATTTCTACTCTTATTAACACTTTAAAAAGGGAAATTGCTGATGCGGCTAGACCTTGCACTAATCACATGGGTCAGCCGAAGACGTTGTGGGGCCCGGAGTTTGTACTTTAAAGGAAAACAAGTCGCGCACCGCGAATTTTCTCCCATTTGAAACGCCTGTGGAAAATGGTTGGCGTGAAATTTGGTCTGACTTTTCTGTGACGAAAGATGTCAAGTCCTTCTGGAAACCCAGGAAGGGACTGCGTAGTTACTTTAGCGACAAGTCCCCATGTTGAACAATGCAGTCCTCCTTCCTTTCTCTTCCGGATACCCTAAGATAGCCCACTGTTTGTTTTCTGTGGTGCTGGATGTGAAGAACGCATATGAGAAGATTGATCTGGCTATCTTTGGCGACATACTGTCACATTTCCGCTTTCCTGTTGAGATTGTTTTATGTGTGTCAAGGATAATGTCCAATCAAGGCCTACAACTAGCGCTGGAACAAAACCTCAAGAAATGCAGAGTAGAGGATAAGAAACATAACGGCAACTGAAGTGACATATTGTGTTATAGAAAATGTTCTTGATAGTAATAGAAAGTTATTTACAGTTGAATTGTTTTTTTTTTGTAGGTAAATAACGGCCGGCAGCCATTCAAAATTATTTTTTTTTCCATTATTGAAATGAAAGAAACCTGTACTTGAAGCACCACCGGGCATTTATATACTTTTCATTTTTTGTCTTATTTTACTTAAACTTTGCTTTAGTTTCATGACGATGGGTGATGCACAAATGGCAAGCCTACAAGAATAAAACCATCCATGGTCGAGTGTCGTTGTAATCATTCAATTAACAATACTCTGCTATAAAATTAAATTAAAATTATCATCGTTTTTATCACATTGTAATGAGTGACGATAAATCTTTATTACGGTTTTACTTGGTAGTAAGAGCAAATTTTTGATATCACATAATCTAGGACAAGCAAAACGGAATAATCTAATCGAAAGTATCACCAGAAGAATAGTCAAGTAAGAGATAGGACAAAAATGGTATGTTTTCTAGATCTCCGAGCAATACCAATTATTTAGTCTTATTCATGCATCGTAGCTTTCAAATGACCAACTCGCATTAAAGTTTTCATAGATCCCTGTTCACATTGCTGGTTATAATTTACAATAATAACTTTTTACTGTTTTTCTCATTACCGTAGATCTTTTTTCCAGCTTGCTATTACGAAAACACAAGAAGATGCAGTTTGAATTTCACGATAGTCTTATGGTCACCCGATTATTCGTGTACCAAACCACAAGCTCCTTTTGTGGCACGGACTTAGGACTCCCTCAATTCCAAACCAAAATTTAGCTTAGTTTTGGCTAGCTTGCGCTTAGGGTGTTTGTGGATTAATCAAGCGAATAACAACTAGGTGCCAATTCGTTAACGATATTCAAATGGCAAAATTTGTTAGGGATTAGTTGACCATGCTCATCTACGCTACAATGTTTACGGCGTATTTATTCAGTATTAACTTTTTTATGCGAGGAACGATCCTTAACGACAGATTCCCGACGGAACAGCATCGCAAAATCTTAAATAAAGCCAGTAAGAGTTTCGAGTTGCTCAAAATTCCGGTGATTCGCGAGAGTGGTTGCTCGCTAATGTCGCAAACGATATATTCTTTATTGCATATAACGTCAGCTTGGGTGCTACTAATGTAAAAAATAATAGTTTCCCTAGAGAGGTGGCAGTTCATAAAGTCAAAATCTACCGTTTATGGTTTATTTAAGACAAATTTACAGTAAATCAACAAACTCACCATTTATTTGTTTAAATAAAGAAACCAAAAAACAATTGACAAAAACAAAAAAATCCTGACTTTTTTAACGCTGGAGGGAAACATCGAATCGGTGGGATCCTCAGAAATTGCAATATTGCGGTATTATTCGCGCATTGGAGCCGATCTTCACTTCTGCAGTTTTATTCCCCTTTTTCTTGGTATCATAGAAACAGTTCTTTTGGTGGGACCTAAACTCTAAATGAAACCCATACAATTGAATGAAGCGGTCTGAGTTTGCGGTAGTTAGCAATTCCAAACCCCGGAGTTTTGCGCCGAGATCCACCAATTCCTGCCTTCCTATGACCTACTCTATCCGTATTATAGATATTGCCCCTATAGGGATTAAGTGACCCGGTCATCACAGTTTATTGAGCCAGATTTGATCCAGAATTGAATGAATGGTCTCCTTAATAGCAGGAGATCTAACGAGGTTGCACCAACTTTAACAAGTCGGGAAATCGGAAGCTAGACGCTTCAGGTATGAAAGGTTTTATGTGTTTCTTTTATAAAGAGATTTGAGTATGCGTTTATCCCATTAGTATGTAGCACGTAATATATGCATATATTATGTGAAAATATCCACTTTCAAGTGATATTGACATTCAAAGTCTTGAATTTGCACAGAAGCGACAGGTTTGACCTAGTATAACTTTGTTAGTAGTCGTGCGATTTTCACCAAATTCACGATTATGCTCTATGATTTAGCTTACATTGCTGCAAAATTTTGTGATTCTAGGGTGAATTTGAAGGAGGTTATCCTGTCAATTACTAAAAATTCTAGTAACGTACTATTGTTAACTTTATTTGAACAGGTATCGATATGGAGGGTATTTCGGAGCCTAGGCACTATATAGTGCCAGCCTCTTAATTTTTTTTAGATTTTTCGGTTAGTTAGTTTCTGAGAATGGATTCGTTAAAGAAATGACCACTTTCAACCCCCCACACTCCCCACCTTTCCAACAAATGCCAAAACTAAGACCGGCTTCGAAAAGTACTAACCGAGACCTTTAATTTTATACCCTACATGACTGTATTTACAACCGTCTCCGAGAAAAAATGACAGACAGACAGACAGTAAACCGATTTTAATAAGGCTTTGTGTTTACACAAAACCTTAAAAATGTATGGAAATGAATGAAAAGTATATCAAATAATGTGTAAAATAAGGGTAAATTAAAAAGTTTTTGTCGCAAGTTTCTTGCCAGAAAAGTAAGTTTTCGTTAGTCCCCCTATTCGAAACTGCGCAAGAAAAAGTGATATGTGTATTTTTTTTGACAAAGAAGGAAGTAAGGAAGCAAGCCTCGAAACTATCGCAAAATTTAAAACAAACAAGACAAGGTACAGATGCACAGATTGTCAATTAGTATGAGGTAGACTGTGAAAACCTGTTATCCGCTGAAAGATTTTTCTCTCTTCCTCGGGCTCATAAGCTTTTATAGATTTGATGCTGTTTTATGAGTCAATGTGAAGAAATTTAATTAGATAATACAATGGACGAAAACAAAACATTATGTAAAGGAAAATGTTGAGAGGTCATGAGCTTTGATGACAAACATATTCTGATGAAAGAAGAATCAAATCTCAATTTAACAACAAAGCAAATTGCTGAAACTACATCATAGCGTTTTACCATCTTTGACTTTAAAGTGGGCACGTTACAAAAGAAAGACACCAAAATGCCAATTATTGGTGGGAAAATGGAAAGAAATAATTGTTTGGTTCCCAACACAGGAATAATTTAGTTGAGGGATAGCCTTTCAATCTGATCCTTCAGGTTCAAAACCTGATTGTGACATGGATGTCTGTGCCCCTATTTGTATTTTTCTCACTACTGTAACTTATTACTTGGAAAACATGCGTGCTTTCAATTTGAAACAATTTTTAAAATGCTCAGGAATTCTGGTTATTGATAAAAGTTCAATCACGTCATCAAGGCACACTGTGTACTCACGATCGATAAATGAAGAAGCCTATAATGCAGACTACTTAGTCAAACAATGGCTCGTTAAGGAAACAAGAAGAATGAACAACACAAGTGAAATCATTAAATCTATAGTATCAAAGTCGAAATAATCTTATCTAATATACTTGATCTACCAAATTTCCAAGGACTACTAGTGGACTTGAGTTGGAAGAACACCAGCATTAATTAATACGAGCCTGCATCAACTTGTTAATCCTAATAAAAGGAAATTAAAACTGTCAATTTAATCCCGCCTCTATCATCAGTTTTATCTAGGACATTAACAGGGAAGCAGAGTCAGATATCCACAATCGAAAACAAGTCCGGAAGCCGGAAGCTCGGCGCTTTAGGTATGAAAGGTTTTGTTTGTTTTTATATAAGCATATTTGAGTGCAGAACTATCCCATTTGTACGTAGCCCGTAATGTATATGCATTTAGGATGTCAAACTACACACTGTGATATTGATATTTACTACTTTGGGTTGCTGTAAATTTGCAGGGCAAAGGCAACTTTGAGCTACCTTTTTTGTTTGGACGAAACCGTGATTTAAACTTTTTTGAGCTACTGTAACTTTTTTAGTAATAGGTCGATTTTGATCAAACTTGGGAATAACATAATAACTATAAACTATATTACTGCAGCTCTATAACTCTAAGATAAACTTAAGGGGGGTGTCTAGTAAATTTCCCAAAAATATATAATGATATACTATTATTAACTTAATTTGGGCAGTTATCGATATGAAGAGTATTTTGAGACCTGCACACCGTATAGAGGCAGCTTCGTGATTTTTTTTCAGATTTTTCGGGATGTTTCCGAGAATGTGTTCATTAAAGAAATAATCACTTTCGACATACAATGTGACTTACTCTTGATACATCTCTATTCAGGATATTCATCCAACTTAGCCTTGTACGACTATCAATTGCTCACAAACTTAAAAAAAGTTTCAAAGAAAGACTAAACATACAGCGAGCTCTGGGAGGTAGATTTTGCAAACGAAAATTTTGTTTAGTTCCTCTTAGGGATTTTCAGAAGACGTCTTATAATACCTCCTGTTGACTCCTAACTGATCACACGGATATATGTAGATGCCTTAACTAATTTGTTATTTATTAGCTATTTACAAGACCATGCTTAAGGTTTGTCGTCTTTATAAAGTCTTCAAGCAGAGAGACAAACACCAAATCAGAAAATCTATCAATAAGCAGTATGGATGTCAACATTTCAACACCTTCTCAAAAATATACTTTTAAAATTTACAGGAATAATAATTTCATGCTATTCCTAAAATTTCTGACTAAAACGAATTCCGCTCAAGCAAATGTTTCTATGTATGTGCGAACATAAATCTCAGAAGCATGTTACGAACGCATGGCATTATTGGCAACCATCATCCTATCATTGAAATGTCAACAAAATAAAATTCTAAATAAACATTTCAGTTACTAAAACCATACAGGAATATATTCTGTGATTATTGTTTACTTGGCTGGTAGCATCTATCTTGGCTGTCATTTATTAAACACGACGGAAGATGCCGAGTAAATAGCAATCAAATAAATTGAAAATAAATAAAGACTTATCACAAATCAATCTAGAAATGAGAGGAATAAGAGTGAGAAGAAATATAAATACAAGCCAGAGAATAAGGGCATATATAAAATATTCGCATTTCAAGTTGACTAATGCCACTTGAATGTCTTCATTGCTGAATCTATGGAAACTTTGCTTGTAAAGATCTCCCAGTCGTCGTTGCAGACGAACCTATATACAACGGGCGACAACTGTAATAAAAGCATTACAATCAATTACTTTTTATTGAGTGGAATGATCGATTCCATTGTAATTACCATTGCTACATGTGCTAAACTCGGAAGGCAATGGGAGACAAAAAAGATTTTCACTTCAAAAATGATAGGGCTTTGGAACACATAAAAATTTTGAGAATTATAGTGAATGTCCGTCGTGTACCAAACATCAGAACTAAATCCTTGGAAAATTAACCCACTTTTTACGAACTCAGGTATTTACTGTAACAAAATGTATCCCTCGCTTCCCATGGTAATCAACCCTGAAAAGACGTCTGCATTGTTAACATTGCTAAGAGAAGGGAACCGACGGATGACAAAAATCATGAAAGCGCAACCCGAAGGGTAACAAAAGGATAGACAAGACTAGATTCAAACCGGATGTTTAACAAAACGGTGTCAGACACAAAATCAATATAACAATATGGTAGCAACTGCGGTGCGAAAAGCACCACTGAAGTGGTCAGAAGTAGTGTTTATAATTGCAAGACACAAACAAATATAGAAACAATCAACCATGCATCAGGGTACTACTAAAGTGCCAAGTCCTGTAGTTCTTCGATTTCATTCTCATATTTGCTCTCTAAGGTGTTAAATTTCGCGACAAAATAAATAAATGATTTAACCACTTTGTAGATAGTTATTTTGTTACTTATAATCCTCTAACATACGTAGAAATTAAATTATCGGAAGTGGCAGGACTATGACGTTCAGGAACTTCATAATCTCTAAGGTGGTCTGGGCTGCGGATCTTGTATAGGTAGTGAAGAGGCTCCAGTGGTACCCATTGTTTTTATTTGATTACCAAGAAGTAAGCTAAGTTCTTATCAACCTAGATGCCTGGCGGATTGGGTTCACAACTTTATTCAGTGGTAAGCAAATTGAAATAAAAAACTTTCCATATATGTAATCTCGAATCAAATTTCTACCTGCCTGGAAGCTTGACTTCCTTTTTGTTACGGCGCACACTACGCTGAATTTCTCCGGAGTTCGCTCGGTATCGGAATCGAAACAACTTGCTTGTGGTCACAAAACTTTCGATGGTCCTATGAAGACGTTGACGGTTGACCCCTTATCCACTATGACAAGCAACTGAAGAGGTGGAAAGAACACCTCACCCCATTTCTTAACCGCATCACATCCAATTAGGTTAATCCTCTTGTGGATGAAATGGTTAGTCACTGTAGCATGCAGATACGGACTGTTTCTCCAAGCAGAAGAGAAACAATTCCGGTCATCAATTCACTCAAACGGAGTAAAGCCGAGCTTGGCGGTTTTCCCGCAGAGTTATTTATCTTCACGCCTGTAGCTACTACAGATCTGCTACTTCCTCTGGTACGGACATCGTGGGAATCCGAGACCTTTTCCAGAGTGAAAGAAAGGGTAGGGGAAGTGTATCTGGCGTATTCTACCGAGGTCGATATGATTGCGCAAAGTGTACGTGCTGCGTCAAGGTAAAACCTCAAAGAAAATTGAATTACAAAGCGGAATCTGCCACAGCTGCATCTTATCACCAGTATTATTTCATCTTGTTATCGATGACGTTCTACATACTGCTCTTAGTCCAAAGACGTGGAGGAGTTCAATGGATCATGACATCTTTCCTCAAATGTTTCTGGATTCCGAAAGAGAGAGGTAGAGTTGGACAAGAAAGGAAATCATAATTGGGCCAAATATAAATGCCAATAAAACCAAGATTCTTAGTCTGACGGGTCATCGGGACGTTGATCAATTTCTGTATCTAGGAATTGTGGATTCTGGCGATGATTGCATCGAACTAAATGTTGCCCGACGCATTAACAGCTCTAAATCCGCTTTTGCAGGCTTGTCTAAAATCGGTAAATGCGGTTATCGTAACACCAAGATCAAGTTGTGACTATTCAGTGCTAGTGTTTTTTGTGTTGCTATAGCATGGAAAGTGACCCTTAGTGTCACTCGAGGGCACCAAGCTTTCATCAACACCTGTCTGCGTCGTATCATTGAAGTACGAATCATTGAAATTCGAAAGTGGGAGCGGCTAGCTCATACATTAAGGAGGGGTGACAATTGCATAGCTGGCTACACCATGTAGTGGAATCCACTCTCCCAAGATGAACAACGAGTGGGTCGCACCAAAGGCACTTGTTGCACTATCATAGGGAGGAGTGTGGGCATCTCGCGAAGTCATGACGGACTGAAGCGTGTGTGTTGGCGTATGGGTGTGGTTGACGTGATATGGCAACCATATACAGTCAACTAATTGAAAAGTTGGACAGTTACTCCAATACACTTTGAAGCCCAATATCTCGGAAGCCAGTTTATATTTTTAAATAACCTATTGCAGGAAAAACAACGCATTTGCATATACAATTTTTACCGTTAATATTATTAGATTAGTTTTATATTAAGCAGAAAATTAGCAATAAAACAAGAAAAAACTGACGCTACTTTCAGTCACGCTGCTCCCAAGGCAGAGGTGAAGCAGCGTCTGATGGGTTGCCTCTGCCGTGGACAAAACCATCAGTCAACTTTTTTTGATAAACATGGATGTTTAATTCAAAAAAGAGGAATCCGTGGATCTCAAGAGAGGAAGTAAGTTGCTTACCAAGTGGTCCGGTCCGTCATCAAGTGGATGATGCGGACTCAGGACTCTCAGCATACTCAGTAAAAAATAACGTTTTGGATACTTCAAATTTAATACAAAGAGAACAAAGCAATTTATTAGTTTGTGGTTGTGACCATTAGGGCTTAAAATTGCGAGAGGTCTTCCTTTCATTGATCCTACAAATTTTTCGGTAACTTCGGCAGGAACAAACTTCCAGATATCCTTTATGTGATTAAAGAATCAGTCCTTTTTATCTTTTACGCCTGTTTGGCGTAGCTCCTTTTCAACGTGTGCCAAGAGTTTTATCAAATGTAAATCCGGATTCCGAGGAGGGGACCCTGGTGTTGTTCATAAGTTGAACTGATGTTTACAAATTTGTATAGTTGAAAACTAATTTATTTTAGGTTCAAAATTTAACAGAAAATATAAATAGTATATATACTAACTCTATTTTTTAAGAGAAGATGAACAACATGAAGTTCATCCTCGTTGTTTGGCTTTGTAACCTAATTTCATTGGATCATTGTAGCTGGTATGTACTGATTTGGTATATCAAATTAACCTGTCTTGGTTACTGTTCTTAGATTATATGGAGTAATCTTGGTCCTTTACATGCCATAGCACACCACATCATGATCCTGCCATCGCCGTAGTGAACACCCTTTTCAACGCCAATTCCAGTCCATTGGACAGACCCGTCTTATTAATAAACTCTTGAGCAGATTCACCTCGTTTCTTCAAAATTTCTTTGGGAAAGCAATGGCTTCTTCTTTGGAGTATAGGCCCTTAATCCCTCTCTGTCAAGAAAGTTGCGAACGGTCTTAGGACGACTTGTTACTATACTTTTGTGCCAAAATTTTAATTAATTTTTAATTCAATAATAGATACTGAAGTTGTCTTGGAATTGTTTCTTATGTTTCGCAAAATCTATTGTTTTGTTTGCTCCGACTAGATTTTCACGGTTCAACCACCACCTATTTTACGAGACATGGAGCCAGTTTTTTCAAAGTTTTTTTTTTTTATTGTGTAATGAACAGTAAACTTTGGGTTTTTTAAGGTTTTGTTTACAACACGAAATCTTATTAAAATCGGTTCAATGTCTGTCTGGCTGTCTGTTTGTCTGTCTGTCACAGGCACTTTTCTCAGAAACGGCTATACCGATTGACACGAAATTTGGTGAGAAGGTGGGACCTGTGGACCCCCAGAGGTGCAGTGAGTGATATCCTCCTACGTTGAGATTTAGGGCGGGTCCCCATACATGTAAAAGGGGGTGTAACATTTTTTTCCATCAAATATAGTCAAGTGGAGTATCAAATGGTCTTAATTAGTACTTTTCGAAGCCGGTCTTAGTTTTGAGATTTGTTAAAAAGGCGGGGAGTGGGAGGGGTGGAAAGTGATGATTTCTTTAACGGACACATTCTCAGAAACTACTCAACCGAAAAATCTGAAAAAAAATCATGAAGCTGCATCTATATAGTGCCCAGGCCTCAAAATACTCTCCATATCGATATCTGTTCAAATTAAGTTAATAATAGTATATTACCATATTTTTGGGAAAATTGAGTAAAACCCCCCTTAAGTTTATCTCAGAATTATAAAAATTGGTAGTTTTCCAACAAAGTTACAGTAGCTCCAAGCTGTTTTTACCGTGTAAATTTACAACCCGAAGTACTAAATCTGACATACTAAATGCATGTTCTAAACGGGCTACGTACAAATTAGATAGTTCTACACTTAAAGTTACTCACACAAGAGGCAAACAAAACCTTTTATACCTGAAGCACCCAGCTTCCGGTTTCCCAACTTGTTTATTTTTGAGCTATTTTCTGTATACTTTTATAATATTTAGTGATCAGCTCATTAGAGTCGCAGGACAACTGCCCATTGTTCATTTTCGGCCCTTTAACGCGCGATACTTGCAACGAATTAATCATTGTCGTATAGGGAGCCAAGAAGTCCTAAATACAACATGAACCATAATGGTACCTCCTTTTGGGCAGCAATCGTGGAATGTATTGCGATACAAAATTATAACTTGAAGTGTCCAAGCTATTTTTAGCTGCTTCTGTAATATTTTTGTGTAATATAGAATTAATAAAATAATAATAACGGAAGAGAAAGATGAAGTGAGACCACTCTATAATTCGAAATGAACCACCCCCTCTTTCCCCCAACTCTCTGTAATTCGAAGTTTTCGAAGCATTGTTTCTTCTTGAAGCTCTCGGATTCCGCGAATTGTTCACCCTTCTAGACGAGTCATTTTACTATTAGTCCCTCCGTAGTTTTCTCTCAAAATGAGTGCCCGAAAAAAGTATCTTAGTTTCAGTGTTTCTGAAAAAAAGAAAATAATTGCGCCGTAAAAGGAGGATCCAAGAAAAGATGTCGCGAAAAGTTACAGTAGTCCACCATCCACACTGTCTACAATTCTCAAAAACAAAACGACGGCTTTGGGAAGCAGGACTGCATGACAAGCGTAAGCAGGCCAGAGACGGTGAGTTTCCACTTTTAGAGGACTCCTCAATCAGTAGTTTAGACAATGTAGATGTCAAAAATCACCTGTTGGAGGGTCTTTATCAAAGTCAAAAGCTCTTGAATGCGCCTCACAATTGGAAGTTTTTTACTTCAAAGCAAGCGAAAGATGCTGACCAATTTCAAAACTTGATATGACATTTGTTTTAAAAAATTATGCTAGTGACAATGAGGATGCTCTGAATGGAAAGTCGAACTAAAGAATCTCATACAAAATTATGCACCAACCAATATTTTCAATGCAGATGGGACAGGTCTTTTCTTTAAATGTCTTTTTGATTGCATATTAACATTGTAGGATGAAAAATGTTACGGGGGAGGCACAGCAAAAAAAGAATTACGTTGCTGCATGCCAGCAACATGGATGGAACGGAAAAAATGAAACCCTTAGTTCAAGGTAAAGTGAAAGGCCCTCGACCAATCAAAAGCATCAAGTTTTATTCTATTTCTTACGAAGCAAATAAAAAAGCGTGGATAACTACAGAGATATTCAATGATTGACTTCTAAAATTTAATAACAATATGAGAAAACAAAATAGGAATATCTTCCTTTTTCTGAATAATTACACCATAACATCCCAAATAAGTTATTATACAAAACATAAAATTTATTTTTTTCTCGCCGAACAATTTCGAAATTACAACCCATAGATCGGGGAATAATTCCAAATGTGAAAACTAGTTGAAGAAAAAGTCTGCACTGATAGCAATGATGACGGTTAATCAGGCGTGGAAGAACGCCACGCAGCCTACTATATTAAACTGTTTCAAGAAACGGTTTCATCAAGGATTCATAGATTCTACAGGAGGTTCAGGCAACGGACGAAAAAGAAGAGGATACGATGGACACCTGGAATTTGTTTCCTGAAATACACACGGAGATACTTTCAACTACAGACTCCAGTTTCTAATCCTATATTAAATAAAAATACTATCAAAGGAATAAAATACCCAAAGGATTCCTCCAAAAGACAGGGTGAGCAGATCTTTCCAAAACTTTGGAATAATTGTTATTAACTATTCCTTTTGAATAAATAATGACATTGTCTCTGAGAACATGCTCCGTCCGATTAGAAAACGTCCCGTTGTAAGGTCTGTTATCACAACCTTCGTTGTGAAATCCAAAGCTAAATAATTCATCGTTGCATTGCTATAAATCAATCTCGAGATCAACATTCTTCAGATTGTGACCTCAACATGCATCCTCCCCTTCGAAATTCACTGCAAGGGTCTGGCCTCACACAGCTCCCAGAAATCTTTGTGGTCAGTGGTATGACGGATTTTAGAGCTCACCAACCAGGAGTTGAAAGCATGGTTTGTCAGCTGTACGCATATGTAGCAGTGGAACAAGTATGTGGGTTTTGCTGGAAGGACAAGCAGTTCCGTCATCCGGATGGCCGGTAACGACCCTACTTTATCGATACGTGATTTCGAAATGCCCTATCAAGCTCATTCTTCAGTCTATCCTAGAAAAATGACAAGTCAACATCTCTTCTGTTGCCGATCCACAAAATGTTGCCCCTAAGGACAAGATATTATCGATCGCCTAAGTGAAAATGAGTCCGCTCACTTTCAGATAGATCCTAGGGCTTGGGTGAAAAATTTATCACACGAGATTCCATATCCATCTGTTTCTTCTTCATACAAAAAAACACTCCACAACACAAAATACAAGGGCACAACAGCATTCGACATGATTTTCAAGAAGCGTTCACGCATTCCAGAAACCAACAATAAACCACTTCAAGAGCCAAAGTGTGTACTCATGAGGTCATTTCGAGATAGATGTGATCCTACTCACTGCAGCTGGAGCACATCAGCATACATACACCGGCGAGACAATCACATGGAAAATGTTATATGGATTCCGCTTCCTTATTACCGGATAGATAAGTATCATCCTATAGAATCCCTGTTCTGAACATATGTCAAGCAAGTGAATTATGTATGACCAGTCAGAATGTTTGTGTTTTTCGACAGAATGCTTGTTTGGTTCTAACAAAAAGTTTTGATTTGTCTAGCAGTGTTCAGACTCCGCCACCTTATGGGAAGTTTAGAATGGGAAGCTTGTTCCCAACTTTTGATAGTAGCATTAGCGTGAAGTGTTAAATTGAATCCTTTTTGTTAAGGCATATGAGATTTTATTTCCCCCTATACCACACTGACCAGCTATCCAGAGTAATTCCACCGTTTTGAATCTAGAAATGGAATTCAATCGACTTCTACAGTCCTAGACGATATGTGAGGTGATGAAAGGACCTCGCAGCATCCTCAGTGCATCTTAACTATCGCTACCGATTGTGATGCGCATGCCCTTTAACCCTCGTTAATTACCTAGGCTGCTGCCATAGGTTCACATATACCTTAACCCTGGCGGCCCATTTCATATTATCTGTTTATACCTTTCTCGAAAAGTAGACTTCTTCAAAACTGGATTCAGTTTTCCCTATTTCCATTCCAACACTTTGTGTCCTTCACGTCCGCTGTTCCCTCACAGATCGATAATTATTAGTCTATGAGCTGCTCCCATTGAAGTGCTCTGAGTATATGGCTGCAAATTGAGTAATGCATGTCGCCCCCCTAGCACCGCTAATACCTAGATATACAAGGTGGGGCAAAAATAATCACTCTATTGGAAAACACTATAACTTTTACAAATGTCACCAATTGTCAATTCGGTGTTGACATTCGTGAAGTAAGCAAACGCAGAATACAAATCGACAAGCCATGAATCGGTTTACTTCGCAAGAACGCGGAATAATTGGTTCCATTTTTTTGCGCAACAATTCATCCGTTGTGTGGGCGCAGCGTGAATTTCGTCGCAGATTTCGTGGCTGTTCTACACCAATTGGGCAAACAATGCAGCGTTTGGCCACTCGGAGGACCGGGATTAAATCAATTGCATTCACATCACCATCTTGCCTTTCTTTTCCAGATACGAGTCCAAAGAGAATGTCCTGATAGGCAAGATTGAACCTGTAGGCCCCTCACCTTTGCGGTATGAAGTTTCCTTCTGCTGAAGCTCTGCCATTTTCTGGAAAAATTAGGCAACAGCGTTTGTCTCATAATAGGAGTTGCTATACTATCCTTTCTGGCTGACCGCGAAGTGGCCACCGAATGACGACTTTCCACTAAAGTGGAGAGTATATGTTTCACAGATTTCTTCATGGAGGAACATGAGTCTGATGAGACCATCAAAATCCTGACTTAATTGCTCAAAGTCACGGGTGGACACCAAGTATGTACATATGTGTAGTAGTGTAGTAGTGAATTTCTACATGCTATCTCAACAGAATAAGACCGTTTCCGAGGGGAGTCTTTTTGGGTGTTTTCATTGTCAAAGTTGTCAACCACGTTTTGCAAGTATATCTCACTTTTGAAAATTTATAATTACTACCCGCAAAAAGAAGTCCACGTACATGTACGACATTAGGTTAGATACTTCGAGAATAAGGGCAAGGTGGGTGTCATTGCGATGAAGAGACATTGTTTTGGTGATCGTAACAATAGTAGTGAAAAATTTGTAAACTTTAACAATCTTTATCGTTTCATTTCTCGAACATTGTTCAGACATAAAGAATATCGAGAAGTACTAGAAATTTAATTAAAAGTATTTTTTACACAATTCATTTGCCTTGAGTGCAATAATTGAAGAGGAACTTGAGTGTTCCTTGCAAAGATAATACTTAAAATCATCTCCGAACGCACAAAAGAATATCTCTAAAGCCTGACCAAAAAAGTGTAGAGTGGTCTCCACTCTGAATTTTCCTGCATTGACGAGGACGATTCCGAAACAACGCGCATTTAACAACGTCAAGGTAGAAAGTGGTAGAATCCTGCCGACTTAACAGGAGGTCGTGGAAGGTTCCACTGACTCAACCTTCCTCAAATATCTCGGCTAGGCTAATGGAATCTATTGTCATTCTCACCGCCTGGGTTACTGGCCTTGGTAAAATGGCTCTGGATTTGAACGCTGATGAGTCATCGTACTCATTCCATCTGAAATTGATGGAAATAAAGACGGGGTTGAACAATGTGTACTTGTGACTACGACTGTGATACTGAAGTAAACGTGGCTCATCGACGCTAAATTCGAGGTATTCTGACTCCATATATCGGCAAATAAGCCAAATAAACAACAATCCCCTACTCCTCCTCCTTCATGATTAAGCAAAATGATAACGAATTGAAATTATTAATGAGAGAGGGAAAAGAATGCACTTTATTCACAATCATTACTCTATCTTAAGGGGGGTAATCCCGTGTGCCGTTTAATTTTTTGATATTCGGAGTCGTTCGATAATAACAGTGTTAAACAGGTAAACTGTCATATGCTAGGTTTATGTCGACTTGCCGTAATAAACCGCGTATTTATATATCCGAATGACGTTCGAATGGTTTCCCTAAAATCATAAGAATTGAGGTCAAGGCTTTGCATGCGTTTCTTCAAGAAACCTTTATGGACTAGATATAGCAGATTAATGGTCAGTTAAGATTTTACAGTTAAAAATCGCATTCTACTTTTTAAATACGTTTTTCTCGAAACTGCATGCCACTATAGCCCAAAATCTATCCAACGAAATACTTTGAAATTTTCAGGACTTATTCAGAACATATTTTTACGGTCCGCAAAGTAGGATAATTGCGATTCATTCGGTAGTTTTTTTAGTTTTATTCATTAAAGAAGCTTTGAAAAACCACCAAAATTCACAAAAAAAAAGTTTAACAAGGCACCAAAAACTTAGCGTTCAATATTTTTTTAATAATCCTAGTTTGCGGACTGTGGTTAAGTTCGAATGTTAAAATGATGTTTACATTTTTTCTTTACGATTATCGCAGCGTCCTCTAGTATGGCAGCAGAAAAACACCTGTTTTTGGAGATAGGTTTTCAATAATGGACTATGTTATCGAACTGGAAAAATTACTACGCATGCTCCAGATATTAAAAAATATGAAAAATTCATATTAGTACCTTTATCCACTTCTTCACAAAAAATTAAAAAAAAAACGTACTTCACAGGAGATGACCCCCTTAAAACACATTTTTCTTATCAAATACGTACTTAGAAAATCAATCACAGAAGGTTATCATTAAAATAATTCAAAATTGTATCAAATTGAAAATTGCTTTCTGAAATTCCAATTGCTGTCATGTTAAAAATAAAATAGCAATTAAATTTCGCAGTATTACAATATATAACTTTAAATATATAATATAATATATATATATATATTTTTGTGCGTACACAGAGGTGGGAAATCTTAGAAAGACACGTCCGCCGCCCTAACGCCGGAGCTACAGCGGGCGCATGTGGGATTCGCATCCACTAAAATCACCCCGGTCTCTCCAGTCACAGCCCCCGTGGTGGCACAGGCTGCCTTTTGGCATGCATACTCTAGGTGTCCCCTAAAACTCAATTTGGTATCAATTATTAAACCCAGGAATTTGATAGCCGGCTTTGATACGACCGTATGTCCACCGACCTCTACTTTCACAGTGTTATTTTTCCTTCGGTTCGTTATTAAGACCGCTTCCGTTTTCGCGTCCGCCAAGGTCAGCCCGGCCTTTTCTCGACAGGACTTTACAGCTCTCACTGTTTTCGTCGCGAAAACCTCCACATCTTCTGGGTGTTTTGCTGCAACAACCACAGCTAGGTCATCAGCAAAGCCGACAATCGTAGTCCCCTCTGAGACGGGAAGAGCAAGCACCCCATTATACATGATATTCCACAACAGGGGACCAAGTACGGTTTTTTGTGGTACTCCGGCTGTGACAATGTACTTTTTTCCACCAAATTGGCTAAATATCTGGGGACACCTATGTCAGCCAACGCCTTTTTAATTCTATTTTAGTTGGCCGAGTTGAATGGGTTTTTGACATTTAGCGCCACCACAGCCCAACATCCGCCAGAAATCAGTGCACTTTTTGCCAGGTTTACCACCATGTTAATTGCGTCCACCGTAGAGTTGGCACGTCGGAAACTAAACTGGCGTTCCGACAAACCATTGCTGGCTTCCACGATGGGCAGGAGTCTGGTGTAGATGACTCTCTCCATCATCTTCCCCATTGTATCTAACAGGCAGATAGGACGCGATACGACGCTGGGTTTCCAGGTGGCTTGCCAGGTTTCGAAAGCAATACCAATGTTTGCTTTTTCGACTGGGCAGGGAATATTCCTTCTTTTAGGCACGTCTCGAACGTGTTGGCGAAAAGGTCGGACCTAGTCTTCACTGCCAGTTTCAAAGCTCGGTTGGGGATGCCATCGAAACCTGGGGCCTTGTTGTCACCGAACCTACCACATATTTCCGGCAACTCCACCACAGTTACTGGAGGTATTATGCCGTCATTAAGCTGGACAACAATTTTCCTTCCCCTATTTTCGTGGTGAGGGAACAGAGTGGTAACAATCTGTTTCAGGAAGCGCGGACAGGTCAGCTAGGGTGATTTCCGTAGCCTTTTCATTACCACTCTGTAAGCCTCGCCCTAAGGGTTTATGTCGGCATGGTTATACAGCTGTTTGAAGCAGTTTTTTTTTGCTCCTCCGAATGGCTTCCTTCTCGACTGTCGCCACCGGGTTTTCCCCTGAGCCTCTGGCAAAGCCTCCTTGCCCGGAAACATGCGGTTCGCAAGCTATATAGATATATATATCAGACGCTGCATCACCTCTGCCCTGGGACTGCTAGATATTCGCACCAACACGACAAGGATGCGAATTATATCCTAGTTAAACCGCTAGACTAAAGCTAGATTATTGGTTAGGATAATGAGGGATCCTAAGTCCATATACAGGGTGCGGCAGCATAACTTTCTTTTTTAAAATGCGCGCCACTCAGTTAGTTGATATCACAGCGGAGCGCTAGTGGTCTCGTTCAAGAGGGGATCCTGTAAAGTTTTGTCCCGACACGGTTCAGTCGTCATCATGCGTTGGAATAGTGAGGAGCGTGCCTTTGCCGTTGAAGTTTACTTTTCAAGCGGATGTTCGGTTATTGCAACACAGCGTGCATTTCGGAATCGTTTTAATTTAGCCCCGTTGGCTCCCGTCCCCAATTGTTACATGGGTCACTACATTCAGACAAACTGCAAGTGCGACAAAAGGAAGAACTGGAGTCCCTCGGCCCGTTAGATCACCTGAGAACATTGAAGCAGTAAGAGCGCCAATGTTGCGATCGCCACGGCGTTCTGCGCGCAAACACGCATCTGCCCTTGGACTATCCGATCGTTCTGTGAGAAGAATTCTTCGTGATGATCTTCATTTTCATCCCTATAAGATGGCGATAGTGCAGGAACTTTCAGAACGTGACTTCAATTCTCGGATGAAGGCGTGTGAGCTTCTTCTTGATGTCGTTCCCGAGGGTGCTATTGTTTTCTTAGCGATGAAGCCCATTTTCATTTGTGTGGGTCGGTTAACAAGGTTGAAGACCAACATCCAAGAAGAAATTGCCAACATAACACCTGCTATGCTAACAAGAGTCATGACAAACGCCATAAATCGGTTTACGCAATGCATGGAGAATGGGGGACGTCACCTAACAGATTTGATCTTCAAAACAATGTAAATAAAAACTTTAGACATGTACCTACATTATAAAAGATAAATAAATATTTTCCGATGCATACAATAGTCTTTATTGAGTTTTGAAAAAAGGAAGTTATGCTGCCGCACCCTGTATATGATATGAAAAGGAGCGTTTTCCACCTGTTGCCACTTTCCGTCACGCTGCTCGCAGGGCAGAGGTGAGGCTGCGTCTGATGAGTTGCCTTTGAACCATCAGTCCTTATTTGTGAATGCTTAGGTGCTGTGCCCCAAACGAGGGATCTGTGGACCAAAAAATGAGAGTAAGTTGATCTCCATTTGATCCGGTCCAACAGCAAGTGGATGTGGACTTAGGATCCCTCATTATCCTAAACAATAAGGACAAATTTGTTATCATCCCCGGTAGCGTATATTCATTTCAACTGAACTGAAAACAGGACACAAGAGTTCAAAATTAAACAACAACTGTCCGTCATCAAGTGAAGCGTTCCTATCTACTGCGACAAACCCATAAAATGATAATCAAAAATAAACAAACAAAATCAACTCAAAGTGAAAGTGGTTCGCTATTCGTTCTTATCGGGGCTGCCCAGTACTTGGTATATAATTGTTTCCACCATGCCTGGAAATACCAGTGTCCACCGGCTATATCGTAAATAGTACGCACAATATAGGAGATATAATCTTGCCAGTCACGGTAACAATGAATGCAAGAGATATCAAACTCGTATTATTATTACATTACTAACAGTAATTTGTTCAGCAAATAAAATTATTCCAACCAATGGGACTTATCTAATCATATCCGACCGGTGGAAAAATCTTCACGTGAATGCAATATTTCTGTTTTTCTCAGGTACGAGTATAATGAAAAGTGTTACATGGATTAGTGTAAATGCTCTGTTGCATGTAATAAAAATTCTGACGTTTTTTCTTGCCTTTGCCGTCAAATGAAAATTACAATTCTATGCAAATTCTGCATTTTTCTCTTAACTAAATACCAAGAACTTGAAAGGAATTACAATTACAGTGTTTATCCGTTGAATTTTCAGCTGTGCGTGTTCATCTGAATCAAATTAGAAGTGCTAGGACAATTCCACGGCAAATGTGCAAATTAGGAAGCAACAAAAAAGAAGACTATGCCAATTTGCATAAAATTACCATCGCGATTTAATCGGCGGGGCCTGGTTTGATTGGAGCTCTTGCTGACATTGAAATTATTGAGGGAAAAAAGCAGCTCAGTGAAATACAATAATTATGTCGAATTTGCAAAGTCATTGCAATGCTTCGATTTGCATTTTTCTGGTTATGATATTTTCATTTCATTGGCGGAATAATAATACATTGACACTTTGGGAATCGAGGAATGTCGGCTTATCCTCAAAGTAGAAAGTCATTGAGATATACCGTTGCACCCATTATAGATATATCTTACAGATTGCGTCTTCTCCGATCGTGATATTCCCACATTTTGCAGCAGGCGCCACCCGATTCGATAGATACAGATACGTAAGTTATTCTCGATAGAATAAATAACATATTCTAAAACTCAGCACCAACTACGAACCGGAAAACAAGGTTATAAAACATCCTAGAAAATTGGTATTTCAAAAGATCTTTTAAATAATGTTCCGATAACAAGCTTTCCCTCAAAAATCAATTCAATCGTTTATATGAGAGTTGGCGAGGAAGACATATAAATAGAACCACATTAAGACCTTACTTATAGGCGTAAGGCCATTAACCGAAAATCAAATCGTATATTATCATATTGTCGCAGTTTATTGACATTCACGAAGACGACCTTATCTATATGCAAGCCGTATCCGACGAAAGGTGAAAGTTGAGAAAATAAAAAGGCGACGATTCATACATATTCAGTACAACTGGTAATGAATACGAGGGTGGTAGATGATCAAATGAATAACTACTGTCAATCGCGAAGAACACCCCTATGCAACCATCTGAAAAATGTATCAATATTTACTTTAACAGTTTAAATCTATCAGCACCTAAGTGCAGCTGCACCGAAGTACTTGTCGACAATCAGCTGCTTCCCGCTTTGCCAGCCAAGTGGAGAGGATGGGTTGGGGCTTTACAAAATTCTGTGTTTGAAGTGCGGACTATTTATGGTCATCAATCTCAAATATCAATCAATTTCGCGATAAACTACGGCGGCGATGGATTGCTTGACATTTCACGCCCTACTCAAATTTATATACCCCTTTGTGAGTTACTGGACTAAGGGAGTTAGGGAAGAAAAGTGGGAGAGAGTATCCTCAAATCTAAGTCCGCGAAGAACTTTCAACCAATCAGCCTCACCTCTGTTGTGAAGACTCTAGAGTGCGTTCTGGACATTCACTTGAGGACGATTATGGAGAGAACGCTTTTCTGCAAGTCCTAGCATGCCTATCTCAAAGACAAACGTACAGAAACCGCTCTCCAGAAAGGAATTGGTACGGTTGAGCAATCGCTATAGTACAAGATCTAGCTGCCCTGCTGGTTATAGAGGAATCATTCAAGAATGTTAGTATCAACGCCATCAAAGAAGCTTTATCCACGGGTATTTTACACATTGGACAATATCCAGACTAAGAACTAAGATAATCCAGCCTAATCTGCGAGATAGCCACTCGACCAGAGTTATGAACGAAGGTACGCCCCAGGGTGATGCCATCTCTCCGGTGCTCTGCTTAATAGTGATGGATGAAATTTTACGCATATTGTACAGGAGCGGCTTGCAGAACCACCAAGCAAGAGTACCCGAATTCCTCTTCCCGACGCAAAATGAGATTTAAATTACGGAAGATTTGGCCCGCCTATAACAGAGAGTTCTTATGTCATGCGTACAAGATTACAGTGGTCTGCATGAGGCACTGGCCTATAGAAAACTATCCTGCCAGGCTCGGATGAGCCTACAGTTCGCATTGCCAAAGCTGCAGAGAAAAAGAAGAAACCCTCAGGGACGTCCTTTGCAATTTCCCAACTCTAGATAGACCCAGGCTATGGACAATAGGTAAACCGTTTTTTGAAGACTTCAGAGAGGTCTCCAACTGCAGGGAAGGAGAGCTCCTCTCCTTCATGAACGCTATGGATTAGCACTGAAGATCTGGGCCGACCGGGCTCTGCCCCCTTGCTCTTACCACAGCAGCCATGGGTTCAGAAGTTTGTGGCATCGAAATAGCGCACCACAGTCTTAATTGGGCTCCTACGAACGGCGTCTGATACCTACCTACCTATCATCCTCAAATCAAAGATATGTTTATTCTCTAAACATATACAGGTTTGAATTTTATTCAGTAAAGTACTTAGGCCTGGCCAAGCGTGTAGTTTAACTCGCGTTTTAAGCTGATCAGCCCAACTGCACGGTCTAACGTGTGCAGCTAAACGAACTAATTTCCAATTTTTTTGACTGAAAGGTTGAACTAATTGTTAGGTTTGTGAGGGTTCAACTGCACAGCTCTTATTAAGTTCGTATCGGAGTCAGAGCGTTTCATTTTTTTTTTAGTTTATTTTTCGACTGAAAGATTGGACTGTACATAAGAGTGCTCCTACAGTGCACAGTTCAAACTGACAGTGTGAACTTTTCAGTTCAAACTGTCAGTTAAAACTGAACGTATGTGACCAGCCTTACATTAACATCCACCGACGGCGGTTGGGTCCCACAATTTCAACAACAACGGCGTTTTTCTGTCCAGAGTTTCGTAACAGAACACAGATAAATGGATCTATTTTGTATATGGAATCTGATCGAGAAGAGACAACGTAATGCTTAAGTGATTCTTTTTTGTTTTCTTTCAGCGTCATTTTCGGATATATTTTTGACTACTCCCCATTTCTTTGTAAATTGTGTCTTCCCTTAATAATAATAATAATAACCGTTGCCGCAACAATCCAATTGGATCAGGGCCTTGAAGTTGGTTAGACCACTTAATTCAAGATCGTAACGGTGCCCTACAGGATAACAGTACTCTATAGGAAGCAATAGGGTCAGCACTACGCTCACCCGAGATTATTACCCTAATTTGACTCAGGTACTCATTCACATCTGAGTCGAATGGTACTGGACGTCAATTCACCATATAAATCCCAATGCCACTAGTGAAATTTGAACTGCGACCTTCCGTACGACAGCCTTGTGCTCCAACTACTCAGCTATCTGGACGCAACTTCTCTTCCCTTAGATTCTCTTAAAATTATGTTAGAAGGTACCAATCTGGATCTTATTGCAAAAAATGAAATACTATTGGAAACAATCTCAGAGGATAGTACGATCTTCTTAATAGAATTCTTCACCAGTTTATTGCTTCTTTATCCGCCGAGATAACTCGCCGGAGAGTAATCCTTCCAATATTTCTTAATATAGCGACATTCATAACTCCAATAAGGCTGGATTTACCGGCAATGAACTTTGGCTATCGTATCATAACTCCAATAAGGCTGGATTTACCGGCAACGAACTTTGGCTACGTATCAGTACACAAATTGGTCTTGGGATTGGACGTACGCTCCTCGATAACCGTATCAGGGTCCCCATAATGCAAGCTTTACCCAACTTAAGCGGGAATTCCAACGTTACAGAAGAACACTCATCTTCTTTTGCGCAGTATACTATCGCACTCCGGAGAAATCCTGGCAAGGGAGAATCCGTTGTTGAATTAATGATTATGGTAACCGTGAGAAGTGTCCTCATTACTTGCGAGCCGAGTTTCAGACAGGTTACTGATTGGCGAGATTTTCATCCGCAACGAGGAACAATTCAATAATATAGTGCTATGTACCTACTTAGGCTCCTCTTCACAACCCCCGGGGTGACCGAAGAGGAACTACGTGAGATCTGTGGCCGAATTGGAGACAATAAGACTCCGAGATTGGACGGGATTCCGAGCAAAGCTCTGTAGTTGGCTGCTTAAATCAGGCCCGCATGGCTCATAAGTATATTTGAATCATGCATGATTGAAGGAGTGTTTCCCGCGCAGTGGAGGAGGCAAAGCTTGGTTCTGCTACCGAAGCCTCAAAAACCACCTGGCGCAGCCTCTTCATATCGTCATATCTGTCTGTTAGACACTATGGCGAAAATTTTGGGCTGTTTCCGGTCGTCGAGCTAGTGGGTGGTCTCTCGGAGCGGCAGTATGGCTTTCATAGAGCGCGGTCCACAGTTGATGCCATTGCAACGGTCGTGACCCTGGCCCGGAAGGCATCGGCCACTGGTAAGTGCTGCGCGGTGGTAGCGGTGAATGTTATGAGTGCCTCAGCCAACGGGGGTTAAATTAAGGACACCCTGGCTAAACTGGGTGTTCCCAGTTACTTAGCTCGGATAACCGAGAGTTATCTTTGGGAGAGGCGGGCGACGGACTGAAGGAATATATTGTGCCTGCAGGTGTTCCCCAAGGCTACACGCGGCTCCTGTCTGGGCATGCGCAATGGACAACACAGCGAACCAGAGAAGGGTAAGTTCGGCATACCGGCCAATCGCGCTGAAGGTGTGCAGTGCATATAGAACGGTAGCAGGTGAGGCAGTGTGTGTCATCGCGGGAATGATTTCCTTGGATCTTCTGGCGAATGAAGCACACCGTCTCTACCGGAGGAGTGTGAATCCGGCTGAAGTGACCGCGAGCTGGCAGACAGGAGATGGCAGCAACGGTGGGATAATTAATGATGCCCTCAACGCAGTTATCGGACCCCATAATTTTGTTCGCAGCAAACTGAGCGAAACAGTAACTCCGATACAAGAGAAGCTGAAGGAACGGGAACGAGCTCGAAAAGCGCGATGGACGCCTGGCTTAGTTGCGCTGATGTAAATCAGAGCCCTCCTCGCGAAATAATACTTCACGGTGTTGTCGCGAGGATATGGGTGGAAAAGTGGGGGTGGTTTTAGTGGGTGAGAATACCACACACTACTGCAACGCAACTACGAAGCTACTGCAATCGACATGAAAATATTAATCAGCATTGGGCCGCCATTAGAAGTGCTCTTTTCTCGGCCGGCATTCGGTTCATCGTACACGTCCTAAAACGGATATGATTGACTGCGAAATCACGGAGGCGGATAAACAAATATAAGGGATTGAAGGCTCAATTGATCGATGCGAATATTAGCAAGTGTGAAGCGCTCGAGCTTCGATATCGCGGGAATTCCAAAAAATTCAGCGCTGAAATACACAGGAATTTATTATTGACTGGTTAAGGAAGCTGAAGCTGCCGCACAGCGATTTCGGAATTGTATACCGCACCACGAAAGAACTGGCAGGCGATCGCAAGTCTTTCGGGGGTATTATAAAGGGCGGTAATGTTTGATTCTTCATTCACGATGAGGAGTAGCTAAAGAGGTGGAAGGAGCACTTATTTACGGTTTTCATTAACCGCGTCACATCCGGTGAACCTTCATGCTTCGTGGATGAAATATAGCGGAATATGTCGTACACTTTATCGACAGAGAGCAGGTTGAATTCCGCTTAGGATACTGTCGATATTATTTTTTCTATTATCATACTACCTTGTCCGAAAAATATGAAGAGTTTTAAAGGACCATGACATCCTTCTTCTAATAACTCAACTATGCTCATGACATCTGCTTGCTCTTCCACTAAGTTATGGACCTTGGCCAAATGGATCTGGATTTGAAGCCCGAAGCAAGTACAATCGGATGGAAAGTAAATATCAATAAAACGAAGATTTCCAGACTGAAGGATCATCGAACTCTTTCCATTTGCATTAATGGGCAGAACATTCAAGGTGTTGATCAATCAATTATTATATGTAGGTAGCGTTGTTTCCACGATAGTTGCAGGAAAGTAATTACCTGTCGCATTAACAACGCTAAATATACCTTTGTTACTTCGTCCAAGATCTGGAAATGAAGTTATCCCAACACCAATATCAAGTAGAAGCTTATGTGCTAATATTCTTCCGGTGTTGCTTTTGGGTAACCATTGTTACTTAAAATTTTCTAGCGTTTGTCAACATTTATTTGCGACGCTTCATCGAGTTACGATGGCCGGATACAATTTTGAATAGGAAACTTCATATTCGTATGAGGGAATATTTCATATACGACTTTTGGAACTACTTGGCAGGATGGCAGCAGAAGTAGGTCCAGAACGACATTTGTGAACGAACATCGTGGCTCGTCATTGTTTAGCGTCTTTGATCGGTACAAGTATGTTTATCCAATACATAAGTCCCTCCGAGCTTTTCAGTCGAATAGTTCCTTGACATCTTATTCTGGTGTTCAAGCGCACAATTGCTGCTACTGCGTTGTTCTCTTTATTTAGTTACGCGAAATTCTTGTGTATTTTATTTGATTTTATTATTACCAAACAAAATACAATGAGTAACGAAATTGAATTTATTGATGATTTGCTTATAATACACGATTGCATGGACGAAGCTTGGATGCAGATTGTCATAGACGATTGGTAATAGCTTTACGTAACGTTTTGAACTGCAATCCTGAAGGAGAGCTTGATTATGATGACAGAAATAATCCATTCTGAGACCACAATAACGGAAACGATTTTGAATAGATGTCTGATAAATACGCATCTGATATTGATGCCGAACGAGGTCTGAGACGATGATGAGAAGGAAAACGTAGAGAAAGTGCAATCTGAAACCCCACAATTAGAAACAACTAATGAATTCTTCTTCGGTAAAAGCAGCTCCACATGAAGCAGACATGAACCAACTGTAATCCATTGTTTGTCAAACGTCATCATAATACTGAATCTAATGAGAAAAATTGGGTCCCGGTTGAGGTGTTCAGACAATTCTTTTCACTAAAAATTGCATTTATTGTTATCAATGAAATAAATTGTTACGAAAGAAACGCAGTTGAAAAGTGGAATCGAAAAATCTGTGATGGAAAACCAAAAACCAAACTAACTAGTTCTGAATTAGATGCAGTCGTTGGCATACTTTTCGCCGACAGAATTTCGCATAATTATGTGGAGACGCCAGAAGTTTTATGGCAAAAGAGGGTCAAACCAAGCAAAATTCAAAAATACCCCTTACTTTTCAATCATACCCCAGCTTCTAGAGTCACGCAAAATTTCGTCACTAGAATCCGTAACCAACAACTTCAACAAATCATCAAATTTTCTACAGTACACAACAAGGAACTTAAATTTCCGTAACCTCATTTGTCTCCAGGGCGATATCGTTCAAAATATTTAATATAAAAAGATCATGCGGCGATACTCCAATTCACCCTGTATACTATTCGTGTCCGAGCTGGTCAGGTCAATAATCATTAAACATGTACAAGGAGCTTAGAAAAATTTTCCTGAGTTTCGATAAAGCTCTCAGCCATATTGATATTCTACCCTAAAACGCATTCTCGCTGGAAAAAAGCAAAGAAACCACTTCTTTAAAGCCATCACTTTCTACTTCATATGTTTGTCAAAGCCTTTGAATATTAAAAATTTCACTACAACTCTCATCATATCACATATTCCACAGTCGAATGAATTATTCTATCACTCACTCCTCACTCCAACATAACAGAAATTATCATCATGATCAAAACAATCGGAAACTCCATCAAATAGAGCATAAACAAAATGTATTCCATAACCCAGAGAAGGTTCCCTCCACCTATTAGTCTGTTCTTATCCTCTCTTAAAAACCGTTGCGTGCAAGGATCGTTCCTGCTCGTTGTCATTTCCAAAGGAAGTATCCCTTTCCTGAAAGTCTCAGGCCTAATTCCATCTAAAACCAACGAACAACCAATAATGCCACAGGAACGACCCTACACCTAGGCAATGAACTTCCAATTCTTCAACCGAACAGATCACTTAATTGAGGACGCACTCATGATCCTGGGCACCGACATCTTGCTTTCAAGAGAAAGAAGTAAGCATGATAACAAGAATAGTTTCTAGCATCAAGGTATTATCCTTGAAGACAGAAAGAACTCATATCCCCACAATAAAACAGATCGTGGACTTAGATGTCATCACTATCTGTTCTATTCAGCGTTACACCTTTCGTCGGTGTTAATGGCGCTTTTAAATCTCTGCACCCCATTGTTCCGACACCTTTAATAGCTTTCCATTTCATCTTCTGGACCGATGTTTGTTCATAACATAAGAAGAGATTATTAAGAACGAACCAGGTAGGGGCGATTTCGTTTTGGTTTCTTCAACTGCAACAATATCTACCGTGGAGTAATTTGAAACATTGGTTACCCAGTTCCATGAAACCGACTGAAATAGGCAGACAGATTTGCCTCAAGCGTAGAAAGGTGCTGATTTACCTATGAAAGGAAGGGGAGCGACGAGGCTGGATGATGTTCTTTAGAAGTTGTCAAAGATGAGACTCAAACATCAGCTTGGCAACTTACTTAATCTATTTATGGCGAATAATAAGTTCAAAAGTGTCCGGATGGTTCAAATGATTAGATCGCGTTTACGTTACCTTATTATTATTATTAATCTCAAAACCCATTCTGAGTAGCGACCAGGTTAAGCTCCCTCAGTGGACTATATACACTGAGAAACTTACTCTGTTTTACAGGACAAAGTGGTTTAAGAAAGAGGAATGTAAGGTTATGGTGAGATGAAGCGTACAATATATTTCAATACGTTTCACCTCACTTACATTTAGATAGAACTATTTAACTACCTGATTCATAGGACCACTATATGATAATTGCTCTTTTACCCAAAATCCTTGAGCTTATTCCATAAATGTTCTCTATCTCAATTGATGATTTTTAAATTATATTAAGGTCCGCCACAAAATCTGCCATAACATTCAATTTATATGCAAAACACTGAATAAGCACTCATCCTCAAGCAGTGCCAATTACTTTTTATTGATTGTCTGAGGATATAAACAGCAAATAATGACTTTTTATGTAATTTTTATCTTCGATTTAATTGTATAGAAAAGAAGCCCCTTTAGTGTATGCCAACTGTTGTAATGCGTGTGCTATGTACACTATTTATCACAAGAGCGTGTGCGGAAAATAAAAAGAAGTACTATGACAAATGGGTTTTTATTTTATTATCTTATATAACAGTAGGCCTAACACGCGTTATACTAATAGGAAATCCAATCGCCGCATTTTTCTTGAAAGGCTGGAGACCCTTTTGACATACTAGTAACTAAGTTTTCTGCCAATATGACAGGCTTTTCCAAATGGTACGAATATGATATTGTAGCTGCTCAATAACTCTTTTGACAAAGATTAAGCTTCACGGCAGCCTACATGTTTTCAATCAGATTCATATCGCGTGACTGTGCGGGCCACCCCAACGTGGTGATGCCATGTACGTGTTTCCACTCCGCGCTGCGGTGTTTCGGGTCGTTATCCTTTTGAACAACTCATGCGCTGCGATCTGTTCCGCAGCCTTCAGTAAACACTTCTGATAAATTTCCTTCAAGCTTTCCCAACCCCTGTCTACTGAAACATCCCCAAACATGGACTTTCACTGGATGTTTAACAGTGTGGCACGTGCTTGGTTTCCTGCATATCGACCATGCTTGCTTGTTGGTACTCCATACCCAAAAAACGTCTCATCAGTAAAAACTTCTCTGCGGCCGTTGCAAACGATTCTCTAAGTGACTCTCGTTAAAATAGTTTTCATCCTTGTACAGCGATATCCGTACCCAGAGGCAATCAGTCTTCGTTTGATTCTCATCAGAGTAACCGAGATTCCTTTCAGCTCTAAGACGCGTTAAGCTAGACACAACGTCACCGTAGGATTTTGGTGGAATATTCGGACGATCACCTTGTCCTCGACTGCGGTAGTTGATCGTCTTCAACCTTGATTTATCGGACATCACCTTTCAATTTTACCCCTTAACTGTCTCCATAGATTTGCCTTTCTGGTAGGTATGTGTGTGTACATTGAAGTGGCCACTTAGGAATATATGTATCCCTTATAAACCGATCTATTAGTCTTTCCAGACCTTTTAGCTGGTATGGAATCAGCCGAAGGCGCCTTCACTTATACCTCATTCGCAGCGATTTGTAACGAAGCAAGAAAGCATGTAACCGATTCACTGTTAATCAGTTGCCCACAGGGAGGGGTTCTCTTTCCTCTGTTATGGCTCCTAGTTATCGACACGTTGCTATGGCTCATCGAGGACGCAACGGTCTTCGCACAAGCATTTGCGGGTGATCTAGCCGTAATAATTTTCGGCAAGTTTGCGGGCACAGCATGTGACTGCCTGAATGCAACACTGCATGTAATCCACCGTTTGTACCTCCAAATGGACTCACGGTGAACGCTAGGAAGACTGGACTAGGTATGTTCACTAGAAATGTCAGGTCCGCCAGCTAGACGCTATCTACATTAGCAGGGGCGGAAATGCAGCTGATACAAATAGTTAAATATTTAGGAGTACATTTCGATTCTAAGTTAACGTGGAAGCACCATATCCAGGAACAATACCAGAAATTCTGCAGATTGTTTTAGTGCTGCAGGACTGCGGTAGGAAAGACCTGCTAACTTTCAACAGAACGCATTTATTGGATCCATAATAAAACCCATTTTGATGTATACATGCATCGCTTGGAGGCCGAGACTGAACTCTGGACGTTGCCTCAGATTCAAAGGCTCGGTTACCTAAATATTACCGGAACAATGAGTTGGCCAACTGCGGCACTCGAAGCTATTCTAAATTCACCTCCAAACCATTTGGAGATGAAAAGGGGAGCAATTAACGACGCTTGTAGGTTAGATACTATTGCCCGTGAACATTTCTTGACAAATCTCAGGCGGCTCTGATGCCCGGCGATCATATGATTTCCAGATTCGACTTTGAAAAGACAAACCCAATCATCCAAAAGAGAAGAATAGTGGATGAATGCCCACGGGGTCTTTTGAGACTACAGACTTAATAATCTTCAACGAAGGGTCAGTCATGGAAAACGGATCGTTCGCAACGGTGTTCTCGGCAAATACGATTATAGACCTGGCTCGATCACCCGGAAAAATGAAGACCATATTCCAGGATGTCTGTGGGATGTGAGTGCCAGGGCACGCCAAAGTTTTGAATCCACAATGGTGGGGTCAGAACCCGCTTTTGGCATCCGGTCATCTACTGTCAAGTCTACTCTGAAAAGGAAAATTCCAAGGATTCACGTAGCCGAATGGAAAAATTTGAACTTCTGACGACAGAAAAAACCTGGGACTGACGGCGCCATTTTTGTTGTCCCTTAAGGAATAGGAAATAAAAACCCTAACGGGGCACTGCTCCTTAAACTACCATATGGAAAAAATCGAAGTAGTGGTCTCGACTGTATGCAGCCAATATGCCCGGCCCCCTCAAACATCAGATGAAGATACCTTGGTAGCGCTTTCGTCAACGAAGAGTCTGCACATTCTCTGTCTGCGGAGAATGTACTCAGATTTACGACAGCCTGCGAATTCCGTAAGTGGGAGACCGACGAATAGGCGATCTTCGGGGATAGTACAATGAGCATAACAAAGGTCTGAGTGCTTGGAGCTAGGGCGCCCCCACTAAACTAGGATCGATTTCAACAAGAGTTGCTTTAATTTTAAAAACGAACTTAGATTTATCGATCGGCCCCTTTTTTTCAAGATTTGAACAATTATTCTCTTCCGTCAGTACTTGCGATACATGGAAACGACGATCGTCACCACGATATCTGAAAACGTTTATGTGGAGTGGAAATTTCATGGTATATAAATATTCGTGTTAACTATTTAAGGCATAACCATGCAATAGACAACTCTGTCATTCTCAAGTTACAATATTGGAATCGAGGTGACTAGCGTTCTGAGATTTCAACTCCTTAATCATTTAGATTTTATAAGAGTCATTTGAGATGATTCGTATTGTCGACACATATACTGCCTCTATGTATTGTACTGTCTTTACATAAAAAACAATAAATTTTGTTAAAAACTGATCTTGAGCAATATTTCTCATCAATGCATTGGAATGCTACTTTCCTTAAAAAATATTATTTTAAATTTTTAATGAGGATGAGCCAGCAAACGCCAAACTTGTGTATTTTAGTCGTTTCTTCTCTTATCTATCAATTTCATCCCAGACAAAATTTTCGAGTTCTCGTGAATATTCGAGCATTTAAAATACAATGACGGACCGCCACTGATCCCCACAGTTGGTTTGTAATTCCAAGTTTTTAGGTGGTCTTTTTAACGCTATACAGAGTCCTAAAAAATAGCGCCCCTGACGACCAGAAAATTAAACTGCTCTGTTACAAAGAGCTTATCAGACCTCTTCCCACGTTGGGCTTCATTCTTCTGGTCCGATAGACCCCCGTCTCAAATAGAAAGGCTCCGACTGAGGGAATAGAAAATCCTCCGCCAGTCCTCTAATATCCAAAAGAACGAAGACCATTCCAGATACATTTCGAAATGTCAGGCGCGCCCAACTTATCACGCAGGTTATACATATTCAGAAGGCTGAACCTTGTTGGTACTAACCTGCTCCCTCAATCCCTCTTATCTCTACAATTCCAAAATTGCCCCTTCGACCCCAAGGAGTTCAGTCTTCAACACCGGCAATTACTTCCAGTCCCAATTTCAAAAAAATTTACCCATCCCTAGCTGCATATATCCCATTCTAAGCCCTGTTCCTAATACTAAGTAAGTATTGTTTCTCGCTTCAGTATAAATATATTTTGACAATTTTTGGTTTCATTTACTTTTACTATATATGCTCTAGCCCATTGCTCAATCCGTCTTAAATATATGTTAGACTATCTTTTGTAGTTTGTAGATTAGAGTGAAAGCCGAAAATTACTGTATCATTCGCGAATGTCAAACCTCCAGGCCCTCCGTAAGCAAATCTGAAGTGAGCATAAGATACACCGCGAGGACAAGAATTCCTATTCGTATTCGATGGTCCTAAGACGAAAGGGTTTTGTACCGCGTAAGGAAATATTCCAAATTGTGATGTATTCCTCCAGGTGTAAACTTCTTTACTTTATATACTTGAACTTGTCAGTGCGATGTTGTTGGTGCAATGTCCTGAAATATTGCTGGGCAGAATTTTCTATCCTCAAAAGCAGATCTACTTTCGGAGATGATTCTATGAATTTGCTCAATAATAGTAGTAGTTTTTCGCGAAATCCTAAGTGCTACTTTCAGATATTAATGGCAATGTTCAGTCAGCAGAAATTTTTCTAACACCTTTGATGCAAAAGGAAGTAGGCAAATTGTAGGAAGCATTTCGGGAAAGATAAATACTAATACTAAAATCGCAGCAATGTATTGAGTGAGTATTAAGTGAAAGTCAGGTAATGCTGATTGCTATACTGATTTTAAATAATCAGCAATTGGCATACCCTTTTCGACAGAATTTCTTATAAAAAGCCTTTGGTTTTATGGGAAATTCCTATTGATTTTAGCACTTTTTTCCTTGAAGGACCTTCCAGAACAAACAATCAGAAGCTGGTGAAGACGAATGTACTGCTGGTTTCAATAATAGAAACCCGTGTTTTTGCCGTTCCCTCCCTGCTTGACAGTTGTTGGATATTTTGAGGTAAGTTAGATGTTATCTTTGCTTTACAACATGGATCAATAAAGCCTCGAGAGCTTTGTCCGCATTGGTTTCAGTTATAAGCACTATTAAAGTCAAATGAGTGCTACCATATTTCCAAAATTCAAGCCTAAGACGTTTAGAGATTTGCGTCAGCTGACAATTATAAGCAACACCAAATCGTTAAATTTAAATATTTAATCAATTTATGGAGTTAAATATCTCTTCTTTTAAATAACCATGCTATTTCCTCTGCCCACCACGATCACTGATATTGTTGCCTCTAATAGTCGTAGAATCCCACTCTAATCTTCTTAGCAATCCGACTTATCTGTAAACTTTCCTAAACTTGAACAGTTGTCCTCAATTGCTAAAATAGGATCAAGTTGCTAACTTAGAAAAATTTGCCTTGGCCAAATGGCTCTCTAGAGAGGCCAGTAGAGTTGGACCGAAGATAAACATCAAAGAAAACAAGGTTCTCAGTCTGACGGATCATCGCACTCTCTCTATCTGTATCACTGGGCAGGCGTTGATCAATTTATGTTAAGTTGGGGAAAAAGTAATGCCGTATTTTGTCAATAGATGGCGACACTTAAACATATCCTGTGTTGTACTTATCGCACCGGGTCATACTATACGGCGATTTGAAGACGACAATCTGGACTACACAGTTTTATGATCGTACGTTTCGTAAAAATCGTAAAAATGCAACGAAGGCGGCCAACAAAATTTGTGAATTTTATGGGTCCAATATTGTAACGATTCGTACAGCACAGCATTGGTTCAATCGATTTCGTTCTGGTGTAGTGGATGTCGAAGATACACCCCGTACCGGTAGGCCAATCGTCGTAGAAACCGATAAAATCGTTGAAATTATCCAAGTAGACCGGCATGTGAACATTCGCTCGATTGGCCATGAACTGGGTAAGGACCATAAAATCGTTTGGAACCATTTGCAGAAGATTGGATTCCAAAAAAACAGGATGTTTGGGTGCCACACGAATTAACGCAAAAAAATCTCTTGGACCGAATCAACGCCTGCGATGCACTGCGAAAACGGAACGAATTCGACCCATTTTTGAAGCGGATGGTGACTAGTGATGAAAAGTGGATCACGTACGAAAATCTTAAGCGAAAAAGATCGTGGTCGAAGCGCGGCGAGCCGGCCCAAACCATTGCCAAAGCCCGGATTGACGGCCAGGAAGGTTTTGCTGTGTGTTTGGTGGGATTAGAAGGTAGTCATCCACTATGAGCTGCTCAACTATGGCCAGACCCTCAATTCGGTCCTCTACTGTGAGCAACTCGACCGTTTGAAGCAGGCGATTGACCAGAAGCGGCCAGGATTGGTCAACAGGAATGGTGTTCTGTTCCACTAGGACAACGCTCGGCCTCACACATTTTTGATGACCCGCCAGAAGCTGTGGGAGCTCGGATGGGATGTCCACCCACCGTATAGTCCGGAGCTGGCACCAAGTGATTACCATCTCTTCCGGTCCATGCAAAACGCTCTTGGTGCTACTAAGCTCGCCTCAAAAGAGGCTTGCGAAAACTGACTAAGTTTTTTGCAAATAAGGAGGGGGTTTTTTAAGAGGGGGATAATGGAGTTGCCTTCTAAATGGCAACAAGTTTTCGAACAAAACGACGCATATGTGACTTAAATCGGATAATTCTAAGTATGTTAAATAAAGCGTTAAAATTCGATCACAAATATCATACATTACTTTTTCCCCAACTCAATATATCTAGCAAGTATGGTTTCTGCCGCCGGTGGCAACGAACTGGATGTTGCCCAACCCATTAACAACGCTAATGCGAGTGGCAGTGGATAGATCACACATTAAGGAGGTTCGACAATTCCATTGCTGGTTACGACATACGCTGGAATCCACTTTCCGAAGATCACTTGGCACAGAGCAGGAGAGGAGGAGTGCGGGCGTCTCGGGAAGTCCTAGGGGAGCTGAACAGCACTTCAGGCAAGCGCATAGATGCGGTTGACGCGTTATAATCCACCAAGGGGTAAATGGCAACCATATATACTATACATTCGAGCATTGAATTCTACACGATTGTGTAGGTCTCAGATATAATTGGAGGATCAAGAAGAAGTACAAGAACCCAACAGTCTACTTGAAGCAAACCAATTCGAGAACATATTCTCAACCTGATTTATTAAGTACTGTTGAAACCAAACGAAACCATCACTAGGATCAGTATCAAATTACTTGATGCGATAGAGTCACACTGCGCAAAATATGAGCAGATCCACGAAAAAATGGTTCCTTAGCATCCTACCTGGAAACGCCCAAATGAGAAGTCCTGCCTCACCCGACATATTCTACGGATATTTCGCCACCTGTTTATTACTTGTTCCATTCGATGACACATGATTTGACTGATCAGCAGTTCTGGTTATATGAAGACATCAAAAAATGATTCAATTCATTAATAGCCTGAACATGAATACTTTTATCATAACGATATACGAACTCTGTCAGAAAGATGAGAAATAGTTGTAGCCAGCGATAAGCAATACTTTGAATAATTTATTTGTAATCATTTTTTTCATAATAAGAGGCAAATATCAACACTATATTAGTATATAACTATAATGTAGCGGCTTAATAAATAAGCGTACTTTGGAATTGTTTTTTCTGCGTGAGGATGAAGTAAATTCAAATACTGAAAGTAATACCAAAGGACCAGTATGTCATTATTAAAGTATCAGGGCGCTAATTCAGCAAAACAACAAAAGATGAATTTTTTGAAATTGCTACTCTGGCCTAACACTTTAATGTCAATGATAGAACTGCCTAAAATAGTTCAGCATTTTAGATGTAATTTCGCGGTGTTTCTAGCGATGGAATTATTTAAAATAACTAAGACTTGCTCTTTTCTATTCGCTGGTGATATTTATTGATCTTGCAAATCCAATATTTCGGGAACCACTTGTTCCCTTCATCAGCGCTAACGAGTCAAACAAGATCGATCTTTGCAAGATCAATAAATATCACTATCGATTAGAAAAAAGCAAGTCTTAATTATTTCAAATAGTATAATGTTTTTATAGGTTATCGCAACAAGAAATTTTCTTCCGGAGGGGCATATGACGCCATTGATATAGACATTATCAAAACAGAACCTGTCATCATAGCTGTAATTTGAAAATGAAAAAAATGAAAGCTAGATTAAGGGAGTCTTCCCGTGTGAAGTCCGTTTTTTCGCTTTTTTAAGAATTGTGAAGAATTGGATAAAGGTACAAATACGTATTTTTCACCGTATATTTACTAATATCTTGGAGCCTGCGTTGTAATTTTTTCAGCCCGATAGCATAATTCATTATTGAAATACAGAGCAACTTATACACCCATCTCCAAAAAAAGGTGTTTTTTTGCTGCCATGCTGGAGAGCGCTGTGATCATACTAGAGAAAAAATGTAAACGGCATTTTAACGTGTGGACTTAACCACAGTCTGCAAACTAGGATTATTAAAAAACATTGAATGGTAAATGTTTGGTGCCTTGTTAAACTTAAGCTTCTTTAATGAATAAAAATAAAAAACTACCGAATGAATCGCAACTATCCTAGTTTGCGGATCGTAGAAATATGTTTTGAATAAGTAATGAAAATTTCAAAGAATTCATTGGATACATTTTTGGCTATGGTGGTAGCAGGTTTTCAATATGCAGTTTCGAGAAAAACGCATTTGAAAAGTAGAATGCGCTTTTTAACCATAAAATCTTAAGTGGCTAGTCGGACCGAAAAATACGCGCTTTATTACGGCGATCGACATAAACCTAGCATGTGGCATTTTACCTGTTTAGTACTGTAATTTCCAAACGACTCCGAATATCAAAAAATCACTTTGCCCATATATTCTACACTATATCTAGATACAATTGATGCCAGAAAAAAAAATCGATTCGTCGGATTCGACACACTGGATGACCCCCTTAAGAAAATTACGCCTTACCATAAAGGAGACGACCTTTACAGGTAGCAATAATTGTACCAGGGAAAATTGCACTGCGTCCTAAGGAATAATCAAATGGATGAGGAACTCGCAATTTTATGTTGTATGTTAAATTAACAATTTAAGGATTTCCGCGCTATTTGGAGAAATCGTCAAAACGAATTTTCTGGTAACCATTGATTTGCTTAAATAAATAATGACTTTCTCTTTCTATAAAAAAATACTGGACAATTTCCTAACTTCAATACTTCTATGCAGTTATCAACTTCTCGATCCAAGAGCTAATATTATCAAAGGAACAAGTTTCCACTCATCTAACCCACTCAACACTTATTCTCAGAAAACATGAAAGGATCCAGACATTATTATCAGTGGCCAGTCTACGCACATCGTTTATGCATATTATCGTTATGGAGAAGAAACAAAGCAAACGCAATCTCATCATTTTCTTTTCTTGCATTTCCGAAAAATTATCGCGAAATTAAATAGATATAGAATTTCCTGCGACTAGATATTTCTTGTTATGTCGGCATCTTTGGTTCTTTTGCACTCGGTATCTTACTATCTACTTGGCGGAATCGGAAGAAATAGCTCATATGCATAATGTAATACGTATGAGGGGAGAGTACAAAAAATATAGAATTGAGGAAATGCGAGGATGACATTATTGATCGTACATGAAAACTGACACGTTTTTTATGCTATCCAGTATCTTCAGTCGACTCAAATTGGATTTGGATTTTTAGATGATAATTCACGTTCAAATAAGTTCAAGGAATCATAGACTAAAAACCGTAAGCATCTTTTCGTGTCAAACTATTCTGAGAGATTGGGAGAGATCTTCTGATGTCTTACGCACAATAGATATAGAGTTAGAAGATATGAGGTAAAGAATTAGTCGTCATATCATCGATGAATATTGTTATTATATTTACATTAGAAATTATAGCTGTACGGCAGTAAAAAACACATCTGAAACGGTAAATGATATACTAGAATTAATTAATGACTACTTTTTGGTCGATCTAGAATCGAATAGGGTCATAAGTTGGCCTACTAAACTCTTGAAACGCATCACAACGCCTTTGAAAGAACATAACAAAAGTGCAACAGCTTCAACATTACACAGACTATCGTACAATGAAGCTCAGATTCCTCTTACAGAATACTAGACAGGTCTTCGCAAATTGCAATTACAATTGAATATCACTTACAGCTGTCTGGCGCCCTGTTGTAAGCCATCGCTATATGCAGGGTCTGTCACATTTTCTTTTTTCTACCATCGATGTTCTCCTTATAAACTTTCCGGGCTGGATTATTCTTTTCCATACGGATTAAGTAACCCCGCCTATAATGGCAAATTAAAAATGTATACTCTTTTATTTATTACATTAAACAAAAATCATATCGGGCAACTTGGACCTCCGTGACCTGGTAAATATCACATGCATTTCCCTTTATTAAAAGGAGAATTTGCAAATTTTTCTACCAATGAAAGCGGGAGGTTTTGATTTCCGGCCCATTTTTGGGATCATTAAAATTCTTAACATTAGGCCAATACCAAAAAAATTTGATTTCTGATACTGAATCGAAAATTAAAATGACAAAAGAGTTTATAATTTCCACAGTCAAAATGATTTTTAAAAGGTGGTCCTTCTAAAAGTTATTATTTTTGGATGCATGTGTAGTACTACATACCTACACCCAGTCAGACATTTTGCGAAAAGTAGCAAATTAGGTCATTCAATTTTGCAAGGCTACTAAGGAGAGATGTCTCAAATAAGGAAATAGCGTACATAAAATTGGATATAAAGTATACTCAGAAGAGTATTCACTGAAAAGATACGTTCTTTGCTATCAACGACCCCCAGCAACCAAACAGATGAACGCCAAATATTCTAGCAACTAGACGCGGATGTTTGTGTTCATTTTGGCATTTTGGCACGCCACTCTTCTTTAAAATAATCGCAACTCTTTTCCTACAAGAAGAAAGTAGACCCCAGCCAATAGTTCAACACGTCGTCTTCTCGATCCGGGATGACCAAGGAGCTGCCATGGAGCATAATATATGATCGACTGCTTGGCCTTCGCGTGCCAAAGGAGGTAGTGTTGATTGGTTTTCGAAACGACCTGCCGGTGGTAGTAGTATCGATGCACCCCGAGGACATGGAACTTTATGGAGATGAAACCATTCATACCATCACTGTATGATCACGAATGGTTAAACTAGATCTGACGGACGAAAAAACAGAGGCGGTCCTTACTACTAATGGCAGGAAAAGCAATACTATCACAATCCGGGCGAAAACACTGAGATGCAACTTCAGCGTCAAAGGGGCACGGAATCTCATTGTGCACCTTTCGGGTAGTTTCGAGATAGGTAAGTGATATTGGTGTGTCGGTGTCGCCTAGATGGTTTTTGTGTGTGTTTCTTCATCTTATCCCAGCAGGAAATAGATGCATCCGAAAGATTGATATTAGATACATCTACTTATTTCCTCCATCCTTCCTAGGACAAACAAGGATCTATTGCCAAGTATGTTGCGCGTGTTTGCTTCCACCACGCTTCCCATAGAGGGGTTTTGAAGCATAATTCACTCAGTGTTTCTATTAAGATTCATTACCATTAATTCGAAATGATTTTTTAAAAAAGCTTTGCCCTTGGTTCCCCCCGCAGTTTAGCAAGCCATAAACAGATGTGCGATGTTTTCTGTTATGGCAGATGTTGCTGCGTCCTCGCAGAAACTCGTAGCCATATGCTTGAAACCATGTGGGCAGACACCAATGCCCTGCACCACACACATGGCACTAATAGCCATTTTAATCGCGCAACTCCCATCGTGGTCGAACGGGTGTAAGACTTTTCTGTCTACATAAAATTTCAAAAAATTGTGCTGGGAGTCGAATGTCTTGTGTGATTATACAAACGATATGCATCCAACACAGATACTTACGGGACACAGTGGACATAGGAAGTACTTGCATCGCTACGGATTGCAGGAGTTCCCAGATTGTCACGAATGCGCCGCTACCCCCGAGGACCCGGAGAAAGTCGAAAAGATATCCCAAAATATCGCCGGAAAATAGCCAATACAAATTGAACCATGCAATACAAAAAAGCAACTTATGCAGTATTAAAGGGCAAGGAATTCTGAATAGCCAATGAACAACTCAAGTTAATTGAACAAACATTTTTGTAGATTCGGTTCCTGCCAACTTAGAATTCCGTAGAAGAAGAAGAAGAAATTTAGCGCCGATGAAGAGGTAATCACCGAAACTGAAAAATAATATCGAAAAATTGTATGACCGCTATAATCGCTGTATCGTCCTTTAACAACTGGGGTTTGGAAGGCAACGAGGCAGCGGAGGAACTAGCCAACAAGAGAGCAGGGACGCCATTACACGGGCCAAAACCCTTCTGTGGAATCGGAAACTAAATCTAAGAAATGAAGAGGAACGATTAAGGGAACTATACTGGGCGGGCCTACCGGGGATGGAGCAGTCCAGGGTGCTTATTGGGGGATACGAACCCAGACGCACAAAGGATTGCTTAAACCTCACCAAAAAAAACCTCTGAATCATAGTGGGAATTCTCACTGGTCATTGTCGGCTGAACTATCACCTAGGGAAGCTAGGGATATCTACGGACACTGCCTGCAGGTTTTGTGAGGAGGAAGACGAAACCTCTATATACGTCCTGGGACAGTGTCTGGCACTTGTGCAAAGTAGGTCGAGGCATCTGGGAGAACACTTACTACCAGATGCAAGGCTGAAACATCTAGAAGTAGGGAACATACTAGAGTTCCTAACGGTTATAGGCCTGCTTGAGATACTATGATCAATAGGTACACTATAACCAGTAAAAGGGGCACAATAGTTCTTCAAGGACGCGGTGCGACTTTCCCTTAACAAGATAATAATAATGTTAGCTTTTTCAGTGCATAATATGAGTATTTGCATTCCCATAATGCGCAATATTTATATTATGGACGCCAATCGATCATTGAAAATAGAAATGGAGATCTTCGTGGCTATATCTAATATTACTTTACCACCTTGGACAGATTTCGGAGTCAATGCCCAGATGAAGGGATTGAAAGACTCATCATTATTTTGCATCCACTTCATACACCTCCGATCGGCAAACCCACCAACTCACTATACCAGCAGCGGCACCGAAATTGCACCAACTTGGAACAATGAAAGGAATTCTATAATTTGATTTCGATTTTCCAAAAGACCAAAAGTGTTTATCCTTCTTAAGGATTGTTCATTCATTGCTTTAAATTGAACGAATTTCAGTTGGTTCATATGAAAATAATTCTAAAAATCATCTATGAAAAATGCTAGCCCAAAACTCACAAAAATTAACAGGGATTGAGGTAATATATCCAATATTTAACACAGCCAGTCAATAAAATAATGCCGAGATTAGGTCAGGTCCACCTGCTGGACGGCGAAGATAACGTTTTGAATATTATTATAAAAAAGAACACACCATTTAACAAACTTCTGAAAACTAATAGAGCGTCTAACTCGCCCTTCGTGAAATCAAGAAGGATTCTTGCCATCAGGACGTGAGGAAACCATTTCGATTACAAATTTAGGTCTGCACGATACCTATTGATACCCTCAAGGGTAGAACGGAAAAAATGCAAGAATTCTTCGGAACAAATGTGTCGATATCTGCGGACGGCAAGAAACTGAGTGACGTTGTGGGAATCAATAATTGAAAAAAAATAATGTTGATGAAAAACTTGAGTGTTTAACTCAAAAAGAGAGGTCCGTGGTCCACAAGAGAGGAAGTAAGTTGCTTCCAAAGCGGTCCGGTCCATCATCAAATGGAAGCGGACTTAGGACTCCCCGCATCCTCAATAATGATGATGACTTATCGAAAGCTGGCACCAACGGGCATAGAATATTGAACAATGTTAATGTCAATTTATTTGATCACGTGACACACAAACCCATCTCAATGCATAGCGACAAAACCTAATGGCAGAGGATTCGTGTGCTGGGTTAGAAAGCTCGGCCATGATCCTAACAGGAAGGTTTCAAATATGGCAGGTATATCAAAACTACTGCGTGCCCCTATCGATATTCAATAAGGAAGGGCCCTCTCGTCACTCTGTCTGTCATACAGGACAATCAATGTCTAACGAGCCTCAAAACAAAGCTGATCTTGAGCAATTCTTCCAAAAGTAGAACTATTGCCTCATGCAACAGATTCTTCGACTAAACTGAAAATAAAACAGAATTTTTGTCCATCGACCTCAATAAAATAGGCACTATCGCTGTCATCTATGAGCTGTTGCTAACTGTCAATGATGAACCCCGCCATCAAATTGCTTCACGCATTGGCGCATCCTAGATAAAGAGAAGGTCCACAACGTGGTTGTGTACCCCGAAAACCACCTCGGATAAACATTGCAATAGCCCCACCTGTTATTACACATCAGGCAGTAATCCAGGCGGAAAGAGTTAAACTTGGGACAACAGTCAGGCGTTTACACAAATTCCTAATATCGGCTTGTGTAAGAGAAGAAACACTGACATTCTTTCTAGGTGGTATATACAATAAACCAAAGGCTGGAATGACGAAAAAAATTTTATTTCGATAAGAAATTTGAAATTCGATTGAGCATTAGGGCGAGAGTGCAGCGGTAACCTACTGCGTAAACCAGTCATCAAAGTATTCAGATCTAACCATATAAACTCAATACTGGTATGGGAATGACAAATTAAATTGAAAATACACTTGGTCGCTTAATAAGGCGACTCTTCTAATAGAAGAGTTGGATAAAGAGGAAACAGAAACAGGATTATAAGGACCAGGTCTTCTGTGAAACAGCAAGGAATTCACGGCCATGATACTCAGGAAAGAGGCGAAACTCACCAGGGATGAACCAAAGTGCTCGCAGGATCGTTTAAACTTCACCAAAAGAAGTCTTAAAATCATGATGAGATTACTCACAGGTCCCTGCCGGTTGTCTTTTGCGGAAGCTAGAGATATGTATCTGTAGACATTATCTGCAGTTACGTGGAAAAGCAATGAAACCTCCATACATGCGCAAAGTAGAAAAACACACTTGGGAAAATAACTACTACCAGACGCAAAGCTAAAATAGCTAGAAGAAGCATCCCAAAGTTGATGTCAGTTATAGGATTGATTGACATACACTAGTTACCAAAAGAGCACAATACTTCTTCAGGGCGCAATGTGATCTTTCTTGATATTATTAACTGTGCATAAGATTCATTCCGTAGGGAGAAAAAATTGACTCAATGTTAATGTAACCTTTCCACATGGAAACACGCATTCCGGAAAAATTGTTGAATTGTTATCAGGGGGCAACTGTCAACTCTAAAAAACAAATTTGAACTTGACTATGTAGTTATTTGCCCTGCTTTTTTCCGCTATTACTACAGCGCCTAGCTTTCATCTATTATCTGAACTCTCAGATTAATTAATCGCTCTGGTACATTGAACTGAAATTGCCATCCTAGTTATGAGACAATCTTTCATAAACAAAGTAAATAAAATGAAACTGGCAACACTCGTTACTCATACAAATTCATCAAAAAATACTTTCACCCCTTTCTATGAAACTTGGCTGTATTACTGCTCACTTGCGCACTCACTATCTTTCTTCGCTCCCAACCATGTTGTGTATATTACACCAATCTTCATATTACATACATTATTATTAAACTGATAATGCCGTGTTTTGCACACATGTTTAATAATACATAAGATAAAGACCAACCGCGAAATTGTGTTTTTCCTCATTTTTTTTTGCAATTAGCTCTCGTTGAGTGGGAAATGCCGAATTAGTTTTCAGCCTCTTGTATTTTGTAATCATTCTCTTTCCGAAAAGGTGTTTGAACGAAGCGAAATGCGTAGAAATTTAAATTTATCTATCTATAAATTACGATTGTTTTATGGTTATTAAATAAACAATGTCGGCTATTTGGTTTTCGTTCAATAAATTTTGAATTGGATGGAAGCTATGCGTAGGGGGCTATACAATTCAACAAACTAAATAATCGCATTTTCCTGGCTGCAAGATTTTGAAAAAATATTTATAATTTTTATCAGGTGGTGGTTTGGATGTACCATTTAATTCCTTATTATTTACAGGAAAAAAGCTGCGCTGCTACATTAAGCACTATGTTGTGAACTAGAAAATCAAAAATCGCACCCTCGAAATCAAAAATTTTCTTTTGATAATGTAAATCACTTCGAAAAAGCATTTTTGGGTAATATGTGTACCCATATGGTTACATAAAAACTCTTTGTGGGAGATAAAGCGACAATTAGGTCTATCGCTGAGATAATATCATCCCTTTGAGTGAAAAATTAAGAATTCACTCGAAGTATTCCCTGTTGGGGACTAGAAATGGTAGAAATTTGAGGTCTAACAATTTGTCCCTTGCTCCAGCTTTTCACCAGTAAAGGTTTACTGTGAATATTTTGAATAGCAATCGCGGTAGTAAAAAATGGAAAATCATAAGGGCTCAAGTAATCCTAAATGGCAGTTTCCTTGGAACACCAATATAGAGAACGATACACGAATATAGAGGTCACTGTACCTAGAACCACAAAACGTTTACATTGCATCTAATAATAGTGATAAGCAAACTCGCCCGTAGCCCGTCCCAAGTCCGTTTGTGAAAGGAAGAGGGGTGGATAGCTTCAATCTGAATGGCTGGAGACCGCAACGTCTCAGGTGGTAAGTGAAGAAATTATAGAAACTTTGCAGTCCTGCAGTTTATTCACTGAGGAAGCTATCACCATACCTAGCAGTTAGATATACAATGCAAATCCATCTATAAGAAAAATGAGAAACTTAAGGTCCGGTGCGGATAAGCGGCGGAAGTCATTTGACTTGGAGACTGGGTCGGGCTCCCGTAATGGAAAGCACGACACCGAAATCGCTAGTTGTGGGGCGATTCGACGTCTTGGCGCTATGATGACCAGGAGCATTGATCCGCCTGCTGTTTCGCCATAACCTGTGGCGATCACTTCAGCAGGTTAGGGTAGGCAGCGAATGAAGTGGACTAAATAAATGAACTTCTTCATCATCCGCTTCAACTATGAAATAACGGTGGTGCAAATACAACCGCCCCTTGTTGCACCAAAGATTCGTCGAGCGTTCCCCGCAATTCATGCACCTGACTGTGCAGTAAGCCGCAGACTAATAAAGCTTTATTACTAGCAATGATCCAATCCCGACCACCGTTATGGAACGTGTTCGACTTGAGGTCATCGCGGAAACTGGTAACCAAGAATCGATGGGGGCAAGGGCAGCGATATCAACAACGCCACGCCGCCCTGCAGGTTACAGTTTCAATACTCGCCGAAGTCTTCTTCTCCATCGTCCAGCTGAAGTCTTCGCTGAGATTCGGGACGAATTCCAAAGAACGCGTATAGAATTCTCGGAAATGGATCGTTTGCATAGACCAGGTATTCTCAGGCTTTATGCCTTCCCAAGAACTGCGAGAATTCTATCCCAAATTAATGATGAGATTGCATCTCGGCTGTGTACCGATATGTCGTGGTGTAGTTACGGCTGTCAGATTGCACGGTCAGAAGATTCGCTCTCACGTTATTAGTTTGAGTAATCGAAGAGATCCACCATGGAAAATTCGTCTGGAACGTCGGTGGGACTCGCCAAGGAAGGCCATTGCTTAAAGAAATAAAGTGCAGAGGATTTACAGGAATTATGCCATGAAACACCCTTAGTTTAAATTCTGAACACACTAAAACAGGCACTCCAGACGTGGCAGAAGTCACTCCAGAAGCTAACAGAGCGTCCAGACAGTACAGTTTTCGGTGATGGAAGCGAAAGAATATTGGAGTGAACTTTGGGGATTACCCGCCCAGCACAGTGAGCATGCTGAATGGATCACCGCTAAAGGCATCCCCCAATGCCATTACGCTTGGCATGGATTTTGCGGATGTTACCGCCAAAAACGGCTCGAAGAATGGAGGGGCTCTGGTTTGAATCGGGTGCAGAATTTCTGATATGAGAAATTTACCAGTATACACGGTCAAATGATACATAGCATAAATCAGATGATTAGCCCACCGGAGGAATTTCCACCCGGGAATTACCTACCTCCGTACATAAAAAGGATACGGTGCAGGACCCCGCAGACACAAGACCGATTAATTGCTTACCAAATTCATAACGTCCATCATTAGTGGAGAGTCAATGCGAGGCCAACAACATTCTGTCCGAGGAGCAGAAAGGCTGCCGAGTTGAATCACGGGGTTGCAAAGAGCAACTCATTATTGGCTTAGTAGTTGTAGGACAAACAACTAGAAGCCAAAAAAACCTCTTTAGTTGCTATATCGGCTTTCGATACCGTGCCGCATACCTGACTAATCGATGTCCTACATCTGTATCGCATTGATCCGATACTAATAAACTTTCTAGCCGCAGTCATGAAAGGGTGACATGCCCCCTTATCAGTGCTTACATCTGAGAACGTTAATACGTCAGAGCCCATCCATATACGGAGAGGTATCTTCCAGGCGGATCCGTTGAGTCCCCTTTGGTTTTTCATGGTAAAGAAACCCCCTTTTATGACTACTGAATGATAGTTTTGCAATAAAATATGGCCTACGTGCTAAGTGCGAACTGACAACTACCTGTTGAGAGTAGTAGACATGTTCAGCCATGATATTCGGATAGAATTTGGATTAAAAGTAAAGTGTCGAATCCAAATCATCATGAGCCGGACATAAGCGTTGGTGACTTCCCCATTGAAGCTATGACCGAGACAGGCTTTTACAAATACATAGGAAGTCTGCAAGGAACTCATGCTCGAGTTGGTGATCTGAAAGATGCTCTGCTGTCCGAATTCCTGCTACGGGTAAAGTTGGTACTGAAATCGCATCTCCCGTGGAAGAATAAAATAAGCGCATTGAATGTATTCACTATCCTTTCATTGACTTATGCATTCGGAACATTTCCATGCTTGGCACTTAATTGCCAGTATTAGGTAAAATCCGACATCTGCCGAGATTGTGACAACTTATGATAATAAAGTTTTCAGTCCTAATATTTTTCGTTTTTTTCGTGCCCCTATTATCGTGTCCGGATAGCTGACTGGTTAGAGCACTAGGCTGTCATACGGAAGGTCGACGGTTCAAATCTCACTGGTGGCAGTGGGATTTGTATCGTGATTTGACGTCGGATACCAGTCGACTCAGCTGTGAATGAGTACCTGAGTCAAATCAGGGTAATAATCTCGGGCGAGCGCAATCCTGACCACCTTGCCTCCTACAGTGTACTGTGATGTACCGTTACGGCCTTGAATGAAGTGCTCTAACACACTTCAAGGCCCTGATCCAATATGGATTGTAGCGCCAACCATTATTATTATTATTATGAGCAGGGAAAAACAATCTCACTAGCGGCTTTCCTTAGGCTGTGCCATATACTTAACTCTGACTTCGAAACAATAATCCTGTCCCTCTTCGACACATCTTGCCGGATAGGAGCGCAAAGAGGCACTATATAAATGTAAAGGGCAATTGTAAATAGTAGGATTAAGCATTTGTGTAAGTGTAAATATAGTAATTCAGTAACAAGGTAGTTGTAAGTAAGTAATTTAAACCTCCTCGCGTCATTAGTGCGAACACAGTTTTGCGAATAGATTAAGGGGGTCATCCCGTGTGTTGGGTTGGAGAAATCGATTTTTTTTGCATGAATTGTATCTATATATAGTGGAGAATATGTGGGCAAAGGGATTTTCCGATATTCCGAGTTGTTCAGAAATTACAGTGTTAAACAATTACAGTGTTAAGGAGTTTGCAGCCGCGACTAGAGTACTCGATGAGAAAGAGCATCGAATCTTTTTTTACCTGTTATTTTTTTACCTGAGCCTTATAAATTTGAACACAGGTATAAATATAAAAAGATGGAAACCCAATCAATTGTCTAAACTTATCTGCTGTTTGGAATAAAAAGGATAATCCAGTCTAGAGTGAGCACTGAAAGGCTTTCAAGCTATATTCAGTTATATTTTGTTGTAAGTATTGTGCTGTTTGTGTATTCAGTGATTTTTTAAATGGATCGTACGTAGGGAGATCGTTTTAACGTTCAACGTCATGCTCGCACTAAAAAACGAGTATTTCATGGGAATCGATACTTATCAGAGAAGAAAAAGGACTTCGCATCAACATCAGCGAAGAAACTTTTAGCAAGCATGAACATGGATGGTCCAATTGCGACAAGTTTTGTATATTGTATATCGGATTTTGCTGGAGTTTTCTCCGGTATTTCTGCAAATTTCTGCAAATAATAAAATATACGTAGTAGTAAAAAAGGAATGCGTAGGACATGTCGAGAAAAGAATGGGAAGGCGGCTTAGAAATGCAAAGAAGAATCACAAAGGCATTGGTGGAAAAGGGGCTGGAAAACTTACTGATAAGGTTATTAACGACCTCACTACATTTTTTGGGTTAGCTATTCGTCGGCACACAAATTCGATAGAAAGAATGAAGCAAGAAATTTGGGCAACAATGTTCTACAGACGAAAATCCTCAGCATCAAAACTGTCCAGCAGGCGAGGACAGTTGGTGCAAATGGCGCAAAGCGGAAGCTAAAGGAGAACTGGATAGTTTCCACCATGAGAAGGCACCTTTGACAGAAGAAGTTCAAACAGTCATCAAACCAACCTAAGAAGATTTGTCACGAAATGATCTCTTGAACAGATGTTTAGGAGCAGAGCCCCAGCATAACAATGAGTCGTTGAATGCATTGATCTGGACTTTCGCTCCTAAACACCTTCATTCTGGGGCCAAGGTCGTAGAAATAGTCACTTTTCTGACTGTAATTATTTTTAATGAAGGATTTAATGGCATTCTCAAAATCCTAGTGACAATGGGATGTCAAGTTGGTCACATATGTCAGGTTTATGCCGACCGCCGTAATGAAGCGCGAATTTGGCGGTCCGAACGACGATCGACTGACCTCGCTAAAAGAGCCAGAATTGAAACCAGAGGGCAACAATCGCCCTTACAAGACTTTTTTGAAGAAACGAAGGGTGCTCTCTATGGACCAGGTATAGCAGATTAATGGTGAGTTAAAATTTTACTGTTGACAATCACATTTAAATTTTCAAATGTGTTTTTCTCGAAACTGCATCTTGAAAATCGGCTGCCACCATAGCTCAAAATCTATCCAACCAGTCTTCGAAGATAATTTTTCAAAAAAGACAAAAAAAAAACGGCCTCCACACGGGAAGACCCCCTAAGTAATGTTTAATAAAAAACAAAAAAAGGCAAGGATCGATGTAAAATCATAGATTTTTTACACAATAAAGTTATATACAGGGAAGGTCGGGTGGGCCAAACAATGTACAGCCACCCATTGTAATAACTCTAAGCTAATTCTAAGCTACTTGTGAGTAAAATATATTAGAAGTCACCATTTTGGAAAATAAATGAAACAAGTCCTCCGGAAGTTGGACGCTTCAGGTACGAAAGGTTTTGTGTATTTCTTAGTACGTAGGACGTAATATATGCGTATATTATGTGAGAATATCCACTTTCGGATAATATTGACTTTCATAATCTTGAATTTGCGAAGCGACAACTTTGACGTATTATAACTTCGTTAGTAATAGTGCGATTTCCACCAAACTTGGTGAGATCATGCTCTATTGTTTCGTGGTACTAGCATGCACTTAAGAGGGGTTTTGCAGCCAATTACTAAATCTTATAGTAATATACAATTATTAACTTTATTTGTACAGATATCAGTATGGAGGGTATTTCCGAGCCCAGACAGTATATAGGGGCAGCCTCCTGATTTTTTTCAGATTTTTCGGTTTGGTAGTTTCTGAGAATGGCCCCCTTAAAGGAATGATCAAATTCAACTCCCTGCACCCCCCCCCCCCCCCTTTCCAACAAATGTCAAAACTAAGACCGGCTACGAAAAGTACTAACTGAGAGATGAAAAAAAAAATTTACACTCCCTTTCTGCATGTATGGGAACCACCCCCCCCCCCTTAAATTCGTCGTAAAAGGATGTAACTCACTGTATGCGTGAGCGTTCACAATTCCCAGCTTTCTAACCAATTTGGTGTCAATCACTGCAACCACCTCCGAGAAAAATGCGTGTGACGGAGAGACAGACAGATTGACATCATTGCAACCGAAATGATGAACATTTATAAACCAGGTCCATCTCTCCCTTATATCAGGTGAAAAAAGCCGAAAGGGAGAAATCCATAAGCAAATGGCAACAGCGATGGAACCAGTCGTTGGTCTTACGGGTTGATTCTTTCCATCGGGAGATAAAGCATGGGGAGATGGAGGATACCGTCAATACCTGTACAGGTTTAAATTGGACACCTCACCTTATTGTCCAAACTGCGACGCGGTCCCAGAGGACCCACCGTACGTTTTCTCCCAGTATCTTAGGTTCATGGAAGAAAGGAGGAACCTTGAGTAACCTCTAGGTGAAGTGCTATCACCGGAAAATTTTGTCAGGAGAATGCCAGGAAGACTGGGATGTGATCAATTCCATAATCACTGTAATCCAGGAAAAACTGCGAAAAGTAGAATCGAGGAAGGCGCGGCTACGAACCCTGCGAGTAGACGGAAGGAGACCTAGCTAAAGTAAGTTAACTCCGCCCCGTGATGTAATACCTAAGGGTTCTACATGGTAGGGGGGAGTCGGGGGTGGTTTTGGTGGGTAAAAATCCCACACCATCCCAAAAGACAGACAGACAGTAAACCGACTTTAATAAGGTTTTGTGTATGCACAAAACTTAAAAAATGATATGTATGTGTTATTGGGCTATAAAAAACGATGTCACCAGACTCGTTATAGCTTATAACGTGTAATTAAGAAGTTGCACTTCCTTTGCAATTGTTCAGTTATAACTGTAGCCAGGCAATAGACACTCATCATCATCAACGGCGCAACAACCGGTATCCGGTCTAGGCCTGCCTTAATAAGGAACTCCAGACACCTTGGTTTTGCGCCGAGGTCCATCAATTCGATATCCCTGAAAGCTATCTAGCGTCCTGACCTACGCCATCGCTCTATCTCAGGCAGGGTCTGGCTCGTCTCCTTTTTCTACCATAGATGTTGCCCTTATACACTTTCCGGGCTTTCCTCATACATACGGATTAAATGACCCACCCACCGCAACCTGTTGAGCCGGATTTTATCCACAACCGGTTGTGGTACCACTCATAGATTTTGTCGTTATGTAGGCTACGGAATCGTTCATCCTCATTTAGGGAACCAAAAATTCTTCGGAGGATTCTTCTCTCAAACGCGACCAAGAGTTCGCAGTTTTTTTGCTAAGAACCCAAATCTCAGAGGAATACATAAGGACTGGCACGATCATAGTCTTGTACAGTAAGAGCTTCGACCCTATGCTGAGACGTTTCGAGGGAAACAGTTTTTGTAAACTGAAATAAGCTCTGTTGGTTCCAACAACCGTGCACACTAGTACAATTTTTGACGATCTCAAAAAAATCTCCAACTGAAGGAAGAGGTATTTGATGTCTTTCGTGATGTCTACGAGGCGTTCTTAAATTTAGAATCCTTCAGATTCCAGATGTGTTAAATATATCAACGATATGAAAGGATGTCGAAATCAGTCATCATTAATTTTTGGACAGACTGTACATATACACACATGCAACCACCGATATACCCCTCATTGGATTGCGGCTTCCAATCTAAGGAGAAGCTCTACGTCATGCCTGCGATAGGGGCGACTATTTTTATTTGATCCATGCCGTACAGATTCTGACGCAATACAGATAAATTTTCGGTTTAAGGTACAAATTTAGATGCATTGAATTTAAGAAAAGTAAACAACTCGTGACAGACCAAAATACGACGAACGCGACCCACCTTCCCGAACGGGCTAGCCAGGAGACAGCGAAAGGCATATCGACGGGTACTCCGGTGGAGCTGCACTTAAAAGTAGGTGATCCTGAACTGTCAAAATTCGCCAATATCCGAAAATTTACAACGCTACCCTTGTAGTTGATATTGGATAATAATGGATATAATGAACACGAGGGATGAAATTCCTCATGTTTATTATAAGCTTATATAAATAGGCTGGACAGTGGGGATAAATATATTTTATGGGTTTCGTATTGGGTGCATCATTGGAGAGCAGATACGCAGCTTTTCTGCTTCCTACCGACCATAAATAATAAACAAAAAACCAGAAATTTATAAAAAACTGCAAAAACGTTTGAAGGATTTCCCCATTTATATTTCCACCGAAGCCGCGATACCAAATATAAATAATCTGTTGCTCGGCAGCAACAAACATCTTCGATATCTTTTTTGCTCGCCCGCTAATCTTTCCCAATGTATCTGCGCGTACAAGTGTGAGTCTGCTTATTGATGATTTGCATTAAAAATTTAGAAAACGATCGTGCTGATAGCGCTCTGCACCTGTAATGGTCAGCCGCTGGCCAAATTTTTCGAAATTTCTCTGGCCCCCTATCTCGACAGGCCCACCGGCCGCCCCGCTTCCGTCGCGCGGCGGCGGGTTACATCACGGAGGCCACATTCTCGAAATAGGTCGGATGTCCGAAAACCAGAAACCTTGCCCGCCAAGGGCCGGATAAAGTGCAAATAACGATCGAGCAATTGCGGACGACACTTGGCTCAAGGCGAACCAACCGGACCAGAATATCTGGCCAAAGAGTTCCGCCGTCTCCGCCGAGTATCTGTCGACGCATGGTGACACGGCATTTCTTAGATAACAATATTTACGAATGGTTCGATCTTAAACTTAGTAGCGATCGCGACATACCAGTTCCGCCTTCCTCTCCGCTCCAGCTTGTTTTGACTGATCCGCGCAATCAGGCCTCGCCTTTGATTGTATTTAATTTCTCTGTTTATTGTCGAGTATTTACAAACCGCTGGCCGTTGGCTCGTTTCTATGATTTACTTTTTCTGCAGCTCAACACCGCCGACTGGGCTGGGGGAGCTTGGGTTAATACGCAGATTCTCCTCGCGCGGCACTGGGGGCATATCAGGCATGCAGTTGTCTCTGGATTAGGGAAATGGCGTCTGCGGGGTTTAATTACCGCCGATCTGGCCCGCCGCGATCAGGCAATATCACTCTCAATTGTCATTTAATTGGTGGGCAGCGAACGCGAAAGCGAGACGCAAGCGAACGTGCTTTCACTCGCTCACCACTACACGCGCACACGAACGTCACCGCCGCGAGTTCCTGGCAGAGGGTGAGATCGACTCACTGCAAACAACGGGGCGCACGCAGCCGCGCCACCCTTCGCGCAGATAACGCGCCCTTTTGACACTTGACACTGGTTGACAGCTCGGGACCCGCACGCAGAGTGTGTGGCGGCCGATCGGGTTGCACTGGGCCTCTCTTTCTAATTGGACCACTACCGGACGTTCGTTCGCGCAACTGGGAAACCGCTTTCGACGGCGGCGAAGATCACTCCGCGGGAACACCACTCGCCACACTCGTCCCTAAACGGGATTTACTGTTCCAATCAATGAATTACCGAGCGCCGGGGCGGCAGGGGCGATCGCACGGGCACCAGACACCAATTTATCCGCACTATTCGCGGCAACTCATAATTGATACTGTCAGGCCTCAATGGACTCTACGTCAGATCGTGGTCGCGGCGAGAGCGAGAAAGACTAGATAAAATGTGGTGTGAGTTGGGCTTATCACGGCCCCGCTGAGCGGGCGATGTGTGGGTACGACCTTCGCTTGAATGGATGATTTCTGCGACTTTTGTGCGGCGCTCGATTTATTTATGTGCCTGGGAGTATGCAAAGTGCGGACGAGTTAGTCTAGATTTATTGGAAATCAGCTGATGGCGTCTCGGAATGCCGCCAAGATGGAGGAATAAATCTTAGTCTGCAAAGAAAGTGATTTCTGATATGCATTAGGGTCAATGATTGCACAAATGGGGTGACTTTGCAAAGCGTCGAATTCGATTCATATTTTATTAATGGGTATGTGCAGGTAAGTGCCCCTTTTATGTGACTATTTTTGGTACAGAAATGCTATTGGAGCCAATCAATATTTATTCCGAATGCTTGTTGCAATAAAAAAGGACGTACGAGAGGTGATCTGAAAGGAAAACATGTTGATTAGGTCGCAAAACTGTTCGTACTCTGAGATGTGCAGTAAATAATGACGTGTCCTACCTACAACAGGTGCAAAATAAAGCAACGCTGGCCATAAACAATGCTTTAGACTTTGACCTTAACTGCATAGAATAGTTATCCTCAATCCTGATATACATAATAATATAATATTGTCAAGGGACATATGCAACATTTCATTCGCCTTGCACATTTCTTCAGATTCTGTGTAAAACAAAACCTCGATTCGATGCCTGTCTTTTTTTTTGAGGAGGTGAAAATCTTCAAAAGATACTGGTCTGGACAGACCAGTGTGTGGGTTTTTTACTCTTTAAAACCACCCGCGGCTCCCTCCCTGCCCCGCGGAAGCACCATGAAGTATTACATCACAGGGCGGAGTCAGCTCACTCTCGCATTTTTCACCTTTCTTCTATACGCGGCGTACGTGACTGCGCCTCTGCCTTTCGCAGTTTGTTCTAGACATATGTGATCATGGAGTTGACCACATCGAAATCCTTTTGACGTGCTACAATTTTCGATACCAGCAGCATTCCTAGAATTTCCTCTAGATTCCTCCTTCCTGCTCTGAGTCCTTTGGGACTCCCTCGCAATTTGGACAGTCATGTGAGGTCTCCAATTTAAATTTGTGCAGGTATTGGCGTGCCCTGTGAGAAACTAGGTGAGATTATAATAAATCTCACCGTGTCGTCTCTCCACTCATTCCTTGGTGGTAGGGATACGCCTGTGAATCCACCGACCCTTGCCCGGCTCTTGCCATCTATTTATCGATCTCTCCCTCTCAGCGGTCGTCGTCTATAAGGGAGAGATTGGTTTCGCATGGTATATGTCCGCCACCTCTTCTGCCAAGATATCAATCGTTATCATTCTAGAGATGATGAATGCTGCATTATCTGAGTTGAGAAGGCAGAGCATACCCTCAAAACTGTCCTCCTGTAGACTGCGCTCAGTTTGTTAGCGTTAACTGATATTCGCAACTCCTCCCTCCAAACTGAGGTCGCATAGAGCATGATTGAGGTTACCACCCTGGCTATAACCAACCTGGGAGTACACCGTGGCCCTCCCAGGTTCGCTATCATCCTTGCCGTTGGATGATTTGTCACAAACATACTGCACGTGCTGCCTATAACTGAGCTTGCTGTGTGTCACAACCCCCAAGTATTTGATGGTCGGCGTGGTTTCTCTTTCGGCGTTTAGTGATGAGAAACGCTTGCGTTTTTTTCCTCCGTAAATGTTACACCAGCTCTCTAGCCAACTTTTAACAGCACTGATTGCCTTGCCTGAGTATAATTCAGCATCTTTGAGATGCTTTGCGACAACAACCAGTGCTATGTCGTCGGTGTAACTCATCTCCCTGGCTTCTTCCGGAAGGGAAAGATTAAACACATCGATTTACATGATGTTCTACAGTAGCGCGCCCATGGAAACAACGTTCGCCTGGGGTCCGTCATCGGTGTCATACCAGAGCCTCCTTTCAACTAAATAATTATCAACGATAGCAGTCAGATGGGCGGGAATACCATCCTTAGCTTGGGACTTCCGTATTAAATTTCAACTGGCTGAATTGAATGCACTTTTCACGTCCAGGGTTACTAACACTCAATATTTTCTGGTACTACCCTTTCCGTGAATTGTATCTTCGGCCAAGCCAGTAACCAGTTTGATGGCATCAATGATTGATCTGGCGCTATGAAACCTATACTGCCGATCTGAAAGGCCACTTTGGCTCATAGCAATCGGGAGTAATCTATTATAAATTACCCGCTTTAACATTTCCCCCAGTGTCCAAATGACATATGGGTCTGTATGAGGATGGTTCACCTGGAGGTTCACCAGGCTTAGGCAAGCTTCCAATTTCTGACCCCCCTATCCCCTCAAACATGGACGCTTCGAAATCCTCAGCGAACATGCCCGGTCCGGATTTCACGGCAAGCTTAAGGGCCTTATTCAGTACTCCGTCCAGGCCCGGCGCTCTATTGTCGCCTATTCTACCGCAGATCTCCAACAGCTCGTCTCTGGCAGCAGCAGCTCGTGACTGGCGGAATCAGATGTGGCTGGAATGTGCCGGTGCTCTCTTTTTGCTAGGGGAATAACCGCTGGATAATTAGCATAATTAGCAATAATAATAAGCAAGAGAGTAGGACACGTTATCTGCGGAGATGAACGACCTCTAAACCGTCTCATCACGATTCTATAAGCACTCCCCCATGGGTTTACGTCCGCTTCTGAGCAGAGCTCTTTAAAGTATTTCCTCGAGCTTGAGGATTTTGCAGGCTGCTTTATAGGCGCACTCTTTTTGCCCCTGATCGACTTTACCTACCGCAATCTGAGCTGCTCTTCTGGCTCGGTGGCAGGCTGATCACCATTCCACCAGTAGTTTGGTCTTCTACTGGGGAATGCCTAGGAGTATGGACGCGTCACATACTTTGGCGATGAATTGGGCCGCTGAGGCGCCTGCTTTATCAGGTTTTTATAACCACACCTCCATGAAGGTCTGCTCATCCAAAGCTTTTGCAGACCAGCCTGAAATCTTTCTCGGTTTCGGGCATGATGGGTCTTTGCCTGGTGGCTTGAGACATACCTCAAAGAGGATTGTCTGGTGATCGTTGTGGGTGTAGTCGCTGACGCACCAGAACACAGCACGCACAGCGCAGAGCTGACAAAAGTCAGTTCTACAACCGAGCCTGACCCCCCTTTTTGAAAAGTGTTAAGCACCTTCGTTAGCCAAAACTATGTTCATCTGCGAAAAAGCTTCTAACAAACTGCGCCCCCTGGCATTTGATTCTCTGCTACCCCACTCAAGGGCCCAAACGTTGAAATCACTAGCAATCACCTTTGGACTTCGTCCCCTTGCGTCGAGAACAAGATTATCAAGCATTTGCTCGAACTCAGACAGTGTCTAACTTGGTGGGGCGTAGCAGCTGTATACATATATACCACTTATTTGCGCCCACAGAAAGCCACTGGCTGCCTGACTTGCAATACATTGTATGGCCTGTCGACAGCACCACTTCAATCTGTGACCCATATGCCACCTTGGCGGTTTCTATACGGATCACTTATGATTGCGAGTTCCATTTCAGATTTAAACGTAGTTTGCTCAAGTAAATGCTAAGCGATCCTGTAATGAGTGAGCTTTATTTGAATAAACTTCATGTTCTCATTACAATCATCGCTTTCCTAAATTCCGGACCTTTACCACTTTCGGCAATATGTCGATTATCCTGTCCCTCTTTTACTATGCACAATAGGCATTTGGGGTCCCTTTGCACTCCCTGGCAATATGGCCTTTCTCTCCACACTTCCTGCATTGATCAACGCCGCTGGTGCATGCCTTCGCCAAGTGTCCAAACATGAGGCATTTAAAGCACCTCTTCAATGAAGGTTGTTCTCTTGGACGGCAGACATCCCATCCAATCCGAACTTTTCCGGCCAACAACAACTTCTGCGTTGCCTTCGCTGGTATTTGTATTGTGGGCGTTTGAGTACCGCCTTAGGCTTTTCGTAGCCTGCAACAGACCACTCGGGAAGTTCTTCCAACTTAAATTCTCCTTTCGATGTCACGTCATCGAGATCTTTACATTATATGTAGATATCATGTTTTTGGGCACACACTGCGGCATTCCCCGAATGAGTTTTTAACTTGACTGCGAAAGTCATCAGTTTTGCCTACGTTGGATTATTTCACATTGCACATGAGATCCCCTTTCTAGATTCTTCGGATTCTGTTCACATTTCCGCTCAGATCTTTTAGGTCGGCATCAGCTTTGACTTTTCTGAGTCTCGCTGCGTAGGACAGATTGCCCTTACTGGAGAGAACAATTACGTGCGAACGAATTCACACTTTTGCTTTTCCTTTCGTTTTTTTTTGTTGGTAACATCGTTTTCGATGTATTGCGAGCGCAATGCTAACCACATTGCCTCCTAGTGTACTGTTACGGTCTTGAATGAAGTGCCCTAAAACACTTCAAGGCCCTGATCCAACATGGATTGTTGCGCCAACGATTATTATTATAACATCGTTTTCGTTCATGTTGGGCTTCGCAGCTTTGGCCGATTTTCCTTCATTCGCTGTATGCTTTCTTCCTTCTGAATTATTAGTGCTGGTTTTCAGAATGTCCTCTCCGCCTTTTTTTCTCTTAGGCTGATTATTTAGAGGATCCCCCTCTTTTTCGCTTACTCGTTTATTTCGCGTGATTCAATGGCAGCACGGTTATGCGTCACTTGGGTCGCTTGTGATACTGTTGGCACAGCGGGGTTCGGCGTATCCTTATTATTCTCTTCCTCCATCTGCGATCTATTATAAAGGACTCTAATTGCCCTAACTATATTCTTTATGGCTTGGTGCACGTTGTGCTTGACTTTGATAAATTCGGACAGCTCAACTATTTTTGCCCCAAACTGGGTGAAGGGTAATTCCACCGGATCGAGACTCTTCTCTCTTCTCTCGAGTAAGTCACGGTGGCCAAGTTGTCCACCGTCGAGGCACTGCAGTCGAGGGACCACCGGGAACCCGCTTGCTCCCTCGCAAAAGCCGCCCGTACTGGGGTTCCGAGCCCCTGCCCCGTAAGTTTCCGTCTTTCTGTCGACATCCATGGTAGTTTTATGTTCTGGGTATCCTTCTCATAGCTACCAGAGGTGAACAAACACTAGCCTATACGCAGTCAGAAAAGAAAGTGCATGAACACATATTTACACATCAATAGGTATGCCCCTATCCGCCAACTGGGGTCGCGTCTGTCTGTATTTTTTTTCTTTTGACTGGGGGAAATCCATCATGGATACGCATCTAGAGTCTAGGACACGCATGCTGACCTCTTACCGACTAAAACTTCCCATATTTTCTCCACGCATTCCCCGCGGGACCACTGTTCTGGTATTGCTTTGCGAGACTGTTCAGTTCTTAGCTTTCCAATCTAAATGAACTGCTACTGTTTTGCGAGGGGTAAATTGCAGTAGCTTCCTTTTTATACCTCTGCTGCGCTTCTGCTTCTTTTAGCTGCTAGTGAAGCGATCATTCCATTTTTGGACAAATCGCTTGACATCATTTCCCATTTGGCGCTAGGAAAACATTATCTGCATTAAGTAGTGTATAGGGCGCTGGATGTCCCGTGTGACAGTGTCCATAACAAGAACAAAGAGGAGTGGTGAGAAGGCGCTTCCTTGATGAACATCAACAAAGACCCGAAGCGGTTTTGATACACCCGCCACATTTCGAAATTTACTTCTCAGATTGTGGTAGAGCAATTGAAACCAGCGCACGAGTTTTTTTGGCACTAAGTGTTGTCGTAGAGCATACCAGATGAGTTCGACTGGCACACAATCAAACGCTTTCAGTGCAAACGACGGTAGGCAGATTGATTTGAAATATTTAGGGCGAAAAAGATGTTCTTACTCATTTTCGGAATAAAGACCACTCTTGCCCGTCTCCATGTTTCTGGCAACTGGCCTCTCTGGAATAGTGTTGCAAAAATGCCGTCTACTCCGGGTGTTTTGAGTGGTTTAGAGGTTCCGACTGGCCATTTAACTCTAGCTTCTGAGCATGCCTCCTTTGCAAGTTTCCGATTCACCTATTCCCCCTCTTTGTCCGTTTTTGGCACGTCAGGCGGAATACTATAGCTTTCCGCCGTGCGTTAGGACCCCGGGAAATGTGTTCTGAGAATCAAATGTGATGGCTTATGTAGAAGTCCCAGCCTGTTCTTTTGAGATTCCTTACTTACTCTTCTCATCACAGTATTTCCTAGAGTAATGGTTAGTACCTCTTCCCTGCTGTTCGTCACGAATGTATGTTATGTATTTCCAACTTATTGCTAAGGATGAATTCAAGAAGATACACATCTTTTCAGATTTCAGATCTTATGGTGGGCGTTGGCATCGCAGCTGAGGAGAAGGAGTAACGCCTTCCTCTCGCAAAAGTTCGCCAGTCTAACGACTAAATCCAGTGAAATCTAGGTGTCGTCTCCTGGGAAGTATCCTGACCTCCCCTTGAGTTTTTCCCTCGGCTTTTAGTGAGACTTGGACAGCTACGAGGTTAGCATCTCTGAAAGACATATATATTTTAAGTTTCTTTGGAGAATGATGCAAGTTCTTGGTTTTTCACAAAAGGAATCCTAAATTGCCTGCATGCTTCCTTCCTGCAAACCACGAGTCTGCGCCGGTGCACTCAGAGTCCTCGAGCCAGCACTATTCCAATATTATGCTGGTAAATTACTCTTGCAAGGTTTATCTGGGTTATTTTACTGCTGGCTATTGGCTCCATTAGCCCTTGGAGCTCTTCTCCAGTATCGGATTATTATGCTCTTCTTCCGACATGGTACTTCCTTGCGTTTCACTGTTTGACTTGAGCTCTAGGAAGTTTAAGTTCTACTCTTCGGCGGGCAGCAGGTCTGCTTCCCTACCCGATCCTGCCTTTCAGTCTATATGGCGTCCGCGATTCCCTCGGGGACCTCAATAAGCTTTCCATCCGGTGAGCCCTCCGAAGTATCCACCCAATGTGTCATCTACCCCGATCGTGAGAAGTTTGCCTTTGCCTTTGCTTCTAAAAAATTTCCATCGTGGCGTGTGGGCATCCATGTTTCGAGTGTTGAGGAGTCACAGAAGCGTCCCCGTCTCAACCGCTGCCAACAACAGTGCGCGGATTTCATCATCGTAGCTGTTACCGGTTGTGATTTTCGACGCTAGATAGGATAAATTGTCAACCGTCTCAAAGTCGTAGTCTCCTACTTTTATTCTTCCCGTTTGATCAGTGCGGTTTGATGTTGTTGGTCGGTTGGTTTTCGGTTCTGATGTTGCCACCATATATTTTGTCTTGCCTTCATTAATGTGCAGCCCAAGATCTCGCGCCGCCTGCTGGATCTGGATGAAGGTAGTTTGTACGTCTCGGGTCGTTCCTTCCATGATGTCGATATCGTCAGCGTAGGCCAATAGTTGGGTGGACTTAAAAAGGATCGTACCCCCTCACATTTACCTCAGTATCACGGATCACTTTCTCGAGGGCCAGGTTAAAGAGGACGCATGATAGCGCATCCCCTTGTCGTAGATCGTTGTTGATGTCGAATGGTCTTGAAAGTGATCCAGCTGCTTTTATCTGGCCTCGCACATGGTCAGGATTAGCCTAGCCAGTCTTATAAATTTCTTCGGGATACCGAATTCTCTCATGGCTGTGTACAGCTTTACCATGTATACCTATACTATCATAGGCGGCTTTAAAGTCGATGAAAAGATCGTGCAACTGATGTTTGTCCATCGCTTGCCGCAGAGAGAAAATCTGATCTGTCGTTGAAGCCTCTTTGGTATGGGCCAATGATATTCTGAGGGTGTGTGGCTATCCTTCCTAGCAAGATAGTGGAGAATATCTTATAGATAGTACTCAGCAACGTGATACCTCTATAATTGCTTCACTGTGTGATATCCCCCTTTTTATGTATGAGACAGATAATGCCTTTTTGCCAGTCGTCAGGCATTGATTCGTTGTTCCATACCTTGAGCACAAGTTGAGGGACCACTTGGTGTAATTGGTCGCCTCCATATTTAACCAATTCGGCTGTAATTCCATCGGTTCCTGGCGACTTATGATTTTTAAGCCGATGAATTGCACGGACTGTTTCTTCCATATTTGCAGTATTTGTCCGTCGTCTTCAGTTGGCGGGACCTCCAACTCACCGATGTTCAGTAGTTCATCACAATACTTAACCAATAGCTTCAATATGCCCATTCTGTCGGAAATCAGATTTCTCTCTTTGTCTCGGCAGGATGAACATCGAGGTGTATAAGGCTTCAGCCTACTGCCCTTTACTTTTCGAGTTCACAGACCTGTTTGTTCTCCCAGGCTTCCTTTTTCCGTCTGTGTAGTCGCTTCTCCGCTCGACGGAGTACGTGATAAGTCTTCCCGTGTGCCCGCGTCCTTTCGTACTTCTGTTCCGTTGCTAGCTTACATTCATCGTCAAATCAACCGTTCCGACTCTTTTTGCGGTTGGGGCCAAATATGTTTGTGGCCCTATTTATGATAACGTTCTTCAGGTGATTGTGAAGATCCCCCCCCCCCCCATATATTTTCTGACATTCATCACAGCTACTTGGCTGTTAAAACCCCCAAATATGATTTTGATATCATATCTGGGACAGGCTTTGAGGGTTCGTTCTACTGCCTCGTAGAAGGTATCCCTCTCCGACTCTGCAGTCTATTCTGTAGGGGCGTGAACGCAAACGCAGCATGCATAGCCGTTCGCTTATGTTTTCAAAGCCGATCACAGCAAGTTTCATTTTTTGGCTGACTAAGAAACCTACTCCGAGCACATGGTCTACCGGATAGCCACTATAATGTATGGTGTAGCGGCTCTTCTCCAGGGAATCGGTCCCTGTCCAACGCATCTCCTGTAACGTTGTTACATCAGCCCTATATTGGAACAGGGTATCGGCTAGCTGCTTGGCAGCTCCATCTCTGTACAGGAAACGCAAGTTCCTTGAGAAAATGCACAAATCGTTACTCCTTTGTCGTTGTCGGGTTCATGGTTGTGTTATCCATCCAGTCCGAGGCTCCTTTCGTGGCTTCGTAACTTCGGTTTTCCGTGGAGGGTTGTCAGCCCTACCCAATGCCCAACCTGGAGTACCAGTTGGTACAATTTATCCCGTTTGTAGGTGCGGTAAACTCGCTTTCATCCTTCCCCGTCTGCAGCTTTTCGTTAAGAAAGAGCAGTCACCACGTGGAGGTGGAGATAGGGTTTGGTAGTAGAGCTGCTGGTGTTGGTTCAACAGGCGTTTCCCAGGTTTTATGTTCCATGTACCAATCCCCGTTTCGCCCTGGGACCTATACTACCCTTTGCCTATGTTGCTTGTTGCTTCTTTATAATCAGCAATGGCTGCTTGTTTCCATAATTTTAATGCCACACTCTTTTCAGGTGTTAAGCTGAAATGTTCTAATTGTTGTAATTTTCAAAAACCTGTTGCACCTCGAATTCTGGTAGATTTCTTCTGCGCTGTAAGTGCCGTTCTAGCGCAATGCAATGCAATTTTTCCGACATTCCTCGATTTCTGAATGTGACTAACATACGTACTTTCTTGAACGTTTCTGCGTCGAACTTGTTAGTTACCCAGTTCATCGTTATTCTGTTTGGTGTCTTCATATTGTTTCTATGCAAGGTTTGGGAGATGATAGCCTGATGCCCGCTATATGTGTACTTATGGCTGAAATCCCATTGAAGTTCCTTGATTATCGTTGACAAAAATATGTGAGGTCACCTACCGATTTTAATTCCCCCTCCAGAAAGTGTTGAATTTTCAAGTGTTCGCATTCAGGGGTGAGAATGTCTTCAGCAATATCTGTCCTCTTGCGTTGGGTTCTCTTGCCATGCGTCACAGACTATTATTTTGGGATTGTAGTGCCTTGCATCGAACGATAGTTTTCCCAATAATCACGTGGATTTCGCTAATGTGATTGCCCGAGGTTGTGTACTATATCATCAACAGATTTATGTATGTTTCTCCTATCTTGCCACGTAGCAGTTCGTCCTATGCGTGCTTTTTCGTATCTTCTATAGCTTGACCTTCGGTCTTTGGCCAGATTTAGTTCCATAAACTTCATTTCAACTTAGTTATGAATGCCGTTCGGAGCGGAATTCAGGAGGAAAATTAGCTGCATCTTGCTAGGACTCTAGACCGTAAACTAAGCACATGCAAAGCCAACCTCACTGTCACTCGAAAGCTCCAAGCCTTCGTTAACATCTGCCTGCGTGGTATCATCGGAATATGCTGGCCTGATATCTGTACGCAATTCGTTTGGAAGACGGAAGTGCCAGTAGATATGCCACACATAAACAAGGGACGACAAGCGTATTGTAATGGAATCCACGCTCTCAAGATCGCCGACGAGTGAGCTGCCCCAAAATCAATTTGGATACAACGATGGAGAAGTATTGCTAATGTCCCCAGTCGTGGAGGGAACTAAAACGCATTTCGGGTAACCATGAACGATGGCGATCGGTCTGGTTGACACGTTATTCCATACTAAGAGGTAAATCTCCTTCTTCTTTAGTTTTTGTCCCGTTTAGAGGTAAGGTCAGCTCGTTTTGTTTGGTTGAGCTATTTTGCTCTGTAGAAGGCCTGATCTGGCTGCAATAGCTAGGCTTTCAAATCCGGCATATCAAGCCATTGTTGTTTCAGCCGACCTTTTGGTCATTTCTCAACGATTTCGATGTTCAGACCCTTGCCAAGTGAATTCTCGTTAGCCCGCACTACATGACCATAGCATCGAAGGCGCTTTCCTGACATTTTTTCCACGATCAGTGCAACCTCATATCGATCACGAATACCTTATTTTGAATGTGATCAAGGACGCTGCATGCCCCGTGTCACAATGTCCACAGCAAGAACAAAGAGGAGTGGGAGGGGGCACTTTCTTCATGAACACTGACAGAGACACCACCCTTCGAACTTAATTTTTCGGTGTAGAGTAATTTAACCCAGTTATCGAGCTATTCTGGGATTATTTGTTGCCAGAGAGTATACCAGATGACTTCGTGTGGCGCAGGGTCAAACGCCTTCTCTAGATCCAGAAATGCAATTTAAAAAGGACGATGCTTCTCACAGTGTTTCTCCGTGAGTAACTGAGCAGTGTGTGTTGCCTCAGTAGTTTCGTAGTTCATGATACACCCGGCTTGATTGACGGTTATTTGAATAATGTTGCGAGTACGATTGTCGATAATGCATCTACAAATTTGAATACTCTGCTGGACTACCTCTCTTTTTTCATATTATTATAGAACGGGGCTGCGCTCTTGCCAGTGAGATGGCGCTCTACTTTCTTCAATAATCGGATTAAAAAACTCACTGAACCACAGTGCTGGGTCCCAGCTCTTCGCTTTATAGAGCTCAGATGTGATATCGTATCGTATATCGTGTTGCTTTCCCCAATTTCATCCGTTTCATTGCTTCCCCGACTTCAATCGTGCTAACAGGTGGAATGCTGGCCGTGCTTTTGAAAGTGAAGTAAATTCTTTCGTTGAAATCTGCTCGAAATATTCCTGTAATTTATCCGTGCGGCTCATCGATCCGTAAGCAAAGTACCGTTCTTGTCATTGATCACCTTTATCTATCTTTATAGGTAGATGAGACAATCGTTTGATGAACCATGTCTTTAGAAATACAAAGTCGCGAATGGTCACGAATGGACTATACGCTCGTCACCCTCAGGAATTTTCCTGGAACATATGCTCTCAGAGTGTCACTCCGGTTCCCAAGGTATTCTATAACTTCCGGTGAGGCTTCACAGCAGCAGCCACTTAATGATGAGTCTATCATAGATTCCGGTCTGATTGTCTTCCTTGGGTGGGGTGGGAACGGCGCAATCAGTAGCAATGGTAAGCAGGAGCTGTTGTATATATACCTAAAAAAAGGACAGGGAAATAAGGAAGCTGTCACTTGTGAAGAGAGAGCCAGTATACTGAAGATGATGATTGCCACACCAGTTATAGAATCGAATTCTGAAACAAATCAACAAGTTATCACAAACAATGCCAAAACCGAAAATAAAATAATTTAAATCGACGTTCTAAGTTTTTATTAAACGCAATTAATGGGATGTTAATGGGATACTTAGCAATTTGTCACATATTGATTGATTTTCGTAAAAACAATCTGATCTAGACTGGGAGGTGATAGAAACGATCTAATGAAAATATAGAAAAGATTCAATGATGGAAATTGTAGAAAGTATATAAGGAAGTAAAGCTTAAGTCGAGTTAGTTCCTTGCCACATTTGAGTGAATGAGGATGCGTGGGGACTTGACAATGAGCTTGACTGTCGCCCGCAAAATCTGGGTTCTGCGAAAGCCCTGCAAACTAAGTGCCCACCAGATGGACCGCATAGTACGGGCATTACTCCACAGACATCTTGTACGGGTTGATGTCAATAGCGCGAAAGCATTGAGGACTGCCCCGTTTCACAATGAAAGAGCTCGAAGAAGAAGGCGCCAACTCCTGATGGAATCCCGGCGGAAATTTACAAACTGGTGTTCCTCCAACAGCCAGACTTGCTCCTTGGGGGGTTCAACGCTTGCTTGAAGGAGGGGATTTTTCCTTGTCGTTGGAAGGTGGTCAGACTCGCGCTGATTCGCAACGGAAAAGGAGACCCGAAGTTCCCGTCTGCATACCGACTGCTTTGTATGCTTGACACGGCCGGGAAAGTGTTCAAGAAGCTCATCAGGAGTAGACTCGCTGAAGCGATCCGCGCTGGCGGGGACTTATCCCCAAGGCAGTTCGGGTTGGAGGTCGTGGATGCGATTCATCGAGCCGAGGCACCCAGCCGCCGATGCCGACTGATAGTGCTCATAACGTTTGATTTCAGAAATGCCTTCAATTCCGTAAGATGGACAGATATGTTAGACGCATTAGAAAATTCTTTCCACGTACCAAGCTACCTCTTGCGTATATTGAGGGATTATCTGAAATTCTATGAGATGCTAGAGGGTCAGAGGAGGATGGAAATCACATCGGGAGCAGCACAGCGATCCATCCTAGGGCCGGACCTCTGGAACGCTTCATATGATAGTCTGCCGAGACTCGATATGTCCGAAGAGTCGCGTCTGATCTGTTATGAAGACGACGTTGGGTCACTTGTTGCCGGATGCTGGAAAATTCAAAGTAGTCATCTTGATCTGAAAGAGAATCCCAACCCTGCGTCCCACATCAATCGGCGAGTTGACTATAAAGTCCAAACTAGCGGTTAAATACGTTGGTTTAATGTTCTACTCGAAGATGGGCGCCTTCGAGTAAATCAAAGCAGCAGAGGGCAGGGCTACAGCTGAAGTCTCGGCCTTCAGTCGGCTAATGGTAAATGTTGGGGGGCCTATTCCTACTAGGAGACGTCTCCTTATGGGAGCAACGCAGCCGGCTCTCCTCTATGGCGCGGAGATTAGGGCTCATGCCCTTGACAAGGAGGCGCATCGTAAACGCCTTGCTCAAGTGCTGCAGGGAGGGAGTTTTGCGAGTGGCGTCTGCTTATCGCACTGTCTCAGAATCTGGGGTGATGGTGATCGCCGGAGTGATCCCCTTTGACCTCCTTGTCAAAGAACGTAGAGCTATCTACCGCCGTAAGGGCAAGAACTTAAGAGAGGTGGTTGTCCGTGAAAAACATCAACGCACCCTTACTGAGTGGCAACTCTCTTGGAAAAATGAGCCAAGAGATCGGTGGACTGCGCGCCTCATCGACAATTTAGACCCATGGCTGAACCGAACGCACGGTGAGTTACTTCCTTACCCAAGTTCGCGATCTCCTGATTGTGTGTTCTGCATGTAATGGCGTACGACGCTGAGCAAACCTTTTTCTCTTGCGAAAGGTGGCATGGCTTTCGTCAGCAGCTTTATGCAGACACAGGGAGCTCTCTCCATTGTCAGAGAGGTGCTGAGGAGTGCTGGCAGCTGGAATCGTGTTGTGTATTATGTTCAGGCTATTCTTCTATTCTTATTGCGAAGAAGATTGAATTCGACCGTCAGAGGGACCGGATGGCAAGGGGTTTCCTAAACTAACAACTCCCTTCCCTCCCGTTGCTGAAACAGATTCCCTGACCTGAAGGCTCCCAAAGCCGGGAGAGCGGGAGGACTAGTCGGAAGTAATGTGTCAAACGGTTCCAGGTTCCAGTTCTCTGATGACAGTATTTAGTTGGTGCAAGGATAAGTGGGTTTTCGACTAAAAGTAAGTCGACAACGCTTGGTACTTATAATTGACTTCCTTTTGTGCATCACCTGTCGGTGGAAGGGTACTAAGTATCTTTGGACACAATAATTGAGGGGAAAAGGAAGAGATTAGCCGCAGGGTAGCTGATGCTTGCTTAACCACGGGGTGTGAAGTCCTGTGCTGAACAGGCTTGGCCTAAACGTCTCCGGGTTATTGTCTTAGACACTGCCGGCGGTGTTTTTAACCGGAAGTCTGTCTAAGACAGGAGTCCCTTGTGTCCCTTTGTGCGAAAATCATTTCATCTCCCGAACCAACTATATCCAATCATCATGCTTCGTCTTTATTTTCTTGTTCTATAGCAAAATTGTTGTTATATTATTTTATAATAATGTGTTATCAACGGTATTTGAAGTGTCCTCTCAAATTATACCAGTGATACTACAACTGTGCTGGAAGTGATTTGAGCTGTTTGCTGCTATCCAGTCAATCCTAACCTTTTAGTTAACTATTGTGAATTGTTCCTTTCTTTCCCCATCTGACACTTCATGTCAGCTGTCACCTCGGTTTGCGGTGGAAGTCGTCTGGTTTGTTTTCCGATTCGTGTGCCCGGCAACTTCTCGATGGAGTTTTGATTGAAATTGGAACCAAAGCGATTTCGAAACAAAGCCATTGTTGCCCAGTGAATGGCAATAACCCGGAAGTAGTTGCGCGAGTGCACGTCATCTGTGTTTTTGGACAAACGCGCGATGAAAATGTAAGCACTCCAGAGTTTTGCATGCCAACCGAGAAATAATCGATTTCGAATTTTGCCCAATTCGCGGACTTTCCAATGATTTTACGGCCAGAATTTCTCCGAATTTGGGCTGAGCAAACTTTCGTTGCGGTGCTAATCAAGTATGGATTTACTTTCAGGCTGGAACTCTAGAAATATGCGAGCAGTCACAGAATTTATCAGGTGAGTCAGAACCAGGAGCGTTTTCCGCCTTGCCAAGCTTTTTACCTGCCCCGCAGAATGTTCCGATTTGGCACTAATCCCTGGGCTCGGCCTATCTAATCGCGAACCCGCATGGTGGCCGCTGGCACGATAGACGTTTTTCCATAAATTCCAATCGGATCGAGTTCGATTTTCTCTCATGAAACTGTCGAAAATTGATGTTTATTATTAACGAATGACGTCATGGGGGGCTGGCGCGCGCACGCTGAAATGTTTTTGTTTACGTCGTGATACGGCTTTCGCTCGGGGTTGCCGTGAAGGTTCGAATTTTTTAGAGTCAATTTCGGCCTTCCCGGGAGGTCGAATTGGAATCCAATAGCATTCCATTGAGATAATTGTGTTTAGCAAGTAGAGTTCACGCAACACTTTGGAAATTCTGCAAATTTTGGCAAATGTTTAGCGTCTTTTATATAATAAAATAATAACTGTTGGCTGTTTCGTCATTTTCATTGCAACGGTTCTATATTTGCCTTTCATTACTGATTAAAAACGTATGCAGACGCTTCCGGCGAAGACAGTGGACCTTTGTAAGCCTTTCTGGCTTCCCATATCAATTTAGGTCTGGTTTGGGGTGATGCGAAGCCTGACTGCTAAGGAGATATGGACTTTTGGATGCCCGCTCTTCTTCCGTAGACTCTCTGGCGCACAGCTTTGTTACATACACCTGCGTCTGAAGAACAGTCTTGCCCCTGGCTCCATTCATGTATCCAAACCCATTCTTGATCTTTGTCTTAGATTGGTTCTGAAATGAATGGCAGTAAGTGGATCCCCAGATGTTCCTTATGATTCCAGCCATCCCTAATTCGTACTGTCAACTATGGAACCGTGGCAGTATTTGGGTGAAAGCGAAGCTAGCCGCTGCAGCTAGGGCATATCAGTACCGAAGATGATGCCTGATAAGTCCACAAGTGTTGCAGCCACATACAATATGTCCCGGGGATATCGCTTCTTCATGACAGGAGAGACACGTATCATCTTGGCGAATTCTTACTCTGAACATAGGCCTACAAAACTCCTGCAAGACTTCCTGCTTTTCGACAGGATAAACTTTGAAGTATGTTCGTTTGGTTCTGACGCAAAGGTATGTTTAGCAGCATAGCTTGATCCCAGTTTTTGATAGCAGTATTAGTCAATGCTACTGATAATGCAATTGCTGGTCCTCGTCCGAGCATGCGCGAAATTCAAGCTCCTTTTGCTAAGGCAGAGATTTCACTTGCCTCTTCACCACAATGACCAGAGTAGTTCCACCGTATTTAATCTAGAAATAAAGTTAGATCGGTTTCTACATTCCCGAAGGATTTTTGAAGTGATCAAAGCCCTGCCAAACCCTCAATGAAGCTTGGCTATTGGTATAGATTGCGATGCGCCTGCGATTCAACCGCTCGTCAAGTACACAGTTTGTCCTTATGATCGTATACACTTCAGCCAGAAAACAGTTGCTTATTGTCCTAAGGGAAAACCCACTTGTTCTGGATATAATGCGGCTCAATAAGTAGCGGTGGGCGGGTCACATAACCTGCCTGGGGGGAGGAAGATCCAGCCCGGAAAGTCAGTAAGGACAATAACAATAGAAAAAAAAGACGTATCAGACCCTGTTTCAGATGGGGCGATGGTGTAGGCTGGGACGGCGAACAGCCGGAATGTCTGAAGTTCTTTACTAAGCAAGCTTAGATCGAATACTGGTTATTGCACCGTTGATGACGCTACTATTGTAGATTTTAGTTGTCCCACGAGGTACCGACAAGTTAACAGAGAGAGCTAAGTTTTCTGGTTCTGGGGCATGATGATGTACGTGGGGACGAGAATTGGTCAGGCCTTCGGCCTATGTGTGCCAGCTGTCATTCGGTTTTTGGCCACTGGGCTCTGTGTTGGCAGACTCGTAGGTTAGATAATCCACGTATGTTTCAATACGTTTTGTGACGATACTTGCAAGCACAATTGTGTCGAAGCCTGTCCGAAAAGGCAGGACACGTGTTACAAGTTTAGACGCTAATACCGTTTTTAAATGTGTGTGGATAGGTTAAGGTGTACATTACTTATTATAGACTGTATTTTTTGCCACCATGTGTTTTGTTATTAAGTCATCTTATATTAGTTTTTGTGATAATAAGACCCAGAGTTAAGTGAGTTGTTTAATCTGGAATCAGTATGTGCTAGTTTGTACTGCTCATTCACATTGACCTTAACCAGGCAGATGAAAGAGGGGATATATGGAATGGGTGGAATGAACGAGGAAGGTTACCTTGGATATTTAATACCTTGTGGCTTGCGATATTCACATTTTCTTACAAAAGGCAAGTTAAAAGAGATATGAAATAAAACGTGAGAGGGGACGCATAGTCCTAAAGCTTGATTCTTGATTCTTTTAAGAAGTTGATCAACCCTTCCATCTGGAGTTGGTTTCCTTCTTTTAAAAAAAGAGTTGAAAGATTCTTTCCACTTGAATTTGTTCTTTGTTATTGTTGTTTCACTGTCTCCTACACTCAAAAATGAGGTGGTCTATTGTTTCCTCACGCCACACTTTAGACAATTGTCATTGTTGATTTTGCCAGACTTCCGAAGAAAAGGTTTGCTCTACACACCATTTGAGTAAAGCCGTTGTAATTTTTCACAATTGCTACACTATTTGTTGAGATGAAAGCTGGAATTTTAATGGCAGTTGCTTTTTAATCTGGACGTTGCCTGCTATTCATCTTGCCAGTCCTTCTTAATTTTATTCTGCACCATCCATAGTACACCCTCAGCTACAAATGATGAAAACATGGCTGATTAGGGCTGCCTTTGCTGCTAAGTGCGCCATTTTGTTCAACACGATTTCACTTTTAGCTGGGCATCAAACTATTTTGATTTCCTCGAAGTTAGAATTCGCTATTGCGTGAACTTTTTCCCAGACAATGGGATGTCTTTGGTACGCTTTTTGGAAGTTTGTGATTATTGCTATTTTCTTTTTTTATCTTTCCTTTGCCATTTTCGTGACCATCTTTATCCCATTCAGTTCAGCAGAGAGGACCGTCATTGCTTGCATCTTGTAACCAGCTTTGATTTGAGGGAGGTCAGAGACTATCGCACAGCTGGAGGCCAGAGCCGACGATGCCGCATCAGTTGCATATAGGGCGAAACCTCTGTTCCTGAGTGCAGTTCAACTGCGACGCCACAATTGTGGCTATTCTGTTATGCAGGTATTTGGGCATCAAGAGTGTGGAGGCAGCAAGTTAATGAAGCACTGGTCTCAGAATGGTCCTAAAAGGTTTTACGCCTCTCTTAGGTTTTAATCCACATGAGAAACTTCTGGCAAAATTTTCTGCCCTCGAAACCTGTTTCACTCTGATTATTGGTGTGATATTTCAGGGATAAGGATATCGTAATTGTCTGCACGGACTGATGTACCAAAATTTTACATGGTTTGCCATTATTTCTTCTAAATCCAACGACGCTAGACTTATCTCTGTTCACCGTTGATAATGATGCACAGCTCACTTCTTGTTTCTATTCAAAAGGTCGACTTCTGCTCTAGAACTCTTTTATGAGTCATCGGTGTAGAAGACATCAGTACATTCTGCCACGCATTATGCTGGTTCATCCTTGTTTTCTCTACGTTTCAGGATATCTTCATACCTTCTACCAAACAGTTGTATGGGGATCCGAAAATCGGAAGACATTGCGAAAACTGAATTCATGGATTCAGTTCCCTCAATAACTCTGCCCTTTCAATGTCCGCCGACATCCCTATCGCGTACTCGCTTTTTAGAGTTGCTTCCTCAAACTTAGAAACCAAAGAATGAAGAACAGATTCTCAAGACTTCCCACGCTGGTAAACGTGTTGGTTTTCATTTAGGAAATATGACGCTCAGACAGTAATTCCAGACATTTATGTGAAAATGATGTTATACTGATTTGTCTGAAGTTCTTTAGACTTGAATAGTCATTCTTCCCAGACTTAGGTATGAAGACTACTTTAACCCTCTGCCAAGAGGTAGGCACGTACTCCAAGCAAGGCATCTTCGCGAGATATTTTTTAAACGTTGCTGTAAGTGCTCTATGCTTTCCTTTAGCATCGCTGAATAGATGCCGTCTATGGCAGGTGCCTTGAAGTGTCCAGAAGATAGTACAACAGCTCTCGTCTTTCCATTGGTAACAAATGTTCTCGCAATATCACAAATCCCCCTGCAATTCTTTCATGTTGAAAGGTTTGCAGATACTGCCAATTCTCTCTCTCTCACTTCCGAGTGGTGTTTTTCCAAGAGAGTCTATATGGAGTTCGTGAAGTTTCCATCCGGTTTTCTAAGAGAGTCCAACTTGGCCTTATCTGTTTTCAGGACTCTGCATAACTTTGAAGTCTCTCTTCTTGCCCTCCAGTTTCCCACAGTATGCTTGCATGTTTTACGCGTCTCTTATATTCACGCTGGGAGTTCATTGAACTTTGTCCAATCCGTTTTCCTAGGATACCGTCTTTGTGTTGTAATTCTAAGTAACAGTGATCTGACAGCGAGACTTCATCCAGCGCCCGCCAGGTTATAATCAACTCTAAAAAACTTTGTAGTACAGATTGTTAGGTGAGTTACTTCACTTCTTCTAATTGCTGCTAATTTTGACATCAGGGCGCTCTTGATCTCGAGGATCCCTCATCGACAAAAATCCTAGTCCCTTTTACTGATCCAATATCACAGATTATATATAAGAGAAATTCTGCAACTTTGTCAGACTTAGTAGATAGGAAAACGCTTTGGCATGCTGCAGGTTGATTCGACTAACCTGTTTCGTATTTGCTGGACTCTGCCCTCTTGCAGCCCAGCCTTAGTAGTTTAGCTGGCTCTTCTAGTGCCAGTAATTGTGTAATGCAGATACGCGCGTTGAAATCAAAACACACTCAAACAAGGCAAAGGTTTCTCTGTATTTCGGGCGATTGTAATTAAATTTACCTTCGAGCTTACTCTTTATAATATATATTTGAAATACAAATTTTACTTTAAGATGATATGTTTGGTTACAAGACAACTGTACAAATGAAAATGAAACGTAAAAATGAAGGTGACCGACTTAGTCAGCGGTTGGCAACTTAATCATCAAAACGTTAGAGGCAGAAGAAAGTCTCGCTTCATCTGTTTCTTTTCTGCCCCCAACTCATGGCACACTTTTCTCGCCGGTCCCCCACTCCCGTGGCGTGTTCCGCAAAGTGGACAGATCCGCGCCATCTATTCGTTCGCATTCGCAATCCTGCCGCGCCACATCACTCCGCCCCCAGATGAAACCTAGGGGTTTCGGCGACTGATCCCGGAACTTCGTTCGCCGTCAATCCACAAAACGGACACGACGCCGTTTCGGGGCGGACACGGGTTTCAGCCTGGACAGAGAGACCGCCTTTTTGTGACCACCGATCTCGAGCTGGAAGAAATGCTCTCCCCTCTCGAGAACGCGGTACGGGCCCTCATATGGAGGCTGCAGCGGCTTCCGGACGGCATCCGTCCTGATCAGCACGTGGGTGCATGTGTCCAGTTCCTTGGGCGAACAAGCAGGTATGGACGAGTGTCGAATCGGTGGTGGCGCTTTGATGCGTCGGAGATTGTCCCTCAGCAGACGCACCAACCCCGACTCCGTGAGACCCGATCTCTTGTCGAAGACCGGATCGCTTGGGAGTCTTGGGTTCTCCCCGTATATCAGCTCCGCGGGGCTGGCAGCAAATTCCTCTCGGCGGGTTGTACGAAGGCCGAGTAGGACGAGAGGCAAGACTTGAGTCCAGGACGGGTCGTCGCGTGCCATAATGGCGGCTTTCAGCGTCCGGTGCCAACGTTCTAGCATCCCATTGGACTGCGGGTGGTATGCAGTAGTCCGCTGGCGTTTAAAACCCAGGAGTTTGCCTAACTCGGAGAAAAGGGTGGACTCAAATTGCATTCCCTGGTCAGTGATGATCACTGCAGGGACGCCAAAGCGAGGTATCCACTCTCGGTAGAGGGCTTCGGCACAAGATTGCGCCGTAATGTCCTTCAGAGGTATTGCCTCAGGCCACCGCGTGAACCTGTCGATGATTGTGAGGCAATACTTGTAACCGTGCGAGTCTCGCAAAGGCCCTATTATGTCGAGGTGTATGGTGTGGAAACGCTTGGTAGTGCGGGGGAATGAGCCCACTTCTTTCCTTACATGCCTGGAGACTTTACACTTCTGACATGCGATGCACTCTCTGGCCCAGGAATTGATATCCTTATTCATGGAGGGCCAGAAGTATTTTCCGGTGACTAACCGGTTTGTTGTCCTGATGCCGGGATGCGCCAAGTCGTGAACTGCATGGAACACTTCCTTGCGAAATGTGGCCGGAATGTATGGCCGAGGTCCCTTTTCCGAGTCTTCGCAGCAGAGCGAGAGGTTTGAGCCGAAGATGGGCAACTCCCGAAATTTGTATTTGGGGTTGGACTTGAGGCTCTGAAGTGCTGCGTCATCCACCTGCGCCTTGGCAATAGCCGAGAAATCGAGTGAGGCGGGGATGTTAACTTCGGAGACACGAGACAAAGCGTCAGCAACTATGTTGTCCTTGCCGGACACGTGCTGGATGTCTGACGTAAACTGGCTTATAAAGCTCAGATGACGAAGCTGACGAGGGGACGCTTTGTCGGGCTTCTGTTTCAAAGCATACGTGAGAGGCTTATGGTCCGTGAACACTGTGAACGGCCTGCCTTCTAGGGAGAAACGGAAGTATTTGATGGACAGGTATGCGGCGAGCAGTTCGCGATCGTAGGTGCTGTAGTTCCGTTGAGCGGGATTCAACTGCTTCGAGAAGAAGCTCAACGGCTGCCAAACTTGGTCCACCTTTTGGTGAAGGGCAGCACCTACTGCGATGTCAGATGCATCAACAAAAACGGCTAGGGGTGCATCTTGCAGAGGGAATGCCAAGAGTGTAGCGTCGGCCAATTGTTGACGGGATTTGTCAAACGCGCAGATAGCCTCTTCAGACCACACGATCTCTCGTGTGTCCTTAGTTTTGGGGCCAGACAAGTACGCGTTCAAAATGGACTGGTGATGGGCGGCCTTGGGCAGGAAACGACGGTAGAAGTTCAGCATGCCCAAGAACCTCCTCAACTCCCTCACTGTCTTTGGACGCGGGAAGCTTGTTATCGCTTGCACCTTGTCTGGGTCGGGCTGTATTCCTTCAGGGGAAATGAAATGGCCGAGGAATCTCACTTGTTTTTGGAGAAATTTGCATTTCTCAACGTTTAGGACTAAACCGGCCTCAAGGAGACGTTGAAAAATGCACTCGAGATGGGCTAAGTGCTCAGACTCAGTGGAAGAAGCGACCAAAACATCATCCAAATATACGAAACAGAACTCGAGGTTTCGCAGGACTGAGTGAATGAACCTTTGAAAGGTTTGCGCCGCGTTGCACAATCCGAAAGTCATCCGGGTGAACTCGAAGAGTCCAAAGGGTGTGCATATTGCCGTCTTTGGAATGTCTTCAGGAGCTACTGGAATTTGGTGATAAGCCTTGGTTAAGTCCAAGGTCGAAAAGATGCGGCAATTCGCGAGGTGATGCGCAAAGTCGTGGATGAGTGGAATTGGATATCGGTCAGGAACAGTCTGTGCATTTAGCCTTCTATAATCCCCACAAGGGCGCCATTCGCCGTTTGGTTTAGGGACCATATGCAGTGGGGAAGACCAACAGCTGTTTGAGGGCCTGCAGATACCCTGTTGAACGAGTTATTCAAACTCTTTCCGTGCAATAGCCAGTTTCTGAGATGGTAGAGGACGCACCTTTGAGAAAATCGGGGAACCAGTAGTATTTATGTGGTGCTGCACATCGTGCTTTACTGGTTTCGAGAGACTACACTCGGTAGTTATCTGGCTGAACTTTTGGAGGAGTGTCCGAACACGAGAGTCGGAGATGTCTTCCAAAAGAACGGAAAGGTTATTGTCAGCGTGAGATACCATTTGGCCCGACGAATTTAGTTTGGTTGTGGGGTCTATAAGGGACTTATTTTGCAAGTCCACCAGCAACCCATAGTGACACAAGAAGTCTGCGCCTAATATGGGGAAGCTGACATCTGCCAGGATGAAACGCCACGGAAACGTCCTACGCAAGCCAAGACTCACGTCCACTTGCCTGTACCCGTAAGTATTGATGCGGGAGGAATTTGCTGCCGCCAGTTTGAGGGGTTGTGGAAATAGTCGATGATGCTGGGGTACGGGAAGAACCGAAACCTCCGCACCCGTGTCGACGAGGTAGTTGCGCCTGCTGAGGGGGTCGAAAATAGTTAGGCGACGTGGCGCTGCGTTCTGGGTGGCCGTCGCCAAGACCCCCCGCGGACCTAGTTTTTTGCGGTAGGAGCGAATTTGCAAGGTAGCGTACATCTTGTCGCTTTATCTCCGAACTTACGATGATACCAGCAAATACCTTGGTCCGCAGGTTGTCTTGACGACCTGCTACCCGAACGCCCTTTTCGTGTGGCAGATCGTGAGCGAGCTCGCGACCTGGTACTCGAACGCTGAGCGTCCAACGTCGCCCGCATCTCGGCCACGCTGGCAGTTAAGGCCGCGATCTCGCGCCGTAAGTCGCTGACCTCATCCGACGGCGGTTGCACGGCCGCAATGGTTGGGCGAACGTACACCTCCTGTACCTGGTCGGCCGTCGCTGCCAGTTCCTCCAAGGAACCGGAGACGCAGGCTAGGATCGCCTGGGTGCCCTCCGGGAGCCGGCGCAGCCAGAGCGACTTAATCAGATCGTCGTCGATCTTGCTCCCACCCAATTGCCTCATTTCACGAAGCAATTGGCTGGGAGTTCGATCACCCAACGTTAAACCCGCCAGCAAGTGATCTAACTTTGCCGACTCGCTTGCCGACAGGCGCCTGATCAACTCGCTCTTGAGTTGAGAGTACGATGCCGACTTCACTACGTCGGACACCAGAAGTATGGACTCTTCGTCCAGGCCGACCACCGCGTGGTTGAAACGGGTCGCGTCCGATGTGATGCCGGACATTTGGAACTGTGCTTCCAAATGCACGAACCACAGCTCGGGGTTCCGCCGCCAAAACGGAGGAACGCGTACGGCGAGGGCGGTCACCTGTGGGTCCGATGGGCCTGCCGCGTCTTTATTGTCAAACGACATTTTTCTTACCGAGAAGTACGAGATTGAGATGCAAACGCGGTGAGTTTATACTGAAACGCGGTGAACTTTACACCGACACGGCAGGCGGCTCCCACAAATGCACGCTCGAAACGAGAAAAACAACAACCGAAGCGGACGCTCTCCAGCGCAGACCAAAAACACCAAGGAAATGTAGAACCGGCGAGAAAAGACTTCAATGCCGTCTCTTGCGGCGATTTTACTTTTATTATACTATATGTAAACAAAATAACTCGAAGAGAGAAAAAAAAAAATGATAATGCAAATAATGACAATAAATACTTAAACTTGAAATTTCCCTCTAAACGTGCGATGGATTCTTGACGGCGGCTCCGGTTACCTGCGGCGACGTCGTCCAAGTGAGCTGGTTGTCGTTGTGATTGCTGATGTTGCGACTGCTGCTGCCGTTGTTGTAAATTCTGTTGGAATTGCTGCTGAGTCGGTTGCTGTTGTGAGTTCTGCTGGTGCTGTTGCTGCAACTGCCACTGTTCAATTCGTTGCTGTAGATTTTACCACTGCTGTGCCGGGTTTTGTTGTTACTGTTGCAAATGACGTTGAATTGCTTGCTACTTTGGCGTTAGCTTTTCTTCGCTCGGCTCTAACTGGGCGCGTTGGTTGCCGTGTTATCACGTCGGGGTCACCACTTTAGCTGGCTCTTCTAGTGCCAGTAATTGTGTAATGCAGATACGCGCGTTGAAATCAAAACACACTCAAACAAGGCAAAGGTTTCTCTGTATTTCGGGCGATTGTAATTAAATTTACCTTCGAGCTTACTCTTTATAATATATATTTGAAATACAAATTTTACTTTAAGATGATATGTTTGGTTACAAGACAACTGTACAAATGAAAATGAAACGTAAAAATGAAGGTGACCGACTTAGTCAGCGGTTGGCAACTTAATCATCAAAACGTTAGAGGCAGAAGAAAGTCTCGCTTCATCTGTTTCTTTTCTGCCCCCAACTCATGGCACACTTTTCTCGCCGGTCCCCCACTCCCGTGGCGTGTTCCGCAAAGTGGACAGATCCGCGCCATCTATTCGTTCGCATTCGCAACATTCGAAATAAATTTCGAATGCCGCGAATCCTGCCGCGCCACAGTACCTTCGTCTATTGGTGTTCGGTCAACCAGCTGAGTCTGAATGTCAGCAAATCTTCTTCACTTAAACCCTTCCCACACTCTCTTCGCGGACAACCCTTTTCCCTAGTGATGTCCTTTCAAGACCCCAGCTCTGATCTTCGATGACAAACTTCACTTCAGTTCCCATTTCATTGACATCATCAATCGAGCTCCAAAGTGTCTGGTTTTCTCCTGCGTTTTTCCACCGCCTTCCGCAACCGTGACTGTCGCGCTCTTGTAGAAAGTAAATTTACCCGGACCCTTTTTTCAAAAAGAATCTTCTCCGTGTGGACTATTTGTCACGGCTCCTCACTCTCAATCTCCCTTTCCTGCAGCAATGCCAATCTTCCTTCATATGTGTGTCTTTTTCAAACTCTGTAATTGCCTGATGGACTACACTACCAACTCCGATATTATTTTCCGCATCGCCTCTCGTAGTACACGTAGTGTGGAGCGGTTGTCTGGTGGCGTTTAAAACCGATTAGTTTGCCCAACTCTGAGAAAAAGGAGAATTCAAACGGTAATGCCTGGTCGGTGATTATAATTGCCGGCACTCTAAAGTGTGGAATCAATTCTGGACAGAGGGCCTCTCCACAAGATTGTGCAGTAATGGATTTCAGAAGTATTGCTTCAGACCACCGCGTGTACCTATCGATGATTGTGAGGCGATACCTGTCTCGCTTGGCCCTTTGCGAGATTCGCACGGTTAATATCTACGTGGATTGTGTGAAAACGCTTGGTGGATCGAGGGTACACTCCTACCTCTTTCTTCACATAGTTTTGTACTTCTGGCATGCGATGCACTGTCTGGCACAAGAATTAATGTCCTTGTTCATGGACGGCCAGAAATACTTCGTGGTGACTAACCGATTCGGTGCGCCAGATTGTGAACGGCGTGAAATAATTGCAACTATGATCGTGGTGCTGTTTGGAGAAGATGCCCAACGGCTGCCAGATTTGATTCACTTTTTAGTGAAGAGTAGCACCTACGGCAATGTCTAAGGTATCGACGAATACGGCTGAGGGTGCATCTTGCTGGGGGAATGCCAGAAGTGCAGCATCCACCAGCTGTTTCTTGCTGGTCTCAAATACCTGGACAGCTTCGATTCGTTGAATTTTTGAAAGTTTTGCGCCGCCATATTGCGATTTTCGGAATATCTTTGTCAGCTTCAGGGATCTGATGGTATGCCTTGACTAAGTCCGAGGTCGAGAAAATACTGCACTTCGCAATCGAGTGCGCAAAATCGTGGATGAGTGGTATGGACTATCGGTCTGGAATCGTCTGAGCATTTATACGTTTGTAGTCGTCACAAGGTCTCCATTCGCCAATGGATTTAGAGACCATGTGAAGTGACTAAGACCAACAACTGTTTGAAGGTCTGCAAATCCCCGTTTAAAAAGTTCTTCAAACTCTTTCCGGTTTCCGGGCATCTGCGAGCTGCTGCGGCGGTAATGGACGCACCTTAGAGAAAAATGTGGAGTCAGTAATATTGATGTGGTACTGAACATCATGTTCAAGGGGCTTAGAGGCACTTGGTGGTGCTGCGGTATTTTTGAAGAAGTGCGCGATGGAAAGAGTGATGTGTGGATGAGATTTTTCCTGATGACTTAAGGGAAGCTGTAGGCTCAATGAGGGTTACCTATTATGTATATCCACTACCAAACTATAGTGGCACAGAAAATCTGCGCCTAAGATGAATATATTGATATCCGCGATTGTGAAGCACCAGAAAAACGTTCGTCGAAGTCTTAAAGTCAAGTCTACCTGCCTGTAGCCATACGTGCGGATCGACGAACAATTTGCTGCCGCAAATTTCAATGATTGCGGTATTAAATTATTATGCCGAGATACGGGAAGAACCGAAACTTCAGCGTCTGTAACAGGTAGTTGCGCTGGCTCAAGGGATCGTAGATTGTGAGGCGACGTGGTATTGCATTTCGGGTAGCAGTCCCGGCAAGTCTGATTTGTTTGATGAGAAATTGCAGGGGCTGCTACATTTTATAGTCTTTTCAGCGAACGTACGATGGTATCAGCATGCCCTCGTACTTGCCGAAGGTTTCGACGTCGTACTAACCGATCGTCCATTTCGGGAGGCGGATCTAGACCTTGATCTAGTTCTTCTCCCCGAACGCAAAGCATCGGCGGCCTCTGCCGATTCAGAGAAGATGGCTATTAATGCTGCTACCATCTGCTGCAGCTGGCCATATGGCTTGAGTTGATGCGAGACACCTCACCAACCATCGATCGCACGTGGATCTCATGGATTTTGCCCGCGATAATGGCTAACGTATCCAGAGACCCCGAATCCGCACACATCAGGATGGCCAGTTCAGTTCGGTGCCGACTTTGTCACCATCCAACTGCTTCATTTCATGCAGCAGTTGGCTTGGCGCACGGGCATTATCACTGTCAGTAAGTGGTTAAATTTAGCCCTCTCACTTACTGACAGGCATTTTACAAGATGCTCTTTTAATTGCTTATAAGAGCAGTCCTCGAGGAAGTCGAAGACAATCCGACCAGCGCGTAATTCAAACAAACGGTATTCGCTGTGACGCCAGCTAAGTGAATTGGGCCTCGAGTTGGAGGAACCATGCTGTCAGGCTCCTGCGCCAAAACGGCGGCACCCGTACGGCCGCGATAGTCACTGAGGAGATCGTTAACGAAAATGAGCAACCCCAGAGAGAAACCATGCAAGTGGAATGAGCGGAGTTCGAGACAGAAGGAAGCAAAAGAGCGGAGGAGAAGGAAAAACAGTCCCGCGTCGTCCCATGCGGTGTTCTTTCTGATATTTGTTTGATTTTTTTCTTAAGATTACAATACATTTAACTAATCGAATAATAATAATAAATATGAAATCAAGATTGCCAATGGAAGGCGAACCGCGTCCAATTGGCGGACGCCCTGAATATCCTGCGGCTTCGGGTGAAGTTGGCTTCCATTCGGGGGAAGTGGTAACTTGATGTTATCGTTTAGTGCTGACAGACACTTGCTGTGAAGTTGAGTTGAGCTTGTAGAAAGGTCGATGCAAGCGTTGGCGTGATTCCTCGTCGGCTTCCCTTCAATTCCAGAAAAGTTTCGCAATGTCAAGGCAAAACTAATTTGGACGATGTGTGAGGTGGAAAATTGGGCATCCAAATAAGGTGTTGTGGCTTATCAAGTTCGATTTTTAATTCCACAAAGTGCATTGAGTGCTTGAGTGTTTTATGCAGGTACCTGTCGTGGAGACTTAATCCTACGGCCTTCTTAAGACACGGATTGATTTTGTGACCACAATCAGAGTCCCGCTGTGACAAGCAACAACGGTACCAGTCTATACCAAGTGCATGGTTTAGCAGTATGAAGGTGGATGCAAGACCTACTTAAATCTCTACCGAACTAAGGAGTACGGCACCCGTGTTGAAAAGCAACACCACGCCGAGGCCCGAAGGTCTCTTCTCGCTTGAGCATAACCACAACCCCCATGAAGCTCCCACTAGGGGGTCAACCGCAAACAACCGAGCTGTACTCACATACGACGGGAGTTCACCCGAAGTATGAGAGTCCACGGGCTACCCCGGTTCCCATGGCACCAGTATACCCCAGGTAAAGTTTCGTGACTAAATGCCACTTCAGATGAGTTCCCGTCCAGACTCGGGTCTGATCGCCCTGATTAGGCCTTTGGAGCATTCGCCTACTGTATCACGACCTGCAAGCCAAATGAATACAGCATCTCCCGGTGCCACCACTATGGAGGTTCTCCTCGGCCACTTGGTTTTGGTTCAGCCGATAGGGTTGCCGCCCCGTCTTCCTCACTGCCACCTCTGAGCATCTCCACAAAGTACAGTGAAGTCCTCGGTGTTTAATGTAGGTACCTGTCTTGAGACTTAATCCTACGGTCCTCTGCAGGCACGGATTGATTTTGTGACCACAATCAGAGCCCCGTTAGACAAGCAGAACGGTACCAGTCTATGTCAAGTGCATGGCTTGGCATTCATACTGGTGGATGCGAGCATCACCTAAATCTCTACCGAACTATGGAGTACGGCACCCGTGTTGATACGCAACACCACGTCGAGGCCCGAAGGTCTCTTCTCGCTTGAGCACAACCACAGCCCCCATGAAACTCCCACAGGGGGGGGCAACCGCAACCAACCGAGCTGTACTCAGATACGACAGGAATTCTCCTGAAGTAGAAGAGTACAGGGGCTACCTCGGTTCCCATGGTACCAGTATACTCCTGGGAAGGTTTCGTGACCGAAGCCACTTCACTTCGCCTACTGCATCACGGCCGGCAAGCCAATGCGATACAGCGGTTCCCGGTGTCACCACGTGCAGGTTCTCCTCGGCCACTTGGTTTTGGTTCAGCCGACAGGGTTGCCGCCCCGTCTTCCTTCCCGCCACCTCAGAGCACCTCCACAAAATACAGATGCAGCGTCTGGTACGGTGAAGTCTGCAGTGCAGATCCCCTCGGATTACACTTAACGACACTTTTGCTCTTCCCGGTTTGATCGCCTTTTGCATTTTCACGGAATTCAGGAGCTCAGCTTACATTGCTACCAACTGTTTGCTTGCGTCCTAAACATCACTTCGCGCGGTACCTATGTCGCCTCTGGTTTGTCTTAGCATTGTTCGCAGGAAATTAGGATTGTTGTGTCACGAACACGAAAATTTTCACACCATACACCAAATTTTCAGGCGAGGGCAATTGCTAGGGCGAAAAAAAAATATCCTCGGAAAATTTCTATCACAAAAAGCGATCGATCGGAAAAATCTGTTTCATTTTAATTAATCTTTAATTCCCACGAGGTCACTAATTGTAATTTAAACACTTTTTAAAGTTTTGTGTGGTACAAAACTTTATTAAAATTGATTCAATGTCTGTCTGTCTGTCTGTCACACAAGATTTAGTCGGAAACGGATTATCACGAAATGTGGTGAGAATACTATCACTATCTAAATCTGGTTTTTACGGTCACTTCCATAATGTGTATAGTAGAAATTCCGAAGGAACAAATTCATTGTAATCCTATTTAATCGCTAATTACGATAAATCCCACAAGTTGCATTTCGGTTGGTATAAATATAATACAAGCACGTTTCAGATATTTATATCAGCTGACGTCATAATAACAAATCTTTTCCAAAAAGTGATGACATACTACCACAAAACTCCATATTTGCCTCATATTTTTCATTTTTTTTCGTTTTATAACTAACTTGAATGTCGACCCGCGTGGGATGCATTCGATTATTATAATTCGGTGAGATTGCAGAAATGAAGATAAATTGTCCGGTTCGGTTAGTATTTCATTATTTAAATAAATTATTTAGTGAATATGTTGGGAGGTGCTTTCTTCCTGACAGGCTTCGGTGGAACCAGTTTCAATCATTGTTCAAATGAGCGCGGTAAAAGCAACTGACCTTGCGGTAATCTTTCCAGCGATGACATACGTTCTATCGGTCACGTTATGGTTACGAAAATATTGTCTTATTCATTATAGCAAATTATTTATGAACTTTATTGTCAACGACGGAATTTTCGTGAGTATCCTACAATTAAAACGATGATTACCATTAAAAAGATCGTTTTCAAAGGAAACATTTATTGAATTTTGAGTCCTATGTCTGAATAAAATTTTAGATTGTTTAGCAAGTATAAGAAAACAGGATCTATTCCGAAATAAATTCTATTTTAGAATTAAAAATGTAAATTCGGACCCCCGAATTTAAAATTGAATGGGGCCTCATCAAGCACTAAAATATTTTGCCATTCATCCTTTCCACACTTTTCGTGCCTATCCAGATTCAAACTAAAAACTTGGAAAGTGATTCTACAAATTTGCCTGAAAAATTATGCTAATTACCACCATAAAATGTTTATATTGCGGCTGACTCAGAGACCTAGAGATATGCTGGAAAAATCTCATCGTTTGACCGGCATTCTCTGTTTGCTGAATCATAAGAAGATACTGCGAAATGTTTTAAGTGTTAACGCAAATTATTGTAGTTTTCTTGATAAAGATCAAAGCGGAATCCAAGTGACCAAGCAGATAATTTTCGCACGGGTGTGGTCTAGTCATAAGTGTTAAGTATATTATGCAGAAAATATGTGTTAGGCATCAGATTGTAGAGTTTAAAAATATTGTTCCTATTAAAAGTAAGAACTCCAAGTGTGGTATCAAATGCATTGACTTTGGAGCTATCGAAATTTTTGTTGTTGAATAAAACTACTGTTCATCTTTTAGATGCTTAAAGTATAAATTTTATCTCCCAGTAGTTAGTAGTCTCGTAAAGTTTAGTGTCCACAATATAGAGCTGTGTGCAGGGCGTGGAATGTCCAGTATAAACTTGTCCATAACAGAATCGAAGAGGAGTGCGGAGGGAGCGATACTTCTGACGGTGTTTCTCCACGAGTAACCGCCCAGCATGTATTGTGCCACTAGCTCCATAGTTCTTGACAAATCTGGCCTGGTTGACGGTTATTCAGGTAGAGAATTCAGGTAACCGAATATCAAGGTTATTGTAAAGATCTTTTTGTAATGGACCGCTCGGATAACAGCGATCACTTTCTTCGCTTCCCACTGATCAATAGCTAAATTTACCAGAAAAGTAGTAAATATATAAATTGACACGTTTTGATCACATCCGAAATGAGGATATCCGCGATCGTTATGGGGTTGCACCGATCGTTGAAAAGTTGCGAGAGAGGCGTCTTCGATGGTATGGTCGCGCAATTCGTGCTAACGAGAATTCACTTGCCAAGATTGGTGTGAACATCGAAGTCGATGGTAAAAGACCAAAAGGCAGGCCTAAACAACGGTGGCTTGATACGCTGGATGGGGATTTAAAAGCCTCGAGATTGCACCCAGATCAGGCATTCGATAGAGCCAAATGGCGAAACCGATTACGACGAGGCTTGTGAACGGGACAACGGCTGAATAAAAAGAAGAAGAAGACTAGTGTTTTATCAATGAGAAACTTATGATAGAGGCGTTTCTTTTGACTGGCCTTCATGTGGAGATCATCATTCTAGAGCCAAGTGGGTGAATCGCTTAACACCTTGAGGTTTGCACAGATTCCTTTGTAGATGGAGGTTTTATTTTGCTTCCACGTTTCTCGATTTTCGGAACGGGGGTAATCGGGTAAGGGAGACCGCTTTTTCTTCTTTCTCACGAATCGGCACCATTTAATTTGGGGCGGACCAGTGCATTCCTAACGCGATTGTCTTACAGTCCAGTCCTATAAGGATATAGTCGACTCGCCGTTTTACTATTTTTACTATAAACTGTACGAAGATAAGACAATCGTGAGTCTCCATAAAATTGACAATATGTTTTGGACCCACACATTGTAAACCCTTTTCATTCATGGTACAATCTTTTTTGGCATCGGGTCGATCTGGATCTGCGATCATCTGAAAAAAGCTTTATCGACCGGTCATCAGATCGCTCTTTAATTGCATCACAAAAACTCTCAAAGATGGCTATGCCGACACCATGTTCAAAGTAGAGAAGTTTATAGCCACTTTTACCGCGTTCGGGTTCTATGGTGCATCCTTTAGCACCACGGCATCGAGTTTCTTGTAGAGTGCAGATATCTACGCCCCTTTCTTTAAGGCCTCTTGCGAGTACCTCCGTCCTACCAGTGTCGGTGCTAATATTTAACGTGCAGACATGGATTTGATTGGGGCAGACTAATTTGTTCACGTCGTTCCTACGTCAAAAATATTTGCTCATTTTTGCGCCAGGACTGGGGCATATCATGCCGCGATGACTGAGGTGGACGCGCTTGCATTTTCCTGAGGATTTTTAGTCAGTGGAATCATTATTTTTGTGAGGACATTGCATGTATTTTCGTGGTCGGTCTGTCGGGGGATATGCCACTAAGCGAGATGAGGTAGGATTTAGTATAGTGGAGTAACTCTCATTGTTCTTTATTTATCTCCTTCCTTTATCTCTCTATTTTATTTTAATTCGCATTGAGGATAGTACAAAGTATCACTGGCTTAAAACCACTCCTTTATCTGAGCTTAGGATCAGTGTGTTATGTAAATAATATGGTGGCAGTGGAATTTGTATCGCGATTTGACGTCGGATACCAGTCGACTCAGCTGTGAATGAGTACCTGAGTCAAATCAGGGTAATAATCTCGGATGCTGACCACATTGCCTCCTAATGTGCTGTTACGGTCTTGAATGAAGTGCTCTAACACACTTCAAGGCCCTGATCCAACATGGATTGTTGCGCCAACGATTATTATTATTATTATTAATCTTTCCACGATCGGTGCAACCTCATGTGGATCACGGATATCCTCATTTCGGATGTCATCAAGTCATGTTATGCAACTAGTCCAGCGCAACATTTTCATCTCCATTATGACGAGACGCCATTCATTGTTTTTTATAGTCGCCAACACTCACTGGACGTTGGATGTCCTATGTGACAGTGCCCGTAACAACAACAAAGAGGAGTGGTGAGAGGGCGTTTTCTTTATGACTTCACACACACTTCTAACTTTACTTTTTGGATCGTGATAGAGCTCATAGATTTAATCATTATACAGGCTGCAGAGTCGTCCATCCTCTTGTAGGGGAGTCGAATATTTTTTGAAGGATTCTTCTCTTGAACGCGCCAGAGCTTGCAATTTTTCTGACTAAAAACTTTAGTGTCCCAGGAATATATGAAGATTGGCAAGATCATTGTCTTGTACAATAAGAGCTTAGATCCTATGGTGAAACTTTTCTAGCGGCAGAGTTTTTGTAAGCTGAAATAGGATCTGTTGGCTGCCAAAAACTTTAACGCGGATTTCATGGTAATGGTTTTTTTCCACCGCTTGCCACAGAGAAAAGTGTGATCCGTTTCTGACTCGCCTGGAGTGAAGACCCTTTTGTATAGGCCGATGATGTTCTGGCCTAGTAAGATAGCGGAGGATACCTTATTGATCAGCAACGTTATCTAAGTTGCGTGATATCCTCCTGTTTATGTATGGGGCAAATAATGCCTGACCCACATCTTGAGCATCTCTTGATTAATCGGTTAATGTAGATATTCGCCTTCCCGTTTAATCAGTTTCGTTGTAATTCCATTGGCTTCTGACTGGGTGACTTATGATTTTTAAGCTACCATGGCTGGTGGTGGCAATATTTGTCTGCCGTCTTCAGTTGGCGGGACTCTAACTCGCTGAAATTTTTTTGAGCACTTCATCAAACAATCTCTACATTAGCAAGTTAAAGCATCATCGACGCTATACTCTCTTTCGGCATAGCAAAGTTTTCAGAGAGGCGCACAGTTAAACGCCTCAACAATATCCACGAACATCAAGAGATCAAGGAATGAACAATTGACTCCCATGACTTTACCCGCTGGTAAGGATGCTGGAAAGATGCTATCCATGCCAGGTGCTTTCAAGTGCTGAAAACGTAGTATAGCAGCTCTCGCTTTATCTCTGCTAATCATTGATCTCACAGTGTTTCAATTACCCTTACAACATTTTCGTATTGAAAGGTTTGCAGAAAAGGCTAATTCTTTCTCTTCCACTTTTGTCATTCAGTTTCCTGGATGGTGCAGTCTGCACTGATTCAACTTTGGAGTTCTTGAAAAAGATTGGAGCTTGGCCGACTGGACTGAATGCCTTACTGCAAGAGAAAATACTGGCAGTTCCTATAATCGAATATTTATCGTATTGTCCAATGCTACTGGGGTTTAGTGTTCTACGACAGATTATTTTGGATTGTATGGAAACAGTGGATAGTTTTCTTCTCTAAAGTAGGGGATTGTCAGCGATCCTTAACGACAACTACTTGTCGACGTAGATGGAGTGATGTGAGCCTAGCACTGCCAAGGTGATAGTTATGGTATGTGTCAGGAGTCAACCCCTTCGGAATCTTGGTCGGGTAGTGTGCATTGAACCAGCATCAATAGATCGGGTTGCCCCGAGTGAACGCTAAGCGTAGGTCAGGACTCTGGAAACTGGGGTACGGCTTTGTCCCGTTCCTGACTATTGCGGCCCTCCCTTGCATTCCATGGGCCGGTAAGAACTTCCATGGAGAACAAAAATTACATGACTGAGGAGACCCTAGGGACGAAGAAGGAACTGGCTGCGTTTGTGCGCAGCGCAAAAATGTATCGCCCGGAGCAGCGCCAAGTGAAGGAGGCAGCAAGGGCTACAAAATCCGACGAGACATCGAGATGCGCCCAGCCAAATAAAGAAGAAGATTCTGAAAGTGATGCGGCAGCAGAAACAGAGGCGGTCACCCGGAAAGTTAACTTGCAGTGTTGTATCGGAAAAAGATGCGCGAAAAGCAGAAGCAAGCACGCTCTCCGCTGAGATCATCGTAAGCGCTAAACGGATGGTAGATAGCCCGTTGCAAAGCCAATCTAGAAAAAACGAAACGAGCTAGAACCATCTGAAGCACTTTACATAGGTAGGGTATAGGGTTCAAAAGCAGAGACAGCAACACGTCTGGTCTCCAGAAAAGCCTCAAATTAAGGTCCGCACGAATGGTGTAGAACCAGAAGAAATGTTGGGGAGGCGAAGGAGGACTTGGCTATTAAGCCGACCTAAGCAAAGACTTATGCGAAAGTGATCATCAAAATTCATTATAGGATCAAGCCCGAAGATAGAGGAGCAGAAGTATCTTCTAGTTGGAAAATGAAGGGTGGTGGAGTTCTTGTCTAATTAGGGCCGAAGAAAATAAACAACGGTACGTTCTGTGAAGTGGTCAGGGGGCTACTGGGAGAAAAAGGTTTGGTTTCTAGCTTAGAACCCACGTGATCTCTGCAAATTCGCTATCTTGACTGCCTTACAGAAAAGATCGAAGTAGAACAGGTCATCAAACGCGAATGTCGGAATTGATACCACCTCTGCGATCTCTCTAGTCCAAAAACATATTGTGGTATGTGTTGCCGAATAAACTTTCTGACAGGGGGGTAATCAGAATTGATTGGGGAGTAAGTAGGATACAAATTCGGGCCGACCCTACTAAATGTTACAGGTGTTTGCAACCTCCTACCAGGGATCTGACAGGAGAGCAACATACCGTACGTGCGGCAAGGAAAGTCAGAAAGCAAATATATGCAACGAAAAGGAGAGTTGTGTTCTATGCAGGGATTGTGCTGCGTCTGGTGAAAGCGATGCGATCAGTGTGGGATCGGGGCGGTGTACAACCTTCAGAGCAAAACTGGAAAGAATAAGGACATCCTACAAATCAATATGCATCGGAGTGAAATCGCTCACAAGTTGCTATCGCAGTTCGCTGCGGAAATAAAAGCTATCTAGTTCTCATCAGTGAACAGTACCGAAACAAGGACCCAGCTTCTATCTGAGTTCGGATTCTTGTCCACGGCATTTCCTCGGCCTTTCGGACTTGTCTGGATTTGATGTCTAGGGGTAACTCTCATTGTCTATCTAGCACTGAATGAAACGATGCCGGACTTTCGACGCAGGCTTGATGCTCTAGAGGACGCAATCTTGGGCACAGTGTGTCGGGTCCTGATGGCGGTGATTTTAATGCCAGGGCAATTGAATGAGGCATGCCTCACCCCGACTCCAGAGGGAAATAAACTCTCGAAATAGCGACAAGAATAGGACTGGTAGTTTTAAATGCAGGATCCACCCCAACGTTTCGGCGCCCAGATTTCGAGAGAAGTATTCTCAATGTAAACTTTGTGTTGGAATAACTGGTGTCGATGGTGGTTCTGGAAGACTTTTAGGCAAGCGATCATCAATACATCGCGTTCGAAGTAGTTAACACAATCTTTCGGTGTGTGCCACTATTTCTGTCCGTGGAACGCCGGGAAGGTGAACATCGGGAAATTTGTGGAAGCTCTTGGAGTAGGTGGGGCCTATTCGGAGTGGTGGTGCTGCAACTGACCATACCATGCCATAAATTCAGTTATGAACGTGGTAAGGCAACCAATGTAGCTTCCTTGCTCAGGGGGGCATCGAGATGTCGTGAACGTTCTACGTATTGGTGGATGGTGGAAATTGCAGCGCTCTAAAAGAAGTGTCACAACCTCTCCCTCTTGACACAACGCTTAAACGACTTGGTGGAGGCATACACGACAATGGCAGACACCAAATAAAAGGAGACTTCTCAGCATAGCTCGCTACTGGCAAGACCTGTTCGACGGAGTAGTTGGGGGGAAAGGGGGAAGGTTCGTTTACAAATTGGCAAAAATCGGGATTCTGCGGAAACCCTGTTCACTTAAGGCCCAGATGGATCACATTGTACGGGCACTATTTCTTGCGCATTCCGTGCGAGATGACGAAATGATAGCAGCGCGAAGGGCACTGAGGGCCACTTTTCTTTATAAAAGAGTTGAAAAAGGCAATCCTCTCTATGAAAAACAGGAAGATGCCAGGACTCAGTGGTATCCCTGCAGAGGTACACAAATTGGTGCTCCATTCGCGCGGGCAGCAAACGTTTGCCTGAAACATGGCATTTTCCCTTTTGGTTGGAAGGTGGTGTAGCATGTGCTGATCAGCAAAGCAAAGGCGACCCTGAAATCCCGTCTGTATACTGTCTATTGCATACTGCTTGCCGGGAAAGTGCTCGAAAAGCAATTTCTGATGGATATTGAGAGATCTGAGAAACCTCTCCCTAATCTATGAGATGCTAGAGGATCAGAGGAGGATGGTGATCACGTCGCGGGTAGCGCAGGGATCTCTCCTAGGGCCGGATCTTTGGAACACTTCCTACGATAGCCTCCTAAGAATCGACATGCCAGAAGGGTTGTGTATGGCCGGCTATGCAGATGACTTTGCTGCACTTGTTGCCAGACGCACTGTCGAACATGCTCAAAGTAAACTTGGCAGTTTCCGCTTCCCCGATCAGCGAAAATTCTCTTTTTTCTGGGGCACACTACGCTGAACTTCCTGGGATTTCGCTCGGTATTGGAGTTTGAGCGCGTCACGCTCGCTCCGTTCATGGATCGGTTTCCATGATTCCCCAATCAGCCAGATCTTTTGACGTCCCTTCAGAACCTGGCCGACGGCCTGTGCAGCACCCTAGAAAAGGGCATTTTTAATGGCAGCCCAATGTTCATCGATATTACCAGGCGAGTTACCCAATATATCTGCTGTCTGTCAACAGGATAACTCTCGTTACCGTCGTCGAGGAGCACATTCCAGAAACCAATCATAGTCCGTTTTCGGTACCCAGCTTTTCAGGTCGCTAGCTCACTAACTTGTATCCCTTCTAGTCGCCAAATTGAGGCTACTTTCATGTCAAAACGGTAGGATTTAACTTGGAACCCCAGCCCCAGAAGGATAAAGTTCGATTAGGCGGTCATCTCCTTTAAAAAATAAGAGTGTTTAAAATGGAGGGTGTATGATCCTTACGCCCACCTCAATCCGAGGCATTCGATAACATTCAAGGATTTTGAATTCGTGAGGAACGATAGACGAAATTGTGATGGGGGAGGTGGTACCGGAATACTTGTGGGTCGCCATTATCGTTTCAGGCATATTAATAGGCCTGAATTTGAAACCTTTGAGTGTATCGAAGTCTCATGTATTCTTTTTTCACTGCCTAGAGGAGGGAATTTATACATTCTGTCAGTCTATGCAGTGGGAAACAACCGAGCCAAGTTCAGGGAGGAATTCCATTCTCTGTTTACGATACTCGAACTGAATAGGCTGCATAATTACTATATTATAGCTGGCGACTTGAATGCTAAGCATACCTCGTGGCTAAACGCCACAAAAAATCCCAGAGGGGTATTCCTCAAATCTTGGATAGAGCAATACCAGATAGAGTATAAATGCGAATTATATGGGTCAGAGAGTCCAACCTGGCCCAGGGCAAATTCCTATCTGGATTTGTGCATTGCTGACGCGCGCTTGAACTTTAATTTTAGGAATCCTCAACGGAAACTACAGACTCTTCCTTACGATAGCGATCATAACGCTATTCTTATTGAAGTTCTGTTTGATGGACGAAGAGTTCGCCTTCTGCCGATGGACAGTGGCGTCCACAGGCTGAACTTTAAACAAACAAATTGGAAGAAATTCCAAGAGAGGTTTATTCGGGGATATCGAGAGGAATGCCCACCTCTTGATGGGGAAAACGATAGTACAATTGCACCAGGTGACAGGAACTTGAGCAACGAGGAAATACTTCAGTATCTTCTCAAGCTGGAGAACTTGACGCTGGAAACAATTGAACAAGTCGTCCCTAAAATTAAACCTCGCAATAATATGGAAGGATATGAAACTGCAGCCATAAAACGGTTGAAAAAAGTGAAAAGCCTTCTGCTCACTCGCGTCAACAAAATCTATCGGAGATATGGGGACTATCATCATCCCATATTGGTTGAGTTCAAATCACTTCTAAAGATCGCGCGGGATCTTATCCGTCAACATTACGTAAATGAAGTGAACTCCCAGTGGCGGGAGAAGTTAAAGGGTATTTCACCCAGCGATCCAGATTCCATGTTTACTAAGATAAATACGTTATTCCGGAAGAAGTCACGAATAACTGTGCCGAGAATTAAAGTCGGTGGCAGCGAGATACAACACCTTATTGACTCAGGTATAGACACGAATAGTGTAATTGCTGATGCGCAAGGCAATTACATCGTGATGGATGATGCTCTGAAACTCGAACTTATAGGGGAGCACTTTGAATCGGTGCATCGGCCCAGAACGGACTTAGAGCCAACGCGACTTTCGGAAATTGTAGAACGAGATGTCCACAATTTCAAATATAGCCTGAACGGCACCACAGTTCTCCAATTTAGCTCTGCGTTGCAGGCTGATCTCATACCGAGTGATAATCTGCTTGATTACTTTGTCTCATGTGTTGAGTTAACTTCCATATTCAGAAGAGTAAACAATAAGAGATCATCCGGTATGGATGGCATTCCCAACGTGGTCCTCAGGCATTTACCAGACATTGCCATTCGTAATTATTGCATTTTGTTCAATAATTTATTGAACAATTCCTTCTTTCCAGGACAATGGAAGAAAGCCCGAGTATTCCCGATTTTAAAGAGAGGGAAGGATTCATCCAGCCCTCAAAGCTACCGTCCAATCAGTTTGCTGCCTAACATCAGCAAGGTGTTTGAGGTTTTGGTATTGAAAGCCTTGAACGGGCATATCAAGAAGAAGGAATTATTGCCGAACGCGCAATTCGGATTTCGATCTGGACATTCGACAATACATGCAATAACGAAGGTAACGTCTGATATTTGCTGGCGGATTAACAATGGTGAGTGCGTAGGCGCTTGCCTTATAGACATGGAGAAAGCCTTTGATACCGTCTGGTTGGATGGACTGATTTTCAGGCTCCTGAAGAATGAGTTTCCCAGTCACCTCGTAGCGATGATGTGTAGTATGCTGTATGGCAAGTGCTTTGTTATTACGGACGGAAATCTCACTACTAACAGAGAATTTCATGTTCTGAATGGATTACAGCAAGGGACAGTGACTGCGCCTACACTTTTTGCGGTATTTGCCGGCGAATTGCTCAATTCTTTCGATTTTAATAAATCTCCTAAAAGGTCGTTGGTTGCCTTTGCTGACGATCTGATAGCCTACACGGCGCACAAGAAGGTAACTGAGGTGCAAGTTGAACTTCAGAAGATGTTCAATGATATTAAGTTCTTCACGAACAGTTGGCGGATGAAAATCAATGCGCAAAAGTGTGAAACGATTCTGTTTCGAAATTCCTTGGCGTATGCCAGTAGGAACTTGAAAAGGAATTGGAGAGATTTCCACATTGTCGCGAACGAGGATAGTTCAGAGCGCATTCCTCATAAGAAGTGCGTTAGATACCTGGGTGTGCGTCTTGACGAGCGTCTCCAATTTAACGAGCACGTTAAAGTCGCGCTAGAAAGCGCTCGCAAGGCATTCATGTCTCTTCGAAGACTCTTTTATGCTCCACATCTTAGCCGGAAGGTTAAGATTATTTGCTATCTTACTTTGGTTAGACCGGTGCTTACCTACGGGTGTGCTATCTGGTTTAATTTGAGTGCTAGCCAAATGGAGAAAATAAGGATCTTTGAAAGGAAATGTCTCCGTGCTTGCACGGGGCTTAATAGGACTGCTTCGTCAAACTATGAGCACTATGTAACTAATGAAGTGATGTATGCAGCTGCTGCTGTGCCAAGAATCGATACAGTTATCGTCAGATTGATTCGGAATCATATAGTGCGATCTGCTTCGCATGGTGAAAACCCTTGGGTTTCGCAGCCGTTCTACCCAAATGATGGGTATTTCGAGAAAACTCTCACGACAGGCTTCATTCCGCCCGAAGCGTTCGTGTATCTTGACAGGAATGGTCTAATTCTTGATTCTGCCGGTGATCCGGTTATGTATCATATACATAGGCGGGCCACGGACAAAAGGATAGAATACCCCCCGAATTTGACAGTGGGGGCTCCGGGATTCGACTGGAGATACTCCAGATCGAGAGCAATTGACATTAAGCGGGATGAAAAAGAGAAATCTTGGTACTGGTGGCTGCGGGATGCCGGTTAGCGGTGGCCGTGCTCAGTCCTGCCATTTGTTTCTTGGTGGGGCTTTGTAAATATTATATGTATACATTGAACGGGTGCTGATTTTGTTTCCAGTTGTAACTTATAAATACATACGTTATTATTCTTTGTTTTTTTTTGCATGGATGTTATTTTAAAAAAAAAGAAAAAATGTGTAATATAAAATCTATAATTATGATAGTTTTAAGAACAATAATTTAAGTTAAAAGTGTCTTTTGAAGCGATCAAATATTTATTATTACTTTTTATATTTCTTTATTTGCCACTAAGGCCAAGTGAATTCTGTCGGGTTTTTGACCATTTCCCGACAACTTATTGTAAAATTAGATTTTCATTTCTTACTGTTTCTCTTCTCTGTCTGTAAATCGTTATTCAAAAATTTTGAGAGCCCACAGTGGCCATTAGATTTAAGTTATTTTTGTTATTTTAAAAGATTGTTTTTTATTGGTCATTTTTCCAATCCATATACTATTGTTACCTATTTCTTAAAAATAAAAATGATTTTAAAAACAAAAAAAAAAAAAATGATCCTTACGGATTCTTCAAAACCGGATGTTTTTCCGGTTCGATTTGATTTGTAAAAAATATTTTCCCTGTCATTTTACTGTTTTTGTTGGGTCAGACGTAAATTGCTATATTTTCTCTCTAGTTTCTAATTAAGTATTTTCTTCTGAGTTTCACAAATCGGTTACCTTTGAAATTGAAACCGCTTAAACAAGTGAGGCCTGTTGGTTTAGAGGCAAAACCATTCAACTTATAATTAAACATTTAATTATATTGATCTGAAATAAGAGAACATGGAATAATTAACTAATCAAATCATTCGCCTTGGAAAAATTCACCACGATCCGAAGTGTATCTGTTGTAATAGTTATAGATAGACCGTGACTTCATCCTCAAATTCTATTCAGATGGGTTTCAAACAGAACACTTCTGCCATTGAAATAAAGTAAGTCTGGCATTAGCAATAATTTATGATTTTTTATTGTTATAAAATGCTAAATAGTTGAAAAGTTTCAAAACGAAGTTCCATTTAATCCAAACGATGATGTTATTCTATGATCGGTAGTAATGATGCTAATAACAATTAGTTACAATCACATTATGTGCTGACACACTCCACTATCGACTTAATGTATCGCCTGTGCTGAAATTTTTCACGTTTACAATTCATTCCTTTTATCTGAATGCTCATGTATCACTGGCGAATTAATAGCCGCATGCACGCATCTTTTTCTTTATGGGAAAAAACTTCCGACAAAAAGCTCCACGATCACATTATGCTGGATATCAAACAAAAAGCCGCTCGTGACAGTGCCTATACACAATCTAGACTGCTGATTCGTTACTGGTCAATGAGGAAATCTCGCAGTACACTCACTCAAGGCCCCAGTCACTTACGTTTTTTTCCAAGAATACCCATTCAGGGGGCGATTATTGATTGCCATGGCTGTTATTATGCTGTAACGGTTCTATATCAAAAGCATTACAGAAACCTCCCAACTTTGTACTGAAGCTTGAAGCCGTCACCAGAGCCGGTTGACTAAACCAGCGAGTATCTTTATACGATTAGATACTGGTAGCTGTCTCTGCAAACTGCAAGCGTGCTTCCCTCTGCATTATAATAAACGTTTTTTCGTTCTTGGAAATTTCTTTAAGGATCGATGACTTCATTCTACTATTTCCGGATCTAGGTAGAATACGAAGTGGCCGTTCTCGACTATTGTTCTCCTCGATTCGAGGATTCGAGAATATGAATACTAAAGATATGCATAAATACCTATCTATTTAATTGGTTTTGAATTAGGAAAGGTCTCCAGTTCTATACCGGCTTTCAGGCGAGTAAATGTCATACTGCGTGGCAAACTGATTTTGAATCTTGTGGCACAGTCAATCCACCTCAACTGGTATGGTTAGGAAACAAAGAAAGTGCGTCTATGCATGAAAAAAAAAATAACAAAAAATTTCTCAGAGAGTATCTTTAAAAATGACATCATATCGGCTGCCCGCTTTATGGGGAGATAGAGAACGAAATAAAAACAACTCTGGGGTCAGTTTCGATCACAAGTAAGACGCGATCGTCCGTCTGAAGATCAAGAACCTCCCATCAAGCCCAGTCATACCATGTTCGGATGTCTTTTACTATCTGACTCATTTGCTCAGCTAATTATTTTGAAATATTATACTTTATAGCGACTTGTAAATTGCTTTATGATCTCAGGTTTGGCTGGAATTACGGTCACAAGATCTCACTTTCCTTAGAAAAATATCATGTCAAAGGACAAGGACGTGAAAGCAATTTGATGAGATTTATATACGTGACTGAATAGTCGTTATAAATACAAGTTTTACTCATATCCGATCTTTTTAATGCGCCTCACAATTATTCTTCAGTGACTTCATTACACGCGAGATCACTGATCTGGCTTCCTTTTTTGTAAATCCATTGTAGGAATGCCAGATGCCATATAATTATTTTTGTGTGAGATACATTCAGTTCAATGGAATTCTTTTGTTTTGAAATGCATTTCGAATTCGGTGCATGCATTGTTGTAAGCAATATTTAATATGTGTGTACATTGTATGAGAACGCTGATCTTCAGTTGTGGGAGGTCAAGGCAATTACAAAATTCAGTTGACGTAAATGCCTTTGTAAACGTAGTACCCGTAAATGACCAATTTGATGATTAGCGCTTTGACAATGTTATTTTGAAAACGTGATTTGTTGTGCTTATTTAGGTGATTAGTCAATTTACCATTGAACTGGAATATTAAATTTTATCCCAGCTATGAAGTGGAACGTGGTTCTTGTTGAGGCATTTGAGTCATTCGCCCTCATTACATTACGGAGTATTCCTCTTCATATTTCAAAAACATTGATGAATCAAATATTTCATTTGTTCGCACTATTATAATTATAATGGCCTGGCTGTTGGCTTTTGGGTTTTCTCATTAGGTAGGTAGTATTAGTGGCTGCTCAGTGCCACACACTCTTAAGACCGTGTCTACGGTGGGAAGAACAAGGTGTGTAAAATCAGCCAGTTCAAATCTTCAGAACCAGCCGTCAGCTTTTCCAAGGATAGAAGCTCTCCCATCCTCTTTCAAGTCTTCAACGAATTGTTTACCTAGTGTCCGCAGTCTGGCTGTAGCAAAGGAAGTACATAAGTTCCCCTTGGCAACTTCGACGATACTAGTTTGGCGGCATGATCCTGTATAAGCCAGTACAAGGGGTTGCAATCCTGTATATATTTGCGGGCATCTGGCCAAAAAACTCATGTGATCTTCCTTTGTTGTAGGAGAGCCAGATCGTCCTTGATTGAGGGAAAGGGGTGGGCCATCTGAAGTTAATGACTGTCAAGTCGTGTGAAAAAAAATCCCACCCTTCACGCAAAGTGTGCCCAGCGAGGGACTATTAAGATCCGCTGGCGTATCCATTACCTTGCCTATATCGGCAACACAGTCCCTGACCATAAGCACTATGAGTTTTATGTAAATTTGTGATTCAGTGCTACCAAAATTAATCATAGAGAACAAATTGAAGTTCAACTCGTGACTTCATAAAGGGTTTCGCAATTTCTTCACAGGCGTAACAAGATGCTCTTTTGACTATTCTTCTAAGTTGATTTCCTTCCTGTGTTCGTATTCGAATCGTTCAAGAAGATGCCACATTATTTACTTCGACAGCAGTAGTTCTAGAAGATATGGAAGGGTCTACTTTAACTAGTGAAAAAAAACGATGATCCGTAATTTTCGTTGCTTTTTTGTTGTATTTTCCTTTTTTGATCCTTATTTTTCTGTGACTTAAGGACATTACACACAAAACAAAAAGGACCCGTCTAACCAATTAGCAATAGAATTCACCATAAAGTCGTTTGACTTCAGTTTTAAGACCCAGTGTTTTCATTTTGACTAGAAATGCTTACCGGGTCCCACCTAGAATGCAGTGAGCTTTCATTATACAAGATAATATTTCGACTTCAGTTGAAGATATATCTTCAGTTTATATGTAAATTATCTAAATTACTTGAATATTGTAAAATTGTAACGAATGTGTGTTCTTATTTGTTTGTCCATTTTCGAAAGCCACGTGTTTACGAAAAGTACACCCTAAACTCAAATAAGGAGTCTGTCGGTTTCTAATTAATATAAGGAAACGCGAAAGAAACGAATCCATGTTTATAAACGAAATATATTTTGCAGAAACACAGTTTTTTTATTGAACACAAATGTGTTCTTATTTATCTGTCTATGAATGTATATCTATATAGTTGTCATTTACCACACGACACGTCAGTCACACCCATGCGCTTTCGCTTGTCTTTATTCGAAATGCGCTTCAGTTCGCCCCAGAAATTTCCGAGAACCCCCACACTCCGCCGTAGGGGCGACCCACTCATTGGCCATCTTGGGAGAGGAAATTCTATTGCATTGAGCCAGTAATGTAATTGTCGCACCTCCGTAATGTGTGAACTATCCACTGCCATTGCCGTCTTCCAATTACATCACATACGGGTGCCAGGTGCCATCATGCTCCGATGATACAATGCAGCTAGCTGTTGGCTAAGATTTGGAGCCTTCGAGTAACATTGGGGGTCACTTTCCATGTGCCACTCTCATATAGTAGAACAGAGAAAATGCTAGCATGGAACAATTTCCACTTGGTCTGGATACTGAGATAATTGCATTTCCAGATTTTACGGAAGGTAACGAAAGCGGATCTAGCACTGACAATCCCTCGAGAAGGTAGAAACTACGCTTTCTAGATATACAAATTGATCGACGACTTCGATGCTCCGCTAATTGATGCAAAGAGTGTGATGACCTCGTTCGTCAGACGGAGAACTTTGGTTGCCTTGGTATTTCAACTCTACCTGCCATTCTTCCAAAATCCAGAACCAAAATGGATATCATCAGCGTAGTTTAGGTGTTTGCGGAAAGATGTCATTGGTCATTGAACTCCTTCGCGTCCACCGGTTAACGCGGCACGAAGAACGTCAACGTCCTGGAGGACTCCGCTTTCGACCTGAAATTCCTCTGAAATTTTACTCGATGTAGCACGTGACATTTTGCGCCATCATATATCGCCCTGTAATATTAGTTATTAGGTTCTTCGGAATGCTCTTCCTGCGTAGATCACGCCATACACTCTCTTGGGTAAGATCCCGGAAGTAGTAGATTTGCAGTAACTGCAGGTGCAGCCATAAAAATTTCTGCTTTGCCAAGCTCAGCGGCTTTACTTCCTTTTAATGCATTGATGGCTGATATGATTTCTTTTTTGCTTATAGCAACTGTCCGTATCCGCATGTTACGGTGACTGGCCATGTCATCCACAAGATGTTAGTGAAATGACTGGATGTGATACGTGGTGAAATGATCAGATGGTGATCTGAATCGAGGCCAATGCTCCTCTTGTTACCCATATCTAGGTGACAACTTCTGAATCTACTGTTGATCACAAATTGGTCAATCTCGCTGCTCGTACGGTGTCGGTCCGTTGAAACCCAACTGATCTTCTGGTAAATTCTGGGCTTGAACAATGTGTCACCAATGACGAGGCGGTGGAAACTGCAGAAATCTAGAAACCTTTTACCATTATGGTTACGGTCCGCAAGGCCATCACTTGTCCGAAAAAGGTTTTGTCAGAGCCCACCTCGGGCCCACCCATAACGATCATAATGACACTTTTAGAAAGCCCGTCCTCAACTGCAGGTAATTGCGCGTAGAGAGCGTCCTGCACCATTAGATCGGAAGTCTTCGTTAGTGCATAGTACTGTACAATTGTGATACATTGCCTTAAGTAAGGCAAGAGCAAGAGGAGTATTATTGAGGGTCAATCATCTTACTTTGAATAAAAATAAAACCAGGTAGCTTTCTCCTACTACAATATATTTTAATAGTTAGTAAATACGTATTTCGGAAACTACTTACTCTCTTCCTCAGTACTTAAGCTACCTAGATAAATATTGTAGTAGGAGAAAGCTACCTGGTTTTATTTTTACTTAGAAGAACTACAAGCATCGGAACGAGAACTATTTCATCTTACTTTGCTTATGCTTGGAATGTCCAGCTTATATCGTGGGCAATCTCGCTCATTCGCGAATTCTGAAGACCCTCGATACCGTTGTAGAGGGAGTGCGTACATTCCAGAAACCAACCATAGTCCGTTTTCGGTAGTCAAACGCCTGCGGCGTGAGATGAGTCCTTACCCGAGGCGTTGTTGACTTTTCGGTAGGGGTGAAGCTCGCAGGTTGCTAGCCCACAAATTTCTATCTATTTAAGTTGCCTCCTATCACAATTTGAGTGTATTCTTAAGCCCAAACTCAGAGGACTAAAATCATAATAGAGTGATATAAATTTTTAATATAATATTTTGTTGATTTCCTTTTCGCTGCTATAAAAACCTTAATTTAGTACGTATGCTGCCAATAGAAGATTTTACTGTCACTACTGAATGATTTTTTCCAAGAACTAGGCTTTGGTTGTGATGACATGATTGGCCGCTTCCCTCTTCATCAGCTTTCGACCGGGTTTATGTCAGGGCTGTTTCCTAGTCACTGGAGCCTTTTGATTGAAAAGCACCTTGCCGAAAAAGTAAACGTCTCTAGGTGCTAATTGTGTTAATGTCGGCGCCCTCCTTTTGCTTTACTTTACCTTCGTCAGTTTTGTTCGAGAGTCTATTTTTTTGCAATTTTTGCCAATATGATTTGGTGTAGAAGTGATCTTGCGGAGTCTGGATGTCGATTCTGAGACTGTAACGATTGCACATTAGTAATCATTTAGCAAATACTCCAGGAACCAATATCAGGAATCTAGTGATTTCTTTACAAGTTATACGAGATCTCGATACCAATACATACTTAAAGATAAAACAAGTCGGGAAAGTGGAACTGTGGACGCTTCAGGTATGAAAGGTTTTGGATATTTCTTTTATAAAAACATTTAACGTAACATATGAATATATAATATGAGAATATCCACTTTCGCCCGATACTGACATTCGAACTTTTGAATTTGTACAGAACCGGCAACTTTGACCTATTATAACTATAGTGCGATTTCCACCAAACTTAGTAGGATCATGCTGTATGCTAACTCGACTTCATCATTTGATAAGAGGTATCTTGCGTCTGTATTTTTTCAAAGGTAGAATGGGATAGGTTATCGTTTCTTCAATGGCATGTGCGTCATTAAAATGTATTTACGCATAAAATGCCGCACTCCCGTTTCAGACAGACGACCGGCTAAAACACCGCAATTGTGGTGTCCGGGGACGCAAGACACCTTTCCATCGAAAGATGATGGCGATGTTTCTCTAGAAGAAAAATGTATGCCAGCCATCATCCATCACATCCTTGTGAAAAATGCAGTCGGGCGACCGTCGTTTCCCGATTGTATGCAGGTAAGATTGAAAATATACATGTCCACTAAGCAGCTGGGTTAGGTAATTGTCAACCTTACCAAGCTTTCGATTGAACCACGGGCGCACGTCTTTGATGAGATGCGCGGTCCATTCACTCCTCGATTCTGTTCCGCAAGATTGCTGCTATGCACAGAAAGTACGAGCTCTTTTTTCATAAGTTTCTTTATTTCCCTCGCCTTTTCTGAGGTATAGAAACCGCCGTGCGGTAGCATGGAGAGCAATCAGAATAACTCCCACAATCATCATTACAGCTGGCTGCGAGACGGTACTTTGGAACCATAAAGGAGGACGGGCTGAACCGCACTTATCAGCAAGCGACTCCTTTTGGACATCAGCCGACAAATCGTAAACAATCTGCTCGAAGACGCTCATATTTGTGGGCTATCATCATGCCGAGGTATTTCACTACTGATCCTCTCCTCGGTCAGCACAACGACTTCGGTTTTCTCCAGAACTGGGGAGAATCCGTGTTCAGCCATCTATTTATTTACTCGCCGCATCACCATTCCCAGTGTGCGTTGAGCTTGCTCAACCGACCAGATGCGATTCATCAGGCATCTCTAGTCGTAAAACACTATTGTATAAAGCGTCACAAAGGTCCAGACGAAGGACATATCCTTGAACCACCCTCGATGCGACCTTCATTCTGCGCTGTCCCCCTCGGGGGACAGAGCAAAGCACGATCTTTCAAATAGTCCGCCAATATCCTGACGTAGGGAAACAATATTCCAGTGCTTCAAGCAAGTGGCACAACCTCGCACAATTGAAGGTGTTTCTTATGTCTAGGGTCACAAGAGGCACCACTCGCCGACAGTCGTGATTGTGTGTCTCAGCCAGTTTATTGGCTTCGACCGCCTCCTCAATGGCAACTTTTGTAGATTGCTCCGGTCTAAAACCATATTGTGTTGGTGAGTAGTTTTCTGCAGCATGTTTTCCGCCAGTTAGTCTTAGTTTCTCCGTTGTATCTAGTATACTGAGCGGACGATACCCTGACTGCGTCTCCGGGTCGTCTTTGCCTTTGCTTATCACCACAAGTCCCGTAAGTTTCCAGCGGAAGGGAAAAGCACTCGTTGTCAAATATGCATTGAGTAGCAAGTTCGGTTTGTATTTACATGCATATGCTGGGAACACCATCCGGTCCTGGAGTTCTTTTTTTCTTCAAGGATAAGATGGTCCCTTGTAGTTCTTCTTTAGTTAAGAGTGGGCATTTCTCATGGAACAGAAAAAAGTGCCTACACAATTTCTTCCCTCTTCGGTGATTCCATGAAACAGAATGACCTATGCGCTAAAATTTGTTGGTAACCAGTTTATACCCGAGGCCCCATGGCTCTCTGTTAACGTCGTTGATTAGTTCCTGCCAGCAGCGTACATCCTGCCTGTTGATTTCGTGACGGAGTTCGTTTTATCTTATATTGCATGCAAAGTTTAACGTCACATTGTCTTGACCTCTTGTAGGCTGAACAATCCGGCGATGTTTGAGGCTGCTCCTTCGTGCTTCGAGAATCTTGTTCGAGGGCTTTGGCTTTAAAGTCTCCTCCGACTGGAACTCTCCCTTTCGTGTTTCTGATCTCGTCGTTCAAGGCGGCACAGCAAACCCAAACGAATCCATCTCTTCGACGGCCTGCACTCACAAGTTAACCGTATCTCTGACGATGGTGAGCTTCTATCTCGATACTTTCCACTGAGAAGCAACAAATCAGCCCTTCTTTCTTCCTCATTAGGTCGTGAGCCGCTTCATTCCTACGCATGTTTGCTTGCACGATGTGAATCATGGTGCTTAATTTTTCGCCTCCTGTAATTTTTCTTTGAAGACCTGGCACCGCTCAGACCCGGTCCTTGCAAAGGACACAACACTTTGCCGACTCACAAGTATTCGCTTCGTGCCCGGTTTTGTTACACTTGTGACACAAAGTGCCCAGCACTTAAGGCAGGAGATAGGAATTGCCCTTCGCTTTATTCTGCAAATAATTTACCTAATCATAATTTTCCCACAATGGCCCATTTTTGTACTCTGCAGATAACGGACATAACTCTTACCTTGAGGTTTTTCACATCTGGACAATCCCTTTTTGTCGCTTCTACCACTCCTTCCGTGTTAGTGAGGCAATCCAGATCCCTTATTTCAAGGGTGTACATGGGGTCTAGACTGGAAACCACTTGAAATAGTAAAATACTTGTTTTTTCTTCTTCACTGGTGTTGATATTTTTATTTCTGCAAATACCGATATTTCGGGAACCACTTGTTCTCTTTATCAGCACTAATGAAGGGAATATGTGGTTCATCAGCACTCATGAAGGGAACAAGTGGTTCCCGGTATTTGCAAAAATAAAAATATCAACACCAGCGAAAGAGAAAAAACAAGTTTTTTATTATTTCAAATAATTAATCGCATAATTACACTCAGATGAAAACCACTGTTTTCGTGTCCAGAACGCTCTGGGCTATCTCGCAGAACATACTCTTCTTATCGGTCTTCGACCCAAGCTCGACAGGTACATCTCCGGTTGATGTCCACATTATAGATTTAACATCTACCCCAGCATCGTATGGTTTGACGTTGTTACGTACTTCCACGAGAAACCTCCCTTCGTTCGGCTTGGTGAGAATGGCCCCTAACCATGGTTTTTCCTTTTTTGTCTGTGGCGCTGATGCTGCCATCGTGGTTGACTTCGACTTTGTTATAGTGCCGTTGCTATTCAACGTATGTTACTGTTGCTGATTTTTCTCCTTTCTTCGGCGCTGCTTGGTTTGTTTGGTTACCACTTCGCGGAATACATCTTGCTACATTCCTGTCGTAGGTCTACGTTATTTTCCTCTCTCCTCGCCCGTATGGCGGGATGAGGGCACTGCGTTTTGCGCAACTAGGAGCTACACTAGTGATATATTTTTTCCTCCTTTCTGGAGTTTCGCTGGTATGCGGTAAGGTCCAGCAGTTCTTTCATTTCCACTACAACATTTTTGACATCCATGGTTATGTTTTGCTGGACGATGGTAGCAGCCTTCATTTTTCGTATGAGTATCCCGCACTCCTTGAGTAGCTTTTCTTATTCAATACTTGTCTTTTGAATAAGGTCCATTCTCTCCGGTGGGATGACTTGTGTTTCCTCTTAGTTGGGGAGTACGTCAGACCTTTTTCCGGGCAAACAGTTGCCACGCAGCTTACAGTTTGCCAACTTCTCTCGGGCCCCGTTTTCCCAACTCGAATTCAATGGCGCCTCTTCCTTTTGATCGCTAGGAGTCTTAGCCTCTACCATGTCACTAGCAGCCGCCTTCACCATTGGGACAATGGGCCCACGTAATTTCCCCTTTCGCGCCTTTGGCAGCGAATGAATATATATATATAGTGGAATATTGTTGCTCCTTCTAAAAATTTCGACTATTGCCGGTTGTGTTGTTGTGTTTGCCGTTGTTGGTATTGTCATTGTATTTTCGGTCCCAGCTGTGACTGTCTATGCGAACAGGGAATTCACGTGTGGGTGACACAAATCTTTATGGGAGTTTGTGCTTAAAGCCAGGATCAGGCGCTGGTCATGAGGCCACTCAACTGAGCCTGTACTGTTAACTTAATGGTGCCACTAAGGTAAAAGAATGATGCAGCTGTCAGCTCATGTGCAAACTACTTCGAATCGTCTGCCAAATCATAAATCAATGCCTTGCCGAGTTATTGTCGATCATGTTAGTTCATCACCAGGTTGAATAGTGGTTATCCGGCGATACCAACTGAGAGATATGAGTCGACTTGGTTCGGAAATAACAAGGAACTTTACCCTGTCTGTCTCATACCGTTTGACCCCGTTGTTCATGTCATAGAATACGCCTGATTCTACGTGTATTATTTGTACTAGTTCCTGGTGATAGTGAAATTTCGTGCTTACTTTTCGAGTGTATTGCCTTTTCTGGGATAAATAATGGGGTCGGAAGTCCTTTTTAATGAAAGTCTATCATTGTTGGAACAACAGAATAACCATTAGAAGCACATTTCGCATTTGATTTAAAACGTCTCCAGACTATTCTGAAATATCCTTCCTATTTCTAGTTTCTTTATGGTCCTCATTAAAAGTTGATTGGTTACTCAAAAGCGGGCACGACACTCATCATTACGTTCACTTATCCCATTTTGTTCAGAATGGAAAATAACGTGATTTTCCGGCACACAAGAAGCTCTACCTTGCCTGACTAAAATGATGACTGCCTCCATAGTCATCAAAGTAATTGCAATCGATTAAAGCTGTTCTTCAATCTTGTCAACATCTCTCATTCAGCATGCAGTCATTCCAATCAGTCAATCAACTCGTGCGAATTAAGAAAACTATGAGAATTACATCATTCCCAGCCATAACGATGCCAAACAGTCTAGCGTGGTGAACGGCTGAAATTAGAGAAGTAATGCCGGCTAGGTCTGATGGAATCAATATGCCACTATGTATGGGAACAATTTCAACTTTGTCATTTCCTTTCGGTAATTGGAATATTATCGATTTGCTGGCGGCTCGTGGAGCACGGACTGATGTCACGTTGTTATTTCCATCGGATTATTTATTGTATCTGCCGGATATGGCTCCAAGGCGCAGTGGACTATAAGAGGAAAGACGGCCTACTTATTTCGATACACTGTTCTCATCAAGCTTGGGAAAATTCTGCCTCCATTTGACTTTATTATCTTGTTCGTGACTTTTCAGATATTCTTTGGAAAACATCTTATTGTACTGCGGGTGCTATTATAAAATTACCAAGAAGTTTGTATGAGAAACTTACTAGGAAATCAAAAGTTTCCTTTTATTGAAATTCAAGATGTGAATTATTGAAGTAGCTACCGAATATGCGATCACTTGAATATGACCAATTAAGGTCAAAATAATATTCCTATACGGTCCTTTCCTTGTTTGTTTGAAAAAGTCAGAACAGCATTAAATGCCATGAGTTTGACTATGCATATAAGCAGATAGCATATAGTGGCAAAGAACGGTTGCCGATCAACTTCGCAGAGAAATTTGCGCCATCTGAGTCAAATCAAGGTAGTAATTTTGATAGACTGCAATGCTAACGATATTGTTTCCTAACGTACCGTTTGGCATCCAACCCTAAATTCCGCGAACTGTTCCAAAGTGATCAGTAGGGTATTGATGTAGTCAATGTAGGACGATTTGGAGTGGAAACCAGGTTGAACGCAGATACTTTTTCAATTCTCACACCCTTTTTTTGAACCTAAACGATCATCCCCTTCTTCAGTCACTGGGAAAGGTCTTGGATTCCCAGGATTCCGTACGAGTGGAGGGAGCAGTAACTGCGGGGAGATCGTCAACTCCAGCGGTTTTACTCAAGATGACTTCTCTTATGCACTTCGCATCCGCGTGTTATGCTGACTAGCCATCTCATTCACAAGAAAAAGAACTTTTGTTCATCGATCTGCTTCCACAATTCCACACTCATAACTGTAAGCTGATCGCATAGTGGGCAATCTGATTACTGGTACGCTTTCAGTTAGTTGAAACCCAACTGCCCTTATGGTATGCTTTGTGCCCGAACAATGTGGCACCAAAGAGGAGGCGGTGCAAGTTGCGGAAATCCACGAACCTCACACCATTATTGTTACGGTCGCCAAGATCACGCTTCTTTATCACATGTCCACCCAACATGATCACAATATCACTTTTAGGAACCCCTCCGGAACTGTGTCTAATTGCTCATAGAAAGCATCCTTCTCTACTATATCAGAAGTCTCCATTGGGGTATAGCACTGTACAATTGTGATTCTCCGTAATCTGGACAAGAATTTTACAGTTATAAGTCTGCCGAAACCTCGTCCGGTAGGTGAAGGAATTGCACCTTGCGATATCCGTCAGAAACAACCGACATCAGATTCCCGTCTGCTACCACTCGGCTTTCCAGAGCAAAAGGAGTACTCTCCGGAGTCCCAGTATCGTAGGCCCAGAAATCGAAAATAGACTTTTTAATAGCCGAAGTTCTTCGGCGTGAGGTCGCTCCCTATCCGAAGCGTTGTTGACATTTCGGTAATAATAAAGCTTCAAAACTTGTAGGTTGCTAGCCTAGAAATTTCTATTCCTTTTGGCGCCTTTCACGACAAGGAGGAAAGACTAATTGTATTCTCCAACCCTAACTCACAGGCCTCTCTCTTGTATTTGGGAAAGTTTTTCGAGATGAGTTCAGATATACGAGGCCAGGAAAAATGTAACTGCATAGAGAAATGTGTTGGATATTGTGCAAGCAATATCCATGACAATAATAAAAAGGACTACCGGAAGACCGCTTCTTGGCGAATATCGACAAAAATACGACTCGGTTTTGATGTACTTGCCACATTTCGAAATTTGCTACTCTAATCACGGTAAGGTCATTTAACTCAGTGCCCGAGTTTCCTTGGAACGATGTATTGCCGCAACCTATACCAAATGAGTTGTTGGGGCTTACTGTCAAACATCTTCTCTATGTCCAAGAACGCAGTAAGAAGAGAGAGATGCTTCTCGTGGTATTTCTAGATGAGCTATGCTGTAGCGGGTCAGGATTTTGGTTCCCAACTTTTTGCTTTCTAGAACTTAGCTGTAATGTCGTCACGCCCTGCTACTATTCTGCGGGAGGGGAGTTTGTCAGTCAAGGCTCGTTGAGTAGTAAATAATGTTTCGTTTTTATCATTAATACAACAGAAGTGTTCGACATAATAATAGAGGGAGAATAATAAAGGGCGATAGGATTGATCTGAGATACTTAATAAATCGTTCAGTTGTCGACACGCCGCTGCCGCTGACACTGATAGTACCTGTTACACTAAGGTTGGCCGCCGGACGCGCAGCTAATCGATGAGTTTAACTTTTGATCAATAATTTTGCCATTTTATTCTTCGAACTAAGTTTCCATTACTTCAAACAAAAACTAGGAAGGAATGTAAGAACATTGCGTATTGTACCATTTGACAGTCTCATGACGACCTGATCAAAAAGAATAAAACGGTGCTTCTTGTTTAAGCCTTGGAATAGCAAGCGGAATATTGTTTTCCTCTTCAAAGCAGCTTTCTTCTGTCGTCCCAGTGATCAAAATTTTTTTTTCAACTCGATTGTCCTTAGTATGTACGTTATAGTCTAAAAAACAAAATTCTGTGAAGACTTTAAGAGCAGAATAATGTAACGGATTGTAACTTTCCTCAATGCGTTTACATAGCAATTTTAATATCCTTTCTTTCTCGTAATGTACAAACAAAATTGACCGACAACAAAGAGAAATTCTAGGGTGTTCAACTTAGCCAATGCGGCAAGACCGGCGCGGGTGCTGCCGAGAAATGAGCAATGGTTCCTGACGCATGGGCAACGTAACCAAATTAGTCCGAGCCAAATAAATCCGTATTTGCACCCTTAGAATTGATAATATGGTGCGAAAAACTACTATATATAACTTCTCTACTTTGGCAGCTGCCATCCGTGACAACATTAAAAAAGTCGATCGTGACACCATTAAAGTAGTCGAGGGATTTGATAATCGACTATTGAAGCTCAACATTATATTAGCTAATCGCACAGGTCGATCCGATGCCGGGAAAGATGTTTTCTGACAACCATTTGAGACAAAGATCTGTAAGGTGCCTGGCAACTGCTTGACACAAAGACCTGCAAGTTATCTGCGGATGACTATATGATTGCGGGTGAAAAGGTAGATGGCAATTGGTGCCATGGTGGAAAGGGTTTGAAACACACAATGACGGTGGTTAGTCGACATTGCCGGCATTCACAAACTGCTATACGTCAATACATGGTTTATTAAACGATGCTTTCATCTTTCTATATTTTAAAGTAGGAACAGTAAGATGCAAATCGACTACATCCTTATAAGGCGCAGACATTTTATCCCCGCCACTCACTGCAAAGCCGTCCCCTAAAAACCACTCCGGGACCATTATTTAGGTATTATTTCTCGGGGTGGGCTTGCCTTTAGGCCCTCGTTCTTCTTATCCTTTGAACTTTCCTCTTGCTTACTTCCTTTGTCAGCTTGTTCTGTATTTTTTACAATTGCGGAGAAAATTGTAAGCCAGTTCTTTTTAGACCTAAGTTTCTGTAACTATACTCTCCGGGCTAACGTTCGTTCTCAACGCTTAATTCAGGTTCCTTCTTCCCATCACAACCCTTGGGCATTCTTTGGACCTTCCGGTCTGCTACTGCGTACAGGACAATTTGGCGAATCATCCAGTCCAAAGCGATGCAGATATTGCCTGTAGAAATCACACTGTTCCATGTGGAATTGAGTAATGTAGTTGGTTTCTCGGTGTTTCCGCCTAAGCCATATCCTAATATTGGCACCCTTCAAAGACTTGTTCCGTTTTAAAGCGGGGAGGATCGCACAAAAACGGCTAAAAAGAATCTTATATAATATTTCGGCCCACGGACATTGGGCAACATTTTGACATGCATACTCTAGGTGCTTCCTAAAGCTCAGTTTGGCGTTAATTATCACCCGCAGGTACTTGATAGTCGGCTTAGTCCGGTTCACTGACTTGAACTTTCACTTTGCTTTTCCAGTTCTTCATATTCGGTTTCATGGTTCAGTCAGGTCATCGGCTAAGCTTACAATCATAGCCTCTTCTGGGGCGGGAAGTACGAACACTGCATTATATATGAGATTCCACAACAAGGGGCCAGAAACGAGACCTGTTGTACCCTCGCTATGACAATGTACACTTGGGGACCCTTATCCGTTCTCTCTGACAGGTAATTTTTGGCCAGACTTGCCAAATATTCAGGAACATCTATGCGCCTTCATTTCGGCCCTAGTTTGCGGAATTGAATGGTTTTTGACATCCAGTGCCAACAGAGTAGCCACCAGAATTCAGTTCGTCTTTTGCTTACCACCATGCTTTTTATAACCACCGTAGAGTGCGCGCGTAGAAACCCATATTGGTGCTGCGACTGACCATTGTTGCTTTCAAAGATGGATAAGAGCCTGTTGAATCTTTTCATTATCTTGCGCATTGTATCCAACAAGCAAATCGGATGATATGATGCTGGATCTGCAGGTGGTTTATTGCGATTTTGAAGCAACATCAACTTTCGTTTTTTTCACTGAGCAGGGAATATTCCTTTTTTTGGGGAGGTCTCGAGGGTGTTGGGGAAAAGGTTTTTACTCCTAGCTTCAACACTCTGTTAGGGATGCTATCCAAACCTGGGCCCTGATTATTACCGATCCTATTACATATTTCCCACAGCTTCTCAAATATTTTTTTTCCAGAAGGCAACATTTTTTCCAGACGGTGCGGATGGGTCACCTGGGGTGATCTCCGCAGCTTTTTTATTACCATCTTGTAAGCCCCACCCCAAGGGCTTGTAGAACTTTGTAACTGTTTAACCCTTAACATACGAAGCTCCTGTCGTCAACGTTGTTTATCGAATTGGGTTTCTCATCAGACTTTGCCAGGAGCTTTAGTTTTTCAGAATTTTTTGCGTTGGAAGGCAATGAGATTTAATAACTTGCAAACTTGCGATTTCATTGTTCCGTCAGTAGTTGGGTTGCCTACTGGGAGAAGTCCCCTTCTGGGCATTGTAGCATCGCATACTTGCGCACCCTTTGAGTGATCTGGTTTTGTGTAAACACAAAACCTTACTAAAATCGGTTTACTGTCTGTCTGTCTGTCTGTCCGTCACACGCATTTTTCTCGGAGACGGATGTGCGATTGGCACCAAATGGTGCCTAGGTTTCGAAATACCCTCCATACCGATACCTGCTCAAATAAAGGTAATAATAGTGCATTACTATAATTTTTAGTAATTGACAGGAAAACCACCCTTAAGTTTACCCTAGAATCACATTTGCAGCAATGTAGGCTACAGCATAGAGCATGATTCTACCAAATTTGGTGAAAATCGCACTATTACTAACAAAATTATACTAGGTTAAAACTGCCGCTCCTCTGCAAATTCAAGACTATGAATGTCAATATCACTTGAAAGTGCATATTTTCACATAATATATGCATATTTTACATCCTACATGCTAATGGGATAAACGCACACTCAAATCTCTTTATAAAAGAAATATACAAAACCTTTCATTCCTGAAGTGTTTAACTTCCGGTTTCCCGACGTGTTCTATGTCTGTCGAAAGCTTCAAACAGAACACGTCCTCTTACATTCATTGTCCGGCTGCCCGATTCAAGAGCAGCTCATGCATTAAAGTCATCTGCTATGTCCTCTTGCATCCAAAACCTAGAGCCCTCGAAATTTGCTTATACTGGTTGCCATAAGTGTAGCGCTTTCCTTTATTCTAGGCAAGGCTGTTGCCTGCAATGTGCCGGTGCTCCACACCTTTTACATATCCGCTCCGCATCTCATGTATTGCTTTGATCTGTCATTCGCACTGGAACATGCCTTCGTGATGTAACCGAAGCCAAGGGATCTAAAGCACCATTTCAACGCCATCTGCTCCTTAAAACGGGGCATAACCCAGCTTTTTCTTACTCTCTCTGCTGTCAAGAGTTGGAGTATTGCTTTCACTGACACGCTGATGACGGTTTTTGTCCCATTGTAGACTTTTTGTAGCGGTTTTATCGCTGCCTCTTTAATTAAGTTGAATTACTTTTTCAAGGCTCCGCGAATCTCCTCTTTCGTGGTGAGCTCATCTCTATGCTTGCAGATTATAGAGATCCCCCATTTGTTACTCCTGATTTCGGCTTCCTGACCTAAGGAGTTTTTCACTTGACTCAAGAGGTTGCTTGCAGTTACAACAACATACATGTCCCCCAAATTGCACAGTTTTTGGTTTGCCTTCTCTCTCGTAAGAATGCCAGAGTCTTACCCTGCGTCTCGTTTGGAGATGACACCTTCAGTCGTAGCTTCCACGTGTTCCTTGGAGGGTCCATGCCCTCTCCGGAATCAAGACTACGTGAATTTCGCCAGCAGCTTCAGCCGTCCTCCTTACCCGCTCCACTTCTTTGGAAGTTGAGACCTGGTAGGGGTTTGCTGTCCTGCTGATTTAAGGGCAGGGCTACCAGAAACAGTATGCATGAAACATGCCTGCTGTTACGAGAATTTGGGTGGTTCAATGATAAATGGCAGAAAATATCTGACTGAGATTTTTAGTTCCATTGCATCCAAATCCATTCAATAACTAAGTGGAATTAATATCGCATCGACTATTGTTGCTTTCAATAAATAGCAGAAAACCATATTACCGGTGACAAGAAGTTTCATTGGTCATCCTTTCCGTTAACAAAAAACGGTGATGGAAATTCATTCTGTATATGTTTTGACTACTCAGCATTTGTTTTCATTTGAATATCCGAATCCAATGTCAATTCAGTTCAATGCTTCAGAGACGACGAATGCAGACATTCCCCACGTTATTTCTATTCTTGATTCAATAGGTTTATTAGTACAAGAGTTTCTCCTTCATTTCCCATCGGTCCCAACAAGGTCAAGATTACTTTCTCACCATAAAAGAACTCAATATTGAGATCATCACTTCATCTCATCTAACTGATGAGTGCGAATCTAGACGTCGCGTCATTCTGCTCCTTGTGGTGCGGATTCAAACAAAAGCACTTCCAATAGGCCATAAGAAAGTATCGAGAACCTGCGGAAATGGAAGATTTCTCCAAAGATCTTTCAGAATATCTCGAGGATGATTTACATAAATAAATAATAAACAATATACTTGTATACATGCTTGTGCGGGACCTAAACAGATGGACGTTAAAGAGAATAGAATAAGGCAAAAAACTTTTGCATAATGAGAACATTCATCAAAGATTTACGTGCAGAATTTTTAGATCTGACGAAGATGTGTTGAGGCTTACGGGACGTTCCGGCGAGGTACAGAGAGCGATCTTTGAATGCAGAACCATCCATGACATCATGCCACTATTGTCTAAAATAACATTTCGAGTTAGAGTTGTTCTTTTGCTTTCATATTTTTATATCTATTTCTGCCACACGTTAGTACAGCTTGTGGGCCTATAGTGTAATAAGGGAAGCATCTCATTGGAAATTATGGCAAAAAGGACTTCTGAACCAGCCTTTCATAATCAAATGTCTTGTGATAAATTTATGTACACCTTCATGAATGTCGCTAATAAACTGGATTCAAGAAGCAATAATATCAATTCCACGATATTACCACTTGGAGGCTTATCGATTTTACCTCCACCTCCTCTACGTGCCAGTCACCAGTCCTTCTGGCGGCTGATTCCCTATTCCCGGACTGAGGCGAAGCAAGGCCACCGTTGAAGAAACATCTACATGGCTACATTAGAATAACAATCCCATTTCTTCTGAATTATGTCATTTCTTAAAACGGGTGAACTCATTGTGTTGAATTAAAGGTCTTTGACTTGATTGGCGGGATTTCGCTGTTTATTGGATATTCTAGACGCCACTATGGCTATTTTTCTGGCCGTTGTGCAATCGGGTTTGTGGCTTGCCTGGGAGATTCAGTCAGCATTAAGAAATCAGCCATGCTAGGGAGTGTGGTGACTGTTTTGTCAAAAGATTCAAATAACACTCTATTTTGGAAATGGATAACGATGTTCAATTGAAATTCAAAATATGTGTTGAATTGTCAATTGTTTGGAGGTGTGATGCTATGTCAATGGAAAAGATGGAATTTGGCGCGTTAACGCAAAAAAAGAAATTCATATGTCTCTAACGTTTTTAACGGACTTATTGTATTTGATATTTACGTTTACGCTTCCAATAGTATTGTTTTCGGCATAGAGACATCATCGTTAATTTTAGCGATTCAGTTGCTTCTGAATATTAGTTCTTTTTTCGTTGCATGGTAAAAGCAAAAATGCTTCAATATTTACACTTTTTGGTATATGTCCGTTGGTAGAAGATCACCTCGGGGAGCGCAGGTATCGCCCCCTTTTCAGTCCTGCCTAACATCTAAATCGATTTTCAAGTCAAGGAGTTACTTTTTAATCTAATCTCTACTTTGTAAAGGACCCCAACATTGGGTTATGAATCATTAGGGCCATTGAACCTCTAAGGATGTTTGCTCTTCATTGCCGTCCCTAAGCAGGTGCAGTATGCAGGATTCACTTAACCCTGCTCTGATATCCAGCACAGGGTCGGTGGGGAGTGGCAGATTCACCTCGTACACCATCTCCGCGGGGCTTGCGGTTCCTTTCTGTAAGCTGTGCGGAGGCCGAGGAGGACGAAAGGCAAATCTATGATTAGGACGGATCGTCGCAAGCCCATAATGCGCCCTTTAGTGTCCGATTGCAACGTTCCAGCGTCCCATTGGACTGCGGATAGTAAGTAGCAGTCCTGTGAAGTTTGAAGCCAAGGAACTTGTCTAACACCGAGAAAAGAGTAGACTGACTGACCTGGGAGCCGGTTTCTGACAGACTTGTAACTGGAAGATTCCCGTCCAGGTTAAGGAACACCACAATTGTACAACGCAGATGTAGTGAAGAAGGACGCTTTCTGCAAACAATTACACGCAGTTCAGAAGAGGCTTCTTAAAGATGACATTGCGATCGTGATGGGTGATCTGAATGTCAAGGGGGGATTTGACAACACCTTGCTCCGGCATCTGATGGGGAAGCACGGTTTTGGCGACTGTAACCGTAATGGTGGGAGGTTCGTGAATTTCTGTAATTTCCATCGCCTCGTCATTGATGGCACATTGAGACAGTTGAGTTTTAACTGATCGACGCCGTACAAGCAACCAGATCGACTACTTCGCAATCAGTAGTAGATTGAGGAGTTGTCTTCTGGATGTGAATAACAAGAGAGGCTACTCTTTACGCTATTCACCAAGGGCCACTCCCCCGACATCCGTTTACTATCTTGATGGACAGCAAATTCCAATTAATTTTCATTATGTCCATGTATTCAGTCGTGCTTCCAAAATGCCCGGCTTTACTTTTCGTTATTCCTTTCAATTCACGGATATCCATTCCTAAATCGTTCGTCCCAAATATCTTTGAATACGTTTCTGTAGCGTTGTCCTCTTACCCTAATTTTGATTGCTGTGCAATTGAATCTGTGCCATATAGATTTACTCGATTCCAAATTTTTTAAAAGAACGTTTTCCACTGGACATGTCCTGATTATTTGATTTTCGTTAACTTGAAGATTCTTGACTGACGCATGTGTCCTTTTCAAACTTTATAGTGGTGGTTTGATGGACAGCCCGAAATTAAATACAATATTCGCATCCACGTTTGTGAGATTCCATTCGCGGAGCACTTCTACTACTTCAACTCCTTTCTGCCCAGAATGTTAGGTGCTTGCAGCTTGGCCCTCTGGCTTCATCCCTAGCCACTCAGAAAAATAGAGATATTGACACTCCGCATTTTTTATATATGCAATCAGTAATTGGAGTATTATCCGTTTATTGTCGACCAAATAAATAAATAAAGTTTCCAAAGCCTTTAGATAATATTGATCCCACCGACATGGCCAAAATGATCGAAGAACTGCCAAGACCTGCAATCATTTAAGTGACTCTCATATTCAATAATGTCCTACGCGTTGGTTTCTTTCGAAAATACTGAAAATAGTCGCAAATAACGATGATTCTGAAGGAAAGTAGGGATCCCACACTGGTCACGTTCTATAGACCGATAATCCTGCTTCTAAACTATTAAGTTTATTTGAGAGACTTCTATTATCCAAGGTATATCACAACTTGAGCGAAAACGAAATTATTCCTTCTCATCAGTTCACTGGTTAGTCTCCGAGGTAAGTTATACCATTTGACAACGTCTAGCCTGAAAAGCTACCGAACACTCAAAAATTTGTCGAGTCCTATCTCATTTGCAGTATAGTTATTATTAATAAAAAAAATTCACCTCACGAGAATTTTAGATCAAAGCGGCGTACCCCAAGATAGTTCTCTCGGACCTCTGCTTTACTTGATATATACTGCAGACTTGTCAATAAATGAGCGTCTATTTACTTCTATCTTCGCTGACTATACGGCGATACTCTGTACAAACTGGTCATGTGGTTGGCCCGTTGGAGAAAGAAAGTGTAGTCATGTCAACCTTACAGTGACGGAACGAATATTTCCCCTATTTAAGCTTTTACGGTGTATTCATTCTTCAGTAACATCATCATCAACGGCGCAACAATCGGTATTCGGTCTAGGCCTGCCTTAATAAGGAACTCCAGACATCCCGGTTTCGCGCCGAGGTCCATCAATTCAATATTAGGGATATTGAAAGCTGTCTGGCGTCCTGACCTACGCCATCGCTCCATGTTAGGCAGGGTCTGGTTCTTTAGTATAAGGAGATGAAATCCCTAGGAATACACTTATCAGAATCTATCAGCCCAAAGTCAATACCATCACCTGAATTCCAATTCCATTTTTTGCCTTCATGAAAATAATGTAAATAATTGGCTGCTAACTGCTATATATTTCTGAACTGTGGAAGGATATAGACTGTTTTTCTTTTTAAGGTTTTGTGTAAAACAAAATCTTATTAAAATTGGTTCACTAAGATTTGATGACTTTTTGTTATTTTCTATGTTGTTAGTTTCTATGTTGTAGATTCATAAATGCAGTAAATAAAAAAAAGAAAAGAAGGCTACCTACCATTGAGTACGAACCGATATAGGTCGTTCTTCTGTCACTTCTTTGGCAAGTAAGTTCAGTCTTGATATTGGAAGAGCCTTGGGTGAGACACTTTCAAGCGCGATATCGAAGGGGAAACGTGGAAACATACTTGGCGGGTACTCTTAGTTGTAATGCAACGTGCGCCATGTGAGATGGTTGTCAGGGTCGATGATTTTAGTCGAGTCTCGGGTGGTTATATTGGCTTTGCTGTAACTTTGTAAAATCGGTGCTGCTTTAGTTTGTCCTTAGCTGCAGGTGCTCCGAAAACCCTCTACTCTAAAGTTTTGGTTCAGTTCAAAGTTTAATGTTTGCCCGGGGACAGGTTCTCACCCATTGGCTAGACTTTAGTTTGAGTATATAGCACAGATTGGCGCCTCGTGCCAGCAATATTTCCAGAAGAGTCGTGCTTTCACTAGTCCGTTAATGGCTAAGTCTTAATTATTGGGTTGTTAAGTATCAAATGCTACGGAAGGAAGACAAATTTTGCTTGTAAATTTACATATTGTATTCTGGTGAAAAATCCGGCAACGCGGTTGTCAATAAATTCCTAGAAGGACCTTTTGATGATCATTGAAATCGAATTTTTATCCAATCCACAAGTTGGCCGTATTTTGAAAAATTGTAGTTCATGGGGGTAAAGTAAAATGACAGGTAAAAGAGAAGGAGAATTGCAACTCTGTATTTCTGCAACTGTCATTTATAGCGTGTGTAGTTTGGCGTCGTTGTGTAAAGGCAATGGTGTCTCTGTAGACCAAACTCGGTTGCTTTTCCTTGAGTTTTTCTATCATTTGCCCTTGTTAGTTACAGTAGATCTCTTCTATGATCGACGATCCAGATTTCTTGAATGTATAGTGGATTACCCCCTCACTTGGACACTAAACCACTGCTTTTCGTTTTCATTTTCATCCAGTTGTCCAGTTTTTTAACTTTGTTGATTTGACGCAAATTCCAAACCACACTTTGCGGTGGGTCCGACTCTATTGTGTTTTTTAGTTTATGGTTGTCAATTTTCTTTTTGAGGTGACCATGCATATGGTCGCTTTGGTAGCAAAATTGATGCCAAATGCTCTGTCGATGTTTGGGGCAGTTTGAGCGGGCGTTGTGTCTCTCTCAAGTTTAACTATTTGTCTTGTTGTGTCAAATGGTATTATAACAAAAAACGTGGATTGGTATCCATAATGGAGCATAAAACCTTGGAAACGCATACTAAATCAACGCTAATAGCTTTACTACAAAACCCTATCTTCACCTTCACGTAGTTACCTTTGGAAGTTTTTTCTTAAAGAAAAGCGTTCGAGACGAGACTCCCGGGCCTATAGACTCGGCAATCAAGTGAGAAAGAATATTGAAGCCATCCATGAGTCCTTTGTAAAACCTATAATGTATGCCGTGCATGTAAGTGTATGCCGCAATAATCACAGCTAACAAAGTTCCTGGAGAGAAATCATCGACAAATAATCTTTACAACCAGCACAACGAACCCGAAGAACGTTACCATTGGTATGGTCACAAACAAATTTGGCCACAGTCACCAAAAAAGTCGGAAGGACTGGTTCGACGATGAATATAAATATGACTATCAACGGAATGGAAGAACGTAGGCACGTGGATCGTTAAGTACGGGAGCAACCATAACAGGCGCGGAAGCTTTACCAACAAGTCAGCAAAATTAAGCCATATACACCTTTATATTGGCGCTGCCGTAACAAAAAGGGAAATCGAATTTTCGACCGTGTGGACAGATGGACAAATAATATCACCACCGAGCATTTAAGAAATAGTCATTTGCTTAAGAATAATAAGTCGCCAAGAGGCGATGGAATTACAGCTAGAGTGGTTAAACATTGAGGCGACGAACTGGAACAAGTACTTCATAAATTGACCCTCCAGGTTTGAAACAGCAAATCGAGATGACTGGCAATGAGGCATTATCTGCCCCTACATAAAATCACTGCGTAATAGTAAACATAGATAATTTGACAATTTCTCCCACCTAGGGTCGAAAATCACAACCGATAGCAGCTATGATGACGAAATGGGGTTGGGTTCTTAGCGAGAAAAGTTGCGAACTAGTAGCCGCCTGACAGAGAAGATTACTTCAAAGAATATTGGCCTTCTACAAGAAAGCGGCCGATTCCCAGATGAAGCGATGGCGTAGGCTAGGCTGCCATACACTTTTAAGGAATATCCAATTTGGGGACTCCGGTGTTCTAGGCTTTTCATGCATCTGCACCTACCGGCAGGCGTTCTAATTTCAGCATCATCTGCTGGCAACTACACACCAATTCGCTAGACATGCCGTTGCTGACACTTGCAACGTAACGGTCCTAAGCTGCTAGTAGAGCGGGCAACCGGTTTGTTCCCGTATCTTTTTAATATCCGGTACCAGCAACGACGAGAGTAAGGAAAGTTGTCAATCTACCGGTTTTTTTCTCCTGTTCTGCTGCTTAGCAGCATCTAAGTGGAAGTATTGAGGTTATTCTGAACACCCAGGTGTTCTACCACCTCAGCACCATTATGGGTTTTTTCTGGAGCCCAGAGAAACCACTTTTGAACGGTGGCAGTTCAGAGATTCTCTTCAGGGTTAGTCGTGTGCCCCTCGCACTCATCTTTGAGTGAAGAGCAGTACCACGCGTTCGCGCTTTCGTCAGCAAAGTGTAGCTGTAACATTTTACGGCATACATGGATGGATTGGTGTCGTCGTACAAGATCCATCAATCAGCTTTGATAGCCTTCGCCTTCCAGATGCTGTTTCCTAACCGGACACAGGTTCTCCGTGTTCGCTAAAATGTTGAACTGGGGCCAGGAGTGTTCAAAGAAGGAGACTGCTTCTGATAAGACTGGATTGGTTCCCACTTGAATGAGTGGTGAATCTGAATCTAGGCTCAGGTTCTCCATTGGTGTTAGATCACGGTTTGAGGCTCGATTATAGCTTAGCTCCTCATTTTGTCTTTAGTTTTCCACGAGGTCTTTCATAACAGTACGTTCTCATTGAACTGATTCCAGTCAACCCATTTTGGAATGTCGTCCCCATATACTCAAGTAAGCCGAGTAGACCCGAGTCTGTAAGGGACTCATCTGAAGTGTCTCATCTGACGAAATCTCACGGGAGGTTATCTCATGAGGTTTCCATGGGAAGCAAGATGGCTCTCTGACTGCGTATGTTCCGAGAGAATTCCTGAAAAATATTCTGTTGGCCCGGTTTTTTGCGTATGTCCCATTAGTTATGGCAGTCAGCGCGGGCTCTGATTGTGGTCTCTAAATCAATCCGTGTCTGAAGGGGGATTATGTCTACGCGACAGCTACTCATATGAACACTCAGGACCTTCATAACACTAAGATAGATAATCGCCGGGAGAACGCCATTCGGCATGTAGTTTATCTTTTCCTCTATAAATACAGTGGAATGCTTATCTCTCGGCAGACTGAATCCATTCTGCCCTGTTGACTTTACTGAGAACATGGTTAATTTACTTTTTTGGTCGGAATATCGTGGGAACTTTCTCTGGGAGCTAGATAGGATGGTGGCGTGATCTCACCTGTGTTTTTTTATCACTTTCACAGATCTCCGCAATTTTATTTTATTTCACTCTGAATCGTATTGTCCATATTGTCTGAAATCCATCCTGCTTTGAGGCTAAAGATATTCGTAATTATTATTCCAGATTTTCTTATTAAATTCGATGATATTTGTAACTTAGTATTCTGGAGTACTCTATAATTATTGAAAACAGGTCTCCTGGATATTTTTTAAAATAAGTAAGCTACCAAACTTTTCATGTTTGCAGCAGAAAATGAGCAAAAACACAAATATGATTGAAGCCATTTATTATTAATCCATTTGAAAACACGGAATGCATTGTGTAGTTTGCCTCAGTTTTTTTTCTGCGGTCTAGTTCCGCATTGAGCTTTGATATAATACTAAATTACATGCACTTCCTAACTTGAAACTTGTTTGAAGACACCAATCTACAATTTTGCTTTGTATTTAATTTGATTGACTGTGGAATATCTAGATAAGAAATAGATGCAGATAAGAGACTGGCGCTTTGGTGTTCGGAAACCATATTAAATATTTGATAGTAATTTTCACTTCCTTCTAAGAGAAACCACAATTTGATAAGAACAATAATATGGATATGGTATTTTGTATAAAAACGTGCAAATTACCGTGGGCAATAGTTTTTCCGTGCGTTCAGTGATTTGAAGAGAATTCAGTGGATTTATTTCTGTAAGTCCTATTTTGTAGAACTATTCCCTGTTAAGTAAAAATCACAAAAAAAAAAATTAAAAAAAAACACGAAATTTGCAAAGTTATGCAGATTATATTAATAGATATTTAAATATCTTTGTTTTAAAAGCTTTAGTTTCTTCATATGGAAAATAACTAGTCCAACCTGTTTGATTCAGGCGATATCTTTCTAACGTGCAGTTCTCACCACTTTATGTGTATTGTATCTTATGAAATCTCCTGTCTTTTTTCGGAAAATATTTTTCTACCTATCCATTGATATGATGAAATTAAAACCAAAAAAAAAAAACAAATCATTCACAAAAGTACGATTTCAAAACGGATATCCACGTCAAACATTGCATATTCACATGTTGTTCTCTTGCTACACAACTTTAACCGCCGTCAGACAACGTTATTTTCTGCAGAAATGCATACAATATTCAAAATATTTTAATTTTATTTTAACTTGCATTGACTGCAGTGATTGCGAACAATCGTGGAGGCAATGACTGCACATTCATCCATGAGTATGTGCAGAGAATAAGTTGTTTATTGCAGGCGCTACATTAAAGTGCAATTAAGGTAGTGAGAAGTACATTTCGGTAACATTCCTACCTTGTGACCATTTACTATAAAATTTAGATTTGAATTCAATAAGCCAAGGATTGGAATGGTATTGGGAAGTAATTTATTGTCTTCCGATAAATATTTTTGATTGGAAGCAAGTGTTGCTAAATTGAATCGGTTTATTTATTTTAATAGACTCGTTATTAAAATATTGAGAGGGTGTGACTACAACACGATGTGGCCCCCATTCGAACTTATTTCTTTAGAAGAATTGTCAGAGTGATTGCCATTATCCCATCATTGGTGTGCGTCAACCAAACCTGCGCACCATCGCTCCTTGTCCGCTGAAATGTGCTTCAGCTTACTCCAGACCTCCATCAGAACATCGGAAATGTCATTTTTATCATTCTGAAATTCTATTTTCTTAAACATTTGAAAGCTAGTGCAGAATTGAATACAGGGAATTCTTCAGTCGCTCTGGCATCTCGGCTTGAGGCATTTAATAGAAGCAGGCGAATTGTGCAGTTAGTCCTCGATGATTAAACGATTTTGGCTGGTGTTTGGATGAATGATATTAGGTTTTGGGGTGAATACTGTATCTCCCAAGCGGTTCAAAAAGCAGCTGAAACGATGTCTATATCCAAAGATACCAACGAATTAATTTTAATGAATAAAATTTAAGTTAGATAATATGGAATTAAAAAGAAGTGTACTTTCCTCAATTTTTTATCCGGTAGAAAATCTTTTGCAAATATTTTTAAGATTCTCCGTCGAAATTGCGCCCCAGTCATCTTGTATTAGTACAATCTATCGCTACTTATTTTTGGATCTGGGCTCCGTAAAAACTCTTTCCTTAACCTGGATCACATTATTGGCCGAGTAACGTTGTATGCCGTTGAAATCCATACTGCATAAAAATTGCGTCCTCTCCTCTATATTGCAAAAGACACAGGAGACCATACCTTCCAGATCTTGTGCAGCTAAGACTGAAAGCCTTGAAGCTCACTTACAAGCTAGAAAGAAATAGCACCGTTCAGCCAGGCAGCTAAGTTGTCAATGAGTTGTGAAGTTCATTTGTCTGATGTCTCGTTTTGCCAAGAGAATCATTTAGTGTACGTTGCCCTTTTCTTTACAAGCAACCACCTCCCATGCGCTTGTACATAGTTTTACACTCCTCAGCAAGAAGTCCAACGGGAATCAGTCCCCCAATCATCCACGATTTGCATGACAGTATTTAATGTGGATGTCCCTGCTCTAAAATCTAACTGTCTTGGGGATACGGCTGCACGTATCGCTACGGTGGGTCTACTCCTGATGAGCTTTTCTAGCATTTTCCTTGTCGTGTCAAGTATAAAAGTGGTTGGTATGCGGACGGTAGCTCTTTTTCCTTTGCTGATCAGTGTAAGTTTCGCCACCTTCCATCGGTAAGGAAAAATGCCGTCTTTAAGGCAACCGTTCAATGCGCGTAGCAGTAGGTCTGGTCGATGTTCGAACATCAGCTTGCATAATTCTGTCGTGGCACCATTGGTTCCAGGCGCCTTCTTGTTTTTCATAGAAAAGCCTGTCGCTTTCAGCTCTTTTATAGAAAAAAGTGGGATGCGCATGGAGTATCATCGGTACAATATGGTCAAACTGCTCGGCACTGAGTGAACAAAGTTTTTGCACTGAGTGTTCAGAGGTGCTGATTCACCTCATCGACCAGGTGCTAGCAGCAGGGAGCTTGTTTCTCTTTATCGTGCTGTGGAGTATCCTTTTGGTTGGTCTGTCATTGCGTTATATGCCTGCCGGTGGGCGACACTCCTTCCGAAGCTCTGCAATTTCCCTCGTTCACCAAGATTTGCCACGTCTTGGTGCCCTCCGGATCAAGAAAGCCCCGTAGATACTGGAAAACGTTACTTCTAAACACCGAATCTATACAAAGGCATCCCCTCGGTTTTGGACAAGAACCCTAAGGCGGGTGCCATCCCGGTTCCAGACAAAGTCATTCCCCCGGTCTTGAACAAGAATCCTGAGGCGTATGCCATCCCAAATCCAGATGGGAGCGGTACCTGTTAAGACGGGGGTGCCATGAAGCTGGGTCGATATTCCGATACTGATGAGTACCCGTAGCGAATGGCGAACGAATTAGTTGTCCAATCGGATTCTTGAATTGGAGAAACCACCGTAATGCTGCATATTCTATCCATAAATAAATTTGCCGTCCATGAAGATACTTATGGAAATGTTTCTCCGATTCAGGTACTCCCAACATCTGAGTGTAATTATGCGGTGTTTCCAACGATTAATTATCTGAGATAATAGGAAACCAAGTTCAAGTCCAAGGACTTGTTAGCACTGACGAAGAGAACAAGTGGTTCTCGAAATATCGCTATTTTCAAGAATAAATATCTACACCAACGAAAAAGAAGCAACAAGTTTTTTATTAGCTCAGATACTGCCAACAATTTATTCGCGTGACACAATTGCTTCTTTCAGGTTTCTACATAATTTTGCTGAAATATCCATTTTCCTGTGCATCGATAGCCTGTGACAGAACTCCGCTAGTTTCGTAATTGCTTGCATCAGTATCCAACATAACAAGAATACAAAATCGTTCCGGAATACAAGGTCGTTCTTTCACTTGCGAGAATGATTTCTCTTGATTCTTACCCCACGAATGTTTCCTAGACACTGTCTACAAAGCCGGGTATAAGTCGGTGATAAACTAGTGTGCTTCTGGCATGTTGAATTGGTTGTAACCCTTCCCATTACCATAATGTCGGCCAGGTAAATTGAGTATGTTTTCTACTGTAACCCCTTTACTACATGTTGTATTTATCTTTTGAAAGTTGCTGGAGCGTTGCGTAATCTTGAGGCATCACCAAAAAATAGCATAATCCACTACCAACGCTGAATGCAGTTTTATCGCGATCCTTTTCGTCGATTTCCACTTGCCCGTATCCTCGTTGCAGGTCCAAGTTATTATAGAATACTGTGTACTACAGTCACTGATTCCAAAGGGTACCCATCTCTCATCATTATGTCGTCTAACTTCTTGAAATTTTCACAGAATCGCGTATTGCCATCCTTCTTTTTTGCAAGTACAACTAGTGAACTTCATGGATTAGCTAATGGCGCAATAACTTTACTTTGCTACATTTCCTCTATCAATTTTTTCACCTCATCTCGCTTTGCAAATGGCAACCTTCGGGCAGTTTGCCGGATAGGATAGGATTCATTCGTATCGATGTTGTGCAACAAAATTGAGGTTTTGTTACTGTTGTTCAGTATACTTTCTCCAATCAATTTTGCCCATAATATGGATTCCGTGTTCACTGAAATAATTTCTGGAGGCATAACAGGGACTTCCTGGATAAACGGTGATTTCCCAGCTTAGATTCAAGATAATTTCTGTATTTGTGTATATTAAAATTCTCTTCTCTAGATTTAAAAATTATGTAATCATGAGATCTATGCAAAGAATAATATCGACAACAATCTCCCCCATTTTAAATTCATTCTTTTATAGGTGTTGTAATATCTTCGGTTATTTTTCTCAATACAGGTGTATTCTCATCAGTGGCGGTTTTTATGCAAATTCCTGTAACTATTTCCACTTCATTTCATAGGTAACTTCGAATGAGTGAGGCTCTTTCTTTGCAAGTTCAGAAATGGGAATATGGCAGTTAGTTGTTGGAGACAGCTCACCCCTTAACATACCAAGCTCCTGTCGTTAATTGGTCTACCAAGAGTGGTCGTATCAAGGCCCGATTTTCTTCTTAGTTTTTTTATTTCATCAAAATTTAAGTTTTTTGAAGAACGAATTATAGGTATATTGATACGGTATTAATTTTGATCTAATCTGGGAGACATGTAAAAGTTCAGGTTTAATTGTTCTATGTAATTACGGCAGAATCCCTTGAAACCAATCTCCGGTCTTCTGAGGACCCCCTTGGTATGTTAAGCTTCAATGCACTTCAAACTGACTCCCATAGTTTGCCGATGGTTTAGCTTATCTTCTGCCTATTAATTTATTTTTATTTCCTCCCTCCTGCAGTTCGGATTACCTGGATCTTTACCGGGCTTTCCAGCAACGCCATATGTCCTACCTTATCGGAGTTGACGCATTTACCTGGGGGCGTTGTGAATTCTAAAGTCTACATCAGACGTTGAATTTTCATCATCATCCCTCATCCTCTTCCCAATTCGTGATTAGTAAGTGTCGATTTTACATGATTCGATGTAGTCTGCTAAACAGTTTCCATTTCTGCTGCAAGGTTCTGCTGTGCTTCGCTAGCTTTTGGGGATCTACTCTTCAAGAAAACTCATTGGCTGTGCAATTGCTAGTGCAACAGCGCCAGTAGTAGCACCGCCAATGATTTTGGCCAGGAACATTGTGAAACTGCTTTTGGAAAACAGGAAACGGAAGCGGCTTGAAGAGAAGCTAATGAGTTGTGGCCTTTGGATAAAAATAAATGTATACCAGCTTGAATTTCAGCATAATTTCTCATCTTTTTCGTCTGTTTGTTTGCCCGTCTGCCTCTCTGTCCCTCCGTTCGTCTATCCGTATGTTCGCCTCTTCATCTGTCCGTCTGTCTGTATGCAGTGAGTAACATTGTCCAACGTTGAGTTTAAGAGAGTGCACTTGCGTGCGAAAGGGGAATGTAAATTGTTTTCACCAAATGAAGTTGAATTAGTACTTTCCGAAGCTGGCCCTAGGTCCGACATCTGATGCAAAAGCCGGGGCGCGGGGTTTGGAAAGTAGCTCACGGACCCATGCCCAGAAGCTACCCAACCGAAATATATAAAAAAAAGGGAGCTGCCACTATATGTTGTCTTGCCTAAAAATACCCCCAATATCGACATCTGCTCAAAAAAAGTTAATAATAGTACGCTTTGAAGTGTGTTAGAAAACTCCATTCAAAACCGTAATGGTAAACTACAGAATTATGGTACAGTACCCTGTCGGAAACAATGTGGTCAACATTGCGCTTACTCGTGATTGTTACCTTGATTTGACTCAGCTGATTCGACTGGTATTCGACGTGAAGTCGCGATATAAATCCTACTGCTATCAGTGAGATTTGAACCGCGACCTTCCATGCGAGAGTTCTCTAACCACCAAGCTGTCTGGCCTTCAATAATGGTATATTATTCTATTTTTTCTAATTGACTGCTAACCTCCTTTAAGTTTATCCTAGAATGATGCAGTAGTGTAGGCTATAATATAATATAAAGCATAATCTTACAAATTTTGTTGCAAATCGCACCATTCCTAACAAAGTTATGATAGGTGGAAATTGTCGGTTCTGTGTAAATTTGCCGCCATCTAAGACTTTGAATGTCAGTACCACGTTAAAGTGAATAGTTTCACATAATGTATGCATATGCATTACGAACTTGGTACAAATGGGACAAATATCCACACCATATAAAAAATTCACAAACTTTCATACCTAAAGCGTTCGCTTTCGCAATTTATTTGTATCTGTTTTAGGCGAACTTCTTCACACTTGCTAATAATGTGAAGCGACTGTTATCGATACACTACTTTCCAGAGCACCCTGTTTGTAAAAATTGCACTTCAAAAATAGTGCACAAGTGAATTTATAACTATTATACTATGGGAACTAAATGAAACTGTCATGTACTCAAGGTTTCTCACGCAAGATAAAAACATAACACCGTCATACTCGAAGGGTTCAGCTTCAGGCATTCCGGCTTGTTCCTTGTTGTCTTGCCGTTCCTTTTGCAAACTGATTTTAATAAGGCTTTGTTTGGCACAAAACCTAATTCAAATCAGTTTGTTGTTTATCTGCCTGTTTGGTTTATTATAGTAGGGTATCAAAAGCCACAATGCTAGACTTTAACCCAGTAAAACCACTACTCCTCATCCGCTATGCCCAAGGAATTATCTGTAGATATTACATCCTGGAGCGGGTTAAAGGCCTTCTGGTTTCCTCATACGCTAAGAATTGTTTCTTCCTTAAGGAGTTCGACCACAGAAGCATTTTCAAAAAACCCATCTTTTGTTTTTTTTGTTGAATGACTGCTCTAAACACTTAAGAATAACGTACTTAAAGAATTAAGATAAGCAAAATATGCAAATACTTTTATTTTGAATTTTCACGAAACCCTTCTTTGTCTGAAGCCAATATACCGATAACATAAAACATGTTTTTCTCGAAACTACATTTTGTAAGTTGGCCGCAGTCATAACTTGAACAAATCTTGACCGATTAACTTTCAACTTTAACTGTATATTTGGGATTATATTTTGCGATTTTTACGGTATATTGTATAGTTTTTTTAGTAAATAATTTTCGAACGATTTTTCTCTAAAAATTTTAACTTTTTTTTAAAATGCGTCGTTTTTGCAAAAGTCGATATATCGGACAAAATTCTATGTACTTCACTTGTTATGCATGCGTATAATCGGAATGGAATTGGTCCAACTATGGCAGGTTCAAAAAAGAAAACGTCGTCGAAAAATGCTGTATAGCCGCCATTTTTCTTAGAGTTGACTTTAAAAAAAATAATTTATACAGATCATCACATGTCCAATTAAGGCCTTTTTGTCAGAATTTTCATTTACTTCATTGTCTTGCTAAAAAATCCCAAAATACAGATATTTATTAGACCGTTGCAGTGGCCTAACCCCTTAAAGGGACTCCGTTTACTCTCACGAATTACCTTCCGCTTGTTTCTCGGGCAAACTTTGTACCTGGCCTTTCTCTGCACAGTTTTCTGCTCGTCATTCGTGAGTTGATAATTTCTTTTTTTTCGCTGGCATTCGGCACGCAGTTGATTGATTTCGTTATTCCACCAGGATTTCGGTATTCTGTGGGCGTTAGTTCTGCATGTCTGCCTGTCTGTCACACACACTTTTCTCAGAAACGGTTACTACTACTGATATTTAACTTCGTGGGAAGGTGGGAACTGCAAGCCTCCACGGATGCAGTGAGTATCTGCATTCTTGTTAAAGTGTTAAGTTTAAGGACTTGTTAAAGTGTTAAGTTTAAGGAGAGGGTGTTCACACATGCGAAAGGGTGGTATATGTTTTTTTCAAAATTGGATGTGGTTCTGAGTGCGGGGGCTGGAAAGTGATTATTTCTTCCACTAACCTGTGTTTAGAAACTATTCAACTATTCGTGAAGCTGCTACTATATGGCCCCAAATCACTGTTTATACCGATAGCTACTCAAAGAAGATTAATAATAGGTATATTACTATACCTTTTGGAAATTGACTTGCAAACTACCCTTCCTGAAATCACAAAATATTGCACTATTGCACTAAAACATGATATCACTAAGTTGGGTGGAAATCACACTATTACTATTAAATTTATAATCAGTCAAGGGTGTCGATTTTATGCAAACTTACTGGAATGTAAGACGTCGAATGCAAATATCTCTCTAAAATGATTGGTCTGACTAATATAATATATGCATACACATTACGAATTGGGTATAATGGAAGCTGGACGCTTCAGGTATAAAAAGTTTGTGTATTTCTTTTATAAAAATATTTGAGTGGACATTTATCCCATTAGTGCCTATCACGTAATATATACATATATTATGTGAGAACTTTGACCTATTATAATTTTGTTATTAATAGTGCGATTTTCACGAAACTTGGTAGGATCATGCTATATTATAGCCTATATTACTGCAATCGCGGTTCTAGGATGAACTTAAGGTGGGTATCGCAGTCAATTACTAGAAATTATGGTAATATAGTACTATTATTAAGTTTTTTTGAACAGATACCAGAATGGAGGGTATTTCGGAGCCTAGGAACCATATAGTGGCAGCCTCTTGATTTTCTTAAGATTTTTCGGTTCTGAGAATGGGTCCGTGAAAGAAATCATTACTTTCAACCCCTGCACTCTCCACCTTTCCAACAAATGTCAAAACTAAGACCGGCTTCGGAGAGTACTAACTGAGATTCAATATGTGGTGCAAAAAAAATTTAATCAGAAATGTTAAATATAATTTTCAAAGTTCATATGAATTGCTTGCACTTGATGGCGGACCAGTTGGGAAGCAACATACTTCCACGGCTGTAGTCCACGCACCCCTCGTTCTTGGGCAAGCACCCATTTCGCCAAAATTATTTAACTTGCGGTTTCGTCCAGAGCAGAGGTAACTCATCAGACGCTGCCTCACCTCTGTCCCGGGACCAGCGTGATCGATGTCAGAGCTCAGGTTCTTTTATAGTTAACAAAATGTTCCAAATTGTGACAAATCTTACCCGAATTAGTTCACTTCTGCCAGATGCAATTTGCCAATGATTGAATTTCTTTTCATAAAAGTTGGGGGTGTTATTGCCACCAAATCGCAAACTCCATTTTATGCACTATTTATAGCAAGACTTTTAAAGCGCTCCATTTAGATTGATAATTTACATATTTCGATTCTCATTCAATCTCACCTTATACTATCCAATGGCTTAATTTCTTATTTCATTCATTCGTCTTTTTTTCCCATGTAAAATCCCATTTTGAATGGCAACACGCAATATCTAATTCTATTAAATACCCACAATACCCCATAAAGTCAGATGTCAAGCAGTTTCTCACCGCAGATAAAAATATCTCACATTAAGTTTAGGAAATGCGCTCATCGACCTTTTTTGCGAGTCGCAACTGGTCATCGCAATCTGGCTACCAAATCAAACTAGCGATGAATGATTTCAACGAGTTTAATTAATGCGTCTGCACTATCTAATATGTCTGTCTACCTTTAATCAGAGCCCCAAGAGCCATATGTGCAGATATAGTAGCTTTTTATTGTTGATTATGGCTCATTTGTGGACGGTCAGAGCCACTAACCTACACACGCTTTTCTTTATTTTGATGTTGGCCCGGTGGGGCGAAACCCCAGATACAGCAGAAAGCACCAAATCCATCACAGTTTTGACCCCTTGGGAGCTTCACGCCGTTGACTGCCGAGAGCTTGGCCAAATTAATCACATTATCGCTTCCATGCATTTGAGATTTTTTCTTATTTACTGATTTGGTGTTAGCATGTGCTCCGCAATGTCAAAAGATGTGACGGGGCGGCACAGGTAAATCGGGAGATGAGGTAAACTTTTCAACTACAAACAGACTCGAACGAGAATGAGATAATGTTTCGGTTTATGGTGGTCGTGATTGAAAGTATCTTGCTCTTCAGATTGAAAAAGCTCCATCACGCTCTTCGCTACAGAAAATCATGAAGTGCTTTCGTATTATTGCGAGTACATTTTCCGCTTACAGACGATTTGATAGGGGAATCGTCTATTCCACATATTGGGATTAGATTAAGAAAACAGTTTTAAATTTCATCAGCAATAGCCAACTAGATTAGAGTATCTTTTTCTTACTTACAGGTGAGCAAACATGTCCGACAATTCAATTTTATGTTGGTTAAGGTAAGCGATTTTTTTTACATCCTTGGACAAATATTATGACTGAAACTAGGTGATAAACACTCTGGTGCTGTCTCTACTCCTGCTCATTTAAACAGATAACATAGGATGAAACCCGTACTTTTCCTTATATTCCATTTCGGCCGGGCTACATCTTTATACCTTCCGTGTTCACTTGGATTAAAAAAGTGATCATTCATTGTGTACTGGATATATAATTCGAAAATTTAGTCAATATTTACTTTGGAATTTACCCAGGTTGAACAGAGCCCTGCTCACAGCCTACTTCGTTAGAGTAACCTAAGCACCATGAGCCAAAGTCTAGCACTCCACTTAACTTTTTCATAGAGAAACTTCTACAACCAAGATAGCACCACTAGATTGGTTCCAGCCCAGTGGGAAAATTAATTCACATCATTGAATTGGATGTTGTGAATATAATTTTATCTCACTTAAAAAATATTATCTAAGGGGCTTGAGAGTAGCGATAAATAGATGGTATAACAACAACAAAGCAGCGAATTCGAACTAATAGTGATTGTGGCACCGACAGATCTCGGTTTATTAAACAGTTTCTTGCAGAAGATTGTAAATGTTGTGTTGCTATGTGGAAAGGAGCGATCGACTATCACATCCCACTTTCCTTATATGCCGTTTGACTTCATCATCATCATCAACGGCGCAACAACCAGTATCCGGTCTAGGCATGCCTTAATAAGGAACTCCAGACATCCCCTTTTGTGTGACGAGGTTAACCAATTTGATATCCCTAAAAGTTGTCTGGCGTAATGGCCTCCGTCATCGCTCCATCGTTTCGTTTGACTTACCCTGCTAATTCGACTTAATTGTCCTTCTGAAAAGAAATATTAATTTAAACTGGGTAATTATCTAAAACTAAGAAATAAAATTGAACCTTTTCAATCAACTTCATAAATAAGATAATATAGATAATTGAGATAAGTAAGAATAAAACCAAAGAATCTCTAGGAACTTTCACACAACGTAGCTCATTTTCTAACTACAAAACGTTCAAAAAAACCATCATTAGCGGGAACAACCTCGTCTGTCGGTGCTGGAAAGATTACATGCTCGTATTAAATGCACCTCATTCATATTGACTCTAATAATGCTAATAGCAAACTTCATCGAATAAACAATATCAGGCTCACACCCAATCACGCCTCATATGCAATAATCCGGAGGATCACGTTCTACAGAGCTAGGTCGCCATAAGTTCGGTATTATTTAGTCTTCCGCCCATACGCCCTGTGTGAAAGGGCAGAGCCGTAATGGAATATTTACATTCTGGCATCAAGTACACTATCAATCCAAGGCTTCACAACTGCCTCTAGAACCTCGATGTATGCTGCAGAATTCACCCGAAGTCCTTGAGTGTGGTGACATAATATGCCTTTCGTTGCTCAACACACCTAAAATCATGACACTAACTAGAAATTTCGTGTGCATGACCCTCTGTAGAATTTGAACATAGCTATTTGTCGTTTCTGCTATTGGTCTTTTGGCTTTTGTCAGCTTTTTTCATAAAAAAAAACAAGACGTCAGGCGCCCCTGGGTGTTTAAACAAGTTCAAAAGACATTTTGCTTGGATGGTTCTTTATTCCCGTGTTTGTTCCATCATAAACTGTTCTCTGCACATCACTTAAGATTTATAGCGTAGGGCCTTATGGATAGCCTAGGCCCCCAAAAACATTAAGCGGCCTTACAACGGTGCTCATTGACTTCGAGAAGGTTTCCTTAATGACCGCCTGCGCTTGTACAAATTGTGTAGTGCATTTTGCAACAGAGCTTCACCTGATGCTTTGAATTCAATGGAGGATCATCGAGAGCATTTGAGAAAGTAGAGATTTCTAAATCTCTATATAATAATAATAATAGTTGGCCCAATAATCCAATTGAATTAAGGCCTTGAAGTGTGTTAGTGTGTTCATTCAAGACCGTAACGGTACACTGCAGGGTTACACATTCTGTGCCTACGATGTTTCTGACGGTTACCTCGAGATGCGCTTTCTTGACCTGGAAGCCGTTTTCTGAGAGACTTCTGACTACAGGATTCCGGGTTATGAATATCAAGGTGGGCTCTGACAACATCTCGTTGGGACATGTCGTGGGAAAACACGGTGTCGTTAACCATAACGATAATGGTGGGAGGTTTGTGGATTTCTGCAACTTCCACTGCCTCGCCATAGGTGGTACATTGTTCGAGTACAGAGCATGTCATAAAGTCTTTTGGGTTCCAACTCACTGAGAGCGTACGAGTAATCCACTTTGCAATCGGCAGTAGATTTATGAGCTGTCCCTTGGATGTACGTACATGCGGCCCTCGAAATGGATCACCGTCTGATGATCGCTTACCTTCGCTTGTGTTTTGCACCCGCCGTTTTTCGCAGGGTTGGGGAGCTGGAATAAGAGAACGACATAAGCATGAAAATTACAGTCTTCCAGATAGATGTTGTAGGTAAGTATTAGTGGTAGCTCGGAGGACCCAAATTAACGCTGTTTTTATGCCAAAAATTCCTAAGACTATGTCTGCTGCTATTTGAAAGAACAAGGGGAGCAAAATCAAATCAGGTAGACCTTCGAAGTCAGTCTGTAGCATTTACGAAGGAGAGTACCTCCTTCACTCTGCAATTAGAGATCCGTCAAAGGAAGTGTCACTGAGGCACCCTTCCAATCCTATTCTGGTTAGAGTTTCTTTAATGGCTGTGCTACTAATGTTGCTGAATGCTCGCTTTATATCCAGGAGAGCAACTAGCGTATATTGGTTGTAATATAGGGTATATTGCTTGAAAAAAAGGGTGCTGAGATTTGGAGAAAGGCGTCCTCTCCATAATGGTCCTCAAGTGAATGTTCAGGATGCGGTCTAGGATTTTCAACACGAAAGAGTTGAAGCTAATAGACCCAAAGTCCTTCGTGGACTTAAGACCGCATCTGCCCGCTTTCGGTATGGAAATCATTCAAGTATCTCCAGGAAGACGACACGTATCGGAACGAATTACAGCTCCGGTTAATTTTTATAAATCGGCACATTTCTTTTTTGTTATTTCTGGAGCATGATTGCCATTATGCCATCTGGGATATTTATATGTAGAGAAGCTGCTTATAACTCAGCTGACTTTATTCTCGTAGTTGCTGATTTGATAATCTCACATGACTGAGGCTGCATTCCTTCCAAGCAAAGTTTTGACTGTTTTCGCTGCAGGAGAAATTGAATGCGCACCAGCAGTTTCAGCCTCTCACCTGAAGATTCCGCCCAGCAAACTTCTGACTTTTTCTTAGAAAGGAAACAGTCACTTGTTCTGTGGCCAAAATTTTATTGAGCCCTATAGACTTGCTGATGGTTTCAATTTTCTGATAATAGTCCAGCCAGGACCGTTTTGCGGCTATTTGGTCCATGTTGTTGTTCACTCTTCTTTTATTTTTGTGTTCCTTAGTCCGAATTGATTTTTTACTCTGTTTGATCGTTTGCAGAGGCTGCTTGGCATCACAGCCTTTGTACACCCTGCTGCTGAGTTTGTTGGTTTACCTCAATCTACGGTCGATTGCTCTTAAAGATTGTAGGTTTCGCCTTCTGTCGATTTCTCAGGCGTTTGTTGTATTTCTAGACAATTGCCTGGTATTTATGGAGGTATTTTCCTCCCGTTCGTCAATAGTACCGGTCTCTTTATTCATCGTAATCTTACTTGGAATATGCATGCCCTCCTGGTACTGGATCTTCATGGTTTCCAGACTGAAAACCACTATTTGAAATTAAAAGTATCCAAGATATTCAGAGTCCGCATATTAGAAAGCAAGTTGCCCATTTGCCATGCAGCACTCAGTGTATGCTATTCTAATTTAGATTGGGGTCCAATTAGCACCTTTTGCATTGCAGGAGTTGTTTCGGTTCATCCTGCTCCAAAAACATTACGTAGCATGCAAAGAGATCCTCGTCGATAGGACGTAACTACCCACAGTATGGTTCTGCATACTGTTGGTTCGTCCGAAGATGGTATCCAGCGGCTACCCCGAGAATATCGTGTGAGTACTTGCGACCTTAACCTAAAGCATAGTCAGACCATGCCGCTAGATAGATAATGGTAAAATTTATATTCCCAAATTTACCCAAATTTTTCCAAATTTATTTTGATTGAATGAAAATGTTGGTAGTGCCTTGACCTGGCCAGTCAAAAATATCTGAAAATTAATCTATGATATTTTTTGTGATGAAAAGCGTTTAAAAGAAAAAAAAATTAATTGTTTAAAAACATGAAACTCTCTCAAATTTAGCGTTTGGCTGTGATGGATGTGTTCAACTAACTGAAAAGAATGGCAATACAATAAGCAATTAAAAAAAATAATTGTTGAATTTCTTAATAAATGTTAATTTCCCAGTTTTTGTCTAAAATTTTTTAAAAAATAGCACAAGTGAATGTGTGTGTGTTGGACTCCTGTAAGGGTATGCCGTCTGGCTACCAACTCAACACTTCCTATCATCAATTAACTACCCTGGAACCGTTTGACACATTACTTTGGGCTATCTCTCCCGCTCTCTCGGCTTAAGAACTTTCAAGTCAAGAAATTTTTTCAATCAACAGGAGGGGAGAGAAGGCCCCTCCTTCTCTTCTCCTTCTCTTGTTAGTTTAGGGAACCCCTTGCCATCCATCCATCAATCATCTCCGCTGCAAAAGAACACGAATGTAATGTACAAGACGACTCCATTTGCCAGCGTTCCTCAGCATCTTTCTGACAATGTTGTTAGAGAGAGCTCCCCTGTGCCTGCATAAAGCTGCTGACGAAAGCCATCCCGATTTTCACAAGAGAATGTGCAGTCGTCCATCTCGTTGCATCAATATGCCAATTCTGTTTTGCGCTTATTTAGCAGTGCGTCCGACAACAAGTGCCGTATCGTTGACATTTTGAGTGAGCAGACTATCGTAGGAAGCGTTTCAGAGATCCGACTTTAGGGTAGGTCGCTGTGCTACTCCTGATGTGATCTAAATCCTCCTCTGTCTCTCTACGGTCTCATAGAGCAGGGAGCGGTCTCTCGGATAATCCCTCAATATCCGCAAGAGATAGCTCGACACGTGGAATGAGTTTTCTAATGTGCTTGGCATATTTGTTCATCTTACTGAACTGGCAACAAGCGTTATGAGGAGCACTATCCGTCGAGATTGGCAGTTGTGTGCCTCGACTCGATGGACCGTATCCATGACCTCCATAACAGCATTTAGCCCAGAACCCACACTGCCTTGAGTCTACTCCTGATGAGCTTTTTCGAGCACTTTCCCGGTGTGTTAAACTTATGTTACACAACGGTTTTCCTTTGCTGATTAGCGGGAGCCAGCGCGACACGAAACACGAAAGACCCTCCTTCAGGCAAGCGTTGAACCCCTCGGGTAGCAGGTCCGACCGTTGGCGAATCATTCGCCGGGATCTCGTCAGGACCTGGTGATTTTTCATGCGGGTAGCTGCTTCTTTGAGCTCTTTCATTGTGAAAACTGGATCCTCGACACCTTCCGTGCTGTTGACATCATTCCGTACGGGATGTCTGGGGAATAATGTCCGCACAGTACGATCTATCTGGTTGGTACTTAGTATGCATGGTTTCTGCAGTATAGCCAAATCCTCACAGATAATGATTTACTTCGTTGATTAGGTTTTGCCACAGGCAGAAGGAGCGAGGATTGGTGCACGCGGATAAATAGCATCAATGACTTCGAACGCGATGTACTGATGGTCACCTGCCGAGAAATCTTCTAGAACTCTCTACTCGTCTATCGACGGTGCCAAAGATTCCGGCGAAAAAGAACCAGAGTATATCCTTTGGGGACTCATTTTGGGCACAATTTGAAATAGAGTGGAGTAGCCTTTCGTTACCCACGTTGGGCGCCATTTATGATAAAGTGGAGTAGATCGAGTTGTTAACTTACTGAGTTCTAATCCGACGCCGAAAACTTGGAGGCAGAGAATTGCTTCTGATTTCGTGCGTAATGTTATGCATTTGAAGGAAGCGGAAACCGAATTTTATTTATTATACATTTAGGCGGATCTGTCGACAACAAAATCGGGATTCAAGGTCTAATCCATTGCAATTTTCAAAAATAAATGATTAAGACACTTACTTTTTGGTTCAATGACGTGGAGGAGACCATGAAAACGAGCTGACTCTGCATATCGAGCGGACCAAAGGCTGAAAAACAAGGAGGAAGATGATGATGAATCGGGCTTACCTTTTCAAACTGGGTGAAAAGGGTTTCAAACGTTACTTCGATGAAGCTGAGGCCATCCAGATTTCCGACTGTAAGGTTTCAAATTTGTCCTCTCGAGTAATGAAGTTAGGTTTCCAACTGGGCCCAAAAAGCAATTTTGTTATTTTAACGGAAACTATCTCAAGAGAAGTGATGTTTCAATATACAGTTGCTATCTTTGCAAAAACATAGGAAAACTGATTCATTTAGATGTATACTTATATCTAACTGACGTCGGTTTGAATTTGGCCTCAAATACGTTTAAACATACAATTTCCTACTGGGCATCCATCTGAATCAACTAAACTTGTGTATAAGATCTACAAAAGCAGCATTTTCATCGTACTGATCCGTCTACTCTTCGCTTCGATTCCCCTAAACTTTAGTTTCGTCGTATCTCTCTCTTTTATTCACTGTAGAGGAAAATGTTCTGCTGTTGCTATTGCCTCATGTGTAAATTTTCAGTCCATTACTTACAACTAGCCGAGTCGGTGCCGAGAATAGATAGTTGTCGCGCGTTGTATAAACACTACAGATACTTTACTACGTAACGTAAAGTAACGTGGAACGTACGATAAAACATCTAGCCACCATTCTGGAAGAGCTGTCCGCAAAATCGGTATCTCGAAAGAAGCTACTGTTAAAATAACAGTCAAGCAATCAGCATGCACACGTCCGTTTAGTTCGGCTCATCTTTTCCTGAAGCTTGTTTATACTTCTGATTATCATTACATATTTTATGAATTAGGAGGATTTCGATAATCAGATCTAATGCAAGAGTTGTGCATGGTGACAATAGTTGATGTGTCTTCACCAATTTAACTGTTGATACTGATGTTATCGATAAAGGTATCTGCCGTCGAAGTATCGATAAATTTCCAGTATCTACACTGCGTGTATTGTGCATCTACGTGATAGTGATAAATGCTCTTTGCGCGCAAGTATTGGTGTTGCGGAAAACTCCGTCCAGCTACATATCTCCACCAAACAATAATTTGCAATGTTTTAACGTATTTATTAAAACACTTCAGTGAATTGTCTGCATTTACAAGTGACATTTAGCAAAGAAAGATAACTAGCGGCGATAAGGTACCCCACGTTTAACATTCATCACGTTACGAGTTGTTCTCAATGATCGACCCCGAAGCATTTCCATAGTATTTAAATAAATAGACTTTATTACCTATAAAATAGTATAGGAGGTACTTCTAAATGAAGCTATATTTTTATCGGAAATCGCTCTCTTTTCTTGCCCAGTGTGTGTAACTTTCGCTCAATTTTCCGTATATTGTGGCGTGAAAACATATGTGCGCGCATTTGTGCAAAGTGTTTATATCATTTCTAATTTTAAAATAATCTTAAAATAAAAGAAACGAATAAGGGAGTCAAACGAGGAAATGGAAAATATCTTTTTTAAAGCAATTATGAATAGCTAACAAACGTATTTAACAATAGGAATATCACCATGAAATATAAAATAAATAGTTCGGTTCATGGACTAATAGACGTTATGGAATGATAATTTTGGTGGCAATGATTACAGATGCACATCTGAGTTCCCGAAAGTGATGCATCTTATTAAATGTTCAAACAACCTAGATTGTTTCGACACAGAGTTTCCCGGCGCCACCAGTCAAGAGATGCGGTGTCTTATATGAAGAAAGATATGTTGATTCTTCAGTTAAGTTATTTAATTTATTTACTACATTAATTAAGATAAAGCAACTGATAGTTCAAACTTTGTCAATATAAGATAAACTAATAAATTAATGGAATAAAACAAAGTATTTATAATGAAGTGAATATTCGTGAATATTGTTTCGCATCGAGATACCTTGTTACCCTTAAGCAAAGAGTAACCTATTGGAAATTCAAGATTTGGAACAATGATCGGTAAAACAAGGTCGAAAACCCCATGGGGTGCCCTGTTTGGCAGTGATAATTCAAACAAGTGTAGTAACAATTCCAGTAAAACTAGAAATAATAATCAAAACAGTAACAATAATGCTTCATCAAGAGTTTCCTCCGTACCCACGGTACTGAAAACATGCACAATGACAACAACGATGAAGGCGACAAAGTCAACGAGAAATTGCATAATAAATATGTCCCGGCCGAATTCATTGAATGTAACACGAGCTGGACAAACGGTTGAAGCAAAAGCATTCATAAGGTAGGTGCTTATTTGGAGTTTCTTTTGGGAAGGTGATCAGGTGGTTACCCTCATTAGAATTTTATGAATTGCTAAGAAAGTGCTAAAATGAGCTTGGAATCAGCTGAGACGTTGGAACTTAGTGAAGTTATCACCAAGTGTCTTTTCCTGATTAGTAGCTTTCGGAAGTTATTTGGATAGTGAGTATTGTCGAGAGTAAACCGTTTCGATATCTCACAAATAGGGTTTTAGAAATTGATCACAAATCGACCGGCAAATTGTAAATATCAAGAGATAACTGCAGACCAGGTTTAAGAAATCTAACTGCAAATATATGATTTTTTGTTATGAGCCATATAAAAATCCGCACATAACACATCTGCCAAGGTGGTTTGTTATTTTGTTTAATATGTGGCAAATTTCTGTAGTCTATTGAGGCTGTTCACACATGCTTATCGTCGTTATGAACTTACCTTGATAACTGACATCTGCATCATTTACTAAATTCATATAATTTATCTGACAAATGGTTAATTTCATTTTAAATCAAGCTGAGTTATGTGACACGAACTATCGGAAGAAGCTAATAGGAAGGGTTGACACGGTTTGGATCCAGTATGACAGGATCAAGGCTACCTTCGGTATAATGTCAACTGCTGTCAAACAGAAATCCTTGAAACAGTACAGTACAGTAACACCTGCATTGGGCGCTGTCAGAAAACTATCTAATACATTAGAAAATAGTGTCAGTCTAGATACTTTAATTTGATGAGGGGGGCCGGAGCTCAAAGCGCTCAGGCCTTTTGTTAGACCCCTAGAACTATCCCCTAAAATTGCAGGTTTTAACGAATTTGAACAAATCTTCCAGAGAGATTCTTCAATAAAAAAAAACACAAAGGCAGAATTTTCACTGAAAAAATCTTCCTGAGGTAATTTCGCCTAAAATCTGATAAAGCCGAGCAGCTGCATATAAAGTACATACCAGTACAGATTAGCCTCCCAATTTTTTCAATGTGGTATTTTGAGGAGTAGTGTTACAGTTAAAAGTCATACCAGTGTCTTCATGTCCAGCTCCTTAAGAGGCAATAAAAATGCCCTTCCAAGAGTTTTTAAAAAGAAGGAAGTCAAGTTTTTCATTCCACTGTGTGAATCCTTCTAGGCATCTAGACAATGGATGGCTAGATGCCAAATGTTGCTTCTGGCTACGCGGTCAGCCTCCTCATTCCCAGTGATGTTCGAGGATCAGACTCAGGAAGGTTTCGTTCAGTCGGCAAACTTCGTTTGGCGACAAGTAGCCTTTATTCAGGTAACCCTTAGCTAGCTTAGCTGTTTCCTATTTCCTTCGACAGAAGCGAAAGGTTGTATTTTTAGCAGCTGTCATAGAAATGTAACGTACCTATTCGTAGCATTACGTTTTGCTTACTGGAAAGAAATTTTTTTCAGCAGTAGAATGCAGCGTTTGCAATGTTTGTGTCCTAGGAGCTTGTTCCTGGATTTCCAGTATTGAACTAATGATCTGTGGAACTCCCACCGAATAGTACAGAGCTCACGAAAGGTTCCTTGTAGCTGAGTTCCCAGGGCGATTGGCTTCCTCTTTTCCTTAAATTCCAATATGTATAGGAAATAGGTTTTGCTCGCAAAACCGGATAAGTTTGACTTATGTAGATGCGAAACACGTGGTGTCATCACTGCCAGACTATCCAAAAAATATAGTTCTTTTTCCCTTTATCACCCGTATATAGATTTTTCAGGATGCAAAAATCTACCAAAATACCTCAGCTTGGAAGCTAGTAGTGAAGTGACCTTGCAATTATGATGCTTTCGGATTCAGGCCTGCGACTACTACGTCAAAATGTTAAGCAGTTTTAGATCCTTTTGTGAATCATCGCACAAATTTTTCCTCTAATTCTGCACTGCATCCTTAGTTTTAGTGTATATTTCCTAGACTGTTAGACTGTCTTGACTACTTTGTTGATTGCTGCACGAAATTTTGTTACCTAAGGTTATGCCCAAGGATTTATTCTTTTTGGGTGGTAGAACCGTAGTAGTTCTCTCTCTATTGATAATAAATGCCGCTTTACACATTAGTAGGCGTTTCGCGATTCAGGTTTATTTTTGTATGGAGTTATAAAATATTAGCCATATTCAGTTTTTATACAGCCCTATCGTACACTGCATAGCCTTCAAATGTAACATCAGTGGGCATGTGTTAAGTGTTACCAAATGGAACTGGTATGCCCAAATCACTTATTTAAGTTTGAACTCTCGCCTCTATCATTACTTTTTCTGATAAGCAGAGCGGTTTAGAAGTAAAATTCGCTATTACATAACTAATTAATGGAGAATGAGGGGAGACTTATTGTTTGATATGATTTTGAAGTTTCCCTTTATCGATTTCTGATGTAAATAATCCTTGCCTCTTCCTAGTTTTGATAGATGTACCCCCTAAGAAATTTGCTTGAATATGGTAATCAATGTTGTTATAAGGGTTTTTAGTTTTTCCTCATCCGGCATTGAAATGTTGCCTCCGATCTATCGGTTCATTTATCCGTCTGCCCGTCTGTCCGTCTCCTCATCTGTCAGATTATCCATCTGTCGGTTTGTTCTTCTGCCGATGTCTTTTTCAAGGGGGGGGGGGGGAATTCTACATGGATACGTATCTATTAGCGAGGACATGGATGCCGGACTCATACCGACTAGAACTATCTATACTCTCTGCACACTCTCCCCGAGGGACCAAAGTTCTTGTATTGCTTCGCAAGGCCACTCAGTTGTTAACTGTTAACTCTACATAAATTATATGTAACTTCTTTGCGCGGTGTTAATCACAATAGCTTTCCCTCCAATGCCTTGGTTGTTCTGATTCCTTTGTTGCTGGTGCATCCAATTTCACCGTTACAACTGCCGGGTTTCACGCCGTATCCGATTGCACCATGTAGCTGACCAGGTTTTCCACCGTTAGCTGTGCCTCGAGACTTCTCATTGAGTATTCATATCTGGGACAAGTGAAGAAAATGTGTTCTGCATCTCGGTTACAATTTCACCTAGGACAATTTGACGATTCATCCAAGCCGAATCTATAGAGGTACTTCCTTCTACGCGCTCTACCCGCTTATCTACTGAGGCAAATCATAACTCGTCTCGTCGTAGTTTTGCATACATCTACTTCTGTTCGGAGAGCGCTTAGCCGATTCCCAGCTTGAAGCTGTCTGCGATTTTCTGAAGCGATTCTCAGCTGTATTTCGGGGTGCCTATATTTGGAAGCACCCTTGCTAATGTCGAGCTAATGGTCGCTACTTTATCCCCGATAAACTTTAAATGCGGTCTAAAGCTCTGCTTTGAGCCGAAAAATACGCCTAGATTTTTTCGATGATGGCTGAGAGCGGAAAACATGTACACCAATGTATATTTGATCAACTTTTAGCTTACAGTGCTTGGTAAAAAGTACCAACTGGGTTTTATATTTGCCAAGTTTCAATCCAAAGTCTTTAAGCCATGATTTGATCAGAACAGAATAGGGTGATCGAATGTAATGACCACCCCGATGTTATCTGCGAGTTCGACGACAACCGTTTACTTAGGTACTGGGAGCCGTAGAATGCCATCATACATTTTGTTCCACAGTAGAGGACCCAGAACAGATCACTGCGGAACACTTTTCGTTATATTGTACGTCTCCTACCTATTGTGTGACTCATTCATCAATACCCGCTTTGGGAAGGAGTTAAGGATTATACTTAGTATGTAATTCGGTGTTTGTGTCACGATATGGGCTTGGTTCACACATATTCTTGCTATCAAGAGTCACCAGTGTACAATATGCTAGCTCAATAACCATTTTAGTAGCATCCCCTCTTCAAGATCGGCGCGAGCTTTTGTGATTTCCACTGTGTGAGGAAATGTAGTTCTCTTAGGCAGTCTGTGAATACCTATTATATATATTATATATTTTTAGGGATTCTATCAATCCCAGGGACTGCATTATTTTGGATTCTTTCCGCTGCGTCCAGGAGTTCGCCTATCTAAAACATAACACACATGATAGGAGGGGACCTTTAACTTTTTATTGTCGACTTCGCATTTAAACTCGAGGAGTCGTTGACCATACTTCGACATGTTTCTTCGGTGTTGATTTCGTCATCTAGCCAGCATGCATTCTGCACGACCTTTTGCTATTTCGGCATTCCACCACTAATAGAGATTGCACTTGTTAGAGTGTACGGCATGGAAGCATAAATTGTTTTATATATTTGTTGGGGCTACTGTGACACCCTTATCTACAACAATTCTAGTAAATTTTGGTATTCCATCGCAATACCTCTATAATTGTATATTCATCAAGTGTTTTGATCACCAACCTGTTTCTGATTTTTTGAGACTTGAATTTATTGCTCTGGGTAGCTTATAAATCATATTATATATCTGGTGGTCATTATGCGTATACTCTTTGCAGACTTGCTAGTGTAGATGCTTGACCAGTGAATCACTTACGACATTGCCGATCTACCCGGCTGTCTGTTTAACCGTTTGTCTGCCTCTCCATTTGCCTGTTCGTCTATTCGCCTGTCCGTCTGCGATACAGACTGACACGAAATTCGGTGAAAAGATAGGAATTATAAGCTTCCATGCTTGCATTCCAGGTCGAGATTAAGGGGGGCTCCCCATACATGCAAAAGGAGGCTGTATTCATTTTCCTAAGAATATATGTTGAGTATCAAATGAAAGAAACAGGTACTTTTCACAACAATTCTTAGTTTTACAGGGTGGTAATGAAAAGGCTGCGAAGATCATTCCAGGTGGTTTGTCCGCGCCCTCTGAAGGAAATGGACGAGGGCTCAAAGGGAAATGGTTTTACTAATGAATTATACGAAGCAAAACACCGGGTTGGTAGACATACAATCGTCTCTAAGTCGGCAATCAAATAGGTACCTGGTAGTGATAATTGACACCAAACTGAGCTCCAGTGAGCATCTAGATTATGCGTGCCAAACGCACCGCGACACTTGTAAAAATATTGTCGTAGGATTTGATCTATCTCGAGTAGTACGAAGACGTCTGTAAAGTCTTACGAAGCACGTGAATTTAATTTACCGCCTGTTGGCTTCGAGGGTTTCTAACACTTTTAGAATCGCACCAAATGAAGCAGTATTTGTGGTGGCGGCATGATCCTAATCGACAATCTGGCATATGAAATGAACCCGATTACCATTGAAGACCAATAGGGCCACACAGAATGCAGAAATGTGGGAAGGTCAGGGTCGTATGATCTTTGGCAACGCAAATGGGAAGAGTTGTCGAAGGGTCAGTGGACGCACAGGCTCATTCCTAACACTAGTGTATGCATTGATCGGAAACACGGAGAAGCCAACTACCACATTGGCCAGTTCCCTATGGGACACGGTGTTTCCTGCAGGTAGTATTTCTAGTGCTTTGAACTGTATAATTCGCTGAATTGTCCTTCATGCGATGGCATAGTGGAGGATGAAGACCATGTGATGTTTCACTTTCCAAGGTTAACGATGGAGAGAAGGAATCTGAATCAGACCCTGGGAAAGAGTGTGATTTCAGAGGGTATATATGTTGCGGAGGTGATCAGGTTTCGTCTGTAATTGTTAAAATACCGATTGGTTGGTGAGTATCTATCTCGCGTGATTGAGCTGAAGCTGACGTGTTTTTGTAAATTTTTTTCACTTCCGCTTGCGAAAAAAAACATCATCATAATGAGAAGTTTTGGAGTATTTATGTGAGCGCGGGAGATTGTGTTCTATCGTCGGCTTCTCTTTGATCTGGGACAGCTGTAAAATCGCAGGGATCTTTCTTTCATCAGTACACTCATGAAGTGATAGCTTTGATCCTTTCTGTCGGTTAGATATCTAGCTTTCGGAATAGATACGTGGTGGTATTGACTGGTGGAGGTGAACAATTCACCATATTGAAATCAACTTAATCACGTCAACTCGGGAGACCTGTTTCCGTAACCGACACTCCATTGAAAAATAGGGCAACAACTCGACGCCAAGTTTAAATCGTTCTCCCAAGCACCTTAGAGTAGGAACCACGGCTAGAATTAAACTCACATAAGGGGATAGTTGCAAATAACTGGGCGGATACCATTAAAAGTCCGTGTGAATCGTCATTGTCAACCATCTAACAGTTGGATAGGATAATCTCTTCCAAAGTGCTGAAGAGTGGAGTTACCGTAGTTCCCTGGAGAGCAAAAGCTGCTGATATCTAACTTTGAGTTCCTTTACGCACACGTTTCCTAATAGCTCCAATTTCAATTTAGTTACCTGCCTAGTCATCGGTGAGTATTCTTATAACCAATCCTTTTCGCTCTAAGCTACTTTCAAGGGTCATTGTCCCCAATGTATATAAATAAAATTTTATCTTGCAGTGGCAGTCTAAGACAAAGCAGTCATACCTCATTTCTCTGGTTTAAACCTCAGTCAATCATCTACAATTACTTACCAGCTACTAAGTGACAAATAAAATCTCAGCGACAAATTTACACATTCTTCATCTTCATCACTCATCTTCATCTTTGCCTTATGCATCACAGCATTGATGCACAAATCTTCTTGATTAGTTGCGACAGTTGATGACCTCAACCGTATTATTGTTGTCACGATGTTATGATATTTCATCTACACTCAGAAATTCAACTAACTTCTACAACTCTATAACGAGAAACATCTTAATCGCATAACAAAAGCCATTCACCACCAATTGTAAATTTATTCGTTTTGATTAAAAAATAGAGATACCGCGGGTATGTATCTCGACAGCTTCTTTTATCGTCAAATTAAGATGCGAACAATAATGCAAAAATGACAATAACGGAGGCGGCGCAATGATACTCTTCATGGTGAATCTTGAGTGTCAAAGAAATATTCTAAAGATACATGTGAGTAAGTGGAGGGTACAAGCACGTAATGGTGAAATTTTGCAACAACTCTCAGTAGAAAAAGTTGATCCTAACAAGAGTTTAATGAATTTATTACAACAGTTGATGATGTCGGTCGACGCCAATTTATTTACTTATTGTCATTATTGCATTGTGCCAAGAAATTTAATATGATTTTGTTTATTTAATTGAAAGTCGTTAGAAAATGACGCCGAATGCATCATTTGATTGAAACTTGAAAGTTTCTGGTGGGCAAGATTCAGCAGTCATTTTTGAATGTAAACTGGAAAATACTGACCTCTTTTAGATTTCATGGGTTGAAGATTATCTTTTATGAAAATAGAAAAAGTCATCAACAGGATATTTAAGAAAAATATTTTTTTTTGTTTTTGGCTGAAGCTTTTCACTGAATATGCATCATATTCGGTAAAAACTGCATTTCGGGAAGCAGTTATCCTTTCTTTAGAAAGTCTCACACTGAAGAAGTGAAGTATTGCATATACCGTACAATTTTTAGGTTAAAAAGGAAAATATCTTTTCTGAATTATCTATATACTCACTTACGTTTAAAGATTGGCTAATAAATAGATTTACAGTTCAATTCAAATGTTACTAAATTTTACGCCTTCCTATTATAGTTCCATGTCTATAACTGCAATCTCAGTTTCTGTCATGCAAAACTGCTTTCAGTCAGTACTAGAATCACCGTTTCGAATGACTTAATATTTAGGTTGAGGTGTATCATATTATATTTGTGCATATTAGTAAGAATAAGCACTTTAGACATTGAACGGAAAGAATGTCATGGGAAAACAGTATCCGCAATATAAACACAATTCTTTCGATGATCGAATATGTGTGGGCAAATGACACCAAACATCTGCAAAATTTATGGGAATACCATGAGTTTTTTAGGTGATTCTTTTATTCTGGTATTTTTTTATTGGGCAATTTTTATTCGGATAATTTTTTCTTTGATTTTCTTTTCTTGGCATTCATGACGATTTTGTTTTTCAAGAAAATCTTCTGTTTCGTATATGAGTTTGATTTATTTGATTTAGATAATCGAAAGATGACTTGTTAATAATTATGTGTTGATAAGATAAATAAATCATGGCGGATTATAAGAAATAAATAGAATAAGTTCACGCACTTTTTCCCAGTTAATTTAAAAACATCAAAAATTACTTCAAAGATCATTATGTCAAAAGATTCATTGATGCAACTTGAACAAACAAATAAAACCACGCAAATTCTCAATTATAAATAAAAAGTCGGCTAGAAGTTTTTCAAATAAATAATGGCAAGAGGAAATTTTAAAAATCAAGCCAGTCTGCTTGTGTGCGTATGCATATTGTTACGATTTTTATATCGCAATCCATTATGAATTTACGTCAGATATGCGGATTAGGAATTGCGAACAGAAATCATTCTATTTGTATCTGAAAACAATTTATGCGGATTTGTGTTGCAGTTATTTTGGTTTTAGTTGTTCTTGTCTGAGTAGGACTATTCCAGGTCACATCTTTTTAAGCTAAGTTAATGACCCTATCCGATCTAAGGATAATTTTTTTTTAAGTTTCCTAGAAACCAAACCCACGCATTTTTGTCAAAAATAGTGATATTTTTCAACGAAATTTGGTGGAATTGTGAACCCCACATAGGGCGGAGACCCCTCTCTTGCTGTGAACTACCGCCCCATTTCTCTTCTCTCCTCTTGCTCCAAAATCCTCGAAAGATATGTCAGCGACTGGTTAACCGCGCACTTCGGTCACCTCATTGTCAAAGAGCAGCATGGTTTTGTGAAACATAGATCTACCGCTTCAAACCTTCGGGTCTTTACCAATTTTGTTGCTAAATGCTCGAATTCACGATAGGACGTACATGCTATTTATACCGATTTCTCCAAAACCTTTGATACCGTGGACCAAAACATTCTTCTCTCTAAACTTTCATTACTAGACTTCCCTCCCTCAGTCATCTCCTGGTTTTCCTCCTATCTCTCATACCATTCCTACAAAATTTGGGTGTAATATTCGACGACAAACTTCGTTTCAATTCCCACTTTGTTTCAATTCCCACTTCGTTGACATCATCAATAAAGCTTCCAAAATGTCTGGCTTTATCCTACGTTCCCCCTCCGACTTTACCTCAATCCAGCCCTTCTTAACACTCTTCAATTCCCTTGTCAGAAACATCCTTGAATATTGCTGTGTAGTCTAGTCTCCCTTCCGCATTCGTGACTGCCGCACAAATTCACCCGGACCCTCTTTTACAAAAAGAACTTTCCACGGGTTGATTATCCGTCACGACTCCGCACCCTGAATTGAAAAATTGGAGCCAAGTTTCATTAAAAAAAAAATGCCCCACGAAGGAATAAATAGGAAACAGTCCAAAAATCTGCAAAAAGTTATTGGGCTTAAAATACCCGCATACTAACATCTATCTATCTAAAATAAAATTATCAAGATGTAGTATATATTATTACATCTATTTTGAAAATTTACTGGAAATTTCCGGAAGTCCATCTTTGGAGCTCAATATACTACTAGTCTACTAATGGTCTATCTGAAATTGATGGTGCAAGCATGGCACTCCTAGAAAATGGTTCTATCCTGGTTGATACAGATTTTGGAGACGAACAAACTGATAAATATACAATAGTTTTGGTCACCTTACAAAGTGTTGTTCTATTCGAGTTTGCAGTTGCAGGCTTTTAAAGAAGATAGGACTCACCCTGCAGCTCGGCCCTTGATTACCTACACTACATTTCCGCCTCTGTTCCTTTGATCGGTCTTGGTTCTTTTCTATTCTCTTAGAGAAAGAAAGCATGAGAAATGGGTCCTGTTACTAACGTCAAACCCCAGCGTTAGGAAAAAATTAAACGAAGAGGCAGATCTTCACCGTTTACTGGAATTTTCAATGTGTATTTTTTCAGTTACTTTCCTGTTGGCCAAACGATTTATTTGAAGTAGTCCAGGGGAGACTGGATGCCTCTGCATGGCGTAACCCGTAATGCAAATGTTGACCCTCTTTAATATGTGGCCACTTCTACCTTTCGATCATTGGTGGGAATCACACTTCCTAAAATTGTTAGATGCCTTCGATGATCTGTTCATTAACGCTTATAAGAAGATTCCGATGATCAGTCAGCCTGAAAACCTTAATTTTGTTGGTTTGTTTATCTTTAGTCTAACTCTACTTCCCTCTCTTTCCCAATTCAAAGCTATTTGGTCAAGGTCTATGACCCGATGAGAGAGCAAATAAATGATATCAGTGACAAGATGCAATCCTGGCGGACTCCGCTCTGGATCTCAAAATGCTTCGAGATTTTACCAAAATATGTCGCTTCGATGATGGCTATCAATGGCTATTTTTAAATGGCCGATGAGTGGGTCGCCCTAGAAATACATTGGGCAAAATGTAGGAGAGGAATACAAGTTGTTTAGAAATTGTTTTGAGCTGTTGAGCCACATGGGCAGAAATCATCAACTATGGCGAAAAGACATGGTTAGCATTGACAACAAATACTCTCCATGGAACAGATGCTATTTAGGGGCCAGGCTTTTGAAATCTCAACGATCATACGGAAACGGCACAAACGTATGCTTGAATTTGATTTTTAGTATAAATTCGTTGGAGTAACGAAAGTCTTCAATTATTCCAAGTCAGAATATAAAATTCAGAAAATTCGGCGCTTCAAGTATGACAGGTTTTGTTGATCTTTAGTGGTAAAATATTTGGACACACTTTTGTTTCATTTGTATGTAACCCATAGTGTATATACGTTGATATACCCGATATTCAATTCGATGTGATATTGTCATTTTTTTTCTGGAATAGGAATTCGGGGCGAAAGAGGCAGCTTTGATCTACTATAACTTTGTTACTAGTAGTAGTATTTCAACCAAATTTTCCAATATGGTGCTTCATATTAAAACCAATATTTAGGGATCTCGGATGAAATTAAAAGGAGTTCCTAGTAAATTTTTAAAATTTAATAATTTACTTTATTAACTTTATTTAAGCAGATATCCTGGTGGAGAGTATTTTGAAGTCTAAATACCACGTGTATAGGTCGTTATATTTTTTTTTTAGATTTTTAGGATGGGTAATTGATACACTCCTCTCTTTCGCAGTCAATTTCAAACTACCTGTTTCGGAAAATACTAATCGAAACCTTTCATTTGATACCTCACATGACTACATTAGGTAAAAAAATTGCACTCCTCTTTTATGCATATAAAAACCTCCTCCTCCAGTCCAGCGTAAAAGGCTGTAGTTCACCGCATGTGTGGGGTTCAGAGTTCCTAACTTCCAATAGATATAACCGTTTCTGAAAAAAGTGCGGTCGACAGATAGACAGAGCGACAGACAGACAGACAGTGAACCGATTTTAATAAGGTTTTGTTTTCAACAAAACTTTAATAAGGTAGGTTGATGACTGAAGCTCGAAAAAAAACACAAAATGTACAAAATGCAACCGTAGGAGAATCAAATTTGCAACTTAGAATGGGTGGCAACAAAAGGCCAATCAAAACGGGAGAATCTCTAGACTCGCTGCGAAGGGCAAACCTCAAAGCAATCGAAGAAGCGATAGCGCTTTGTCTATACAGATAGCTTCGGTAAAATTTTTTAACTGACATGTTTTCTTGGTCCAGGTGATTGGTTTAATCAATGTTTTGATCAGAAATGAGGTTTAAGAAAGTTTTCACTAGCCGTTAAAGTATTCAATTTTTTTAGCATGAGATCTTGAGCGAGGAAGACTAAAGAGGGGTGGAGGCGAAGTATAAAAGGCAATGGGTTCAACTTCGACTGTTAACACAATTTCAACTTCGGTCACACGTACTTTTTTCAGAAACGGTTGCTCCTATTGATACAAAATAAGTACTTTCCAAAGCTGATCTCAAATTTGAGTGGGCAAGGAGTGCGAGGCTGGAAATTGATTATTTATTGCACGGACCCATTCTAGGTAGGTCGTAATCGCTTAATTGATATATAAGGCCAAGTTAATTTTTTCATTGAGGATGCTGGGAGTCCTGAGTCTGCATCCACTTGATGACGGACCGGACCACTTGGGAAGCAACTTACTTCTTGTGTGGTCCACGGACTCCTTTATTTTGGATTATTTGTATCTTTATTTAGTTCTTCAAAAATATTTAAAAAAACTGAAACGAAAAGGCCTTCACACGTGATTTTTTGACATTCGGAGTTGTCCGGAAATTATAGTGTTAAATACGTAATAAATCACATGCCAGATTTATGTCGATCGCCGTAATAAAACGCGTATTTATCGGTCCGAATAAAGTTCGAATGATTTCACTAAAAGGACAAGAATTGAAGCCAAGGCTGTTCATGTGTTTTTTGAAGAAACCTAAGGTTTATGGGCTAGGTATAGTAGATTAATGCTCGGATAAGATTTTATGAGTAAAAATCGCATACTACTTTTTAAATGCGTTTTTCTCGAAACTGCATATTGAAAATCGGCTGCCACCAAACGAAATTCTTGGAAAACATATTTTTACGGCCCGCAAACTAGGATAATTGTGATTCATTCAGTAGTTTTTTTTTTATTCATTAAAGAAGTCTTAAAAGAACACCAAAATTCATGAAAAAAAGTTTAAAACGCCGCCAAAAATTTAGCTTTCCATATTTTTTAATAATCCTCGTTTGCTGGCTGTAGTTAAGTCTGCCCGTTAAAATGTCGTTTACTTTTTTTCGCTGAAATGATCGCCTTTCATCGTGGCAGCAGAAAAACCTTTTTTTGGAGATGGGTTTACAAATTGCTGTATATTTCAATAATGAACTATGCCAGTTCTTCACAAAAAAATGCTAGGAAAAGCGAAAAGAATGCTAGGAAAAGCGAAAAAAAACGGCCTTTACACGGGATGACCCCTTTCATGGCTCAAGAATTTTCCCGTAAGAAATTCGCAAAGGCTTATGTAGACAGAATCCGATTTCCAACTTGGTTGGGATTCACATCCAACCCTTGATCTATTCTTGAATGCTAAATATTTTCTATCAGAAAATGACAGAACTAGCTTTTTACTTCGCAATTTTCAGTTGAGTAATATTATAAAAATAAAATATAAATCTCGGGTCATAAACCTTTTGACAACGTCACATTGACCTTTGAAATCTTTCCATACAATACATATCTTTCCATACAATGTTTGACAAACATTTTTGTTTATGCATACAAAAATTATGTTACGTCAATAGTAATTATCATTCATATATATATTTTACTGTATATTTTTCTATTGGAACTTTTAATTCTAGAGTTTTGGTTTAATGGGAAATTGTATTAAAATCTACTGGATACTCAATAGATGCAGAGAAATTCGGAATTTTATGAGATGTTTCGGTTGTAGAATGTTTTATATTGAAACGATAGAAAGGTGCAATATGGAGATCACAATATAAAGTTAGCATAGTTGATAAGATTGTGTCATTTGGTCAATAAGCATAACTACAATGCAATATTTTCAATCCATCTGAACATTATTGCAAACGGGAAAATTTCCCTCGAATTTGTTCGAATTAAGACCTACAGAATCCGTCGGGGGTTGAAAATTATCATCTGTCTGCTTACTCAATTAGTATAGTATAACTAGATATCAATAAATAGATGCAATTCTATTAATAAATGTTTTTTATAAATCCTTCGTCTGTTCAGTGTCTTCTGTATTGATATCATCAAAGTTGATGCGCTTTCTCCATGTCCCCATGATGTCTTCATCATTATATATTGGTTCATAACTATTATTTGATTCATATTTCAAGAAATTCTCTGATTAGGAGTCGTGTTATAAATATTATAGTTGACCGCGTCAATGTCGAACCACATGGAACCTTGACCGTTAATCAGCAGGTCTTTGTTGATATGTGGATCGTTACAGAGATCAGACACTCTAAGTAAATTGAAATTACACCAGCGTTTATCTCCTAATTTTGTTTTCGGTTTGAAATTATCAATTTTCATTCTGATTTCAAACCGGAAAGTTTAGTAGCTGTCTAGTTATTATTTATTAATTAATCTCATTAATTCTGGTTAGACATTACAATGTCTACAGTAATATCTCTAAAAATCTTAATGAGAGTCTGGTTCTAGCGCTAAATGGCGAAAATAGAAATGGATTCCAATTAAAATTTGGTTTTTTTATCGATGCAGGGCTCATATTTGATTTCGTATGAATTTTCTCGTCCCTCATGGTTTTGGAGATAGTTGCATCAAATATTTCTACGTTAGAAGAGAAGTTCATCCTATGAAATATGAAATCTATTGAATTAAGATCAAAATTTGTGTTTTGCTTTTTGGCGTTATTCGTGTTATATTCGGTGATAATGCCGAGGTGACTCCGCGAAAAGTCAGGAGTAAATTAATGATAAAAAAACTCAAACAAAAGCAAAACGCAATTTTCGGTCTACCTATAGACGATATGCTAGACTAAACTATTCTGCACCGAAAAAAGTTAATAATAACTCAAATCCTATAGGCATCATCTGACTATTTGCATCTGTCTTGTACGAAACCACAGAAAAACACTGAAGTGTTTAGCCAAAAGCGAAGATCCGTCTTTATATATATAATATTAACGAAGACTCTTTCTCCTTAATTTAAAAGTTGTTACACTGGCTGGATACAAACTCAGGGCTCCCTTTTACATAAGAGAAAAAGCAAATGTCAAAGTTCGATGTTATGGTGGAACCATGGAACCATTTTCTACGGATTTTGACGGAGTTTGTAATAAAAATTTGCAACAGTTGTTAGTAAATGAACACATTTCTTTGCGCTGTGCCTCTTTTCAGAGGTTATCATATACTGTTTAGGCCTTATTTCTCTTAAGAAATGTGTCATTTGTAGTATAGGGTTAAGATGAAAGACTTAGGAGTCATAATAGAATTGTTGTTTCATATCTAAATAAAACTTATGATTGATGAATGCTTGCGATCATGTGAAGGGGTACTTTTGGCTAAAAAATCTGACAATTTAAAAAATAGAAAGAATAACTGACGGTTTCATCTAGGGTAGAACCCTATTTCATCGGTATGCAATTCATTGGATGCTGCTCTGGGAGCAGCGTGATCAAAAGTGGCAACAGATGGAATTTGTTCGGAAACATGATTCGGGTGCGAATTGTACCCAACTTAAAACAGCCAGTACTTTAAGCCAAAGTCAGGTTAAAGCCAATTTTTTTGTTTGGGAGATGGACGAAACCGTTAGTTATGTTTTCTATTTTTGGAATACTTAGGTGCTATGCCCAAAACGAGAGGTCCGAGGACCAAACAAGTGAGAGTAAGATTCTCTCGATCTGATTCAGTCCAGCATCAAGTAGATGTGGACTGACAATTTGAGAGGTAGAGATTATACGTCCCAGGATCATTTTAACTATCATCTTTGCAAATAGCATTTGCGGGATTTTAGAGAAAGTATGAAAAAGTCAATCAATCGTTGATTAAACCATATAACGCTCAGCAAAAGTCACGTATGGCGGTAAAATCAGCGATACCTGTCTTGGTCCCTGTGTGTTTGGCTGACATCCACCTTGTTGCCGAGACGACTATTTAAGCCTTTGGCTGACATCCACCTTGCTGTCGAGATGGATATTTAAGTTACCAGTAATCATGATGTAGTTATCGGCAGGCATGATGGACTCCTTGCGCGATCTGCCATCAGGAGAGGTCTGGGAGGATTTAGTACCCCACGTATATTTTAATATATTTATTTATTTATATCATCCCGTCAATCTTTTGTTTTTGGGAATATTGGTTCAAAGCCTCCTCCTTTTCGTGGGGTTGAAAATAGAATGATGTATGAATAACATAACTACTATACAAAATCCTTCTTACTGAGGTCATGCTCGTGCTTTTACCTGCACAATTCTTAGATACTACGCGAACTAAGTTCAGAATAACATTATTTTACAAAATTTATTATGCACCAGTTGTATACCATTGAAAATAACCCGCATTTGATGTAATATACTTAATATGCGCCCTTTTCATTGCTTATAACATTCTTGAAATTGTGCAGGCTTGAGTTTTTCCAACTGCATTGTCATCTCGCGTTTTACCATCTCCATGTCATCTCACTGTTATTTCCGCATGACATCATTACCTTACATGATCGAAGGAAAATCATTGGATGTCATGCCCGGCGAGTAAGGTTCCAGAAGATCGCTTACGATCATCGCATCGTGTCCGTCCATCTTCAGCACAAAAATTTTCACTTTTGATTGATTGAGAGACTACAAAAAATACATCACATACTTTTTTCGGCGGTCAGGCGGCCACTAGGTTTCAGTAGGTTCTTACCATATCATCTAGTAAACGTGATCGCAAATCACTTTATCACCACTTCATAGCCCCAACTTAGACAAACTACCGACTAAAACACACCCTGTTGCGTCTAGGACGCTAACTAAGAGCCGTTTGACAGATTATCTCAGACCACGTCTTTTCAGTGTAGGAGCACACAACGCATGGTTTGGGGCGACCGTGATTCCCTGATTGTGTGCAAGTAAGGCTGAAAATACCTGTGTCCGCTGGGACAACTCGATTAAGTAATAGTCGACTTCAGCATGGCCACAAGTCTTTGCTGAGATGCGCGGCCCATCTAGCCCTCCTTTGTCCTTCCCAGGATTGTTGCCATGCGCAGAGAATACTGGTCCTCTTTTCACAAACGACGGCTTCCTTATTTACCCACTCTTTCCTGTGGTATCTACACTGCTACTCTGCAGCGCGGAGAGAGATCGGAATAACTTATGCCATCACCTTTACTACTGATTACGAGACGGTACAATAGTCGCAACTTGCAAAGCTTATCGCCATTGTTGCTGCGCCAAGTGCTTGCGATATATCTTACTAAGGCCGCCAGTCCATACTTTAGAGCGATCAAGAAGGACAGACTGAACTGCACTCATTAGCAACGACGCCTATTGGCCATCGGGCGGCAAATTGTAAACATTCTACCTTCAGCCTTGTCTACGGAGTTCCAAATCTGCTCGAAGGAGCTCGTCTTCGTGTCCACCATGTTGTCGAGGTATTTCACCGTCAGTTTACAGGAGACGATGGTTTCACTAATTTGAATAAGCAGGCGGGAAGTATGAATCCTCCCCTTAATCAGGACGACTACTTCGGTTTTCTCTAGAGCTAGGGAGAATCCATTCTTAGTTATCCATCTGCTGATCCACCGCGTCATTATTTCCATTGTTGAGCTTGTTGGACTGTGAAGGCGGCGACCAGTGCTGTAACATCACCATCATATCAGGAATTTTGCATGGTAGCAGAGTATCGTAGAAGGGCGTTCCGTTTGGACCAAGGATAGGATAGATTCCTGAGCCCCCCGATTTGGGTCCCATTCTAGGCTGCCCCTCCCGGGTCTCATAGGGCGCTGTCCTTTAAACAGTCCCTTGACATTCGCGAGAGGTAGCGTGGAGTATGGACAGTGGGTTTGTGTTCCTCAGCCAGTTTCATCAATTATATCACTTTTTCAATTGTATCAACTATGGATTGCCCTGCTCTAAAGTCATATTGTTTTGGCGGAAAGTCTCCCGTAGCACGTTTTTTGTCAGTCAGTCTTCGCTTGATGAGTTTCTTAAGAAGTTTCCTGGTTGTGCCCAATATACTGAGAGGACGTTGGCGGCGTCTCGGATGTACAATTTTTCCGTTCTCACGCTTCGATGGCACAGAGTGATCAGTTAGTCTCGAGATTTTTAGGAAATCAAATTATACCCGGGACCCAATGGGTCCCTGTTAATGTCATTCATTAGTTCCGGTCAGCAGCGTGTTTTTGCCTGTTACTTGGTGAAATTCCTTTTTCACTCTATAGTATGCTGTGAATCAAAGGCCTACCGCTCCTCTGCACGCGCGAAGTCTGAGGCAGTTTGTTCGTAGGTTTGCAATCTCAGCCGTCCACCGTCACATAGGTAACGTCCAGTGATGGAGTTGCGCGCCGATGCATGGCGATAAGGCTTATTGTTGAGTTTAGTAACGATTCAGTTCCAATTACGGATAAAGAACTGGAACTGAATCGTTACGGGTCTTATGGCTCTTTTACCCCTCTCGACAGAGCTCCGGCAGATTTACCAACATCAGTGGCCTCTTATCTGTTATGAATTTTTTGATAGTAAAAGGTGAAGGCCTTCTTTCCATCTCTTGGGAAACTGTTTATCCCGCTAAATATAAATCGTATTAAAATTTTGTCATTAAGACAGTTATTATGGTCCTACGACTTGTTTAATGCGTTTCCTTTTTCACTCACATTTGGCAAGTTGTAACCTCGATAACATTTTATATGTCGCTTCTATAATCAAAGCCTACTCATTGTTTGCAAAAAGAATGTTTATTAAAACAAGAGTTCACGTCCCATAAAAGCAATCCACTCCATTTCAGAATTAATCCGGTCATAAACCTCCATATTCGCCACAAATGCCTGTCAATCCGAAAGCTATACAACTAATTATTTTTAATCGTTGGCAATATATCACGATTAATAAACAACTCGCTATTATAAATCGCTCCATATCATTACGATTTTCGACATGCAAATTTGAAAAATCCGAATATATTCTTTCATTGCGCGCCTACGAGTACTCCCTGCATACTACGCGTATGCCACCTACTCGAATCGCTTCACTATATAAAACGTTTCAACATTTACTCAATTAAAATCCACTGAGACTGTGTGGTACGGAAAATGTCCATATTGAGGGAATATTAGCTTTTGATTCAAATATTTATCTATTTTTTTCTTGCTTTTTAGCAATTTGAAATACAAATACGAAAGTTATGCCGCGGTGTATTTATAGAGAATTTCCTTGTTAAATTCCAATATTATAAGCAGATTAAGCTCGAGCTTGGATAGACTGAGAACATTTTTGTTGGCGGTACCAATTTAAATTTACAAAAGATACCGCGATCAAATAAATAAACCATTAAACGCCTAAACAAAAATTCCATTTAGAATAGTATCGGGATAGTAGCAGGGAATGGAATAGTATGATGTGTGCCTTGGGTTGAGTACTTAAAATTAACCCTCCAATCGTCGAATTCTTTTCTTCGAGATTTCTTCAAGAAATTTCCAAATTTAAACGGAAATTTTAACAAAGGTGAAAAACAATAAACTGCTTTGACTAGGTTGGTAGAGAAGTCCCTGCTGCATTGAGCTGCATCCATTATTTAACGGGGAAGACTCTTACAAAAAGATCCTTTAAAGCCTTAAAGTAATATTAGACAGACTGACTGCGGCCAAAACTCAGAACAACAATAGAATCACTTTATTTTAATGAAAATCCAGCGAAAAAAAACTAACCTTCTGGCCCAAATATTATAGTATCTTATTAAGAAGTATGAAAACCTGTGAAACATAGAATTAGTAATTTGAGATTAGAAGCAGCACAAAGCCAGTGAGAAGCGGATTTAAGTATTTACTCCATCATAAAATACGAAGAACCTATCTGATTAAAGCAGTGATTGAAGATTCAAACCCACGACTCGATTTAATATTTTTGTACCTGATTAAACTAGATTATTTTTGGAATCTTATCCAGTGACGCAACCTCATGGATGATTTCATAGAATCCTCCGAAACGCATCCCACAAGCAGGAATCTGGTAATTCAAAGTTTCCCCTTTCACAGTCACCCATTTCATGAATGACTATTGCTAGAGAGTTGGTTTTAAGAATTTTCCATGTTTTCATCATTATCTCACACACCACGCAATCTACCTTGTTCCGTTAAATAGAGTTTACGTAATTTTGGAAAGTTCACATTGAAAAATCTTTTTTTAGACGATTTGTTCATTGCAGAAACCATTTTTTATTGACTTTATGCGAGAACGTTAACGCGTGCATGAAGATTTATATGGTCTGGGTCGTCTATCGATTATTATTCCCACTGATGACCTAAAAATCCACCGCCATTTGAAGTAAACGGAACGGAAAAAGCTAATCTATAATTCGACACCATGTTTTTTTCGTTCTTTGTATTCCTGTAAAATTAAAACAGTGATGTCATTCAATTTGTATAAATGAAGCGGGGAATATATGACAGCATTCAATCTTTTTTATGCTAATATAAATATCAAGTACGAGAGCTGAATTGGACAGATTGTAAAAAAATGTTAATGGGAAGTGACAAAAAGTTACAGAATGTCGGAAAAATATGTATGATTTTTGTTAATTTAATGATAATTTTAAGACGAATGCGTATATTTAGCAATGATATGCGTTCAACTTTGTTGGTTGTCAAGCGTAAGATATACTGCAATCGCTCCTTTGATGTTGTTGACCTCATATTGTTTTGACTTGAAATTCTGTCACCAATATTTTGGGATTTTTTTTTGTCAACGTGTATTATTATTGATCTATTAGGCTTTCTCATTTAAATATATAAACTATATTGATACATGATAGGATCAAATATGAAACGGATTTTTTTTATTTTCAATATTTGCATTCCAAATGAGGTCTCTGAACTGGGGATCACAAAATTCCTGACTTTGTATAGATGTTGGTATTAAAAGTTGCTCCATTTTTCAGCCCCGCGATGCATATACCTATTTCAACTATTGGTGGAAATCGCAAAATTTATATTATAATTTTCTGGGGGGTTGTGAAAATCGTTCAGCAAATTTTCAATCCGATAATTCGAGACTTTGTTTTGAGGGGAGCTATCTCCTTTGAATTTTTCCACTTCATACTTGCCTGTCTCTTCTCGTTTGTATACGTTATGACGACAAACATCAAAAAAAAAGTTAATTGCATTAAAGGATATTAGGCGGTAATGTCTTTTTGTCTTTTTATGGAAATTTGACCTTAATTAATTGGGTTAATTCTTTAAGCCTTTTTAAGATTTGGTGTAGAACCAAACCTTATCAAAATCGATTTACTTTCTATCTGTCTGTCACATCTGTTAAATTCATCCCAGAATCATAAAACTTTGCGGTAATATAGGCTTTAACATAAAGCGTGATACGGCCAAGTTCGGTCTAATTGGTCCTATTACTAACAAAGTTACAATATAATAGGGCAAAGTTTTCGCTTTTGTGGAAATTTATTACAATCTAAGATTTTAAATGTCAATTACACTAAAGGAAATAGTCTGGAATAATATGAATATACACATAGATTACAGGCTAGGTAAAAATAGAACAAATCTCCACCAAAATATTCTCATATAAGAAATACAAAGAATCTTTCATACCTGAAGCGCGGAGCTGCTAGTTATTCAAATCGGTTTATTGTTTGTCCGCCCGTCCGTCTGCCTGTTTATCTGTGACACGCACTTTTCACTTCTCAGAAACGGTTACACCTATTGGCACGAATTTCAATAGAAATGTTAGAACTACGGACCTCCATACATGCGATGAATTACAATGCTGCCTGTTGCAGTTAAGGGGGCCCTCATACACTTAAAGGAGTGATTCAAAATTTTTCGGATATGAAACGAAAGTTTTCGAGAAGTTCTTTTCGAAGGAGTTATTAGTTTTGACGTAAGCTATAAAGACCGCACCCCTCGGTCAGAAAGAGTCAATTACTTCAAGGATCCGTTTTCAGAAACGTGCACGTGGTATTTAGGCTCTGAAATGGTCTCCGTTACGACCTCTGTCAAAATAAACTTAACAGTATATTATTATATTTTGAAAATTTCTTTCAAACCCTTAAGTTCATCCTAGATCGGTAAGCGGAATAGCGTAGGTTTCCATATGAGCAGCATTCACGACAATTGATCGAAATTCTACTGTTATTAAAGTTATAGGAGGTCAAAGTTTGCCTCTTGTCAAATTACTACTCCCTAAGAATAAGATAGTACCAACAGTCTATTAGCTAATGTGATCAGAATTGTGCGCACTCGGGCTACTCATTCACAGCTGTTTCAAACCCACATCTGACATCTACCCTACGCTATACACGGATCGCATTCCCTCCGACATTTATTACATGGCTTGCCACCTAGTTTTCAAATTGATCCTAAGGAGTATCTTTTGATGGTTGCCATTTCATTTTCTTTGCCGTTCAATGGTGGGCTCTAGATGTTTCTAAGATCTTGGCGTAGTGGTCGACCATAAAATTTTCCTCTCGATATTATTAGTCGTGTATGTAAAATGTCAGGGCTCTTACTGTTTTTCACTAAGATTGAATCTAGTTCATCCTGACACTTTTCAACTTCTTTGTTAAAAATATTCCGGAGTTTTGCTCTGTGATTTGATTTCTCACTGATCTGTCTTCTTTAAGACGAGTTGTCTTCATATCGAGTATCCTACACACCGAGCCTTCTTCAATCGTCCTTATCTGCAGCAACTTAGAACCCTTCTTGATATCGCCGCCTTCTTTAAATTCCGCAATCCGGTGAACTGTACCACCTCTCTGGATATTACATGACATTACCTTTTGTGAAGCTCGAAATCTACTATTTTTCCTTATCGTTTCCGAAGTAATGTCGGCGTTACAATTCTTGGGCCTTTAGATCTTCTTCCCTATCCGAGTTGTAAACCTAGCCAGCATTTTACTTCCCCCTCCCCTTAAGGATGTTACATAATTAGAAATTCCATATTCTATAATATTTACTGCCCTTTTTCTTAAACAGACAAGTCTGATTACCACGTTTGCCATACCCAGGTGCTGATAAAAAGGCAAAAATCATGCCGATTCTTTGTTATTGCTGCAAATTGTCTGGCCAGAATCACTATTCTTATATCGCCGCTCTAGTGGTCTTAGATTTTTTAACAAAGATTTCCATTTAACTGCAGAAATTAAAAATCCCCTTTGCGGCTGCACGAATCCTTGTGGTCTTGTTTTTCGGAACAGTTTTGATACTAGAAATCGGCTTTGATACCACAAGCCGGCTTTCATTCCACCTTTGTCGACCCAGACCCCGGTGGTCTTAAGTCTCATTATCAATGATGCTTGAATACCCTGGCAGCCATAACATGTATGTTTTTTTCAATCGGCCGAGTTTAAATAGCATCAGCTCTACCATGTTGCCATTTAGTGCTGATGACGCAGATTGACTGTCGGATTAGATTTTTCGTGTACTCCGACTCGTTTGATTGGCAGTAGACATTGTTTTACTATCATTAAAGTGGAATATACTTCTTTCTGAAATAAAGTTGTCATTTTTTCCCCGATTCCCCTTCTATGACTGACACGTCGATGGAGATTGGTTGACTGGATTTAATATTTCCCCTGCTATCACTTTTTGCTTTACGTTTTTCTTTTCTTTGGCTTGTTGAGATAGTATCCTCCTCCTGCTTTATGGTTCCTGGAAATTTTTCAGTGTCTTCGGAAATGGAGGTTTTCTGCTCAAAGCAAGTGCGTAGATCTAATTTTCGCTGGTTTTGAAATGGAATGGCTGAAGGCAGTTCGATGTCCATCACGAAATCTAATTTGGTTCGAAACTGTGAAATCGATTAATATCACATTCTCAAATTATGTAAGTCCACAGGCACTGATGAGTTCTAGCCTGGCCGCATTGACAAAATTGGGTTTTCTGCCCAAGCTGAAGATACCTACTATTCCGGTTTACTTTCTCGTATGGTAATGCTAAAACTTCGCCAAATTTGACGAGCTTTTAAACTTGGCGAGCCTTCAGTCTGCTATTACCGCCATTCTTTTATTTTTGGCATAATGTATAACCTTTATAAATATTGCAGTGGAACCCTTGTTGTAGATGAAATGAACAGAATACTTGTACTTCAGCTCTCTGAATCCTGCAACTCAGCTTGCCGGCAGCTTAAACTAGTTTGTTTAGTTTTCATTATATTTTCTAAAAAAACCTTTAAATTAACTCACTTCTAAATGTCTCGGCGATTCTCCTGGTAACTAGTAAATTTCTGGTGTAGTTTTCTACTTTGCATGAAATCTTTCTAGAAGTCCTACTCTAGTATGGACCGGAACACAGATTATACAGAATTTATTGTGCAGGTCGAGTATAACAAGTTTACCTGGTTGGATTTGAATGCCCTCGTAACCGGCTCGACATCTACTTCCTTCTCCGAAAAGGAAATATTTCTGCCTGAAGTATATTCGTGTGTTTACTTATTGGCTTCAATTATTTTTTCTTTGACGCAAACATCCCTGCATCTGCTCGCTTCTCTAGAGGAGACCCAATTGTTGGTTTGGGTTGTATATTCTGACCACATTATCTCAATTATTACTGTTGCTCAATTGGGTGTCAAATTTCTTACTCAAAAAGAAACTGTATCTGTCCGTATCAGTATTTGGCTGGCCGTCAGCGTTTCAAACTCATTTCCTCCAGTTCAGTTGGTCATGAAACTACAAAATCTACAATAGTATCGTTCGCTCTGTCACTGTCTTTTGTTCTTAGTGTTGGTGGACTACCAAAGACAATGAACAACATCATCAACGGCGCAACAACCGGTATTCGGTCTAGGCCTGCCTTAACAAGGAACTCCAGACACCCCGGTTTTGCGCCGAGGTCCACCAATTCGATATCCCTAAAAGCTGTCTGGCGTCGTGACCTACGCCGTCGCTCCATCTCAGGCAGGGTCTGTCCCGTCTTCTTTTTCTACCATAATGAACAACGTCTCGCGATAATGGGAAAGTGATCCTGTAGGAATTATTAGAAGGGCATTTTCGATGACATGTTCATCGGGTTTCGCAGGCTTTCATGGGGCTGTACATAATACCCAATGGAAGATAGTCCAAAACAGAGGTGACTTGGTATGCTACATGGTGATTTTAGATCCTCTCGACTCCATCCGGAAAAGGCCGCGAAAAAAGTCGTAACTGATCTCGACGAGTCGACCCCGTTACCGAACAGAGCAATGGTTAAAAAAAGCAATAACTTTCTTTTTCCTTATCCTGTAAATATTTTTATTTTTTCCCGCATACAATCGTTTCGGAGACCACGTGCCTCCTTCCTGTAGGTTAACCCTATTGTTGACTATAGAAAGTTCATATGAGATCTTCTAGTGTTATATGTAACAAAGAAGCTCGGTGTTGGGCGATGATCTTGAAATTGGGATTTAGTATTCCGTTCTATAAGGCAGCTTCAACTGTTAGTAGAATCATAAAATTACACCATAAAGGAATGAAAATAAGATCTGCACAATGGTTATCTGATAATCCCAAGGATATCCGTGTCTTAGGATTTTCAGATAACCATTGCCTAAAGCTTATTGCCATTCCTTTATGGTGCTATTTTATGATTCCACGATTTGAAGCTTCTGAGTGAATTCCTTTTTTCTTTAATTTACTTAATGCGGAAGTCCACGTCGATGTAGCTGTCACCAAAACGTATCGTTTGCACAAAATTAACAAAATATTAACCTGTTTAGCAATTTTTAAATCGATAAATTAGATAATTTTTTCCAGTTTATTGAGATATTTCCATCTTTTACGATCCATCTGAACAAGTTTGACTTCATACAGTATCTGTGACTGCTATCTATAAAAAAACAAATTCCAGCATCTGTAGCTAAATTTAACAAATCAATCATCCCGTGAAGTATATATATAGTATCTTTCGAGATATTTCTAAGGTATCTTGAATGGTATCATTATTTTTAAAAAATATCAGTTAACACCTCGCAAATTATTTCCAGTAATAGCTGATAATTGAAAACAGCGTCACAAAAACAGTTTTATCTGTTCGTAAAAAATATGGATACCAATCTTTTCTATAATATTAGGTGTCATTACATTGTATTGTTTTGAGTTATTTTCGTATCGGATTTCGCGTGAGATGTTGTACAATGGCCACATTTCAAGAAAAATTGACATTTGGTTAGACTTCCCAGATTAGAATATCGATTTTCTGAGATTCTGATTCAGATTTATGGTGTATACAGTTAATCTTAGAGAATATAAAGTAATATTTGATACTAGTACTCATTTTAAGCCACAATAAAAATAGATGCAAACTCCATATTGAATTATAAATCTAAATTTTCAGCAATAATAGGATGGAGTTACTAGAGGATTCTGATATTGATTATTTGACTGAAATGTCCGATTTTAACTGAAGTATTATATGTACATTGATTATCAAATACCATCGGCCGCAGTAATTTTCTTTGAAGGAATTGAAAGAGTTGAAGTTGCAGTTACGTCAGATTTAAGGTAGCTGCTGAATTATATTATATGTATGGAGAAGATTGCTACGCCTTAGTATCTAGTTAGCTCATGCACTTTCTCTGACGTTAAATATTGCTTTTTATTCGAATAATTACCAATAATTGAATCCAAAGCATTAAATGCAATTAGTCATTCCAAGAAATTCCCAGTAATTATAGTCTCCATATGTCTGTCTATTGTAAACATTCCATTTATTACTTGTAACGTTTTCATAACAATCTTCTTTTGACAGGCACAACCGCATTTCATATGATGCATACTCAATTCGAATTCATTCAATTTCTTTGCGTCACATTCATAAATTCACAACCGAACCCAGATTTTTCTTGTTGTAGAGTAACATATGCCAAATGCTGAGAGATTGCATCGTCGCTTTTAGGGTGTTTTTTTGCAACAATCTTTGATTTAATAACTTCCGGTTCAAGATTTCTTCTGGATCTTATATTATTTTTTCTCTTCTTATTTTCCAATTAATTGTTTATGCCTGCATATATTGTGCACATTGGAACATTCCTCCTCTGTTTTCAGTTAAAATTCACTCGAATGTACTACGTAGATATGAGTATCTTCTACTTAAGGGGGTGTGCTGTGCGTTGCACATTTGGCATGGCAAATTTAATTTATGACTAAAATGATTTTTTTCGGTCTCATGCGATATTGGGTAGATTGTGGCACAAAAGCTTTTGTTCAATTATTGGATCAGACGATTAGATCATTTCCTTGGATAGAATGTAGTATTTGACGAACAAAAACCCGTTGAGATGAGAAGAAGATAATCTGCGCGAATTAAGGTCTGTGAATTATTACTTATAAGCGAATATGTACGTGTGCATGCGCGTTATGTGATAAATTACTTTGTGTTTTGCGCACTATTGTGGGGTAATTTGCGCACTGACAATATGATTTGCTTTTTCTTGAATTTCACAGAAAAAGCAAACCCTTTTTATAAAGTCATATGTTATATTGGGTGAAAAAAATTGACTTATAGCCAAGTTATGTACCCACAACTTTTTACATAAGAAAACCCCAAAACATTTCTTCTTGACTTTGTGTTTAAGTCTTTCTTATTATTTTAATTTCGATTCTTTATTGTATTTCCTCAGTATTTTCAAAGGATGACGAAAAGCTATAGTGGGAATTTCAATCACAAGTTACTGCTGCTATAAAGTACTGGGTTCTCTTTCAATCTCTAATCAATGACATTTTTTTTTGCTTTCAGTTCCTATTATTGGGGGAACTCCCTCTATAAGGGAGAGAGAATTGCTAGTATTTAGGAAACGGAACAAAAATTTATTTCTTTACATTGAAACACGCAAGTCGTTAATTCAAAAAACTTCCGATATCTAAAAGGTTGACCTTCAAAAACCATGCATAAAATCTCTTCTCTATTCGACTTCAAATTGTTTGTTAGACGGTGAATATACCATAAACATACCTACGTATGTTCTAAGAGAAATGTACATAACGATTTATTCTGAAATTTTCATTTACACATAACTGTCATATATCTGTCAGTAGCTTTCAACATCCTGTTCATATTTCGACATAGTTGATCTAAATATGCAATATCAGCGCAAAGACATCATATATATATGTATTTTGATCCATATCTATCTATATCTGCAAACAGTAAGAGTACATACACTTAACTGATAACGATTTATCCCCATGACGGTAATAGAAATCGAAATTAGTCATTTATTGTTGTGAAATGATAACATTCTACATATAGATTGACGTAGACATAACACGTGTTGAAATAAATTCTCCAGACAAACCTTCTTCAGAATTTATTTAACTTTCTTTACTTCATTTTACTTTCTAAAGGAAATTAGATTCTAATCAGTTGGTGGAAATTTTTATTGGCGTTATTATATATAATACTGGCTAGATAGCAATGAGTTTTATAGGGCGGATGAGATTGTCACAAAATCCGTTCCACTTATCAAATTATTCCCTCCTTCACAGCGCAGCGTTTCTTTCCTGCATTCCAAATGTTCCAAACTGTACACGGTCGTGAAAGAATTCGGTATCCCGATGAAATTGATAAGACTGATGAGACTGACCCTTACCAATGTGCGAGGCCACATAGAAGCAGCAGGATCACTCTCAAGACCATTAGACATCAACAACGTTCTACGACAAGGGGATGCCCTAGCATGCGTCCTCTTTAACCTGGCCCTCGAGAAAGTGATCCGTGATGCTGAGGTAAATGCAAGGGGTACGATCCTCTTTAAGTCCATCATGGGAAGAACGACCCGAGACCTACAAACTGCCTTCATCCTGATCGAGCGGGCGGTAATCGGCTCGAGATCTTGGGCTGCACAACAATGAAGGCAAGGCAAAATATATGGTGATAACGTCAGCACCAAAAATCAACCAAACAACAACATCAAATCACACTGGTCAAACGGGAAGAATAAAGATAGGAGACCACAACCTACAGACCGTTGATAATTGAAAATCACAACTAATAACAGCAACGACGATGAAATTCGCGCACGGTTGTTGGCGGACAACAGAACCTATTTCAGCTCACAAAAACTGTTCCGCTCGAAACGTCTCACCATAGCGTCAAAGCTCTTACTGTAAAATACTATGATCTTTCTAGTCCTTATGTATTCCTCGAAAACTTGGGCCTGAAAAGCCTATAAGGGCAATATCTATGGTAGAAAAAGAAGACGAGGCAGACCCTGCCTGAAATGAAGTGATGGCGTAGGTCAGGACGCCAGGCAGCCATTACGGATATCAAATTGGTGAACCTCGGTGCAAAGCCGGGATGTTTGAGGTTCCTTATTAAGGCAGGCCTAGATCGGATACCGATTGTTGCGCCGTTGATGATGATGATGATTCAAATATTCCACGATTCTAATGTTTCTCTGGTCTTGGAAAATGGAAAAACACGTGCTCTGGGTCCTCCCAAGTACCTCGCATACAATTCACAAGAAGGACTGCTATTGTTCGATGTGACTTAAATAGCATCTGTACTCGCTGTGCATCACTCAAAGGGTGATTTTTGTTTCTACTTTCTTTTCTGAGATGTATTACAAAATATCCAATATCGAATTATATAAAGGAGCACTCAACATCTGCGACCCGTTTCGGTCGCGCTGCTCCCAGGGCAGAGGTGAGGCAGCGTCTGACGATTTGCCTCTGCCCTAGCAAAAAACCGTAAAACCGTCATCGCCTGACATTTTTGTAAAGTTTGGGGGCAAGTCCTAAGCGAGGGGTCCGTGGACCAAAAAAAAGAGGGAGTAAGTTGCTCCCCATTTGGTCCGGCCCAGCATTAAGTTGATGCGGACTTAGGACCCCACATTTCTAGAAAAGAAAAAAATGTTGTAATACTTGGTAGTGCTGTGGGGTTTGGTAATATTTGGACCGCGCTAACTGATAATATGATATTACACCTGGACAAAATAATAGGTGTGAATCTCACGGTTGTAAAAATAGAGGAAAAGTATGTCTCTATGTATGTCCTACAAAACAGAACCAAGCCGCTAGTGAGTGAGATTGTTATCAAATGAAATTGGGGAATATCCACAATTCTTTTCTCCTTGATTAATATTATGACTTCTTAATTCATTCTATCTTGGGAAGGAGCTGGACAGTGAAATAGGTGTGGATTGTAAAAAATTTGAAGGGAATTTATTTAAAAGTTTATTAGTTACAGAAGATAAGATTATGATGGTATCTTACCAAATAAAGATATAATTATAATATTATCATATTATGACCTGGGTCGTGGACTTCACGGCAGTGCAGAGGAGAAGCGACTTGTTCATCAGCTCCGGGATGAAGGAAAATCTTACAAATTTATTGCCACATAAATGGGACGGTCTCAGAACTTCGTTACAATTGCTCTGAAACCGGAAAAATCCAAATGTTCACCAGTAACCGATCATCATATTATTACGTTAGCACTCAACGCAACGTTAGCACTCAAGTTATCCAGGATGATTGCAAGCGAAATTGGAAATGTTTCGTCATGAACGATTTGGCGACGATTATTAAGGTAGGATTGCCCGCAAAGAACGTCGCAAATCTAAAATTTACCGCAACCTCGTTTGTCCTATCGCTCTCTATGGTTCTGGGTGTTACCCGACTATAAAAAACAATGAACGGCGTCTTGCGGTAATGGAGATGAAGATATTGCATTGGACTAGTGGCGTAACATGACATGATCTAATCTGAAATGAGGATATTCGCGATCCCAACCTGGATGAAGTGGTGTTCCACAACTGGTGTTCTTTGTGATCGACGTATCAACGAACGTCTCAAATCTAAAATTTACCGCAATGTCGTCCGTCCTGTCGGTCTCTATGGTTCTGAGTGTTGGCCAACTATAAAAGACAATGAACGGCGTCTTGCGGTCATGGAGACGAAGACGTTACGTTGGACTAGTGGCGTCACACGTTTTGATCACGTCCGAAATGAGAATATCCGCGATCAATATGTGGTTGCACCGATCGTGGAAAAATTACGAGAGAGGCGTCTTCGATGGTATGGTCACGCAATTCGTGCTAACGAGGATTCACTTGCTAAGATTGGTCTGAACATCGAAGTCGATGGTAAGCGACCAAAAGGCAGGCCTAAACAATGGTGGCTTGATACATTGGATGGGGATTTAAAAGCCTCCAGATTGCACCCAGATCAGGCATTCGATAGAGCCAAATGGCGAAACCGATCACGACGAGCCGACCTAGCTTGTGAACGGGACAAAGGTTAAAGAAAAAAAGAAGGTTTTTGTTAGAGTTTGTAAAGTTCTTTATTTTTTGTTATGATGATGATGATGAAATATGTTTATGTTGAAAATTAATCTAATTTTTGAATTTTATCCAGGAGTGTATATCACCTACCTATATCTAGTATCAAATGGAAGGGTTTAATTAGTACTTTTCGAAACGGTCCTGACTTTCAATATCGGCACCTTACTGTAATTAAAAATTTACGATAGGTTAAAGTGTAATTCTTTTTTCATGGATATTCATCCGCTTGTTCTCTTATTTCTGCACATGCTACGCACATTTTTAGAATTCCGATAAAGCATCTGTATCTTGCCGAAACATTAAGATTCACTTACAGATGCCTCACTAAGTGATTGTCCAAATATGGTAATGCTATTATTTACTATCTTTGAGAATGGACCAGTGGGCTCGAGTGTTTGTTTTTTAATCACATAGTGTGAAAATAAAATCAAATTGAACTTCAAATAGCATGTTTAGCACGTTCAGTTCCCTGTCCTTAGTCAAAGGTTTGCAAATGAAGGCTTCATATATATTGCACTGAAATCTTAGAGATGATTAAATCTCGAACCAAATTAAATTACGTTTTGTCCTCTCAAAAATCAAGGTCCCAAAAAATTTTCTACGAACGTTTATTTTTGTTTGCGTATTTGACCTAGACATATTAGTGATTTAGCAAAGGAACTATTCTTGGTCACCGAAAAATTAGCTACTTCACTGTCATTCTCCCACGGCCAGCAAATTCTAAAAAAAATTTCATAATATATGCCTTTCACTAAAATATACTTCTCAATGTTTATGAGACATTTGTCAAAACCGAAAAGATCCGACGAAGTATGCGACAAATGGAAAGTTATTTATCGTTTCCAATGCTCAAAAATTCAGTATATACCACACCCCCTGGAAGCTGCATTTCCACTTTAGAACCATAATCGTTTTTGAGGTTTTATTTAAAAAAAACTTATTAAAATTGGTTGACTGTGTGTCTGTCTGTCTGTCACACAATAACGATCTACTCCTCTCTTTGCCTTGGATGTCAAAACCTGATTCGTGAAGGTCTTTTGGTTGCTCCCATGCCCAATGTGAGAAATATTTGGTAATGGACCAAATAATGTTAGGTTGACCAGCCTTTTCTCAACTGATTATTATCAATGGCGTATCTAAAGTAGAATTTTTATAATAACATGTCTAATTTTGTGTTTTCTTTTTCAGGTAAGAACACGGAATCACCATCATTTGTGAGTAAATTTAATTGTTTAATAAGTTTCAATGTTCGATAAGAAATGGTGCTATAGGTTGTTCTAAAGAGATCTTTGATGAGCACATGTGCAATTTAATGTAGATCTTGTTTACTCATTTGCATCCTTATAATTGTTCGTTTTTCCTGCGTTTGGGTCATCTTACTTCTTTAAGGGGGAAATCAATTACTGTGTAATGTAATGTAATGAATAATTTTTTAAAGTGTATAAGTACTCTGGGCTTTTGTTAAAAGTAGTAGAGAGATCAGCAAAAGAGGTATACTAGAGGGGGCCGAGGATGGAGAAGCTTCAACCTTCAGGACTTCATGTGTAGTTTGAATGTTGTAGATGATCTTTCATTAAAAGAAGGGATTGAGGAGTGAAGAAAGATTAATTTTTCATGAAAATGACGAACTCTTTCACACAGTTTAAAAACCATCGCCACAATCAATTAATTAAACCACAAACTGTTGTAACATTCTGATTTAGCTATCCCTGACTCAAAAAAGGCTGATCGTTTCGTTTAGGGTAGAGGCAAATCATCAGACCCTAGCTCAGCGTTACGGAAAGTGACTTCAGGTGATAACCGTTTCTTTAAGTATGCACAACATGAGTGCGAATTATATCCAAGTGAAAATCCGCCTTATACAAGGTCAGTACGATAAGTACTTAGCCTCACCGCCCGATGGCGCCATTGTCGCAAGACAAAGGAAGGGAAATCGCACAGTGAAATTAAAGAGCACTTGGATGTTGTATACGGTGAGTCTGCTGCTGCGATGGCGACTATCAATAATTGGTTTAACGAGTTTCAATGTGGTTGTACGTCGGTTTTCGATGAGCCATGCGCAGGTGCCCCGAAAACGGCTACCACGGACGATAAATTGACTAAAATCCACGATCTCGTATTGGCAGACCGCCGATTGAAGGTACCCGAGATAGCTGGGACAGTAGGCGTCTCAAAAGAGCGTATGGGTTATATCTTGCATGAAATTCTGAGCATGAGAAAGCTGTCGGCGCGATGGGTCCCGCGTTTGCTCACTCCGGATGACAAACGCAACCGTGAGACCACTTCAGAGCCGTATTTGACGCTGTTTAAGCGCAATGCGATGGAGTCTCTCCATCGTTTCGTGACCGTCGGTGAAACATGGCTCCACTGGTACACACCGGACACTAAAGAACAGTCGAAACAGAAGAACACCCGGCGAACGTGTTCCGAAGAAGGCGAAGACTGCCCTATCGGCTGGAAAGGTGATGGCCACCGTTTTCTGGGATTCGCAAGGTGTGAGCTGCATCGAGTGCCTGCAGAAAGGCAAAACCGCCATAGGGCTCTACTATTTTGAATTATTGGACCGATTCGACGACGAATTGCTGAAAAAAGGCCCCATCTGGCGAAGAAAAACTGCTCTTCCAGAGCTACTATCCTACCCCCAGCATTCTCCAGATTTGGCCCGTGGATTTATTTTTGTTTCTGAACTTAAAAAAGTCACTCGCCAGGCAGAAATTTAAGTCGAATGAGGAGGTCATCGTCATCACGGAGGATTACTTTGCAGACCTCGAAAAAACGTATTTTTCAGACGGGTTAAATAAGTTGGAGCACCGCTGGGTCAGGTGTATCCAGCTAAGAGGAGACTATGTTGAGAAATAAATAGCCACTTTTTCAAAGTGTTCGTTTTTCCTTTGGAGGCTAAGTACTTATCGGACCGCCCTCTTATATTCAGACCCAAACTAGGCTGAAGCAAAATAATTTTTGCTTGAGGATTGACTGGGTCCTAAGTCCGGTTCTAGTTAGTGTTGGGCCGCACCACTTGGAAACAAATTTTCTTCAGTATTTGTGGTCCACCGACTCCCTTTTTTGAGTTATTCCATGCTTGCAATTATACATAAAGGAGCGATTACTACCTTTAGCCACTTAACAGATCCTATTTCAGCTTACTGAAACTATTCCCCACGGAGCGTCTCACGAAATTGCGAAAGCTCTTACTTTTCGAGATGACGATCTTATCAGCCCTCATGTGTTCCTCGGAAGCTTGGTTTCTTGGCAAAAAACTGTGAATTCCTAGCCCAGTTTGAAATAATATTCCTCCACAGAACTTTTGGCCCCTTATATGAGGATAAACGACTTCGTGGCCTATATAATGACTGTGAGCGACACCACGATTAATGTGGATTAAATCCGGCTGAATAGGTTGCGGTGGGTGGGTCACCTAATCCGTATTGATGAGGATGGTGCAGTTCGGAAAGTCAATATCTATGATAGAAAAAGTAGACATTGCAGACTCTGCCTCGGATTGGCTCTAGGATGACAGACAAGGATATCGAATCGGTGGACCTCGGTGTAAAATTGGGATGTTCGAAGATCCTTACTAAAGAGGATCTAGACTGGATACCGGTTGTTGCCAACCGGTGAAAATTTATTGAACAACGTGACATTCATATGACTGCGTTATAGGAATTCTTTGAAATAATTTCTTTTGTATTTGCAAACTAAAGAAGCGAACAGAGTGTTTCGGTAAGTGACATCACAATTGAAGTTTTTGGAATATCATTAAATATTCCAGCTAATCGTGATAATTATAAGATAGCAATAATACACGTCGAAATACATGTCTGTCATTTCATTGCATTGTGACTGAAGCAGCTTCTTAAGAAAAAACGCAATAAAATCAATTGAATGATTATAAAATGTTCATGTTCATGTGAATGTTATAATCTCTGAAATATATGATTAACCTACGCCATATGTAATTATTACAAATAATCCCATAATCAATTCATTAGCCATCATCGACGTAAAAGGAACTAAAATTATCGAGCAGAGTTGCAATTACTACATTATTGTCAGTTAAGTGACTTAATGACCTTAAAAAGTGATGCATTTCTCAGAAGTAAATGGAATGGAAATTACAAAGTAAATATCAAATATTTCGGATGAATGCAAACTTAAGAGGCAGAAAAACATGTTGAATGGTGAGTGAAGTAATTTCTATAATAATTGCGTATGGTAGCTGCCTAAGATGCGACTATGAATTCTACTGAATAGAAAGGATCTACTGCTAATGCTTATTTGCTTGTGTATACGCATTGTAACAGGGGATCTATTGGAAACAACGATTAAAGGTTTTAACTGATTCCTATTACAATATATTGAATTGTCCCTGGCCTATTTGCTTGACTTAATCATGGGTGTCTCAAAATTTTCTACAGCTACAAGTTTTAACCTAAACTAAACTAAAATTCACTCCTTTGTGAATCGAGCAGGGAGAAAGCTGGGCTATCCATACAAATAAATCAATGAAACTTTCGACAGAATCTCCCCATCATTACTCTCTGACTTGCCTTTAATCTTAGATCTCGCGATGACAATACAGACAATACACCCGTAATAAAATCGTTCTGAAATTATGGCAGAAGTGATGAATGTGGAGCTTTGCGGGTGGTATTTGCTTGCATCAGTCGGTATAAGTGGGAAAATTGATGTTTGACCTAGAGTTTCTTCTAGTTTCCTCTTTTCTTCCACCAGCGTCGGGTATTGAAAGTCCTGGAGATTTAACGTGAGTACCTGCCGTGTAGCCATAATCCCACGGTCCTCTTCGGACACGGATTGATTTTGGGACCACAATCAGAGCCCCGCCATGACTGGCACAGCGGTACTGGTTTATATTGAGTGCAGGTTCAGCATTCATATCAGTGGATGCAAGGCTTATCTAACACCTCTGCCGCAACTAAGGGGTACGGCACCCGGGTTGTACAGCGCAACTCCACGTTTGATCTCCGAGGAGCTCTGCCCACGATGTAGGCATAACTACAACCACCATGTAACTCCCACTAGGGGCCAACCGGAAATAACTGGGCCGAGAACACTTCCTATGTTCTCAGAGGGCAATCCCGGTTCCCATGGTACCAGATAACCTCCGGTGAGGCTTCGTGGCAAGAGCCACTTCAGGTGAGTCACTTGCAGACTCGGGTCTGATCGCCCTCCTCGAGTACGTGGGGACGGCACACCCCAACGGGTTAACTGGAATCAGCCCGAGGCGGAGAACCTCGGGTATTGAAAGAATACGTGTTTGTCATCTCATCTGCTATGATGTCAGTTGGCATCGATCCCCAGAAGACAAACACCGCATCATTTACAACGGCCCTGAAGGTAGAGAGTTCTTCTGTAGACCTCACTCAGTCTCTGTGCGTTACATGAAACATGCAGCACTGTTCCCCTACAAGCGACCTGCAAATAGATCGCGGCCATCCTACATTTTACGTACCAGAGCCATACTCGTGGTTGATGAGTTTTCGTCAGTATACTCGTAAGTGCTTGCTTATAATTGAGTTTCTCGTCTATCATCACTCCTCAGTATTTGGTGGGACGCTTGGAAGTGATGATATGATTCCTGATCCCCATATTTGTAAAAGGGGGCTTACAAATTTTTTTTTGTCTGGAAAGTGATAATTTACTTCAACGAACCATTCTCCTACCCATCTCACTACCCGAGCCAAACATCTGAAGATAATCGCAAAGCTACCTCTATACAGTGTCTAGTTTCCAAAATATCGTTCATCTACACGTCTGTCCAAATAATGTTAATGGTATTATATTAGATTTTTTTTGGAAATTGCCTGGAAACTCCCCTTAAGTTCATTCTAGAGTCATAATATTTTGCAGTGATATAGAAAATAATAATAATAATATACTAATATATACTGATACACTAAATACATACATAAAAATTATGAGCTAGGTATATATAGGAAAAAATGTCCACTCAAATATTCTTAGATAAGAAATATACAAAACCTTTCATACCTGGAGTGAATAGCTTCTGGTTTTCGACTTATTTCCCGTACCAAGTTTTAGGAACCAGTGCACAGTTTCTCTTTTTTTTTCAAATTTTCTGTTTTATACAGAGAATCTCTGCGGTGAATCCTACTGGTAAGCTCGTCGGGCGTCGTTTTGTGATTATATAAGATTCTCAATTTCCTCCGCAATTATCCTCAATAATTTTGAAGGGATCGCGTGTAAAAATGCGATAGTCACTCAGTGGTGAAGAATTGTTGACTTTATAGCAAAAAAATTATTAGGAAAAATTATCAACACGCTATTAAAGATAAATTTGGCCGATTAAATTTTGATGTGCTAAAGATTCCGAAAACATCATCGTCCAAACATGTCGCAAGTACCCCAGTGAATCTATTTTAATTTCTCTCTCACAGGAAAATAGAAACGCTCAAGGGTATATGTCTTCCTGATTTGAAATAGTAAGGACGTGGTTTTTTCTATTCGCTAGCAATGTTTATTAATCTTAATACCGATATTTGGGGAATCACAACTCTTCGTGTGGTTTCCGAAAAATCGGTATTAAGATTAATAAAAATTACAAGCAACTCTTAATTATTTCAAATAATTTTTAACCTTATAAAAATCAGTTTACTGTCTGTCTGTCTATCTGTCCGTCATACGCATTTTTCTCGGAGACGATTATAACGATTGATTTGGTGGAAAGGTGGGAACTGTGGACGCTCGGACTTACAGTGAGTTACATCCGTTTACGACGAATCTAAAAGGGTCCCCATACATGGGAGGTATAAATCTTTAGTTAGTACTTTCTGAAGCCAGTCTTAGTTTTGATATTTATTGGAAAGGTGGGGAGTTCGAGGGGTCGAAAATGATCATTTCTATAACGGACCCATTCTCAGAAATTACCCAACCGAAAAATCTGAAAAAAATCAAGAGGCTGCCACTATATGGTACCTAGGCTCCGAAATACCTTCCGTACTAATATCCTTTCAAATAATGTTAATAATAGTACAGTCGCGGCCAATGAAATGTGGATAAGTTGAAAAGGTTAAATGACATCGTTTTATGACCGAAATTTTCAGACACATTTAAGAAGCAAGGCAAGGATCGGAAACGTGAATTATTGGGCTGAAAATTTTAAAAATTTGCAGACTGTCTACAAAGAAGACTTCTGCCGGAATACCTTCGTACCAAACTCTTTGGATTATTCTTTCTAACACTTCTAAATTAGTCGGCCCCTCTTTCGCTATCTGCACTTTCATTGTCCGCAAATGTTCCCTATTGGGTTAAGATCCGGACTGTTGCCAGGCCATAACATACAGGAAACGCCGAGTTCGGGTAAATAATTCTTTACCTGGTAAAAATTAGGAAAGGTAAGACAGTTGAAATTGCGGACTATTGTTGAGGATGGAATAAGAATTAAGGCAAAAATGATGCTTATCAATTGAGCTCGATGACAAGGAGCACAATTATCTTGGAAAATCATTTGATCCCCTTGCGAAAAATTCTCTTCGTGGAAAGGTACCAAATTTTCTTCCAGGATGCTTTTATAATCAACAGCCTTGACCGTCCCTTGAACCATAGCCAATCATCAAATTTGGTGATTCGAAAAGCATCCCCAAATCATTCTGCTCACTGGATGTCTTGATGTTCGTAGAAAGCACTCGTCGCTATAACGCTCCTTTTGCGTATGTACTGCATTCATTTGAGTGATCAAGCACGTTTTCTTAGTGGTCCGGTGTGCACATATCCCAGCCTATTGGTGCTTTCGTCGTACAGTCCTTGTAGAAACTGGTGTTCCTCCAAGTCCAACAAAATACCTTCTAACGTCCTCAGTCGTCTTGAAGCGGTCTCTAAAACCAATCCTCGATCTTCACTTGCAGAAGTCTTTCTGTGCGCTCTTGATCCTACTTTTCGCTCAGTAGATCCAGTCTCAGCAAATTTTTTTTAAAAAAGCTACTACTGCAGTCTTACTGTAGCCTACCCTAGCCGAAATTTCACGCACACTTAAACATTCGGCTCGCAACACCAAAATCATTCCTTTTGCAGCTTCTCTCATTTTCTTCACATTCGACATCCTTTCCATTTCTTTAAACTGTTGTCTGTTGGGTCACACCACAAACACATTACTGATCTAAAACCTTCAAGGTGCAGCCCCCTTAAATTCATCCAGCAGCAGGTTTGCAGTAATATAGACTATAACATAAAGCATGATCCTACCATGTATGGTGGAAATCGCACTATTACTAACAAAGTTAAAATAGGTCAAAGTTGTCGCTTCTTCGCAAATTCAAGACTATGAATGTCAATATCACCCGAAAGTGGATACTCTCACATAATTCACACTCAAATGTCTTTATAAAGGAAATACACAAAACCTCTCATACCTGAAACGTCCATTCTCCAGTTTCCCGGCTTGTTATGTACATAAGTCTTATTTCCAAGACAAATTCACAGATGATAGTTTGAATGGGATTAATTCAAGTGTTTAGTCTGCATCATTTCGCCTGATAAGCGCGAGAAGGACCACTGGATCACGTACAAAGGTTGAAAACCTCATCAGGCTGTTTTTAGTGTACGCTTAACGTCACGAATTCTCAGCACTTAAATTTCTCCCAAAATATTTGAATGTTTATAATTTTACAACATATCCTAGTTTCTTTCCATCATCTTCACGTCTGTTTCGCTCTCTCCCTTCACGCCGAGAAAATCACCTGTCCTCCAAAATTAAGTGATTAAAAAATCCGGTCTCATATAAAATCTTCAAATATCACAAATACAATGCTACATCTGCTAATTCCATGGACAGCGATTACGGCCTTGAGATAAAGCTCGATATAGATCTTGAAGAATGGCCTCCGTTTGTTTAATGCTTTTATTAATTGAAAAATTCGTATTCTAAATTTTTGTAGATTTTTCAATGCAAGCAGCTGGAATTCGCTAGAAGATAATATTCATTCCTTACCTCAAATGATGTAGCACAGGGTCTTCAACTAACTTCCATCTGAATTGAAAATTAAACAAGCCGGGAAACCGGAAGCTTGACGCTTCAGGTATAAAAAGTTTTGTATTTCCCTTTGTGAGGAGCATATTGCAGTTCTCCATTGACTGCTCAGCGGTGCCAGCTGTAGTAACCTGCCCAGAACTGAGCGAATTAAATATTTCAAGTCAATGCTATCAGCCAATGGAGAACTGCGTAATGAAATTGTTTCACCCATGGACCTGGATGAAGTGGCATTCCACAATTGGTGTTCTTTGTGATCGACGCATCAGTGAACGTCTCAAATCTAAAATTTACCGCAATGTCGTCCGTCTGCCGCTCTCTATATTTCTGAGTGCTGGCCGACTATAAAAGACAATGAACGGAGTCTTACGGTAATGGAAACACGTGAAACGTTGGCGTGACTCGTTTTGATTCCATCCGAAATAAAGATATCCGCGATCGGTGTGTGGTTGCACCGATCGTGGAGAAACTCCGAGGAAGGCGTCTGCGATGGTATGATCACGTAATTCGCGTTAACGAGAATTCGTTTACCAAGATTGGTCTGAACATCTAAGTCAACTGTAAGCGACCAAAAGGCCGGCCGAAACAACGGTGGCTTGATACGCTGGATGGATATTTAAAAGCCTCGAAATTGCATCCAGATCAGCCATTTGATAAAATAAAATAGCAAAACCAATCACGACGAGCCGACCCCGCTAGTGAACGGGACAAAGGCTGAAGAAAAACAAGAAAATGTGAGGAGTGACGAGCGAATGACAGCTCCGTGTTACATAGTTAAAAAATACATTGCCCTTTAGCGATTTAAATAAATCATTTGATGGAAAGCCCTGTATTGATAATAGTCAACCTCATACGCTTCAAACTCTGCATTATTAGCAAATACGAAGAATTACAACAGATACAAAAAAGGGCTAGGGAGAAGTAGATTCTTCATGAACGGAATTTTAATATTTCATTCGAATTTCAATTATTCTCGTTAATCATGATATCAGCATCTCATTTGTATGGCTTAGGATGTGGTAAATTCGCAGGAAACTGATCAGTTTGAACCGTTATTACTTTAACACTAATAGTCGGATTTCCATAAGATGTGGCATGTGTATAGGAACTTCAGGAGGATTTCTCAGCCAATTTCTAAAAGCTGGTAATATATAATATTATTAGTATGTTTATTTGAGCAGATATCGGAATGGGACATATTTTGAGTAGCTTCCGAAAATGAGTCCGGTTTCACCTTAAGTGCGTACATTTTGACTCCTCACTCGTGAACTTTGCAATCCACGCCAAAACGTCAGTTTCGGAAATAACTAATCGAGACCTTTCATTTGATACCCTACACGACTATATCCGGTGAAATTTTTTTTAAATCCTCCCTTTCCATGTATGAGGAGCCCCCCTTTAAACTGTATGTGTGGGATTTCATAGTTCCCATTTGTCCGCCAAATTTCGGTCGGATAGGTTTTGGAGAACAGTGCGTGCGGCAGACAGACAGTGAATCGATTTTAATAAGGTTTTGTTTTACACGAAACCTTAATAAAATTAAGCAAAGCAACACCTGCTGACAACACCTCCGACTTTAGAGTAATTCTGAATAACTTTGAAGTTAGCGGCCTTAGTCCTTTATAAGAACAGAATCAATCACATCATTTAAAAAAATTTCTTCATCTGTAGTAGTTGGAAAATAGAACGTAAAATAAATTGGCAACGAAATTTTCAAAATATTGAATAGATGCCATTCCATAACGGATCGGGGGTTGAAAGCTTAGCGAAATGAAACTATAAACAGCAAGAACAAAGTTGCAGCATTTATATTTTTTAAATATTGTTGAAAATAAAATATTTTTTAAATTAAGGGGGATTTTTTCCATGGATTTATATTTTGGAAGCCAGATGCTCTTTTCTTCAGTATGACTTCCGAAATATCGATTTAAAAAATCGTCTTCTCTTCAAAATCACCAATAATTCCAGATCATGAAATTATGTCAACAAGAATCCCTCTATTCTCAAAAAATGCAATGAATTTTCCGTGAACCAGGAAATGATCACCCCCGGAAGAATGTTTTGTCCTTAGCAGCAAAAATCATTTCACGCACATACGATGCTGTCAGAAGCAATTAAGAACAAAGATCAACGATCAACCAAGGAAAGATTTCCCCTGCTATTTCCCCATCCCTGGCGTCATTCCTTCATTGAATTAAATTTAAAACAAGCATGGCCAAGTTACAACTCATCGTACACTCATTTTCTTCCCACCTTCATTCACCATGAACGCACATCTAAATTGCCACGACAATTTGTTTTCTTTGACCTAAAAAAAGTCACGGTTGCTGTTCATGAAAATGTTCATTATTTTCTCACCAAGAAAATTCATCCGGAAGGACAGGTCAGCGGAAGAAATTAAAAGCTTTCTCGAAATGAAATTTATTGTAATCGTGGATAAAAATAACATGCATACTAATCGTGAGCTTTGGAAGATAATTCTATATGGATATGTGATATAGTGAGAGATTTACGGGTACATATATATGTGCTTTAATATTCTGCTTACTACATCTTGCTCGAAACATCCTTGACAATTTCAAGTAAACAAATTATGACGCTCATACTATCCTTCCTGGTCTGGTCAATAACCGAACGGGCGGACGAGTTATTCGAAACTTGAACAAGACAATCAAATTAATCTGACAAAAGATACAAGTGAACAATCTTTAATAAATATGATTCACATCGGAACATTGTCTCTAAGCAAGGTCGAAAGTGTGATTTATGTCGCCTTTTTAATGCAAATATGTGGCTTAGTCGGCGACACAATACAATAAAAACGTTAGAAATTACTTAAAAAGGGTACGACAATAATGCGATTATGTACTATTAGGAGCGGGCATTAATGTAGGAAATTTAATAGTGAAGGTTGATTCAAATAACGGTTTTTTGTTCAACATGCATGCACATTTATTCCTAAATTTGCACTGTACTCGAAAACTTTGAATGCCTTGAGTTCTCAGAAAGGAACAATAAGTCCTGGGTGATAGACGTTTTTGGAAAGAAGCCTATGGTTGACGATTGTTACCAGATATACTGAAGTGTCAGCAAAGCGAACAGAAAATTTGAGTACATTTATAAAAGAATGGCTGCGACCCGGGCTAATGTTCTCGGCATAGAGTATAGGCCAGACCTATAAGTAAGTTGGACTACTCACCTTAACTTTACACTGACATTTCATCTACATATGATAATTTATATATGTGTATGGTTGCCATAAATTTAGCGCGTTTAGCACACCTACGCGTCACTGTTTGCGGTTACCTGAGATGCGTTCCGGCTCCCCACAACTTTCTGAGATATCTGCATCTTTCCTCTACTGTTTTATCGCAAGTTCACTTGGGGCGACCCACTCGTCGGCCATCTTGGGAGAGTGGATTTCACTGCATGACGTAGCCAGCAATGCAATTGTCACCCCCCCCCCCCCCTTAATGTGTGACCTATCCACTGCCACTTCGCCTCTCCTTCCAAATCCAGTCATTTGGCCAAGGTTTATGACCGGTGAGGGAACAAACAGATGTGATCAGCGTAGTCGAGGTGTTTGAGGGAAAATGTTTTAGTCCATTGAACTCCTCTACGTCCTCCGGACAAGGCTGCATTAAGAAAGCCAATTGTAACAAGAAGAAAAAATATCGGTGACAAGAAGCAATCCGGTCAACTCCGCTTTGGTCTTAAAAATCCTCTGAGCGATATATTGATGCTTTTGGATGCGGTAAATTTTCATGGAACAGACAATTTTCAGTTATTACAACTTTGTTAATAATAGGATTTCCACCAAACTTCCTATTAAGATGGATATTATTGCAAAATTGCTTACTTCTAAGATTAATTTATGGGAGATTCCAGTAAATGTGAAAAATAGACTAATGTACTATTATAGCCTCTATTAGAACAGATATCGATATTGTCAGACCTAGATATCATACATAGGCAGTTTCTGGGAATAGTCCCTTAATTTAAGTGTGACCGTTTGTCCTCAGTTTGCAATTGCTGCCAAGGCTAAAATCTACTTCGGAAAGTACTAATCGACATCTTTGATTTAATTTGAGGCATTGTTTTTCGTAGTACTTCAGCTACTTCGAAGATGTAATAAGACAACAGCTTCTAGCAATAGGGTCCCTTCTTCTTCTTTGGCAAAGCTGCAAACAGAAAAATTTCAGCGTGTCATCTTTCTGCTTCCTATAATAGTCTTGTTTTCTGTTGGGGAACAAATATCGCATCGGCGTTTTAGTGTTGTAGCGTGAGTTGAGGCAACTGTGCTGTATTATTGTCTTCCTCTTATCGTCATTAAAAATTGTGGCAGGCCTTCCTTCGGAAGGTGGGTACATTTCTTTTCACAACATTAGTCATTAATGTTAGTCTAGTTCCATAAAGGCTTAGTAGTAGCCCCTTACTATTCATCGATCAACTCCCCCACTTGACGGCACCAACCTAAATTGCCAGTAAGTCTAAGAGTATTCGTGCATGAACTGTGGCTCTTCGGTGCAGCCTCTCTCCCGCACATTCCATGCACCTTTCCGACCAATATTGATTGCTGGTGTACGCCTCTGCGTGCTGGGTGAATTTTACGCATCCAGAGCGAAAACTAAGCTTTATCGTTCTTTATCTTCTCCGAGGTCACTGCATTCTGTAGTTACATTAAAAAGATTCGTCTGACCTACGTCCATAATACGAAATGTTGGCTCGAAATCTATGAGAGAACCAACTGGTATCGTTTAAATGACCTAAGAATTCCGCGATTTTACTTGTAGATGGATCTCTGAGATCTCCTAGAAAAACCCTGCTTAATGTTCGGTGCCTCACTTTCGTTAGAGGCAGACATTCGTATATGTATATATCATTTTTCCGGTTTGGTCCTCAATGGGCAAATGCACCGTACATACGAGTATAATCTAATTTGACATATGTACATATATTTTATATTGGCAACGTTAGTATTTTCTTCGTTTTTGATGATGGATGATAACACAATTTCTTAGATGTGTCTCTTGGAGTTTGCTGCACTTAAGAAGATGATACATCCCTAATGCCTAACCTTTATTAATCGTTCGGTTCTGCCAGTGCTCTCAAGCACTCCTCGTTAATGTGGATCAGAAAAGGTACATTATTTGTTTGGTGTTCTTCTTCCTTGATGGCTACTCAGTCTCGATAGGATAAAGGGATTTCGAAGATACAAACATTGATTCAGCTTAATTCGTTCAATATCTTCACTCCGGTATCTTAAACCGGAGGAGAATAGGCCTTCGCAGGCGATGATACGATACCCCAAATTCATTTGGGGTGAATCAGATCGTAGCAGATAGGTCTGCCGTTCTTCCGAGGTGCGATCTAACATCTCCGTGAGACTTGCCTCTACGTTGTTCTAGGCTTCTCTTTGATTGGCGAATTTCTCATTCTGCATGAATACTTGTATTCACGAAAAGTAACCTCATATGATGATGAGTCCTGTTTCCACACTTGCAATCTAATCTTGTTTGTTGGGAATATGGATCAATTCTTGATTATCATTGTTCATCAAGACCAGGCGGACTTACTTTTGGACTTTGGGTTTCAGGCGCCGAACACTGTCCGCACTCGAGAGGCAGTAGATGTACTTATTATGCCGATTTTTGCGGTGCAATTTTCCTCGGTAAAATTGTTAATCTTCTTCTGGACTCAGCAGGAGTTGAATTTCGGTTGTTGGGAGTATCTTCTCCTCTAAATGGTTCGGACATAAGTACGGGTGTATTATGTTTGATACTTCTATGTGAAGTCAATATTTTTTTCTGAAATGTTCTTTTCAAATCATCTCCGCTATTGTTAGCGTTTTAATTTTTCCTCTTTTTTGAATAGGTTCCATGCTTCGATCTCATGAGTAAGTTCTGAAATAAGCGTCCGCTTTAGCAGATACGGTTTTCCAGGATAAATTAGTTAGTTTAATTTAGTGGGGCAGCCGCAGCTCCAAGGACTCCGACTTTTTCTTTGGCTAATTGTACTGTCCCCGGAAATCGCCTATTCCTTCCGCATGCAGCGTTTTCAGGCTTTTTCGACATTGAGAATAGTCTCCAGAGGCAAAGAGTGTGCAGATTTTTTGTTGAAGAAAACCTTACGGAAGTCTCTTCGTCTGAGATCTGAAGAAGCCGGGCAGCAGCATACAAAATGCAGGACCATCTCCTACTGCTCCACGTATTAGCTGCATATAGCCTAGACCAGCATCTCAATTTTTCCCATGTGATAGTTTAAGGAACAGTATCCTGTTAAAAAATGCTACTAGGGTTTTCATATCCCACTTCTTTCACGCAGATTTTCGCTCGCCGGCAAGAATTCTAATTTCTCCATTCGGCTGCGTGAATCTTTGCAATTCGACAGTAGATAGCTGGATTCCGAAAGCTAGCTCTGGCCCCATCGTTATGGATCCAGACCCTTGGCGAGTTAGTCTGTCAACTTTTTCATTACAAGCGATGTTTCTTTTCCTGCTAATGAAATATAATGTATATGAATATGGTCGTTAGAGGCCAGTTATATAATTGAATTTCCTGAGAACATCCCTGCCTCCGATCCGATCTTTCATGACTGATCCGTCGGTCTTTAATCCCAAAAGATTTATTGTCATTTACGGACTATTCTTCTTTTTTTTGTGATTCTGAGTATGTCTTTTCAAAGGCGAATCTGAAAACCATATGATCGGCCGGCATCTGAACCATCTGATGTTTTTCAAGCAATTTCCAGATGAACGCATGAGACCATGAATGGCCGTCGCCCGGCAAAGGTATCGACTTTACATGTGTCGTTTTCTGGTTTCCGTTTCACATCCAAATGGATGGGGGTAGATTTAGGATAGAATTGAGTACCGCAGCCGGCGTGATACTCATTACCTCAGTAATGCTTAAGGAACCGAGCCTTTGAATTGGAGCCAGCAGTTTGCTGCTGTTAGCAAAGTTCCGTTTTGACGATGAACGATGAAACGATGCCTACCTCAAAATAGGTTTTATTATGGAAGTATACTTTCAAGTCCCCAGGTCTTACCTACCGAAGTACTACAGAACTAAAACATCTGCAGGATTGTTCATATTGTTCCTGGATATGGTGTTATTAGTTTGGAATCGAAATGTACTCCTAAATACTTGACTGTTTGTATCAGTTGGATTGTCGCCCCTGATAAGGTGGGTAACTTGTAGTAGCTTGACCTAACATTCCTAGTGAACATAACTAATCCAGTCTTCCTAGCGTTCACCATGAGTCCGTTATAGAGGCACCAACTGTGGATGACATAGAGAGTTGCATTAAAGCGGTCACACGCTGTATCAGCAAACTGGTCGGTAATTATTACGGCTAGATTATATGCAAATGCTTAAGCGAAGATCTATGTGCCCTCCAGGAGTTATAGCAAGGTGTCCGTTATCAGGAGCCGTAACAGAGGGGAGAGAGAAATGTCAGTTTCACATCACCCCCGTTAATTGGAATATAAGCATGTGCTAGATATGTACGGTATATGTTTCGAATATGTAGACTCTGAGTATTCATTTTCTCCATTACTAGAGCAGGAATGATGACATCCAAGTCCGCACACTTGTATTTATGGAACGAGCTAACGATTTCACTCGCCTGAGGTAAGATTTTGGATACTGCCTCTCGCTTGGAAACGTAGAGAACCCAGCTTCTGACTACGTTCTTTCGCCGGGACCTGCTCAGCTTTGAGGTTGCCGCGAAAGAACTAGTCTCTTTGCAAAAACATCTTCGTAATGATCGTTTAGCCGATTTTATGCCCTTCTTTAGAGCTCTCTGAGCCTTTTTGTAAAGCTCGGTTGAGGAGTACCCTTGTCGTTCTCCACTGTTTCGCCAAATCCGATTTCCACTACGCTGTTTTACCCTTCTTTGGGTTACTTTGTAGATAGGTCTCTTCGAAAGCTTCTCTTGTGCTGATTGCAACCAACTTGGTTGTTTTCTCTATTCCAGCAATGGATTTGATGCGTCTTCCAGTGACCGTAAGTCGGGCGCTCAGTTCTATTTCATAAGTCGCCCAATCTGTCGCCCGCGGATTCCTATGGAGAGATTAGAGGAACTTTCTTGCCCTTTGCGAAATCAATGCACCTGTCATCCGAGAGAGTGATATCTTTTGATACTCTCCCCTCTCTGATAAGGTCCATAATGTCAAGGGATGCCACCGTGATATCGATAATATCTTGCCTGACCACGCTGAAGATGGCAGCTCAGAGACCCGTGTTAGGGTTAGTCGGCTTTGAGGGAGCAGCAGTACTGCCTGAACCATTCGTTCGTGTTTCCGTTGGCAAAGTGCAGGCGGAAAAATTTACGGTATATATCCACCGATTGAGGATAACAGACTTAGTTGAAATCGAAGTTGCCTTCTTTTTCGAGATATCTACTAGTTGTTGATTATATCTTTTATATATTTGATGTGGCTACCATTCGTTTGCATTAGTTATGCTATTTCTGCTCCACTAAGCAGTAGAGTACATCTATTCTATTTTTTCCATTCCATTAATTTCACATACGCGTGAAAAGATGATGCTAATTGGTATCGATCACGATATTGGCGTTGCATTTCAATTGGCGAAGCAAAATAGAATTAAGAAATTAGAATTTATGTATGATATTTAGGTCATTAGTTTGTTTATTTACAAAATTTCTCAATACTAAAGTTGTTAAATTAAAATCTGAATGAAAAAAGAATCAACTCTTATTCTATGATGACATATTATGTTCAATGTTATCTCCAAATGATAAGATCTTAGTTCCTATTCACAAGAAAGTTAAGTACTGCTTAGAGAAAGTACTGCGATCTTCACCACTTTCAGTTAATTTTTAGACGTTTACCAATTACGCTAGAGGAGATATTTTCGTAGATACTTTTACAGGAGTTGAAAATGATATTTTTTGAAACGATTGCTTCCTGTAATTAAAAAATGTAACTATATTACAAAACTGCAAAACTAAATGTAGATTTGAAAGTGGCTGATGTTATTGCCTCGAAAGTAAATAGAAGTGTAGGAACTAGTCCCAAGGATGAAATGACGATCGATCTTTTGCTGCCCTTAACCTATCAAGGGCTAGGGTAGGTAGGTATCAGTGGCCGCTCCGAGGAGCCCAATTAGCGCTTTGGTACTCCGTTTTGATGCCACAAACTCCTAAGACCGTGACTGTTGTTATGGGAGCAGGGAAGCAGAGTCCAGCCAGATCGGATCTTCAGAACCAGTCCGTAGCATTCACGAAGGAAACCAGCTCTCCCACCCTGCAGCTAGAAATCTCGCTGAGGTCCCCAAAGAATGGTTTACCCAGTGTCCGCAGCCTGACTCGAGCCAGAGCTGGGCAATCGCAGAGAAAGTGCATGAGGGTTTCCCTTCCTTCTCCGCAGCTTCGGCAATGCGAGTTGTAAGGTAAGCCGAGCCGTAATCTTGAATGCATTTGCACGCGTTTGGCACAGGAGCTCTCGTGATCGGGCTATGTTATAAGCGGGCCAAATTCTCCTTAACTTGGCACAGCTTGTAAGCCTTTGCCATCTCAGGCCCGCGGCTGCTAGGTAGTGCGAGTAGACTCGACCCCCGACAGCCGCCAGCGGAACACCAACTGTATTCCCCGAGGGACTGCCAAGAGCAGAGCCTTGCCTGGCCAATCCGTCAGCCCGCTCATTCCCCTCTATGTTCCTATGCCCGGGAACCCAGAGGAGAGTGACCTTGAGCGTGCCGCCCAGATGGTTGAGCGTATCTCTGCACTGCTCCACCAGCCGGGAAGATGTCGTCGTTGAGTACAAGTCCTTGACGGCCGCTTGGCTGTCGGTCAGAATGGCTATGTTACGCTTGGGGCTCGAATCACGCTCCAGCCATCGACAGACTTCCAATATCGCCAGTACTTCTGTCTGGAATACACTGGTGAAACCTGGGAGACCATACGACTTGGAGACACCGTGTGTATTCGAGAAAACCCCCGCGCCGACTCCATAGGCCATCTTTGATCCGTCCGTAAAGAATACCGTGTCATAGTCTTGCAACACGCCGCCGGTCTTCCACTTTACCCTGGTTGGAAGGTCCACAGGAAAGTTTCTCGTGAAGTTCAGCTTGCGTGTGACATAGTCCGTGGGGGATGCCCTGATTTCTCGAGGTGTTTCATCTAGGATGTTGCTGTGGCCATAGGACTTCGCTGCTCAGCATCCGGACTCAAGTAGTCTTACGGCACTGCACGCTGCAACATATTTGATGTGGGGGTCTAGGGGGAAGAGATGCAGGAGTACATTGAGAGCATCTGCCAGGCAGGACTGCAGAGCCCCCGTAGCACCTGCACACGCGGTTCTTTGAATCCTATTAAGCTTCGTTCTATTGTATTTCTTCTTCAAAGCCTGCCACCATACAATAGAGCCGTACGTCAGGATCGGACGCACTATAGCAGTGTACATCCAGAGAACCATCCTCGGCCGGAGACCCCATTTCTTTGCAAAGGTTCTCTTACAGGCGTAGAAGGCTATACAGGCCTTCTTAACCCTCAGTTCTATGTTCAACCTCCAATTTAGCTTAGGATCCAGGATTACACCCAAATACTTCACATTAGAGGAAAGAACCAATCTTTGTTCATTCAGCCGTGGTAGATGGAATTCAGGTATCCTTGTCTTGGTGGTGAATAGCATCAGTTGCGTTTTGGTTGGGTTTATGCTGAGTCCGCATCTTGCGGCCCACAGGCACACCTTTCGCAACGCTCCTTTCATGATGTCGCTCATAATGGACAGAAACATCCTTGATACTAATATAATCGTCGTCGGCATACGCCACCACCTTCACCCCGCTGCTGTCCAATGTACGTAAAATTTCGTCGTTACTATTAACCAGAGCACCGGTGAGATGGCACCACCCTGGGGCGTACCTCTGTTCACAGCTCTGGTCAAGTGGTTGCCTCCCAGATCGGACTGGATTATCCTGGTACTCAGCATGGATATAATCCAATGCGTGAGATATCCCTCCAATCCAATACCGGTTGAGACTTTCTTGATGGCGTTGGTACTGACATTGTTGAAAGCTCCTTCTATATCCAAGAAGGCAGCAAGGGTATACTGCAGCGACCGCTTAACCGTGCCAATTACCTCGTGGAGGGCGGTTTCTGTGGATTTTCCTTTGAGGTAGGCATGCTGGGACTTAGAGAAAGGCGTTTTCTCCATAATCGTCCTTAAGTGAATGTCCAGGACGCGTTCTAGGGTCTTCAGCACGAAAGAGGTCAGGCTGATTGGTCGAAAGTCCTTCGCGGACTCATGACCGCGCCTGCCCACTTTCGGTATGAAAACCACCCGTGCGCGCCTCCAGGACTGCGGTACGTATCCTAAAGTGATGCAGCTCCGGTAAATCTCAACAAGCCACGGCACAACCCTTTCCTGCTGCTTCTGTAGCATGACTGGCATTATGCCATCTGGGCCTGGAGATTTGTATGCGGAGAAGCTGTTTATAGCCCAGCCGATCCTATCCCCGGTAATTACCGATTTGATAGTCTCGCACAGCTGGGGTTGCGGCAAATCCGCCAAGCTAGGTTCTGACTCACAGTCCTCCTCGCTGGAGGGAAAGTGAGTTTGCACCAGCAGCTCCAAAGTTTCGCTAGAAGATTCCGTCCAGGAGCCTTCCGACTTTTTAAGGCAGGATGGACTCTTATGTTCCTTGAACAGAATCTTACTGAGCCTCGCGGATTCACTAGTGCTTTCAATGTTCTGACAATAGTCTAGCCAAGACCGCCTCTTGGCGGTCCTGCTGGCCGACTTGTACTTCTTCAGGCAGTCAATGGCTAACAAACCAACTTCTTTCCAAAGGTTGATGGTCTTGTCTCGGAAATGACACTTTCAACTGGTGGGAACTGGAACGGAATTAATGGGGAAAACTTTTTTAGTTCCTAAGTTAGGCTTCAGATCAAATAATTACTCTAAATTGTTGTCTGTTTTTGAGTGCAAGGATTTAAGTCAAACAATGAGTAAAAACCACTCCTCAATGCCGCACCTAGATGGGATTTCTTAAAGGCGTACTAGATGCAGCTGGAGTTCATTGTAGGATACTTGAAAGTACGGAAATATTAAGTTCATAGATAAATAAAAACATCTTATTTTCATTATTAATCAAAATTTGCTTCTTCAAATTTGAATACATAAGTGAACCGGAAGGCCCTTCATACTTTTAGTTGCTCAGTTTCCGGTTTCCAGTCTGTTTCTGGTCTACCTCTACTGTTCGCGTACTTGAATTAAAGAAATTGATGAATTTACAAGTACAGGAAACAATTTTCATTTGCCTTTCGTATTTTCAGTCAAAATATCTCTTTTCGAGTTCAACAACACAAAAGTCATTGGAAAAGCGGAATTCTGTGAGACGATAATACATACTTAAGTTGATACCGGACACCTCCTTCAGCACCGCTTCCCAGGCCCATGCAGCATCGATAACTCAATGAACTCCAGATTTAATCGCTGAGTGCGGTTATAAAAAAAATTCGCTATGGTGGTTGTCCTTTACAAAAATGCCGAAAACGTGATTCCAAAGTGTCATTTTATGCGCCCATTTAAGTGAATTATCTTCAGCCGTTATCTGAAATGCCGCGAAAAATGAATGGTTACTAAATGAATATCAACTGATTTTCGTTGGCCGCAATCTACATTCTATTATCGATTTCTAGCTTTACTATTTCAACCAAAACGAAGGAAAAAAAACGAAAACACCAACAACAACATTAGCAACAGCAAAAAGCAGACTTAACGACAACGAAACTATCTGAAACGGGAAAAGTGTGCGTTGAAAATAAAAATCGGCCACTAAATAATCGATGAGGTCATTACTAATAATAAAATTGACTGAAAGGCGCAAGAGAGAGGCTGGGAGTCTATGTAAACATACCCGAGGAGACGTGGGAAGAGTGCTGGGTGGAAGAGAATGGATCCGCTCTTTCCCCAACGCACTGTGGGGCGCACTTGTTCCATGCCTACGCTCAGCTGTTTCGAAGCCGGCTGCAAGCGTTGGGGGGCATGTGTGCCTCACTTTTCAATGGAGCTAAAAACTATGCGTACGGTAAGTTGCCGTAGAGGCATGAGTTGTAAATTGAATCAGTGGAAACAGACAGAAGTAACGACCTTTTACTAACCAGCTATAAATATGTAGTCGATTTTGGGGGAATGGGGCCAAAAATCGGAATAAAATGGAGGTTCAAATTACAAAAAAGTGAAAGCTACTTAGATTCTATTAAAACCTGCCCAGGGACAACGGAAATTATTTCTTGAAGATAAAACTTAAATTATGTCACTTAGTTGTATATATCGGTATTTCGGGAAACAGTTTTGTGTAACCTTAAAGGAGAGTTCCAAAGGAAACGTCTACTCGTGGTTGGTTTTATTTCAATTCAAACTTTTTGGCTGAAATAAAGGTGGGACCGAAGATGAAGTGGAGTCGGAATTAGCCGTGGACGGGATGCTAGCAATTAGATGATTTTGCAAGCTAACATTGAGAGAGTTTCAGAATACTGCTGACCCTTGGGGGTTAAGTAGGTAATTTTGGATTCGAAAAGATAAGATTTTGAGTATCTTGAATGAGAAAATATTTTTGAATGCACTCTGTCTCTATGACCTACGTAATAATGGGATAAGGATATGATCGAAAGACTGACTGACTGACTAAGAAATTCACCGCGTTGGGCTACAATACCTTATACGTGATGTTTAGTAGGAATGGTAAAAAATTTTGCTAGTGATGTGTTTGGGTCGATCTTTGTTTTTGCAGATTCTGAAGCATATATGATATGATATGATTCTGCGCTTTCTAACGCCAAGTGTTATTGTTGGTGTTAATAGGGAACCTGTCAGATCAGGAGTTAAAACCTAGGGTAATGAGGGGTCCCATAAAGTGGTTATAGCAGAATATCTTAACCTTTGTATTATTATTTTGAACGATTAAGTGCCATGTCTCTCATTGTCAGCGTCAGGTCATGTTTACATCGAGCAGAATTGTTTTACATCTGTAAAGATTGGGGAATAGTTTGTCTAAATATGAATTCCAAATAATGTGGTTATGCAAGATTTCCTCGTTAGGATACTATAGAATTCATAATAACCAATGCAAATCTCCTGTTGCCAACCGTCAAGGCAGAGTGTTTGATTATCCCCAAGAATTCACGATTTTTGAAAAGGGCGCCCAATATGGGGTCTAATGGGCAATAAAGTTTGAGAAATTGATCGCATCCCAACAATCGAAAGTAAGTTTTGGAGCCAGAATAGACTATTTCCAAGATACTTATCTTTTGCGGCCCTACGTCGGAGGCTATTTGCTTTGCACTTGACTGCTAGGGGTAGATAAACGCTCTGTTTTCGTGATCTACGTCAGTCGAATCGGGTGGGTTGTTTGATCACGCTTGGGCATTCAAACTCCACGTTGGGCGCTATTTGTCGTAATGCTAATGGGAGATAGATTTTTTGTTTTTGGGAAAGGAAGAATAAATTCATCTCCGAAATTTTTTTTTGTGTGCTTCGACAAATATTTAAAAGATTGTATCCGGATGGTTCAAGTGATTAGAGCGCTGGGCTATTGTAAAGGTCTTGGTTCAAGTCTTACTGGTGACAAAGGCATTTCTTATCCTGACTAGATGTTGGATACCATTCGACCCAACTGTTAATTACTACCTGAGTTAAGTCAGGGTAAGAATCTCGGGCGAGCGCTGACAACATTGCCTCCTACAGTGTATTGTAGTTTACCGTTACGGTCTTGGATGAAGTGCTCTAACCAACTCCAAGGCCCTGTCAATATGGATTGTTGTCCTACGATTATTATTATTATTGAAGGCTTGAACAAAATTTGTCTTTCGTTAAAATATCCTATAATATTTGCTCGGCATGGAAATGTGTGAAATGCCGCATCGCTGAAGTGAATCCAATGGCGTGAAAGACGTAGCTCGCAATTCTTCTGTGAAAACAAAAAAATTTTTTTACTTCCAATAGAAGATAATTTAGTACTGGAGAGAGAAAGTTCTAATTTATTTCAAATGGTTCATTAGTTTTCTCCCAATTTTGCCCGCCAAATTAGATAAATCATCAAAATGAAAAGCCTAAACAAGTCGCAAACTTCAGATATGAAAGGTTTTATTGGTTTTTGTGAGAATTTTTGGGTATACAATGGTTCCATTTATTCAGGTTTTGTGTAAACCAAAACAAACAAACGTCCACTGACATTTTTTCATAAAAGAAATACACAAAACCTTTCATATCTGAGGCGTCCAGCTTCCAATTTCCCGACTTGTACATAACTTGTAGCGAATATGCGTTAAATATGCCCGGTACTGGTAGTTTATCTCGTGGGGAGTAGTAATTTGACGCGAAAAGGGCAATTGTTACTTACGGTAATAATAATAGTAGAATTTCCACCGAACTTTCTGCTACGATGTTTCCTATTAAAGTCCGTTTACTGCACAGACTTAAGGGTTCGGAATAAATTTTCAAACTATATTAATAAACTATTATCAACTTACTTTGAGCACATGTCGTAACGGCGAGTATTTTGAGCCCTAGATACTATGCGCACGGTCATCCATGATTTTTTCAGATACCAAAGTTTCTAAGAGCGGATTCTTGAAATAATTGACCCCTTTCGGACCCCCGCAATCTTCTCCTTTGAAACCACTGTCAAAACTAATATCTGGCTCAAAAAGCAGCAATCGCAACCTTTCATTCGATTCCCCACATGGCTATACTCGGTGTAAAAAAAATGTAGACCTTCCTTCGCATGTATACGGACCTCCGCATGCAAGAGGATTCCCAGTTTCCATCATTTCTCAAATGATACGGCATCCATTACCGCGGGAATAATGCCTATTGACACCCTGGCAGACGAAGTGATGAACATATCTAGAGCCAGATTCATCTTTCCTTCACTAGAATATTTTGCCAGGAGAATGCGATCAACTTCATGATCGCAGCAATCCAGGATAAAGTGCGGAAAGCGGAAGAAATGAGCAAGGCGCGGTTACGAGTGCCGCTGATAGAAGAAAGAAAATTTAACTGTTTAACTGAGCTGATTCCGCCCGTAATATAGTGCCTACTGGTGGGTCCGCGGGGCAAATATTTCAAACGGCGAAGTGTTCAGGTCAGAGCGTTTCGAAAATTTCCACTTCCTTAAAAAAGACAGACATACGGATAGACAGAGAGACAGTAATCCGATTTCAGTAAGGTTTGTTTTCAACAATTATTATTAGGCTAAGTTGTAAATTAGTTGGTATATTATCAAATATATTAGGAATCGATGACGCAAAAAAACGATTTTTTCAATCTCTTCATACAAGCTCCACCATTAAGGTCAAAAGTTTCGTAAGTTCGTTTTTGTCTGTCTGTCTAGCTGTCACACACATTTTATTCGAATACATGCCTATAGAAATGAAATTTGGAGATCATACGGAAACTATGAAATGTGAGGCCGATCCTGCTAACAAGTTGGACTTGTTGCACTGATGATGGGAACAAGTGCTTCCCGGTATTTGCAAAATGTAAGTCAAATATGGGTTTGTGATGGACATTTACCAGCAGAAGAGCAGACCGACTGATCGGTTCGGCCTGGTATCAGAACAATCTGATTTCCGACGATGAACCCTTAGTTTGTTAAGTTGGTATCATTTGGAAGATCGGCCAGTTATACTCTATCGAAATACTTCACAAAAACATGAATATTTTTGCGCCTTCGAGCCTTGAACTTCGAGGATCTTTGATACCGCTAATCTGAATAAATAGCAGTAGCTTTAGTGATGTCCAGGGCAGGATAAAGAAAATCCCAGCCCGGGGTGAAAATTGGGGAGAAAATTATGCGAGCCCACATATTATCCCTTTTTTTCATCCATACTTATTTTCCGGGCCCGGAGCCAATCCCTCCTTTCCACTGCCGTCTCGTCAGGCCTAGGGACGCCGTACCTTTAATATCTGTAGTTTCCATTTAAGTTCCTCAAAAGCGCATCTAGAAGGAAAGTCCTAGCTACGAGATATTTATACAGTAATTGTGCACATGCTTATAATGATTTGCCATCCTAGGTAGAGACCATGGCTGTCCGACTAACTAATTCTGTTAAAACACAAAATCCTTTATATTGGCTTTAATTTTATATTGGAAGATTTTTCCTATGAACTGGGCTTGCGTAGATATACTTTTAACTCCTTAAACAGTAAAACTTAGAGATGATGAAACGCAAATTACTCTAATGAATTGAAAGCAGTAAAAGTGCATTATATATTAGGATAGGTTAGGTTGAGGGAATGGGGTCAGCTGCAGCCTGCCTGCATCGTTCGTAGGCTTTCGCGAATTCGAAAATATTTTCTAGAGACATTGGTTTTTCGATGAAGAAAACCTTTTCGAAGTGTCTTCGTTTGCCATTCATTTTAATTTTGAAATTCCTTTTCATAGATGCTATGCATACCTAGCATCTTTTATCTAATTCTAGTTAACTTTCGAAATTCCCTGCAACTATAACACTCTCTTAGAAGATATGTATATGGTAACTAACGAATATTCGCAGTTTCCTGATTTATATTTTAAATGTTTAGCAAATGTTCTTCATACTCGACATATTGTCCTAGCGCGCTTAGATTTCTATGCAAATAATCATTGTACATCAGCGGGACAAGCACCGAAATTCAAGATCGGGCTCGAATTTAGTTAAAACTGAAGTGTATATCGTCAGTAAATATGGAAAATTTTAGTACTATCGTGGAATTCTAGAATATCCATATCTAGGTAGTGAGTTGCGTGAAGATGTTAAGGAGCAACTCCTTAGGTTTTCAAAAAAAGTTGTCATTTTTTCCCGATTTAAATAAATCACCAATTGAATAGTTCCGATTCATATCTTCTAAAATTGCATACATTTCTTAACACGCCACTCCCCAAAAGTATACCGAAATAAGAGTATTTCTGTTTCTAAGACAAATCCGGAACCTAAATATCTGAACTTATAATGGCGTGTTCTTCTCACGGCTTCGAAAAAGAGCGTCCAAAGGGGAAGTGAACATACGTTACAGATCGAAAGCTTTTTCGCTCCCATCAAAAATAAAACCATCAACTATTGCTAGAAGCCAATACATACCTTGATTCTCCTCAGTGTGGAAATAATGGCCAACGACAGCAGTTTTCACACCAACTAGCTGATTTCATTTTGCGATGCTATTCAGATACTTCAGATAATTGGCGCCTTGTTTCTTACGTATTCCTTTTCATTGAACTTCTATCATTTTATTGACGTCTATTTTGATCACTTGTTGATATTAGTTGCTCAGACACGAATCAGGTTCATTGATTGCTTGTCTGCATCATCGCTATATCTGCAAGTCTGGTTGCAGATGTAAAATGCAACTTGTGCATGAGATAATTTATTAGGTGAACAGATACATCCATGTCAAACGCACTATTTTATTAATGCTGATTTTAATGGAATCTGATGTTTTACGACTTTTAATGAATATGAGTGTCAAAAAGGAGAACATTTCAAAGAAAATATTGTTGTTGGCTTTAATGTGAAAAAATCTAATTTAGAAGCGCAATATTTATATGGGCTTTGCGTCATTCGAATTTTGGTACTTGATTCGACACATAGTTGGCAGCAGAACGGGCTGAAAACCTTTTTCCATGCCACGAAAAACGTGCCTCCTACAGCCATAGTCAGAAACAGATTTATGACTTTCATAATTTCGTGTTGATTTTCATTTTAAAATGCGGAACGATCGTGGGGGTTGTTTTCCACAACAGGAATTGGAATATTCCCTTCAAGATTGTTCCGGTATTTTTGGTAGGTAAATATTAGTGTTGAAGTGTTGTTGTGGTCACAGTAAACAGACAACATGAAAAAATACTGCCGCAAAGATCAGACTGTGAAAGTTCGTGTGCGAAATTCATATAGTACTTTTATGATGAACTTGGTGCCACTAAAGTAATTTGGCGCCCAACGTGGGGTATTTCATTTATTGCTAAGGTACACAATGTCGTGACCACGTTAAAACATCAAATGTATATTTATTAAGTGTAGTACGAGTGATTAGGAAATGTACTCCTAATCCCTTTCAATTACAAATTCTGGTTGCTTCTTAGCTCGAAATATCACTTACTGGGCAGTAGGACAAATGACCTCCTCAATAAATTGTATATCTGATAGTCCAGCTGATTAGAACAATCTTTTACGAAGCCAATAGATTAATTTGGGGTGAACTTTCTTGAACGAAAACAGGATAGAAATTTAGATTTAGTAAGAGTGTATTAATGGTTGTAAGTTCACGACAATATACTGATCTGAGATCCGATGAGTAAAGTGGTCTTTTCACATCAGTGGAAAGAACTTTACTCATCATCAGAGAGGGGAAAATGAGGCTTGCGTCATTTCTGCGTTACTGTTTTTGAGCTATGTTGAAAATGCAAAATTGGGGCATTTGAAGCAGGAGTTTGGACGGCTTGAACTGAAATTTTTTTTTAACGGCGTGAACTGAAGTTCTTTCTTTAAAATGCTGTGACGGTCTATTTGTTACCCTTTAGTATGATTTGCTTTTGTGATAGTGGTAACAGTATACCAGTTCAATATGCCATACATCAGGAACAACACCTACGGCAGCAAAAGATAGCAAACTATAGGTGAATTTTAGGTACCCTAGGTGGCTCATTGGGTACCCCTAAAGACTTTGCAATGATCCATGTTTTTCGGCATTGTCTGAAATGCTTCGGTAGGAGCAGATATCTTAAGTTTGCCGGCCTACCAGTGTATTGGTGTAACAATAAAAATAGATGGCAAGCCGTCGCCCTCGCATACTTCAAATTTGTTCGACTTTCGTCCATCGGACAAAATTCTTAATCAACTAAAGCTTTGCAACTCAACATCGTTGTTGAACCCATTGACGTGAGTGCCACGATTTTGCATCTAGTCTTCATCGAAACATCTGCTCCTCGGGCTGGAACTTCGTACGCTACTTCTGGCATTTTCCTACTAACAAGAATAGAGACAGAGGGTTAGTCTCCATACTTGCATATCTTGTCTGCCTTCTGACTAACATATGCTATCTTCAGGAATCAAGCTTTGGTGTGCATGAACAGGTTAGTTTATGAAGTATCAGGCACCGACCTCATCGAATTGTATTATATATATATCGACTCCAACAAGGATCTGCTGCATATTGTAAGTCCACTGGTGGAGATGTCTTGATTTCAACTAAGCATCCCTTCTGTGCTGAACCCATTTTCTCCGCTCAGGTTCCAATTACTTTTGCTTCTCTCCATCTAACGCTGTTTTAACTATTATTTCTTGTGTATGTATGAGTCTGCTCCTTCCCAAGTGTGCGATCAATTGTTTGATATTTTAACTAAGTTCAAGTCTCTTGAAGTTAACTTCGACAACTTCAATCCAGCTTTAGTGGGAAACAACTGAGATTATGAACGTGTGATCAGGCACTCAACACTGTGTTTTGTTTTTCCCTTACTCATGGCTAATCTGGTTCACCATAGAGATCCAAAACAAGATTCTCCTAAACACGCAATAGGAAAGAATTTCTGTTTTTCTGTTATTCCTGATTCTGGCCGCGTTGATTTTAAATTGTTCTGATCTTATATTCTTATAACCTCTTTAGTTCTGCTCAATCCTTACAAATTTGCCCCAAATTCGTGGGCTCTGTTGTCAATTGCTCACGACTGTCTTGTCGTTCATATTGATCTTATTTCTCATCGGGGTATAATTTTATTTTAATAGTTTTATCTCCACTTGGATAAACTGTTCTGTGTCGCGCATCATACTCTTCCTTACCTCTTCTTAGTTGAACCTCCCAGAAATAATCTTGGGCATATCAGATTTAACAACATCTTCCTAACCTTTTTATTCAAATAATAAATCCTCTTCAATCATAGTTTCAGAGGTTATTTCGAACTCTTTTGGAGGGAGGTCCTAACTATTCCAATGCAAAGAAGTGGGAATTCTGCTGTAGCTGAGAAGCACGACCACTCTTCACTCCACTTTTTATGCGATAAGATCCTTAAAAAATATGTCAAAGGTTAGTTCATACAAAAATGGTTCACAATTGACCAATTACCAGATACTCTTGAAATAGATCACTTTGTTCAACTTCATTCTTATAACAATCGCAAGGCTTGTCTCCTATCTTTTTAATTTATCCTTCGGACCTTCGGAGAGTGTTTTTTAATAGGTGCACATCGCATTCCTCTTCTTTTTTACTATACTGGACTGTGTTATCATCATCTTCATATGCTTGCCCTTCACTGATAACATTAAAGTATTTACACCTGTTCCATCCACTTTAAACTGTGTTTTTCTTTTCTGCCGTCCGACTTCGATGCAGCAAATGCCATACTTCATTTGTTCTTCCGTCAAATTTTCCTCAACTACCTTTTTCCAAAATCAATCATATCTAAGCGCTCTCCAAGACTTGCCGTAAACTATAGTAGCAAGTTCCTTTGTAATCTCTACTACTTTGATATCGTCGGTCCTGCTTCCCGAATGTTTCGTTTAAACTGCCTCTTCAGATCATAAATTCGTTCAGCCTCCCTTAGCACTCTGCAACTCCCTTATCGAAAACTTCCTTCCATATTGCTGTGTAGATGGGCCTCTCTTTCGTAATTGTAATTACCTTGCTTTTCAAGTGGTTTAACTAGACCTTCTTTAAGCAGAATTGCTCTGTGTGGACTAATGCTCAGCCTGCCTGTGGCTCTAACTACGTTATTTCTCTTACAATTGTCTGATGGCCTAATGGGTCATAAGAAGCACAGCAGTGACATTTCAGAAGTTATCTTTGTAGGACTCGGCATCAACTCTCACGCAGCGAATCCTAGACTCGGTGTTTCAGTGCCCTTTTGATTGGTTCCTTTGTTTTTCGCTTATTAATTTTAAGTACCCAATACCATCTGATCGAACTTGACTCCGACTGGTTACAAAAAACAGATTTTTAATGAAAATACAAGCATGACAACGATTTCTACAATTTTGCATACGTTGCGAATTTTTTCTTCGGCGTCGGCTAATTTCATTAGCTAGCAGTGTCGACGTAATCTTCATAAACGTAAATCTCATCTCCAGGAATCTAAAAAGACTGTATAGGAGGTCTAACTCCCAGCGCATTCCTCGAAATTTTATGGGGAGAAAAATCCTTGCGCATCCTCGACCGCGACGGTAATTGCGGGAAAAAAATTCATTACGCGCCTCTTTGCCGCTGAATTTGCCCCGCTTGTGTACAGTCTTCTTGAATCCATCTGATCGAAGTTCTCTGTTTGCTAACAAGCATCTCATTTGCGATCTCTTCTCCACGGTTTTGACAAAAAAAAAATCCAGTCCGTATAAGCTTGGCGGTGATGCGTTTCATATCCAAGACACCAACATAGTATAGTAACTTGGTTCGTTCCAAAATATTGCGAAAGACGTCTCTGTCCGCGTCTTCCTTGTCTTCTTAGGGATCGTGGCAGTTAAAAAAAAACACGTATTAAAAATGTTATATTGATCCGAATTGTACAAGCTTTTGACTTGTAAGTGGTAGTCTGTAATGCTAGATTTAGCTTAGTTGTTCACTACAAATGCAGCCCCGATCCCAAACTTTCTTAACAAGTTCCCCCATCATGTTTTTGCAAAGTTCTATCATGTCAAGTTTCGAACAAACTTGAACCCTGGATTAGGAAGTGGAAAAGTTTTTATTACTACCATGCAGAAAACAGACAGATTCATTCAAATCCTATCATCCATGATAAAAGAGCGAATCTACTCAGACACCTTTGACATGGAATACGATATCTACTCGTACAAGTTAGCGAGGACAATTCGTAAACATGCTTAACGTTCTTCACTTGACGTGCCCTTATATCAATGCGTGGATCCGCAGCGAGCTTCCCATTTTGGCTTGACGTCCAGAAGCCATTATATTGAAGGATGAATTATCGTAAGTGTTGCGGGTTCAAGAGGAGGAGGGGAAGAGTGTGTTGCTCTTGCACCACCATAATGTGCAAAATCATAAACCTTAAATAGCGCTAAAGATCTAAATGTATATATACGTGCAAAAATTCGAATAATCAGTAACGTATATTTTTATACGTATCCCCTCCCCGCGATATTTCAAGTGCTATTTCGTAATTCATTTCGTATTTATATGGTATAGATCCTACATTTAGATTGCAAGTTTCCCCTTAGCCTTGTCGTTTGACGTACGCCCATCGAGGAGTGTTCATCTTCATTTCATTGAACAACCTGTACCGGCGATAGTTACAGACGCACTCCGGACTAATGCAATGCATTAAATTCTTTCAACTCAGCCACAGTTGGGCTGCTCGGCGATTCCTTCACGCGGGGGTCTTTGTCCGATCTCCTGCCCAGGGCAGCGCCACGTTTCTTGCTGGCAAAATAAGTCCATTAAAAGGTCAGAAGTTAGATTTCACTCCACGGTGACGTCGAGGCACCAGCTCTAATAAACATTTCACGGACCCCTCCTGGACACCACTCCACGTGTCCAGTTGACCACCAATCCACCTTTTTCAGCTGCTCAATCTCCTGCTAGTTTTGTTTTTCTCAACCTCGACCTTCAATTTAGAATTCAACGCCAGCTTGGACGATAACAAAAATTACCTCGAATTTTCCATAATTTGTATCTCTCGAATTGATCTCATTACACAAGCAAAATCCCAAGCATCATTTGCATGCATTCCGCCTTAGCCAGAAGCAAGCATCAGGATTACATTTCACAATATGCAACATGATTTAGAATTATGTGTAGACAACAAAAGAAAACTTGATTATATGTTCTTCTCCGAAATGTTAGAAATTTTTCTATGTTAATCTTGAATTGTTTAAATGAATTTAAAGGTTTGATGGGAAGTTAAAAAGGCAATAGGGTTTTGCATATAAATTCGTGAAACTGGAAAATGGAAATGATCATTGTTAAATCATTATTTTAAATGGATCGAATGTCGGGATGGTGAATGTTCTATGCATATGTAATTGCGTATTCACGACCGGTAAGATTTATTTTTATGATATACTCCTTCTTTCATTCAATGAGCACTTTTAATTTATTTTTATTTTTCGTAAAAGCGAACACAGATATCAAACATGTATCGCTTTCACAATCGATTAACCCTTGAAGGTGAACTTGCATCACATTATAATTCGCAAAAATTACATTCATTAAGCAATGCTTTCACCGCACCTGAATTTATATTTATGATCTTTAGGCTTATAAAGGTACTTTACTCCAAAAACGATGAACTCGTCTAGACTATCAACGTATGTGATTCAATTAGCAATGATCACCGGTTGATTTTAGGTTTTCGCTTAAGAAGTGAAGTTGTTTGTGGAAGGGCTATAAATCCCAAATAACATTAAGTTAAGTTCTTAATAACTATACCACATGATAGATTCATTTTATCTATATAGTTAGAAAGGGAGTATCTCAATTTTCAAGCTAACAAGCTTGGATTTAAAGATGCGATCTCTGCACAGTTTTTACACTGGCATAACTGCCAGACAAAATTACACATTGTCGGGTTAACGACTGAATTCTGATTCACTATAACCTTGCATTAATAAACGATTTGTTTTTTTATTAGCGAAGCACAAATCAAGCCGGTACATCATTGGCGAGTAAGTTCAATGCAGTATTGATTTGTTTATATTATGCATAAATAATTATCCGCACAAGCAACATGTGTCTATATTTATACGCACATATGTTAAGATATATTCGTACATGCGAAAATTGTCACAAATAAATAACATTCATTGTAACGCGGAAGGTAATGAACAAAATGCGGGGTCAATGTTGAACTGAATCGCAGACTGCACATTGCATTTTACTATATATGGCAATTGGCAAACAAATGCGACTGCATGCAATGTATGCATTTAGTGTTATGTAGAATATGCGGAAAATATACATATGCATGTACATCTATTAAGAAAGTGCTCGGAAAAGACATTTATGGACTTGTTTCAAGTATTCTTTGTGGTCGTCCCTCATATGTAGAGAGCAATTGGCGAGTTTTTGATATGTAAATTTTAAAAATTGGAAATTCAATTTTCACTCCATACATGCATATTATTACCAACGACCTTTCTTGCGGGCTATAATCATATTTAAAATGATAATAACGGTCTTTATGTGGTGTGGACTCATTCAATGATTAAAATTCAATGATTATTGGTTGATAAATAAAATTCCTATTGCTCATAAACGGAAGTACCAGCTTAGTTTCTATTTACCATGCATCTAAATTGCTATGTTTGCTTCAAAAAATAATTATGAAGCATTTTATTTATTGATACTTTCTATCACAAATATGGTAACAATTTTATTTTTACAAGAAACGAACAATTAATTTAACACAATTTTCCATGAGCATAATCGAGGAAGGAAAACGGAACGAAAGTCGAGGTCAAGTAAACGTTAATTTTTTGACCGTATGCCCCGAGTTCGTGTCTTGGTTCTGTCATGGGTTGTTGTGCTATTCTTGTCTTTCTATAGCTGCTGTAGGGTTACTACTTGGATAGCATTGAGGGTTAGGATAAGGTAACTAGTCTCATTGAAAATGGAGATAGGCAAAAAACAAAGAAACAGGGGATGAATAAGCTTTTAACATTTTTTAAAATTACATCCACATTTTGTGGAATATTACGTTATACAAATTCTATTGGATTGCCGTGTTTATAGTGTTAAACGCCAGAAAGCAGCTAATTCCTCTATTATGTATATTCGCAATACATAAAGTTATATTTCGTTCTAACTACAGTGTATAGACTAATCGGAAGTACGCATATGTGAATACCTTCGAACGTATAATAGCATGTGGATACAAATGTTTCTTCTTCCACTCGGAACAGTTGGTGTAGAGTTGATTCATTGGAAGTCAGCACTTACAAATGTAAACAAACCAATTAAAACACGTGGCACATAGTAAAATAACTGCGTAATGAGTTCCATATAAAACACGGCTATATAAGCTCTTCATTTCAAGACTATATACGAACGTCTAACCAGCGCAGTGTATACAGTTCAACTTTGGATAGATTGTGAATTGCGAATTTTGTAGTAATCTGCTACACACATGCAACATTAAATGATTTCATTTTTTTAAATAAACGCGGGTACAAATCCGAATGTAATGATTTCTTTCCTAGCACAATTCTAGAAATAGAAAATGAGCAAATTGATTTTTATTGCTGTCGAAGGGGGAAGTTTACTATAACTTGGCAACTTACATCGCGATTAAATGAGGTCGAAATTAGGGTGTATATTGGAGGAGTTGTTTTTTGGTTACATGATTAATTAGTGGAAATTTATACAGTGATGATGTACATATATGGTCGCTTGGGAATTATTGGGGTAATTAGTTGACTTTGCTATTGCGAAGAACAGACAACATCCAATATGCACTTATATATGTACATGGGTATTTCTGAAACCAGTTATAAATGAATTACAAATTTCCGAAAAGGGTTTATCTCAAATTTTTGAATTCCTTCAGGAGACAAAAAATTTCAAAATTTATAAAAATAAAGGAGGAGCTTCCCTTAGGAAGTCTCTAAAAAGGGCGTTTTTTCTCGACTGTTTTGGGAGAGAAAGAATGAACTGAGCTCAGCAAAATTTTTTTTTGTATTTTAAGATTTATTTAAAATTCTTCTGTTAATTGAAAAAAATCGAGTACAATTTTCATTATTACATTTTTTCTCTTTGGAACATCGAAAATATCCAAAAATTTTAACTTTTTAGAAGCTGGAAGGAAATGCGGTTTTTCAGAAAAAAAGGGCACTTTGACTTGGTAAAAAAATTTTTTGAAATAGAAGATAATTTAGTACTGAAAGGTTGCATTGCAAAAGCCAAGAAGCGAGCTTTAAAGTTTTCGTTTAGAAAAAGTACAGCTATTCCTGACCGTTTTAATAGTCGAACCTTTTATATTGTGTTGAAAGTCCGTTACGTTTGCAAATATAGAATTCCGGGTCTCCACACCAAAGGAAGCGAGCGTGCTGCAGTCTAAGCATTCGGTTGCGCTGTAACTACCTGACACTCATCTGCTCTTGACTTTGTATCTACGGAAACATTGAGTATTAGATTCTGTAACTTCTCCATATATTATTGTATTAATCGATTTATGCGAAATGAAAAATATGATTTTTCGAATCTTGAATGGGATTTTGCTGCTATTTATTGGGCTGTAACCTTTTTTTCCGAAATAAATTCTTTCCCAAATTCGCCGAGATATGCCCAAAATAAATTAGAACAAGTTGGAATACCAGAAGCTGTATGCTTCAGGTATAGAAGTCTTATGTTCATTTTATGTGAAATATTTCTTATGCTTATTCGTACACAGCTAAAAATTCAAAATATTACTTGATATATCCAACTCCACCCTGCATATTATTTCATTTTATAAAATGATAATCGTTGGCGCTACAATTCATATTGGATCAGGGCCTTGAAGTGTGTTAGAGCAGTTCATGGTGTGTTAGAGCACTTCAGGCAATGTGGTCAGCATTGCGCTCGCCCGAGATTATTATCCTGAGTCGACTGGTATTCGACGTCAAATCACGATACAAATTCCACTGCCACCAGTGAGATTTGAACCGCGACCTTCCGTACGACAGCTTTGTGCTCTAACCACTCAGCTATCCGGGCACTATATTCGTTTTATGTGGCGATACATTCATGTGAAATACAAAATATTTTACCATCTATAACTTTGTTAATGATTTTTGGATTTCCTCCAAACTTTCCAAAATTGTGTACTTCCGGGTAAATTTGTACTTCCGGGTAAATTTCTAAAATATTATATCATGGTATTTTGTGCTAACTTTATTTGTGTAGATATCGGGACGGGATGTATGTATAGCATGTATGTGTGTATTTTGTTTCGTCCGCGTTGGAGTAGTATTGTGCAATAGTGCTTCTTCAGTCATCTGCTTTTCGAATTTCGCGGATGTCTAAGTGGTTACTGCATTTTTTTTGTTTGCTAAAAAGTTTGGAATAGTAAACATTCACACATGCAGTGAGTAATATTGTTTTATGTTTAATGAGGGTCCATTCTCAGAAACTACCGAACCGAAAAAAAATCAGTTTAGGCCCTAAATCGAAATTTTCTTCAAAAAAAATAAATAATAGTACCTAGTAACCTGGTTCAACAACCTTTATGTCCCTAGGCTGTTACACCATTGAATTAGTTCCAAAAGAAGAAGTTGTTACTACATAGCCTTATGAAATATAACTGTACCGGGAAATTTAAATAATTTCAGCTTTTACCATGAAGTGGTTACATAACGAGAACAATATCGCTGCCATGGCGCTATTTAAGTGTCAAATGAGAAAAAGTGATATTATCAAATGGAAAAATGTTTACCGCACAAGAAAAATTCAAGCAGCAGATAGAGCATATACACAGTCACGTAAGGAAGAATCTGAAGTGGATCCGAGGGTTATCAGCTTCAGTTATGATTTGTTGAGCTAAAGTTTACCAAGAAATCGTTCCGAAGCTATTGTAAAACAACTTAACCATTTCATAATCCAAAACCAATCGTGGTCTTCGCCGACCCATAAAGCTAAACTAACCGAAAGCTGACTACAAAACAATTCAGCAGCATTCATTACCCCTGAAGAATGACCCTCTGGCAATCCTGTTTTTTTACTCGCAGGATAACAAATTGTAGACAGTTCTAGAGGACGTGGTTTGCATAAAATGTACTGTAACATTAATTGTCTTAAGCCGTACTGTGACCAATTTTCAAATGGACGAGGTACTTGCGGCTATTGATGATTAACCAATCCGACTTAAGGCACTCATGGAGGTCAAAGGTGAACATTTCGAATGAATATTTGATTTTTGTATACAATATTATATATAATAATACCTGAAAAAGTCTTCATTCGATAACTATCAATTAAATGACACAAAATGAGATGTAAAGAAGGTGAATCCGTAATAATTGTGTCGCGTTTTACTGTTTACGCTCGTAATTGGCTTGCTTTAAATACTTTTTCAGGACCTAGACTCTGACTTTTGCTAATATTTAAGTTTCAATTAGTGTCTTTATATACCTTTTTTGCAAGAGGCGATGATGTGGTTAGCGGATCATCCCGAGTTGACTTTTACTTCCCATGAGGACAGAGCTATATCTCACGTAAGTGAGCGGCAGGTGGCTCAATGCTGCCCCCAACTACTTGTATTTTCACAAAACTGTCCACGAATAGGTCTATGCTTAATGCTAGTCAGATTAGAAATTGAAGCGATTTTTTTTAACACTTTTGCCCTTGAACGTCAACCTTTTTAACACTTCTGCTTTTAGCAATGGCGCCCGATGTGGGGTTCGAAAACACTAGGCTACATAATTGCGAGGCTTCTAAAAATGGACTACTCTTGTTTGAATTTTTGTCCTTGGCCCATGGATTACATGAATTTCTCGAAGTTGCTTTTCAGGTTAAGTCTCAAGCATCATAGCGCTGTTTTATCTTGTGGTATATTCAGAATAGTATTAATAAAAGTGACGTTTTCTCCTTTAATTCACTCTCCACTTTTATCTTTTGTCATTTCGTCATTGAAACCGTAAAATATACATGTGTTAAATACCCCTGGCCAAGCCTGTACAATTTTTCCGATAAACATACTTGAAAAACTTATAATAAACGACGAGGTTGAAATTGGGAGACCAAATGTTCATTTGACTTGATTATTGTCAACTACATACCCTATCTACATTTGAAAAGAAAAACCGTGACTTTTGGTTGCCTGTATCTAAATATACTACTGTTTCCAAAAAGTAAAACCAGTTTTTGTTATTTATTTTAAAATGTATTTATTAATTTTTGTAAATCTACTTCATGGCCTTCAAGGTATCCCCTCTGGACACAATGCACTTATGCCCACGTATTTTTCAATCCTCGAAACAAGGATTGAAGGCGCCTTCCGAGAGGGCTTTCAGAGCGCGTAGCAATTCACGTTGTATCTCTATCCTCTCAAAACCATTTTTCCGCAGTGGTCATACGGGTTTCGGGAATAGCCAGGGTCACACCGTGCGAGAATCAGACAAATACCGGACGATATGCAACGAATTTTTAGCGAAGTCAAGAAGAACGAGTGCTCCTTTTCGAAGAAATTAAATTGTTTTGTCACTAGCCGAGACTTTACACGTTTCAGGCCCAAAGTATCTTTCAAAATGATACTGACAGATCCTTTCGAAATCCCAACACCATCAGCAAACAGTTTAGCAGTCATTTTATTATTGGTAAGCACACGTTCTTCGATTTTGTTGTTTATTAGTGGAGATTGATGATGTCCGGAAAACTCTTCGTTTTTATCAACTGTAAACATTCCTTTCCGACAAAGCATGTTCCCCGAAGGTTTTGTCTATCATCCTGAATGTTTCTGCACCGGAGTAAAAAATTTAATCCAACTTCTTTCCTCAAAGTAATTAAACATTGTTTAACGTCGTACAAACACAAGCGCAAAGCGAATGCTTTGACATGAAATTTGTCACAAATATCTGTCACAATACTACCAGCTTAGAACAACAATTGATGTGCAATTCCAATTGAAAACTGTTCTTATTTGTTCGACGCAATAGTTGCATGCATTTCCTCGCCCCCTTTGAGGGCCAATTTTAAATAGTTTATTGGATTCTTGGTAGTTCAAGTGTCATGAAACAATAGGTCTTTTAATTCATGTATTTTGAACGAAAAAGAAAACCCCTGACGGAAGACACCTGCTTTGCAACTTTCTCAGCAGTTCGTAAGACGGCGGCTCAAGGGCATGTTGGAGACATTCGCGACCGATTGAGGATCCGTCATCGAGAAGTTTGCAGAAAGTACCTTCGATGATAGATGTTGTTGAACATCCAAGCTGGTAGAAAACGACAAAAACACCACTATTAACAGCGATGGTTTGATGCGCTAGATGATGATTTAAAACCTCTCAATTTAATTTATAACAAGGTTACATCAAGAAATATAGCGAACTCTGTAGGATCGTGTTAACCCCGCTGCCGAAATGGAGAAAAGTTAAAGAAAAAGAAAGAGATTAAAGGTATCACCAACCGAGTTTGGAGCAACATCTACGTAAAATTACTAAAAGTAAACCCAAACTATATTCACTATTGATTCCGAGGTCCGAGAATTTCGTAGAATATGAAAGCCAATTTATTCCAGGAGTATAACAATCTTACGGATCCATAGAACACAATTCAATCCAAACTAAAATAAGAAAATGTTATTGCAGCTGCAATTTCTAGAAAGTGCATCTTTACCATTTCTATGTGCCACTACAATATTTACATTGTAAAGCTTCCGCTCTATCAAGATTAGTAATATCCGGCTTTATTCATATTTATTTCATTCATACGGTTCTGCTTATTGCAACAGTATTGCTTGCACATTTGCTCAGTAAAAACTAAACTATTCTGTATTTGAACATTAGCAGCAACTATGTATCTCGGAGTTGGAGCTACAATACATGGGAGATAAGTTCAGCAAGCAAAAACGACATAAATTGGACAATTTATGTCACTTACTTGAATGCGCGCATTTAGCTTAATATTGTTTGTAACGGGCGTATGATTATATAAAATTTGAAATTATTAGCAATAAAGGAATTGACAGAATGACAATGTAATGAACATTCTAATAATGATCCTTTTGTGGGTGCTTTTGGTCAGAGATGTTGGTCTTGCAACTTGTTAAAAGATTTGTATTTTTTCTCAATTTGTTTAATTTTGAAAATTGTTTTCTATTTGATATTAAGGGTTAGACATACATATATATCGACATTTCAAGGGCAAGATAGTCCAAAATATAAATATAGTTTATATCTGCAGGACGAAAAAGTTGGGTCTGTGTCAGGAGAACTTCTTATTTCATTTATTTATAAGGGAAAGGTCCAAATAAATATTATTACTTAAAATGTGTTTGCTGTAAGCTAGTGATTCTATCTAAATTATTTCACCGATTCCAATCATCGACAACTTAGGGTAATATTAGTTATTTTTCTGGTTGAGTTAATAAATTCGACCTTATAATTGATAACTGAAGGTGATTCTATTTGTATATACATATATTGCGAAATTTCCATGATCAAGGATTGCCTGATATTTCAACATTCAATCTTATCAGCAAGTTAGTTCAGTCCAGCAAAATCACACCCAGAAGAGGAATGAAATAAATAAGCAAACAAATATCGATTCTCAATTGATTCACAGCCGCAGCTAAAAATATTGAAGTAAATTCGCAAAAGATGTTGACAAATCTCCAATAAGCGAACAACAAATATTGTTTCGGGACCATGAATGAAATTTATCTAGTCACTGACGACGAATTACTCACTTACGCATGCGTGTTTACTATCTTGCCTTATATGAAGGGGTGTGTATAAAAATTTCATTCTATTGCTCTACTTAGTCATTCCCATTCTATGACGAAATTATAAGCGTAGTATCTTCAAAATGTATCATAAATACTTGCACAGAGAAAGATCGCGATGTTTATTGGGATACAATATTCATTCTCCTAATTTTCCGGTTGTTCGAATGGTTTTTCGTAAACATGTGGGATGTGGTTTTTCTCGTCGCATGAAATGCCAAAATTATTGCTTGTTACGACCTTCAGATTTATAAATTTATGTTTTTCTAAATTTATAGGTATTATTTTCAGAGCAAATGTCAAATGGTTGCAAAACCATTTGTTTGCAAATATTGACCTTATTGGTAATGTGAGTTAAAAAAGTTGCAATGATTTAATGTGCACTGGATGCTTACGTCCTGCTGAATTCATCTCCTCCGTGCACCAAGTTTAAGCGTGATGACTGAAGAATTATTTAATGTGCTTGAAATCCCGCCAATATGCATACTATATATCCCAAAGACAATACGTAAGGATTTTCATCAGAAATTATAACGAGGATTAGAAATTGACTGGCAATCCTCTGTTCTAATATTATCAAGTTTTGCAGTAATATATAGCGTGATTCTAACAAATGTAGTCCAAATCACACTATTACTAACAAAGGTCAAAGATGCCATTTTGTACACCTTTTTAGTAATCTAAAAATATCAGTATCACACTAAGGTGAATAGTGTGACAAACGAAATGCTAAGCATTACACATTAAGCATTCAAATGAAACAAATATCCTCTCAGATATTCTTATAAAAGAAAGATGCAAAACCTTCCATGTCTGAAGCCATCCTTTTCATTCATGGCGATAAATATCAAAGAAACAACCATCCTGCGGGTATGTAGCTATTTGTTCTGTGGATACACTTGGTCAGCTGGAAACAGTTGAAATGGTGCATGTCTGTCGCGTGACAAACGAGCTAATCGAAACATTAATTGATTTGTATCAGACTTAATGAGTATTGTAGGACTCAAATGACGAAAATTATTCAATAATCTGGACCATTACAAAGAACGTAAAAGACGAAAAAAAAAAGATTTAACATAATGACAAAAGACAGGAAAGATATTATTCTAGATTAAAACAATTTAAAGTTGAAAGAAACTTACAATTAATTTTTTATTTTGCCAATATTCAGGTGTTAAAATGGACGATGGTTGCAGTGAAGGTAAGAAGGTGGTGATACTCTTCTTCTTCTTCAATTCACAGTGATTTTTGTATCCATGTTGCCTTATTTCAAGGAAAAACAGCCCTAAAGGCACACCAAAGAAATTTTGTTGCATAATAACAATTGGAAACCCCACGTCGCTGATATTGCAATCAAGTTTTTTGATAGACACGGCATAAAAACTGTACTCTACCCACCCTACAGTTCAGACCGAGCCCCGTGTCATTTTTAGTTGTCTTTTGAAGTAAAATTCTCCCTAAGGGAGCGAAGATTCAAGATATAATAAAAAAGGAGGTAGTAAAAACTGTGGAGCCGCAATGTAAAAAGCGTGGAGAAGACGGCCCAAAAGTATTGAAAAGTAGCAGGAACGAAGGCGAAAGTGGATAGCAACTAAGAGGGCGTTACTTTAAAAAAACCATATTTATTTCGAAAGTTAACAGCGTTTTTATTATGGCTCTTGATCAGTCCTCGTAATAAAGACGACGATATGCCGAAAGTCACTCTAGTTTTGTCCAGAATGGGAGAAGCTAACCGAGTTTTTTTCAGATCATTCGATCAATTCCATTAGAGCGTTCAGGCAAAGCACCCAATACGCTGAGTGATTGACTGCCGCCAAAGAACATGAATTTTGCGAATATTACTGCTTGATGAGCCATAAACAGCTCGGGAAACTAGAAAGGTCCTGTGTTGGAAGCAACATTTCTGACTCAAGAAGTTTTCCACTCCACGTTCTCCACTCGTTCTTTTGGTTTTTATAAGCTCGGGTGGTAACTACGCCGTCCTGAATGGCACACATAAATCCCTCCGTCCTAACAAAGGGCTCTCCAAGACACAGTCATCTGTTCGACAAATGCAAATCGACAAATGGTTGCCAAAGGCAATTTCTGTGTTTACCGTGCATTGCCTTCGATTCATTCGTCGATCAGGTTTTGGTGTGACTTCACGTTACTCAGAGTATTGATCGATCCTTCAAGTTAAGTGGAGCCAGCCACATGCAAGAGACTCGTCTGCTCTTTGCTGTAGAAATAAGCGCGTAACGAGTCGACTTGGCGGTAATATTGTGCCGCCACGTCAACCATGTATCTGCTTCCAATGTCACGAGGCAGGTTCATCTGCTCCATGGCAGAGTTTGGATGATGCATTCGGATTTTGGACATAGTTGTCCGTATCCGCCGGTGAACGGTTTCCAGATCGGTTTTCGCCCACGGTAATATCCCGAATGTATAGGCCAATGAAAGGATAGCGAATACATTCAACGCGCTTATCTTATTCTTCCCTGAGAGATGCGGTTTCAGTACCAGTTTTACACGTCGCAGGAATTCGGACAGCAGAGCATCCTTCTGATCACCGACTCGAGCATGGGCAGGATTCCAAGATTTATACAAGTCTGTCTCGGACATAGCTTGGATGTGGAGGTCAACAATGCTATGTCCTGCGTGCGGCTTGTGATGCGGGAAGCTTGGAATCGACACTTGTCCAATACAACTTCCATCCGAATATCGCTGCTTATTCTTTTATTATTATTTTTTTTCTGTTCATTATCTTTTACCGCATTGCTATTCTACATCTGACATATATATACCAGAATAGCTTAGAATACAGCTCCAAACTCCCAAATAACAGCATTCTTTGATCGGAATTTGCGCCATCAAGAAGATATGAATTCAGATAATAGATGCAATTTGCTAATGAAAAATTATTATCCGTCGTCGAAATGTGCCTCGTCAAATCGTGTCGAAATGTGCCTCGGTGTCGAGATGACGAAAACAGCTTGCCAGCGCAGGCAGTACTCTATAGTTCTGCTTATGACAAATATTGCGTCCGACCAGTTCTAAGTGATCGCCATATTCCACACACCATATCTAATATTCCCTTAGCTGTCAAGACTTTCGCTTCACATACATTGCTGATGTTGCTATTTTTATAATAGAAGCGTTGAGCTAAAATATGTGCAGAAGAAAGTGGATTATGAGCCACAGCCTCGGGAAATCACAACCAAAGGAAGGAAATTAACCATTCTATAATACAATCATGCTTGATATTAGAGGGAAGGAATTGCTCGACGGACCTTCTGAACAACCTGTTACCGCTGATTTATCTGTAAACAGTTTACTATGCTCAGAAGTTTTTTTACCGACATGTTTATTTTAGCGCCATCTTCTTAAATACAAACTAATAATAAGTTACCAAATCTTAGAGCTAGATTCAAAAAGTAAAATTAGGGATTAGCCTACATACACAACCTTCCTTTGTCTTTATTTCGATTCTAGAGTGAGTCTGTAGCTGTCTTGACCTAGAGGAGACGATGAATGTTTTCATGTTTGATACATCAAGGGACCCCAGTATCCCCGTAGTATCCTGCGCTGGGCTCTCTGTAGCATGTGCACCCTAAACTATAATTCTTCGAGTTCATATTGGCAATATGACGGCTGAGAGAGCAGGCGTTTGAGGATCAACTGAGGACTAGTTGGTAGCTCCGACTTTTAAGGATACTACTTTGCGGGACTTCAACTTGGATGTTGTACTCGTGGGACATGATGCTTTTGTATTTCAGTCTGAATTTGCGCTCCAAGAGAAATATTCCAGAGGCAGCTTCTTTATTTAAAATATCAGACATTCGTGCCACACTTTGTCAAAGGCTTGCGTTACATCCAAAAAGACCGCTGAGCAATACTTTCTACCGTCCTTATCTCAGAGCTAGTCTGTGGACTTGTTCGATTGTACCATGTTTCTCTCGAAAGCCTAACTGGTGCTGAGGAATTGCTTTGAGAGATTTAAAAGTAACAATTTTTAGAACACCTTTGCCAGGATGATTGTGATTGCGCGCCTTTATCGCCACCACTTCTTGCACAGATGTTCCGATAGTTGAGTGGTTAGAGCACAAGGCTGTCATACGGAAGGTTGCCGTTCAAATCTCTCTGGTGGCAGTGGAATTTGTATCGTGATTTGGGCCAACGATTATTATTAGTATTACTTCTTGCCCAACTGCGTTTGTTGAATTCAGTGGCGATTCTTCAACTTCAATCAGCTAACGCTGTAAGCGATAAACCGCGTTAGTAACTTTAACTCCTGTTCCACTTGATCCTTAAGGACTTCATCGGTCGATTGACGTGCTTTGGCCAATTATTTATTTAGGTCTGGAAATCGGTGAGTTTGCCATTGTCTTCTCAACTTGCTCTTTACTAGGGCCGGCTGTCGTTGATTTTCAGGTGGGCTTTGTCTATTTCAAGTCTGATTTTCAATGGAGTGTTGATTTCAGGTGAGCACTTATATACCTGCGGAAATACAGTTTAATGATTTGATGATTTGGTTGTTAATTTCCCACTTGTATCGCTTATTATAGGTGGTACGCCCGTAAGTGTTATGGTGACAGACGAGTGGTATGGTCGATTATGGCACTGTTCGCTTGTTATCAACTCAATCAGCTCATCGATTTCTCATCGGTCTGCTGGTTAATAAGGGGGCTGTCCAGATGAGGCTATGTCAAGTCTATTGTCTGGGCTACACGTCCCATAACTGTCGTCCCTTGGGAGTGATCTCCAATAAGTGTGATTAGCTTTAAAATTCCCAGCAGCAAGAAATTTCTTTCCCAGTAAGTGTTAAAAGATTTTACGAATGTCTGAGAAGTCATTTTAAATTTTGGAGAACAATAGATCCCGGTGATGCTCAGGAGTGAGTTAATTTCTTTTAAGTTTGTTAAACACTTTGCATTTGCCTTTTTTTAGGCATTGAATTTTTACTGTCTTTTCGATAGCGTAGCATTTTGAAACATACAAATGTACTTCTCGATAATTAAGAAAACGCGAGAAAATATGATAAAAGTCGAAAAGATTCCATTCTGTTGTGTGTAAAAGGGGCAGGCATTTTACAGATAATTGTCGGTCAAAATGCGCGCGAGCTTATGACTACCTAATTTTATTTTTCGAATTGGTAAAATTGTTTTAAAACGTCACTTTTACACTCTTAATATTTGAAAAATCAAAAACAATATACTTGACTTTTTCGGAATTCCAATGTGTAACAGTGTCTTAATAGTGATAGATCTTTCTTCACCGAATATGCACCTTCCTCAATGCCAAAAGTTAAATTGAGGTTGCTCCGGACCCCTGTTTCTATGTGTTCTATCAGGATACCATACATTAAAGGTAATCTTAACTGTTAAACTCAAAGCCGTCTTCAACATCATTCATCTTCGTACATATCTTGAAATTACTCCTGCTTGACGCAAATTCGAATAAAGGGCTTCCTCAGAGTGTGGGTCAGAAAGCTGTAGACGTATTCATTAGAATATCAAGATGGCAGTCACACAATATGAAAGAGGAACAGTTTCATTACCGCCTGTTGAAGAATAGCAGCCTGGTACTCGTAACAGTGGTGATTATTAGATAAACTGCTCAAAAAAAGCTAAAACATTTTGTCAGAAATCAACAAAAGTGGAGAGTAGGCATGATTGGTGCAGTTTTTTTAAATTAATATTTGCCATTATTATACGTGCAATAATACTACCAAAAGCACAGACAGACAGATTATTGAAAGATTTATATATACGGTTCACCGTTAGTATACCGCGTTAGACAAAAGTAATCGTTCATCGTTTGCGGTCACCTGTAAGGCGCTTCAGCTCCCCGATGACTTCCCGAGACGCTTGCACTCCTTCGTGGCTGTTTTGCGCCTAGTGCCCTTGGGGCAACCTATTCTTCGACCATCTTGGGAGAGCGGATTCCACTGCATGTCATAGCCAGCAATATAATTATCACTTCGCCTCAATGTGTGACCTAGTCACTGCCACTTCCGCCTTCCGGTCACAGGGTGTACGGCTGCCGAGCCTGTGTGCCAACCGAGTTTTTCGTTTGAAATAGTGTCAGACCATCTTATTCCAATCATAGGACACAGAGAGGTGTAGACAAGCAGCATCCAGGTCTATGACCCCGTCGGCGGAAACCACGCTTGATAGATATATAAATTTATCAATGCTTTCGATGCTCTCTCCATTAATGTAGATAAGGAGAGTGTGATGACCCCGTAAAATTCAGAACCTTGAAAGTTTTAGAATAATTAAATTTAGTGAAATATAAAACATCTCTGTAATAACCGCTCATTAGTGGCATACTGATAATTAAACAATCACAGGAGTCATTGGTACAATACCATATAATAATATATTCGTGAACCTAGTTACCATCATAGCACCTATTTTGTGCGAACTCATACTTCACATTCATACAAATGTGTGTATCATAGACAGAAATATATTCAGTAAACAAAAGATTGTAAATTTCATTGAGAAAACTTTTATGCATTGTCGGTCGGTTTTTGTAATCTTGCCGCTCAAGTTAATACCGTAGGTGCTATTATCTTCATTTTACTTTGCCCGCTTCTATGTATTTCTCTTTTTATTTTAATTTAGTGCAAAAATTTAACTGTGTCATGGCTATTCAGTATTTAACCGAATACACGAAATGAGGATGGAGTTTGTATTGAAAATTCAGTTAGTATTGCAGACATTTTATCGTCTAGATACATGGGCATAGTCAAGCGAATTTATTTTTAGGTCCAAAACAAATTTGCATAATTTTACAATCGATACCCGTAGGAAGATAATAAGATATTGGTATTTAATGGCCAACGAAATGTGAAATGGAAGCAATAAAATTTAATGTTTATATCTGAAGTTATATCATTTTCAGGTATTTAGAAAATTTTTATTGCTCAGATTCCTTCCTATAAAATTATTACATCGACATCATCAGAGCAAGACGTAATGATTTGTTGCTATAAAGTATCTGCAGTTATTTAACTGAATAGAATAGAAGTGGTTGGTTTTTGTATTAGATAAGTTGATAATCCAATTAATGTGCTAGAATTGCCAAATGCAATAATATTCCCTATTTAAAAAATGATTTATTGATGCTATTATTTTATTTGACTCAATAGGATCGTTTTTCTTACTTGGATTGCGGTTGCTTCTAACAAAATTTCAATTATCCACTGAGTTAAATATTTGAAACTAAAGAATTTTACTTTTTTTTGTTGTAAATGGCTAACTATTCGATCATTAATTCTTTGGATAATATAAAGTGCCTATACAGTATTTTTTATCTTGTTTTCGTACCACTTTATTTCTGCTACAGTTTCATTATCATCGTACTGATACACCTGTAACAGCAAGCGCTAAACTTACAGCACTGGGACAAGCACAAAGCCAAACACAGACAGCAGTAATCCAACTGATTCACATCCGAGGCAACGGAGTGGAAAGTCTGATTTTCATTTATTATTTGAACTTGATTATTAGGTTTGACATAGACAATGCTTTCACCGCATTTCCAGTGGTGATGATGAATTCGTGCTTCTTTTGTTCCCTACTGAAATCGAAACCTCCCCAGAAGGAGAAGAAAGCATGATCCTTAACCTATGCTTAAAACTACTGAAAGAAGAAAAGTTTACGGGACCAAGCTGTTGTTTGTTTTAATATGGACCAAGTCTTGGGATCAGGGAATTGAAATGGATTTCAAGCTCCGCGAAGGGCTTGTGTACGCAGGACGGGAAGTCATGTCGTTAGCGGCGGAGCAGTCCATCAGACTCGAGCGAAGTTTTGAAAATGTCCATAACTCCAGATAGGTTCTACGCTGTTGCAAGAAGGGGAGATTCAAGGAGGTGTAGTGTAGGTTACACAAGGCAATTTTTTTTTAAAGAGAAAGAGGGAGGTAGGTGAATATACGTTGCAGCTTTTCAAAAGTAAGACAATTACAGTTACGGAAGGGTGACCAGATGACGGAGCAATACTCGAGATTACTGCTCAAAAAGGTGTTGAAGAGATATAAGGAGGGTTAGATTGAGTCAAAATCAGAGGAGGGGCGAAGTATAAAGCACGACAATTGTACAGTCCGATTGGACACTTCGAGGTCGTAAGTGTCGAAGCGGAGCTTATTGCCGAAGGCGACTCCGAGGTCTTGAGGGTAGTTCTGACTTGAAAAAGAATATCCGCCAACAGGGTAGGAAAACAAAGTGGGCGAGGACTTGAGCGAGTAATGCATTAAGTGACATTTTCACTTTAGCAGGGCACCAGCAAAGATATAGCGGAAAACAGCTTAAGATCGTCGGCATAGACTAGAGAGGAAGAATGGGGAAGGTCGTTTATAAAGAATAAAAAAAAAAAAAATTTCCAGAATAGAGCCTTGTGGAGCGTCAAAGAGGAGTCAGTCTGAATGGTAAGAAGCGAATCATGATACATGTCATAAAGGAACACTGGGAGAGGTGAGTTGAACATCTTGCAATTTACAGTGTTAAGTAGTCTACAAGCTTCAGGTCAGTGTAGATGTATGCACTTCCTGCTGTGAATTGAAACATTTGGCCACAATGTTGGAGAAGTCGAACAGGTTGGAGATAGTGGACCTACGCCTAACAAAGCCGTATTGCTCTTTCAGTATGAGGTGGTCAAAGTGAACGGACTGGCGATCGCTGACATACCTTTCCAACATTTTGGAACAGGGGGGGAGGAGCGAAATGGTAATCCTTAACAAGGGTGCAATCGCCACTTTTGTGAAAGCACATGCCGAGAGCTGTTTGCCACTGGCTAGGAAAATGGTTCCCTTTAAGGCTCCTGTTGAAAATAATAGGAACGAGAAGGGAAATGGACTCACCAGGTTCAATCAAAAAATGGTTGGAAGGCCGTCCTGACCAGGGTCAACATAGGGCGTCGAGGTTGCAAATGAGGTACTGGACAAGGAAAGGGGTAATTCGAGGGATAGTAGTGAGAGAGATGGAACGTATGCTAGAGTGAGGAAAAGTAGGGGCAGAGCAAATCACAAGATAGTTTGGGGGGAGTAACAACGGGCCCGAGAATTTAATGAAAAGGAGAAATAGCTGTGGGGGTTTGCGTGCGTGTGGATCACTGCACTGTCCAGATATTCTTTCCTGGACTTAAGTATTAAAGAATTGACCGAGTAATGCAGAGTTTTCAAGTAAAGCAAAGCCAGTATAGGTTCCAGAAGACAGTAACTTTATCGTAGCAGTTTTTGACGAATTTTGTTTGGAGATTGGTGAACCAGACTTGATAAGAAAGAGGACTTAGGAGAGGAGGGGACGTAAGAAGGAAGAAGATCTGTTAGAATGGTATAGAAAAACTTTTATACATTGAACAACTTTCAGTAATTTTTTTATTGAAAAATATACAGTTGTGTTGGAAATGGCTGTTTCAAAAAATGAATTTATGTATGTTTTGCGGTGATCAAAATTGTGGCGAACTGAATCTAAACCAGAAAATGTCGATGGAGTTACTTAAATAATAGTGAGAACTAGGGTTTGAATCGAAGGATTTAAAAAAAATGTGTTTTTTTCATAAAATGGCGGCAATCAAAGTTAATGTCTAGATTTTTTATTAAAAAAAACCGTCCTTTTTGAGCTATAAAACGGCTATTTTATCGAAAATAAATCGAATAATTAAACATTACTTTTACATGTATTGCATAAGCCTGCCAAGTTTAAAAAAGATTGAGTTAGTAGTTTCCCAGTAACTGTGGTCATCGGTTTTAAACATGTCATTTTTAGAGAAACGCGTTTAAAGTTTCAACATCAGGTCTTTTACATTCTTCTTTTTTAACGGTCATATCTCAGCCAATTTTGTTCGGATGGGCTTGAAATTTTAAGGACGTATTCTCAGATAGTTGTACAAAAAAATTCAATAAAAACAAGGTTATTTCTTTTTTTCAAAGTTACAAATGCGGTTAACCCCTTTATGGAGAGCCTAGCTAATTGTTACCAGGGCGGAATTCAGACCTTCGAAATTCGCCTTACGAAAGTTAAATTTGGCAAGGTTTCGCAAGACAGGGGAGTGGAGTCGGATGATCTGAGCATCAAACTCGTGAGCAGAATGATGAGGGTCAAGCGGAACATAAGAACGAGCGTGATTGAAAAAAGCAACGCACAGAAAAGTTAGAGAAAAAAAAATCAAGAGTACGGTTTAAATGATTACAGGAAAAAATTGAATTGGAGAACGGCGCAGGTGTTTATAAAATTTGATAAAGGAGGCTATTGTGGAGGGAGGGAAGGCCTGGAGTGTAGGCGTAGAGAACATAGGAAGGTTATAGTCGGAAAAAAGGGGAAGAAAACGGACTGCTGAACATCTTCGTACAGGAAAAAGGGGGTTGGGGCAGGATATGATACAGGGGCATACGTTTAATGGGATAATTCACACGCTGGCTGAATCATAGGTGGAGAAGGATGAGGAAAATTTGGTTTCGGCGTGGAAAAGGGACTTGACAGGTATCAATCACAACGGACACAATCAAAGGCAGAGTAACCTTCGATGGGCTCGAAATCTCAAATCCTGCCACGTAGCCAGGTTTCAATAATGCAGATGACGTGACGTTACTATACTAAGGCAGGAGACTTGAAACCTGAAAGCTTAAATTTTGGTAAAAAGTTTTATATTTAGAAAATCATTCAAGGGACAATTAAAGGAGAGGCAGGATATTTTATCGAAGTTCGGTTCTCTAGTAAGGCTTGCTGAAGTTCCCCTATGGCTAGCGGGGAGATTCGGCGATAGGATCGAAGTCGTGGGGATATGTCACTTTGAAGGAAGCTATCATTCGGTCGAGAGAACCATCCTTTGTCAGCGTCACACACTCCTATTTCAGAACATATATTCACTTGTGATACATGCAATAACGCAAACGTTAGTCATTTAGGCCTTTTAATCGGCTTTAAGTTCTACTGTGTGAATTATGACGTGAATCTCACAACTTTGTTGGAAAACCACAAACGATCTTGACAGATAAAGAAGGCGCTGGCACTGGTTTCGGAAAAAATAAACAGTGTTATGTGTGAAATATGTATGTTGTTGTAGTAAACAGTTTTGTAGTGGAGTTAGTAGCTCTTATCCAACAATTGTTTTTCGAAGGTTTTAATGCCATACCTATTATGATTGAAATTCTTTTGCAAGTCTAAACTCTCCACTGTCATATTCAATGTCTTCATCTATCCAGTTGCCTATAGTGCCAGCCACAGCATAATTCCAATGAGATGAGATAAAATTTAAAAGTGGTATTTTTTTTATGATGCACTAATGAATAAGGGATTTAGGAATGTATTAAAAAATTTTAATATTGAAATTTGAACTGTTAACTTCATTCAGGACTGATGCAGATATACAGTGGAAGAAACATAGATGAGGGCATCTAGATGCAGATACTAAGTTTGAATGGAGTTGGCCGCAGAAAAGGTCGTAATGGACTGTATGGAGTATTTGTTTGTGAATTTGTGTAATGCAAATTAATACGGCGTTTGATTCTAGGGTTAAGTTTGGGGATTTTTTAGATTAAGATGACATTTCAATACGTAAATATTATGTTATACGCGGAGAAATGTTCCGGTTTGGTTGCTTGATCTGATTCCGCTCGTTCAAGTGGATACTACCAGGTGAATTCTGCTAGCAACGAAGAATAATTATATTTCATGTGCTCTTCATGCGACCAACCATCAGCGAGCCAGGGTACTGACTGTACAGAGTTCCACTGTTGACTCCATCCTCTTTTCTTTCCCTTAAATCATTAAAAAGCATTTCATTACCGCAATATTTTATTTTAATGGAAATGGAGACAATGAATTAGCTCCCTTCATTTTAATAATAATAATAATAATCGTTGGCGCAACAATCCATGTTGGATCAGGGCCTTGAAGTGTGTTAGAGCACTTCATTCAAGACCGTCACGGTACACTAGGAGGCAATGTGGTCAGCATTGCGCTTGCCCGAGATTATTACCCTGTTTGGCTCAGGTACTCATTCACAGCTAAGTCGACTGGTGTCCGACGTCAAATCACGATACAAATTCCACTGCCACCAGTGAGATTTGAACCGCGACCTTCCGTACGACAGCCTTGCGCTCTAACCACTCAGCTATCCGGACACTTCCCTTCATTTTGCCAGCTGAAAATTTTATTTTAGCAATGATGTTAATTACTACAGGTTCATATACAATAGATTATTAGCTTTATGTGCAATGTAATAACTATAAAAATATGTATATATAAAACCCCAATGGCCATTCCGTAATTTGAACGCAAAATTAAAATCAGCTTTATCTCTCCCTCTAGATCAGTCATAGCCATCAAAGAAATAATTCCAAAAAAAAATGTCTAGCCGGTTTATTAGATCCTTCATATGCAAATTTTCGAAATTGTAATTTAATTTAATGACAATATTCATAAAAACAAGAAAATCAGTATTGAGAAAAGTTTTCTCGGGGGTAGCTTTTTAGTAATTGTTGTCAGCTCAGGATTTCAAGCCTATTTTTAACATTTTTTATTAATATTTCAATTGTAAATTTACGGAAGAATTGTCAAATTTAATAGGCAAGTGGTTCCAAAAGAAAAACAAAAAAAAAGTCCAACGACAGATATATACTCCGGAAAGAATATTTCTATTTTTGCCAAACCAATAAATAACTTAAATAAAATTCATCACATGGGGTGCTTCATTCACCATTAGAATATTCTTCTTAAAAAATTTTCCCATGTCAATTATTAATTATGACCAACACTTAAAATCATTGCCGACGCATAATCTGATTGAGTTAATAAAAGTCAATAAAAATGTTTGTGCTTGATAATAACCGAACAACACTACCATAAAATCTTTTGGTACTTCCATCTACATATCTCCTTCATCTTGTGCAAATGGTGGAACGACAGATATCACTCTGGCAGTTTAGTATGATGTTATTCGTTGAATATTCATTTACTTTTGTTGAACTCTGTGGATATCATAGCGCACATGTGTCTTTGGTAAATTGAAATAAATATACAATAATTTTAATGACACTGAGATTCACTACCGTTGTTTGTATTTCAGAGATTATTTGAATAGCGAGGATAGGGGAAGACGGTATATTTCGTTGGGAAATTCAATTTTTCTGGAAAGTTTCGGAAAAAGTACGAATCGACTTACTTTTTTCCGAATAAAAGCATACTTTGCTTTTGAATAAATGAGTAACATTTTCAATTATTTTAGGTCCTTTGTACTGCGGCTAGCTCTAAGTTGTCTAAACTAAATGCCTTGATTCGGCTCGAAAATGATCTCTATCTCAGCAATTTTGAAAAATTATGCACTATATCACTGCCTTGGAACAAAAAGCGGTTCTATTATCGTAAATTTTTGACACCGAAAACAATGGTTTCAAGGAAGGGAACCTCAGATAGTTATCTATTTACTTGTACTTTTTTCCGAATATAATATTTTCGGAATTATGTTTGGAAGAAATTTTTCTACACCTTTTCCCCTAACATTTAAGCAATCAAAGCTATCATATCTGGCGGAAAATGTACATATATTATTGTTAATCAACAGCAGTTTCTCTTGATAAAGTTATAAGCCACTCGATGTGTGGCATCTATTGTTAAAATTTATTGGGGTTAATGAATATGATTGATTGGATCTAATAAGCAGACGGAAAAGAGACGTAATTGGTTCTCGAAAAATGTTCTTTCTCATGATAGTCAAAAGTCATATACACGCAGCTAGTATCTACTAATTTCAATGAAATATTATTGGTATAAGTTATATTTCAAAATTTTATCTAATATTTGTAAACTAAATGATTAATTAGGATTTGTATTCTCTATTTTCAGGTAAGCAACAGGGAAAAATTGTTTCTACTTACGATACGACGAATGTAACTTTGGGGTAAGAATGAATTGACAATAATTTATAGTGTGTCTTTGGTCAGTGTTTAGATTTTTTAGTGGTGAAAGGGATACTTCGTGACTATATGTTTTATCAAGAAATACTACAGTGGGATCCTCTAAAATAAGGTGGGAAGCAAATCTCCATTTGTAGTAATCTGAAACCAAAAATTCAAACAATTTATTCGGTATATTGGCCTCTATTGTTGGAACTAGGTTTTTAATTTTACCTTAATGTCTATACATATATCTTCAATAATACGGCTATTTTTCATTGAAAATCCAAAATAAGAAATTATTAACGGAAATTCATAATCGTAGTTTAGACTAGAACTATCGATGTGGAGAATAATACTTAAAAATTTCAGCCCGATCGGTTCAAAGGAATTTTAGTTATACTTCCCACCAGTTGAATAAATGTGGTTTCGGGAAAAATCCGTTTAAATTTTTCGTTCTATATGCACATCATCATGGCTCCGGCTCTTCTATTTGGTGTAACTAAAATATTTTGAATTTCGGTCTAGAATATCTGCAGTATACTGCCAACATATTCTGCTTTCAAAATATGTGCAAAAGAAAAAAAACTGATTTCTTGGATTGGTCACATAGGAAGGGTAGCGTGTTTTCGGTTCTTAGCAGTTGCTTTCGCAGCCTCATAGCCTCGTTTGTGTATAGTCTTTCTAAAATACGGATTTCTTCTATTCATTGGCTTACATTGAAGTTATATGTTCCGCGGATATCAGATTAACGAATCGTAAGTGATAACGCGATTCCAAGATGCTCAACAAATAAAACGTAAAAAATATTAAATACGTTTTTTTCGAAATGATACTTCCTCAAGTGGCTGCCAATTAACCGCGGGATTTACTCAACCGATTTTGAAAAATCTTAGTTCGCTTTGTTTGTTAACATGTTCTGCATAACAATTCAGAACAATTAGATCAAAAAACAGAAAAAAATGTTTGGCGTGCCAAAAATAACGATGACTGTCTCGTCTTTGCGGCCGATTTTAATGGTCATGTGGGTTAAAAGGCAGACGACAACAGGTGGGGGAAAAGGGTTTGGAGCACGCAATAATGCCATTGTGAATGTGGAAGAATAGTGGAACCAAGTTGAAAATACGATCCACAAAGCGGGATATGCAACGTTCGGGTTCACCAACCGAGATACTCAAAAACTTGTTAGCACTGATGAAGGGAGCAAGTGGTTCCCGAAATATCGGTATTTGCAAGAATAAATATTCACACCAACGAAAAAGAAACAAGTTTTTATTATTTCAGATAATGAATCGTTGGAAACACCGCATAATTTCACTCAGACGAGATACTTGGTTTTGGAATGACGATGTCCACATAAAGTCCCATGGAAAGAAACACCTCTACTGTAAGTTTCTCGATGATAAAAAACAGATCAATTGCAAATTTACCCCATTACAAAGATCTTTATGATAAATTGAATACTTGGGATGGCGAAACTTGTCAAAAGCCGACACCAAAGCACCCAGGACATTGAACACTTTTGTTGCATTGATGAGAGGAACGGTACTTTGCTTACCGAACGAGGAGCAGCGACGGATAGGTGGCGGGAATATTTAAAGCAGAAAAAGAAATTGTTCAGCCTCTACTTCCAAAACCGCTGTGGACATTTCCGGCAATTGAAATCGAGGAAGCAATAAAACGAATGAGGTTATTGCGGAGGGTAGAACACCACTTGACTAGCTAGAAAGCAAGCAATGGAGAACAAGAAAGTTAGATGAGCAGAATGTTCAAATTCTGCTGATCTAACGTTTCGAATCAACAAGTTACCGCAATATCGTCCGTCCTCTCGCCCTCTATGGTTCTGAGTGTTAACCGACAACTACAATAAAACAATAAATACAATGAACACTTTCCCACGGTAGTGGGGACGAAGATGTCGCGTTGGAACAGTGCCGTAACACGTTCTATGGTTCTGAGTGTTGACCAACAACTATAATAAATACAATGAACAACATCATGTCGCGGTATTGGGGACGAGGATGTTGTGTTGGAACAGTGACGTAACACACCATGATGACATCCGAAATGAGAATATTCACGGTCTATATGGGATTGTATTGATCGTGGAAAAATTTCGAAAAAGGCGTCTTTAATGACATAGTCGCGTAATTCGCACTAACGAGAATGCACTTGCTAATATTGGTCTCAACAGTAAAGTCGATTGGAAGCGACCAAAAGGCCAACCGAAACAACGGTGGTTTGGTTCGGTGGATGGAGATTTGAAAGTCTCACGACTGCATCAAGATTAGGCTCTTGACACAAGAAAATATCACAACCGAACAAGATCAGCCCGCTTCTGAACCAAACAAACGTTGAAGAGGAAGGCCATGCAATGAAATGTTTATCTAATTGTCAACTTTGGCTCTATAAAATAGATAAACGATGAAAATTAAAAAAAAAATTATGCCCTAAAAAGATGGATTAATTGGTATCAAAAAAAAGGTTTTTTTACTTTTGAATTGGTTCTACTATCTTAAGTCCAATAGTGGTCTACGTTGAAGTATAATCCTTAAAGGACTCTTTTCTGGTGCTGGCGCTGTTTTTTAAATAAAGTTAATTTACGTATGTATTATACAATATACACAGAAAAGTAAATTTACATAGAAGGTCGGGTAGGGCAAACAAATGTAATAGCCACCCATTGAAATAGAATTAGGAGCTACGTTCAAATTAAGCTGGAAATAAGCAACCGATGTTGAGATGTAAGTCACTATTGAAAATAAAAGAACTAAAAAAAGAACCCTTTTCCCAGTATTTGTATGAATAAAATTTTTTGATTCGTGCATTTCAATTTGATAACCACTGTTGTGTGCTTATAATGGTATCCACATATATATTGTGTCCTTTTACAATAAGTGTGTGTAAGTGTTTCCGTTCGCTCAGCTCATTAGTTCATAAAGTCTGTGTTCTTTGGCTTGTGCTACCCTTCTATACGGTACATAGATGTAAGCCCTATTCTTTTTTTCGACGTTATCGACTTTCCGGGCTGGATCATCCTCATCCATACGGATTAAGTGACCCTCCCACCGTTACCTATTGAGCCGGATTTCATCCAACCTGACGGTCATGGTATCGCATCATTAAACATTTTGTCAGGTAAATTCGTTGATCGTCTTAAAAAACAAAAAAAAAAATAGGAAATGAAATGTACGCAACTCGGACCGGAAAGATGGGGACAGAAAATCAATGAGAACAGCCTACCTAGAATCGTTAAAAGCGACTTGAAGCTCTAACCTTTGAAGTTCCAAAAAGCCAAGAATCAGAAGGTAGTAAAGGCAATAAACGAACAGAGAGAAGTTTTCCGATGATAAATTAGTGACTACAGACCGAAGTCATAATGCTCAAAATTGCAGAATACTCATACGAAGCTCTTCAGATACAGCTAATGCATCTTCCATAACATAAAAAACTGACTGGTTTCGGTTGGTGTTCCGCAAAAGGCAAAACTTCCTCAGATTTTCATAGAAAAAGGTGTCGCTATCGGCATTTGGCAGTCTGCTCTATTGCTTAACAATAAATTAAAATTTAGAAACCATCTTTTGGTCCTTCAGCAAGCTTCAGCATCATCTCTTCGTTCAAATGTCACTCATGTGCGAAGCCAATTTACCCGACCTTTCGAACAAAAAAGGATAATAATAATCGTTAGCGCAACAATCCATATTGGATCAGGGCCTTGAAGTGTGTTAGAGCAATTTATTCAACACCGTAACGACAGGATTGCAGTACCCTGTAGGAGGCAATGTCCGAGATTATTACCCTGATTTGACTCAGGTACTCATTCACAGATGAATCGACTGGTATCCGAGATTTGAACCGCGATCTTCCATATGACAGCCTTGTGCTCTAACCACTCAGCAATCCGGACACAATGTCAATTATTCTCCGTACTTAGACCGTTTTTATTCACCAGATTGTTCGATTAAAGGTCTGTTATATCCTCACATAACTGTCAACTCTTCAGAAGGAAATTCGCTGGAGGCATAAAATAAATTAAGTGAAAGTATAGTTCTTGCCTCTATAGAACAATTTTCATGAACTTTAAGAGCTTGCGCAAAGGCAAATGGTCATTACACATCGGTGGATGCCAGATTACCTAATATTGACACTAAGTGTCAAGGCTCGGACGATCCTACCTACTTAAAAGTAAAGTGGCTTTAGTGATGGTGGCCGGTTAGTGAGAGAATCCATCGAGAAACTAAATTCCTCCGTCGTAGGAAAGAGCTCTCTAGCACACAGTCATCTGTTCGGAAAATGTAGAACAGCACATGGCTACCAAAGACAATTCACGGTCCCCTTTTAGTCTAACTTCACTCCACTCAGAGGATCGAAAAATCGATTATTCAAGTGCAGTCAGCCCACAGTCAGCCTTACAAATACACCACGTTGACGTGGGTTCCCTTGCCCCAATATTTGCTGCTGGTAATAGTTTTTTGAGTATATTTTCATCACTAGTGGTTTTTCCCAAGTGGGCAATTTTAAAGTGAATAAAATTTTCGAAATATAAGCTTTTGAAAAGTGTAGGTCACTTTCTAATTCATGAATGCCTAAAGGAGAATTTTCTGTGATTCCTACCACCTATACACACGGTCAACCGTTTGCAGCATAATTGGTTCAAAGGATGACTACAATCTATGTAGCTCATTGCCAACAGAAAAAGGCTCAATTCAAGATCGTTTAGGAAACACTTTGTGATGCAATTACTTGAGGCTGATCGGTAGGCAGGCATATAGTCTGACTATATATAATTAACCAAAAATTAAACAGAGTCCTAGCTTCTGCATTGCAGACACTACCAGCAAACCTACTTCAGCGAATAGGGTAAATTATAAACAACTAACTGTCAACGCTACTTTTGTATCTTCGTATATTCGTTTCGCAGCAAAAAAATCAATATTAATATTACCTCGTTCCAAGAGTTTATATTTTCTTCGGTTAAATCCAAAAAAAATCACAAGTCATTTATTTCTTTTGTCATTTGTTATAATTTCTTCGGATAAACATCAAATTCATTTATTTTACTATAATGTCATCTGATCTGAAAGATAATTTGGATACAAAGTTCGTTACCAAAAAACAATTACAATTGTGCATTTTTTATTTAAATTTGCAACTAAATGAAAATATAAAAAAATTCTACGTTATTTATTATGATTATATTTGATTTGCAACTAAAAAAATAGATATTAAATTTGTTCTGGTCATAGGATGCATCTAGGAGATAATTTATGTAGGCCATTAGCAGTTGTTATCTTAATGTGCTAAATAAGACTAAATAGAAGTTTTCAACTGGCGCTAATCAGTAAATCTTTCCCATTGTTATCTCCATCTGTTATCTTCAAGTTAAATCGAGAAACAGATTCAGATGATCTAATTTCGTTTAATGTATGTATGTACCCAAGTACGTGCACCTAAGCAAATCAATTATAGTATTTATCAATAAAAACAACAATGCGGAACATTGCGTTTCACATTCTTTCGACATATGAATTATTAAAGATCATAAAAGAGCAATCTATTGATTGCTAAATTGATTTTTAATTCATCTTAAATGCTATTACTATCCACGTTCAATTCATGTAAGTACAGCCTTTATGACGATGGCATAATATAAATGAGAAATCAATTAATCAAAAAAAATCTGAGATCTTGTTGAGCAAGAATCGTAAGTTGAACGAGAGGTTTTGTGTGGGTTTATAAATTGAAAGTGTCGATTGTATACATAATAAAATAATCAACTTCAAGACGGATAAAGAAATCTCTAAATATAGAGTATTACCTAAGTGGAGAAAAAATTTGTATTTCATTCTATGGAAACTGTTCGTATGATTCTGATCGTGTTGTTTGAAAATTCGTCGAATAATTCCCTATTTAAATGACTTTGTACTTGTTTTCATAAAAATATACGTGAGTTTCCCTTTTGAAGCTGAACGAATGTCTTTACAGCTTATCCATATATCATACAAGACATCAATTGTTGCTTGTGTTGTAAAAAAAGATTATAAGAGATTGTGAATGAATGACATATTAACTGAATGATTCGATTGATTCAGTTGTAAACTACTTTATATGCTTCATCCGGGAGGTCTGCCTGCCTTTTTGTTTTCATTCAAACTTCACTCTACTGGTTTGATATTTAGACATATGCTTGTGGATTGGTGATTGAAAAGGAGAATCTAAACGCATCGCTTTCATTGTTTATGTGGTTTTAATTCATAATTGACATAATTTATCGCTAAGCTTTGCATGGTTTTGACTATTGATTTTACACGCACCATTGAATATATGCGTGAATATCATTGCCATTGGCAATCAATCAATCGAGTATCTAAAACGAAACCTTCTTTTGAGCAATTGCCATCAAACAACTAATATAACTTTAGTGTAGCTGTTGTATCAACAATGTCATTAGATGAAATGATGAAAGATAAATGCCAGTATCTTTTTCTCTGTATGTACAAGTTTGATTTGTTTCTTCTGTTGAGTAGTCTGGTCTAGTTGCGGTTGAAAACAGATTTTATGCTAAGTTGTTTCTTTCAACATTTCCAGATATGAAACGGAATATTTTATTCTATGTGGTTACTGTAAATCTCTAAATAAGGCATAACACCTTAGCTAAACTTCTTTGCCATCGTATTTGGTTTCCAAAAATATGCTACACATATCAGCTTCCTTAGCAACTTACACTCGTCTTCCATAAAAGTTCCACCTAAAAGTTGTAACAATACTTTTGACTCTCCATTTGATTTGGTACAAAAAATAATGGACTCCCCGTAAAAGCGTGAAATCCCGCACACCACCCGGCTTTCATTTTGTAAAAACCTGCCACTTCTAAAGCTCTTTTTACGCCAAACCCGGAGATTTTAGGGAATTGTTGCCTGTAATTCTTCACACTGGTAAAAATTGTACACACTATCTCCGTGGGTGGATTGGTATCATTCGATTTTCTATCGTAATAAAAGATATCGTTCTATAACTCTTGTAAAAATGTTTTATTCACTTTAGACGTCTTCTTTAGATCATTTTTAATGCACTAATAATTGATTTGTCGTGCAAATTCAAATTTTTTCTAAGAGCCTGATTCCTCTAGTTAATTTTCGGATTTCCAGAAGATGCTAGCTCATTGACGACAAAAATCTCTCTTGATAAAAAATGGTTGGTTTTAAGACTTCAGATGAAAATTGCGGCTGAGATCGTGCTCGCCACTTAGGACATGCACGCACATCACTGTGATTAACATTTTAGTTTCCAATTTTCAATGTTGTAAACATTTTTTTTGTACTTTTAAATATACATTAAAATGATTTGTTTTGTTTTGTCTTCACTTTCTTCAAAACTATGAGTATAAAAAAAGCACAACATGTGAATTTCAAAGTACAAGGAGCCTCACGTGACAATTCACCATCGTTTAAGAAAAATAGATAAAAAAAACCAGTCGGAATCTGGAAGCTAGACACTCCAAGTATGAGAGGTTTTGTGTATTTTTTATATAAAAATATATAAGTGGACATTTGTTCCATTTGCACCTAGCCCGTAATGAATGTGCATATATTATGTCAGAATAGTCACTTTGCCGATAATGATGATACTGGCATCTTAGAATTTCCACCGAAATAATAACTTTGTGAATAACAGTGCGATTTCCACCAAACTCGATAAGATCATACTTTATATTATAGCCTACATGACTGCATGCACTCATGATGGATTAATTCAAGGGTGTTTTTCAGCTACTGTTATCAACGTTACTTGAAGAGATATCGGTAGCCTAGGCACGATATAGTGGTAGCTTCGTATTTTTTCCAGATTTTTCGGTTGGGTAGGCTCTGAGAATGAGTCCGGGAAAAAAAAATGATCAGCCGCTTCTCTCCTTTGCACTAAATCTCTGAACTGAGGTCAGCATTAAAAAGTACTGACCGAGACTTTTCATTTGATAATCTACATGACTTTATTTGGTGAATAAAAACGATTATAGCATTTTGACGATCTCCCACTTTCCCGTACAAAATTCGAAACCAAACGACGGATAGATGCTGGCTACGATATTTTCGATGATATATAACAAAACTGAACGACTATTTTCAATTTTTTTTTTCACTATTTCGGCGCATTAATTCGGCGTAGAGCCATTCATGGTTAAAATTGTACTGAAATGAAATAAAATGTAACCAAATCAATTGATTGGTAAATGTAAAAGTTATTCAATGTTTTTATACCGACATAAAAAATGACACACCCTGCATTTCTACTGTTTGTATACTAAGATAATCGCGATTCAGCAGGCCGTTTTCTATATACGCGTGAAAAACATCAAAGTTTATAACAAACAGTTTAATAAGCTACCAAAAATTTGCCTTTTATTTTTTTAATAAATGTAGTTTGTGGACCGTAATATACTGCATCAGAGCGCCTTCTAGCTTGAAGTTTCCGTGTATATCAATAACGAGCTATGATGTCGGGCTGAAAAAAATGTTAAGTGTGTTGAAGATATGGTGAAAAATTCACATTTATATTTTTATTTAGTTCTTTAAAAACAAAAAAAAACTCAGAAACGACCGGTACACGGGATGACCACTTTGAACAAACAGGTCTTTTTGATGCTAATGACAACAACTCTAACCATTTCGAAAATTACAGTGTCCAGAGGCTGAATATTGCATGTCGATTGGTATTTGTGGTAAAATTATCTCGCCTGCCACACGCCTGGTTGTATCGATTTTAGAAAAATTGCGATTGACATGGGATTCTGAAAATCGAAGTCGATTTCAAACGACCATAAGATCGGCCGAAATCGCGACGCCTTGAACGCCTTTTTCAGGATAGACTTCTTCCAGTCATCTCGATCCTTCGATCCCGTCCTGAAGTTCGAATATTTCAGCAGCTTTTTACTGGATATTCTGTATTCGCTTGTCGTCTATCCGTTCTACGTGACCAGCTCACTGCAATTTTCTTAGATTTGCCACTACCACGTTAGAGTCCACGCTTCACAGCCGTACAGTAGTACAGGCCGTATTATGGTCTGCAGATTCGGAGCTTATTTTTCCTGTGCACCCTTTTACTTTTCACTATTTCATTATTCATGAGCAGTATGATTTGTTGGCCATTATTATTAGTCGCTGAGCTTCGTCATTTTCGTTACCATCCTTCGCTATGTTTATTCCTAGGTACACAAAGTTGTCCACGTTTTCAAAATTAAAACCGCCCATTGTCAAGTTTTGTCGTATTGGTCTTCTTCTTGACTAAGTCATGAATTTAGTTTTCTTTTCACTAGCGAGCGCAATGCTGACCACATTGCCTCCTACAGGCTATTCTGTAGTGTACCGTTACGGCCTTGAACGAAGTGCTCTAACATACTTTAAGGCCCTGATCCAATATGGATCGTTGTGCCAACGATTATTATTATTGTTTATTCGTAATAGTTCAGCCGGAATACCACCGAATCCCGGGACTTTGTTCAATTTTTGGTTGTGCAGGGCTGCTACCCCTTCAATCGAAGAAAGTTCGACTGGTGTGTTGTTTATAACTTCTGGGTTCGTCAAAGCTGTACTTTCCGCCGGCCCTTCCATTCGGCTCAGCAGCTTCTTAAAATATTCCATGCACCTTTTCTTGATATCGTCGGTGTTACCTAGGATGTTTCCTTAGTCATCCTTACAAGGACTTTTTTGCAGCCTATAGCTTCGTACGAAATATTTATCGTATGCGGCTCATACATTTTTATTTTGCATGTGGTTGCCAAATTTTGATATTCTGCCATTGTTGCATTTTTACTGTTTTTCCTGCACGTCCGGTTTGCTATTCACCTAAGTTCGTTATAAGTTTCTTGTTTTCCCCCTTTCAGTCGTTGTATGTATTTACGGTAAACTTCGTTCTTTTGGTTGATTGCCACCACATTCCTCGTCGAACCAATCATTACGGGTGCGTTTGGTGTGGAATCTTGTCTTTTCTGCGGATGTTTTTATTCTATCCTTTAGTTTTAACCACGTTTCTTCGACACGAGTTTCGCTAGCGATGGACTCTTGAAGTAGTCGGATAGTTCTGTCGGATAGTGCCGTTATTCGCCTGTCTCTAAATTTATCAACGTCGAATTTCGTTATTCAATATCGAGACTTCGTCCTCGCCAACATGTCGAAATCATTGCCACACGTATTATAGTAACCGTATATCCGTAATACTGGTTGCATTTTGCCCATTTTTAAAGTTTTGTGTGAAACAAAATCTTATTAGAATCGAGACGGTGTCTGTCTGCCCGTATGTCCGTCTGTTCGTGTGTCTGTGTGTATGTTTGTCTGTCTGTCCGTCTGTCACACCCGATTTATTCGAAAACGGCTGGACCGATTGTCACGAAAATTGGTGAGGGTATGTAGTCTGGTGTTCCCTTTACATGCAATAAGTGGCGCCCATACATGTGAATGGAGGGTGCACAATTTTTTCACAGAATGTAGTCATGTGGGGTATCAAATGAAAAGTTTCAATTAGTACTTTTCGAAATTGGTTCAATATTTGATATTGGGTGAAACAAAGGGGAGTGAGGGGTCAAAATATGACCCCCAAAAAGTGTAACAGATCTCGTTCTCAGAACCTATGTAACCGAAAAATCTGAAAAAAATCACAATGGTGCATCTCTACGAAATCTGGGCCTCAAAATATATCCGGTTCCGACATCTACACAAAGAAAGTTAATAATAGTATATTTCCACATTTTAGAAGTTTACCCGACATTATTGACTGAATGTGCGTCCATTTGCGATGCCGATGTCCTTTTGTGAATATCGTGATGTGGGAAGCAGGTAGAGCTTACCGTCATGGTTTTACTGCTAGCGAAATTAATAAGACGCTGCCTGTTGTCATTCGTGCTTCCATGGAGGCTATGCCTTCCAGTTGCTCCTCGATGAAAATCCTCCCGTCTAAGCTGGGCGTTGAAATTCCCTAATACTATTTTTACTTCGTTAGAAGGCAGTGTGTCATAAACTCGTTTCAGGCTATTGTAGAACTCGTCCTTGACCTCGACATCTTCTGTTGGTGTTACGGATCGCACGCCATCGTTCATTTATTGCTTTAAAGTCAATGACTCGTTCTTTGAATTTGTTGTTCAGGATAAATGCCACTCCAAATTCTCTGCTTCCCGATTCTTTTTCGTTTGTGAATACTATGTGTGAACGTATGTGTCGTCAACCTTGCATTCGAGCCATTTTGTTTCTTGGATTGTTTCTTGGGGATGTTGATGTTGTATCCTGAAACCTCTGACAGAGCTCCGATTCTATTTAGAGTGCGAACGTACCAAGTTCCAAAAGAGTAACCCATTTTACGTTGCTGAAGTCGTTGCCGTTGAATCCGTCCGGTATTGTTAGGAGAGGTTGCCGCCCCCTTGCTGGTAGGTGAGAATATTGTGTCTCACACTCTCTACGACCGTCGTTGGCGTTATCCAGCAGCGCACTGAAGGGAGGTGACGGTTCGGTTTTCACTAACCTGAAAGTCGCTCCTTTCTTTTCGCTTGCCGATCTGCGCGGCCATATGGTATGTGAATAAGGTTTTAATATTTTCGCATAGATCAAATCTTTTGAGAGCAACTATCACAAAAGCAGGATTGATCCGCAAATTGTCTAAACTAATGTGGAACGCATATTGGTAAACATGCCCACTTACAAGTTTACATATGAATTCGCAGTATGTTCAGCGAATTTGGGTACCGTTTACATTTTCATTGGTACTCTTGGGTACAAACGCTAACCTGGGATAGGTAACTTAACCTCCTTCGACTTGAATCCAGTGCTTGTATATGTACCTTATATATATAATATATTAATATTATATATATATGCAGACCATCAGACACGATAGCTACATACTTATCTATTTTATTGAAACTGAAAGCAGAAAATTTGATTACTTTTATATGAAGTGTTTAATATATATTATAAATATAAAACAAATAAATTTCTGAAAAAATCGCTACTTTGAACAAACCATCTGCAGAGGAACTAAACTTAATCCCATTAGCCTTGAAAATGGGTATTTTTGGCACAATTAGCAAAGTATGCAATTTAGAATTTCAAATGTAAAGAAAAATGTTTTCGCTAATTCGCATATTCGTTATGGTTCGTCTTTCATGTAAATTGAGCGTTTCACATTCTGCGCATTTAGCGCCTATGTCGGCGAGTATAATACAAAATCCACACGAAATGCAGTCAAATATAATGACGAAGATAAATTAAAAATGAGAAGCACTGGATATATGCATGTACGAGTATACAGCAATGTCTATCTTGTTTCTGTGAGAAAATAACTGCATCATTCGTTGAAAAAGTTCAAGTTCAAGGTTACTATTGATTTTAGATGTACGTGAAAGTATCTTGTGTATTACAAATTAATAATGTCAGGGTTTGAAGTAAAGACAAATAGATTCTGCACAGCAAAGCTAAATTTGGTATTTTTTGAAGACGAAATAGGAAATGGAGCTCGAATAAACTAACTGAACTCTAAGTTTTACGTCGGCTTATGAAGAGTTTTCGGGCCTTTAATATATTTTTTTCTTTTTTTATTCTTATTTCTACGAAAGCAGCATTATCGCATTTATTGCTTTTTTGAAAAAAAATATTTCTTTAACTTCATTTATTTGCAAATTTTGATTTAATTGAATAAGGATTGTGAATAAATTGCGTAAGGTACAGCAAATAAACTGGGAGACAACAAATGGATCCTCATAGAACCTTTTTGTCTGCAAAACCCGAAAAAGATAATATCCCCATCAGGCAAACGCATGATCAATAACATAAACCAATGATGACGTAATCCTAACAATTTCAAAAATCAGTTGGGAATAAAAAACGCATACGCCTACAATTAAATTATTCTCAAATCCAAATTATCGCCTCAAACAGTTTTGGCCGAGCTGTGATTAAAAGTAAATTTTCAACACCATAAGAAGCTCATCAGCTAAATTGATCGCTTTAAAAAAAGACATGCAGATACAGATATCCAAAACTGAATGAACCGCATGATTACTATCTTAGTGAATGACTGAATTTTCAGTTAGTCCAAGTTCGTTTTATTCTTGCTGTCGATTCAAGAAAAAATTGGGTTCAACGGACAAAATGAAGATCATTAGTCACGCAATAACAACGGAATTCTCCGCCATTCTTAGTGTGTTCTTGTTTTTGATTTTGGCATTGTTTGAAGATATGATCATGAGCGCCTCAAGCTATTGGCAAGCACTTTACGTTCAAGCAAATTGCCGCTATTAGATCAGAAATTAACGAAAATGTATATAATGTGGGAGGAAATACATACATTCATGTAGGAGAAGATTGAGCGGATTGTTTACATTGCTCCTTTGAGCTATAAATAGTCGAGAAAAAGATACATCTTGACCTCTACACACTGTGCTAAATGCAAATTAGATACTCGTACATAGGAAAGAAGTGGATGAAATGGGTCAACATGACTTTTTCGTGAGAGAATGAAATATTTTTCTAATTGTCTTGAATTGTGGAAGTGGTTTTATTTGGCGTGTGTTGGCAGTAAAGTACAAATTTTTACTTCATGTCAAGTCATATCCACGAAATTGTACCCGGAGTTCCATTAAAACCTGGTATTTTGTGAATTTTTGGCCCCCTACATGAGGATGGACGATTCCGTAGCCTACACAATGACGAAATCTATGAGCGATACCATGACCGTCCGGTTGTGGATAAAATCCGGCTCAATAGGTTACGGTGGGCGGGTCACTTAATCCGTATGGATGAGGATGATCCCACCCGGAAAGTCTATAAGGGCAATATCTATGATAGAAAAAGAAGACGAGGCAGACCCTGCCTAAGATGGAGCGATGGCGTAGGCCAGGACGCGAGACAGCTTTTAGGGATATCGAATTGGTGGACCTCGGTGCAAAACCGGGATGTCTGGAGTTCCTTATTAAGGCAGGCCTAGACCGATACCGGTTGTTGCGCCGTTCATGATGATGATTTTGTAAATGCTACTAGAGAAAGGGGGGGCCAGGTTTTACTGCTTCAATAGGAACTTCAAAAAGCGCAATCATGTAGGGTATCCACCTAAAGGAAGTCTATTTTTTTGGTAAGTCCGGAACCATTCCTCATAATTTATACGTAGTGCATCCATAAATAATATTACTAAGATACAATGCTATAAAAACAAAACAATATAATGTTTTTTGTTTGGGATATGAGGAATCCTAAGTCTCCATCTACTTGATGATGTGCCGGACCAGATGGAGAGGAACATACTCTCACTTTTTTGGTCCACGGACCCTCGTTTTGGACATAACACCCAAGTATTAAAAAAATAGAAACAAAGATGACTAACGGTTTCGTACAGGACAATGACAAATCATCAGACACGGCCTCACCTTTGCCCTGGGAGCAACGTGACTAATTTTTGTTTGTTTGTGATGTGAGGGATCCTAACTTGCTCATATCCCAAACAAACAAAAATAACTTTGGCCTGGCTTAGGCTTCAAATACTGGCGGAGTTTTAAGTTGGATATAATTCGCATCCTTGTGGTGTTTGCGATTATATCAAAAGGAACGATTTCCATCTGTTGCCACTTTCAGTCACGCTGCTCCCAAGGCAGAGGTGAGGCAGCGCCTGATGAGTTGCCTCTGCCCTATTTGAAACCGTTAGTCACTTTGCTTTCTATTTTTTTTTTTTGAATATAATTTTTTAAAGCTATAATAGTATTTATTGCCAATATACCAAGAAATAAGAAAGTGAAGAACGTTACTCGCAGTGATATTCTTTAGCCTTGATACAGACTTTAATATGATTCGGAAAATCATCTATCGAGGTACGCACTATGTCCATAGGAAAATTTTCCACTGTTCTTTTTCATGCTTTTTTAAGCGAGTCGATATTTGGGTGTTCTTTGTGTATACTATCTCCCCTAAGTCATAATTTATTGTTTAATGGATAAAGACCTGAACTACCAGAAAACTGGCGTTGTTTCGGGAGCCAGAATCATGTTAAAGCTCCTGATCTGATTTTTTAAAAGGGATTGACTGAGGGGTTTAACAATGGCTTCCAAAATACCTGTCTAGAACAATGCTGCCGATGTTTTTCGTTGAAATGGATCCTGGTGATAGTATCGTAGCCACTAAACTATCACTAAGGCAGGAGGATGATCCTGTTGAACTCTTGATGTTATTTTTGAAGTTACTTTTGACGATCGCGCATAAATTTTATTATCCTGTTGTTTATTAAAAGACTTCTCTATGGAGATTCTTTTTGTCAGGAAAAGAAGATCGTTTGATGCTTGTTGACTGCGTAACTTTGTTTGTTTTTGCATTTTGTCATTATTTTCCATTAAGTCTTCTGTCAACAAATGTTCCGTACGTATTTTGTAGGATGTTGGTAGCGTCAGTTTTCATTGATTATGCAAAACATATAATTTTTCGATATTCCCATTTCACGAACATTTTTTTTGTCTGTATATTCTTTGGGGTTTGTCGGATTTGAACATCGATGGTGGTTCTCATTTTTTCATTTTCCAGAGCCGCCCGTTAAATGGAGATACCACATATATGGTGTAATAAAAGGGAAGGGGCCTTTTGCATGACGTGGTCATTGTGACAAGGACAGAAACAATATTGTATCCATCGAAACGAAACAGAATGTTGCCCACAAAAAAAAGTTAACAGTCCACCACGGCGATTTTCCGAGATTCCAACTAATGATTATGTACTTCCGAGAAAATGAGAATACTCGGCCTCCGCTATCCGTTATTTAAAGCCAAAATACTTAACAACATGATTATTTCTGATGAACTAAAGATGTCCGTTAGGGGAGGTTTCACTGTACAAACATACGGCTCATATCGAATGGCTTTAGTGTTTTCAGTATCGCACTCTTGATTCTTTTGACACCCCCGTTCCGCCCCCCCCCTCTTTCCCTTGCTCTCTTCAGACTCCAATCGTATGGTTTTGCATTAACTCCCGTCTTTGAGGCGGTATGTATGGGTGGTGAGTGGTGTGAGTATCTTCCAATGGTTGGCTTTCAGTATTTTTGAGATTCTGTAGAAAACTGGAGCTTAAAGTTAAGGAGCTATTCTAGTGTAAAAGTTTAGTATGCAAAATTTACAGAAATATTTATTACATAAAGTAGATGTAGAAATATTTGCATAAAAAAAGGATTTAAATTTAATTGAAATATGCGCTATATGCTAAGAGCTTCAAAAAAAATTATAGCTCCACTGCTACAGTGTGTGTGACTGATAGAGTGGAAAATATTATTGAAATATAAGTTATTTCCTGTACCGTCAATTAGGATTTTTTAAAAATATTACAATTTGATGTGATGACGAAGTTTTTGAAAAATAAACTTGAAATTTGATGTAAGAAAGGTTGATGAATTTTGCTGAAAGAAAGGTTGATTTTTGCCTGCCAAGTTGTCATTTTTTATTCAATCGAAAAAGTTTAGTAACATAAGTATGTGACCGGATAGCTGAGTAGTTAGAGCACAAGGCTGTGGTACGAAAGATGGTCGGATACTAGTCGACTCAGCTGTGAATGAGTACCTGAGTCAAATCAGTGTAATAATCTCGAGCAAGCGCAATGCTGTCCACATTCCCTCCTACAGTATTACTGTAGTGTACCGTGACGGTATTGAATGAAGTGCTCTACCACACTTCAAGACCCTGATTCGATATAGATTGTTGCGCAACGATTATTATTATTATTAAAGTAAGTTAAAAATTAGTTGATCGTATAAATAAATGTGTCAAAAAGAAGCTGCCGAAATTTCATCCCGATCGGATGTTTTGATTCTGAGTTGAAGTTGTTATTAGTATTACATTTCCAGGAGCTCTATGTCATGTAAGCGATTCGGTGCGTTATTTAAACCCCAGCCTCTTCAAAACTATTCGGAGTTCGGTGCCGAAATTTTAAAAATCTAATTTATATAGTATAGACTATCCAAAAATTAAAAAAAAAAAGTTTTTACACTAGGATAACCCCTTAAAGTCGATTTACTGTCTGCTAGTCCGTTTGCCTCTTCATCTGTCCGTCTGTCTGTTTATCACACACACACTTTGCTCGTAAACGGTTACATCTATTGACACGATATTCACTAAAAAGGTGAGAACTTTGAACCTTCATGCATGTATCATTATACGTTCCGTTTAAAGGGGTGTAACGAATATGCAAAAAGGGGTCTGGAATTCTTTTCTCTCAATATAGTCGTGTCGGGTATCAAATAAAAGGTCTTCATTGGTTCTTTCCGAATTAGATCTTACTTTTGACATCAGTTGTGGAGAGAGTGGGGAGCGTTCGCATAAATTACCCAGTCTAAAAGTCTGGAAATAAATTGTGGCAAAATATTCTCCATTGGGGTATCCAGAAACGAATTGTGGTATATTTCTATATTAACCAAATGTACTATGTATTATTATTATTATTTAGAGTGTCAGCAGCACAATAAATTAATTAAAAGTCAAGTGGAACTATCATCTATCCAAATATGATTTGTTTAGGAATGAGTGGTTCTGCCTGCTATCTGAGTCTTGATTTGAACTTTTGGAATTGTTGTCAAATTCACTCACTTGTCAAACTCACTCTTCTACCAGTATTGTAGTATACTCACAAAACACATAAGTTTTAAAGTCTAAATTATTGAATTCCAGATGTCTGTCTCAAAGCATCCCGAGACAATTTTAATTTTAATTTAATTACGGGCTTGACTGTGTTGACTGAATTTAATATGTGAAAAATAACTCTACCCAAGGGATACTCAGTCTTCGAGAATGTTGGTATTGTGTCTATACTAAACATCATCAAATTCTCTAAGGGATTTGGATATATAGCGCTCCACTTAGGCGGCAGGAGACTCCTCTGTTGATTGGCAAAAGTCGACGTCAGCAAGTATTCTAACTCGCTGACATATGTTTTTATAAATAGCGCCCAACGTGGTCTAAAATTAAAGAGTTTGATCTTTTATGGGCAATATTGCACTTCTTAATTTTTTCAAGGACTTTGCCTATGGTTTATTTTCTTCTATCTTTTGCAAACTATTTACAACCGTATCGGTCATATTGAATTCACTTTAGGACACGATTTAAGAAAAATACATCGGTCCATTACCATTTTAATCCATTCAACACTGGGGGCCAAACCTGTCAATATGGTTCGGCAAGTTAAATTCTGATACTAATGCATCAAATATTTTTTTATACTACGCTAATCAAGATTATATACTTTAGTTGTAGTCATTCTTGGACCAGTTCATTAGTATTCTACATGACGGTACAAAGCATCTACGTGGTTTCTCACTATACTATATAACTTTTGGGGCATCTAAAATTCCTTTCGATCCACCATGAATACTCTTAAGGGGGAAGTTCTGGAACGATATTTCTTTATAGTTTGCTTCCAATTTTTCCTTAACGATATTGGAGCGTGTTACAGCTGTCTAGTGTTGAAGATATCGGCCTCATGTTTTTTCTATTCTATTCATGTAGCTTTGGGGCGATGGTTTACGTGACTCTGATCATGCCAAAGTCTAGTCAATCTTAAATTTTAGACTTATCTGAAGTTTTGCATGAAGAAATATAACGAGAATTGTGTATTTGTATCTATCTTTCTATGTTTATTTAACATATTTCTCGATTCTGGCAAAATGTCAATAAGAAAGAAATATCTGTTGAGAATTTGCCGGTTCTTTGTTTGGTAAGTTTATCAAATATACAGCATTGATTTCGCTAGCAAGATATTTATTTTTCACAAATTTTGTAATGGTTTCGATTTAGATTTCCATTTAAGTAGTTAATAACCTATCAAATTGTAGTATAATAATGAACAAAATTAACACTGATCATTAAATTTGTATATATTCAGAATTTTTTTTTTCCGGATCCAAACATTCTCGGGAGAGCATTTGTTTCCTATCGTTATTATGTATGATAAACTCACTGATTCACATCTACTATTTGTAAATAAGTCGGAATACTGGAAGCTCGCCCTTCGAATCGATTCTAATAAAGTTTTGTTTCACACAAAACCTTAAAAAGGAGCATAAATGTATCAAAATACAGTTCCTCAGAATAAGCTACTTTCTGTTCGTCGTTTTGCCGACAAAGACCGAAAATGGCAAAATTGTTTATTTTGAAAATGTGTGGTATGTCCCTTGTCTAAAAATATGTGTAGCCCTCACGTGCTCGAAGAAAGCGAACAGACTATAGCCTGCATAGGACTTATCTGAAAAAGCATTTGGCAAGAAGTCTCACCGGACGTTAATCTAGTACCATGGAAGTTGGGATAGCCTTGTGGGAGCATTTTCTATGGGGGAATTCCTGAAAAATATGCTCTACACTGGATTATTTGCAGTTGGCCCCGTTGTGTGAACACCATTAATACTATTGCGAAAAGAGTTCCTTGTGGGTTTAATGTACGAATTCATAATTTACAGCTTGATAGTCGTCCCGTTCAATTGCGGCAGATGTTTATAAGGCAGGACTTGTCCGGGAAAAATTATTGTTTGATAGGCAAAAAAAGAATAACAAAAATAAGCCACTATTTCACCCCCAAAAATTCTCTCATAGTAGTAGATGACATAATTAAATCAAACAATATATATGAAGGCGTCATGCATTTTTTATGAAAAAATGTTTTGACCCCGCCCTTCATATAACTTCACTTTATATGATGATGACGTCATACACCTCTTAAAGTGCAATACATTTTCATGAAATGCAGAAGCTTCAACGCCAATAACTTTGTTAATAATTGTTGGAATAGTAGGATGAAATTAAGGGGGGTTTTTATGTGAATTTATAAAATATGATAATGGGGGGATGGGATGTATTTTGAGGCCTAGTTTTCGCACCATTGTGATTGTTTTAGATTTTTCGACTGGATAGGTTCTGAGAACGAGATGTATTTCACATTTTGGTGCACACAATTTGAGTCCTCACTCCCCTAGGTTTGACCCAATATTAGAAATAAAATCCGTTTCTAAAAGTAGTAATCGAGCCTTTTCATTTAATATACCAGTTGATCATATTCGGTGAAAAAAAACCTTTCCGCATGTCCCTTCCCCTTCAAACTCAATACAAAATTGCGCCACTTGCCATATGTAAAGGGGTTCACAGACCACACCTTCTCATCCAATTTCGTGGCTATTGGTTCAGCCGTTTGTGAGTAAATTGGGTGTGGCAGACAGACAGGCAGATGAATAGTCACACATTGATTTTAATAAGGTTTTATTTCACAGAAACTTTAAAACTGAATGCTAGACCAAATACTCAGATGGAAAACGTCATACGTGAAATTCTGACATGATGAACAACAGCAGATCAAACTATGCGAGAGGTGCTACTTTTTTGCAGGAACGTATGGTTTAGCTTCAAAAACGGTGACTTTAGTCATGAGAGATAAAAATCGCTCTCTCGGCTCCCTCAATCCTTTTTTGAGCGAAATATCCAAATCCTAAAAAGAATGACTGACGGGGAAGTAGGGTTGCTAAAAATATGCTGCTTCAATCCCAAACAACTTTTTTTGCATTGTAATAGATTGTGGTGCTGAAAAATTGGCTATACAACAACCCAATGAAAAGGAGCTACGGTGCTACCCTGTACAAAGATTAACTTCGACTATGAAACCACTTACACGGATTTTAGTTCATGCCCACTACTTGCCTGGATCGTCATCCTATGATCTACTGTGATTGGCTGGACAATTAGAAATTCACCCGACCTACCTGTGGCATTTGAAACAAACACTGGACAAAAACCACACAAGAAGAAAAAAAACTCGTTTGTAGTTCATAAAATATAAACTTTCGGATTATGTATCGAAAAATATTCCCTTTAAATGCTTGGCACAGCGGTCTATCGGGTGGGAAAGTATTATTATTAGCGAATATAGCATCAACATAGTCTTGCTCAATATGCAAGTTAAAACCTCACAATGTAAATAATCTCGAAAGAATAATGTCCACATTTGAATTGACTTGAAATTGGAAGGCCAAATCCGAAGGTAACCAGCAAAATCTTTTTTGGGACTAGGAAATAAGCTATTCTTATGTCAAGAAAGAAACTTGTATCTTAGGCTATCCGTTACAATAAGAAGGTTTCTTTAAGATTTCATTTGTAATTTATTGAAATTAAATTCATAATTGAAAACTTCCTATAAATAAGTTTACTCGTTTGGTCCGCTGGGGTGTCGTGTCGTCATATTTTTTACATTTCTTGAGTCTGGATCTTTTTCTCTTTTGTATCTCGTGCGAGGATCCTCAAGGATCCGATGACTTTGGACGAATGATTTAATGTCGTTTAATTCAAATTTTTACCTTAAATTGATCACCCTTAGAATGCTTTTGCAAGACGGCAATGGTTTATGTGAGTATTATTTCGTAAATTGACTCCTCAATTTGTTCCCATCGCTTTGCGTATCTGGACAAGAATCTACTGATATGAGTATGTCATTTGCACTAATTTGAAAAACATAAATATGATGCCTTCAAACATTAAACTTCGAAACAGCAAAAATTAATCCGGACACATTCCCATCCTCTCCCCTATCACTCTTTCAACGCACCAATAGTCGTCAACACCATCACATGCTCTGATCTCTATTTGATTGCGAATCGCATCTCCCATGAATATTATTCTTGAACATTTTCAATGTCGTCCAACGGCCGGATTAGACCGACAGAAATTATGATTATAAATAGCAGAGGAAACATTGTTTGTAAAATCGCTGTCAAATTAAAAATAAATATCTGATGTATCTAGAGAAGAAAACAAAAGAAGTTATAACAGAAACAGTGTACGGAAATACGGTATTATCAACAAGAGTTCATAAGTAACATATGAGAATAAATATGAATTTTATTTTGTATTCATCCACGCCTTTCATTCTTTCCAGAGGGTAAACATTGGAGACTGAAGCTTTTGAGGGGGTGTGTAATCTATAGCTTGAAATATTTATTGATTATTCAGCTACTCTTGTAAACAGTTTTCAGCAGTTCTTATTCTTCTTTTTTTGTGAATCTGAAAAATAATCCAATAATGTTGGGAGTCGAAATTTATCGAAAGTAATACCTGTGATTAGAACTCTCATGGAGAGCATGGATTTTCCCAAAGTCAACTAGCCTACAGACTCCAATCTGAGATTACCTATTTACCTAAGATCTGAATCTCATCAAGTTGTGAGCATTGAATGGGGTGAGATGTTTGACTTAAGTGAGATCTACGCGTACAAAAAAGAAATTGGGAGGAATCAATATATAAATTCAGACACTACTATTTCTGTGTTACTCCTGTTAGACTTACTCGTATATTCAACAAATTAGTGATATGTGGAGATGCCTTTCTGGTTAATTTTATTGGCTTGGTTTAAATTCTTCGTTGTTGATTCAATAGCATCAATTATATGTACCTTCAGTAGAGATTTTTAAAAAGTCAGCAAAATCAGCAAATTGTTCGAGCTCTTTTTTTTATTACAGACTCCTCATCAAAGTGAGGGTGGGCTTTGGGAACCGTACATTGTGCAAGTTTTTGTAGCCATTAGACATGCGCGAAACATCACTGTAGTTAGTGATGCGATATCGCATTACTTTCTTGAAAAAATAGATATTACAAAGTAATATCACAAATATGACCTTTCGTTACTTTAATCGTTGGTGCGCAGTTATTTCACCAACCTTATATTTACATTACCCTCGGCAGCCCATGCTTCCAAATATTACTTATCACTGAAGTGATATTTGCTCTGTATTGATCACATTCGTAGCATAAAATAGACATCAAGGACAAATATATCTGAATGAACAAGTCTTTGATGCAAGGAAAGAAAAAAGCAAAAGATTCATATACAGTATGATATCTCCACACGTAAAGAACAGGGAATCATAATTTTTGAGAACGAACATTACTTATCACTTAAAAGTATGTGCATTTACTACAGCTTTGCTCGGTGTTACCAAGAATATGCATAGTTAAAATTTATCAGTCACAATCCCGAGGTCATTTTCCACACCAAAACGAGTCAAAGAATAGAACATCAGCAGATTCACAATATATCATGAACAGTTCTTTACTGGGTGGTAATGTGATGCTTTTCTTGTGTTAGGTAATGTTGTAATGTTTGGATTGCGCTCGGTGATGGTGAAATGATGTTACCCTTTAAAAAGATATCGCTTTTGTGAAATAACTTGTTCTTCATGCAATAAAGCTAGTCAACGCGCATGTCGTCCAAAGCATTTCACACAAGAGTAATGGTCGTCGTTTCTTTTATTCTTTTCAACTGGAAGGGTTGATTATAACTTCCTCTCTATTAGTCCTTTTTCTGTCATTGTTTTCCTTTTTTTATTGAATTATTAAATATTATTTATTAAAAGTGTTGAAATTATAGGAATCGGGGATGTTTCGTACAAAAGTCTGTTCAACTTGCGCTGGATTTATTGGGTCTGTGTATTCTGTAAATTTTTATTATTGGCAAGCTGGTTTTGTTTCGGAACATTTTATATAGGATTTGTTGACCATTGGGGACAAGGATTGCGGAAAGAACAGTTTCGACTGTTGAAAAAAGTTTTGCAACTTGTAAATTTCCTGCATCAACTGTTCCGATTTTCGATGTGGCGAAAAGGGGGGGGAATAAGGAAAACTCCGCAAGTTCTAACTCTCAAACCACATTCACAGTATTGACAGCAGCTCAATGCTGCATGTATGAACCATACCATGGTAATCTTTCTTTTAATATGATATCAAGGCCAAATTAATATAATATCTCTATTTACGATCAAGAGTTAGAGAATTAATGATTGAAATTCAGTTAAATTTGGGGGGAGAGATCCCCCATGTGCTGCATCTATGCCGAAATATGAAGCGAACTCTCCCCGTTTCAGTTGATACAGCCGTCGTGCGATTCTTAAACTATAAAGTTTACAAAAATGCAGGATTATATATAATTGTAAGTAGCTCCCGAACAATTTAAGCAGTAAATATGTAAACATAAAATTAAGGACAAAAATATATGGAAGGCTTTGTCTAGATTCAGGTTTACTAGTTGTATTGGGTAAATGCTTAAAATACGACTACACTGAATTCATGTAGTAATTTGGAATTTTTGTCTCTCAATATGCTTTGGGTAAGACTTGAAGCCAGGTGAAACATTTCTTGATGCGACTTCTCACCTCTACTCATATAAACTGATTAATGTCAAGTCACCTAATTTACCCACGATTATAGCAAAATAGCGAAATCGAGCCTCAATTTTCGTTTATTAGTAGCTATATCATTTTCAGCTCAGTGTTAGCACGTGTCGCCGCAGATCATAAGAGCACCGCATCGATCTTGACCTGGGCAGAAAATTTTTTTATAAGCAAATATTTCCATTAAGCAAGAAAATGCTCGACCAAGTACCACAAACGGCGGTGCCTGTAGTGGTTAATCCATAAACTTGCAGTTTCTAGTTTTGAAGTTTTACAAAAATAAACCGAATTAGAAACATCTGCCCCATCTGGTCGGGAAACTATTGAGAGTCTGAAATATTGAAAGTGTTATAGGTGAAGAGGTTACAAACGTAAACGACCTTTTTAAGGGTAGCGCTCGAATGTTAAGATCGCTAGCAAAACCAAATGAATCTGACCAGAAACTGGAGTCAAAACGCGATGGCAAAAAAAAATCCAGCTAGAAGTAGCGCCAATGCAGCAAACGATGCAGATAAAGACGCCTTTACAAAGTAGGATACAATCACCACAAACCTCATAAAGTTTGTGGGTCTCTGACACAATGTACACAGTGCAATCAAAATCCATGTGCGCGAAATACGACTAATGTACATATTTCGAAGCCGGATACGAGATGAGCTATCCAAGATAAGGAAACCAACAGCAGATACGGTAACACAAAAGTCTCCAAAAAGGACACTCCCGGTAGGAGCACGGAAAAGAGATGCTAATGCAGCAGTGGAGCGCTGCCGAAATGGAAAAGTTTTAAAACGACACAGGGATGCTAACATGGAGTCTTCACAACTAGCTCCAAATCGGGAGAAGGAGAAAATACCACCGATGCAACCAACGAATTTAACACATGAAAGTTTACCTGAGCACCTGAAAAAATTTAGCACCGATTATACTTGGACTAAAGTAGAGCAAAAAGGAAGAGTACGAATAGACCGTAACTAGATGCATTGATCGTAACATCACCAAGCGAGCTGATGTACGCGGAAATACTGCAGAAGTTTAAAGTGATCTAAAGTGTCCGGTAAAGCCAAAGGATCTGGGCGAATGCATAAACCGCATAAGACGTCTGCAAAAGGCCGAAGTCAAGGCCGGCAAAAGTAAGTTACAAGATTTCCATAAGAAAATGGAAATACTCCTAGGTGAAGCAGCAGAAGTGAAAGTGAGTCAAGACTCAATCATGATTGGTGAAGTCTTGGATGAGATCACCACCAAAGCGCAGATCTGCAATTGTGGACGAAATTTGCTTCGGCTGATTTAGCTGTCGGCTAAGAGAACAGATATCGCCTAAGAAGTGTTTTAAACGTCTGGAATTTAGCCACATCGCAAGAAACTGTTCTAGTAAAATTGACAGGTGTACGTGCTACCGAATAAGTGAAAAGGAAGGTTATATTGCCAAGGACAGTAATTTTAATCCCAAATGTCTGCTATGCGGAGAAATAAAAAACAGTGACATCGATCACATCACAGGCCATGATAGATGTCCGACGTACAAAAATGCGATTCCAGCTCTCCGTGATGAATCTCCTATAGCCGATCTTGAATCATTGCCAGGCAGCCCAGTTTTCTCAAAGTACGCTAGAAAACAAACCTGATGTCGCTATCATATGTGAGCAATATAGGGTCTCCATAGTGATGTTTGGGTATCAGATAGAAGCGGCAATGCGACAATTTGGGCCTGCGGAAACCGAGCCATCGAAAAGACAATTAACAGCCCAGAAGATGAATTTATACGAGCCCTAGGGGCGGTAATAACTTGTATAGGTGGTAAGCCTCACGCTAGATGAACTCATGTTAATGGCCGGAAGACGATACCGATGGAAGTCGGAACAACCCAATTATAATAGCTGGCGACTTTAGCGCTTGGACTGAAGTCGCGAAACAAACGCAAAAAGCCGCATATTACTAGAAGCTTCTCATCCAGAAAAATACCGAAGACGACATATGGGGTCGGTATAGACCTTACGGTTGTCAACGACATATTATCCAAGGATCGGAATTGACGGGTGAGCGAGAAATATATCTACTGCGATCATGAGACTATCATCTTCCAGGTGGAGTCTAAGACGAGAGGACAATATATGAAGAAGACTTCAGTGGCGGGTTGGACATCCAAGAAACTCGATGAGCAAATGTTCGTAGAAATTCTATTGTAGGAGGTCCATGTAGCCGCAAAGAAGATTGCCGAAAATAAAACTCCACGTCATCCCGAATAAAGCTGCGCTAGTGACAGCAAATTGGCTCGAGATTCATGGCGTGCTTCAAAGAAGGGATTTTCCCGGGAAAATGGATGCAACAGAAGCTAACACCAATTTCGAATCCAAATAAGCCTTTGTGCGACCCTTCGTCTTATCGATCTATAAATTTTCAACAAAATCTGAAAGAGCGCAAGGCGTCAAAGCGGGGAGATTCCGAACCAACCACCAATTTGAAAAATTTTCATTCTGCCAATCATGTACCCAGACTATCATCTTGCATAAACCTCATTACCCCATTTTCTAACGCTGGTATGAGGGGTCTTAATAAAACTTCTTCATTTTTGCTTAGTAGGAATATTGCTACGTATTATTAACAAAGCGATAGGCTGTAGAAGTTATATTTTATATGGGAGTTAACTGTTCCTTGAAATATCATAGAAACGAAGCACCAATTTAACGTTATTGCTCTGACACACTAAAATATAATCTCGAAGCTGCCGCATCATAAAACCTTCCATGCCTACGGCGCCCATCTTTTTTTATATTATTGCTTTTTTTGCTTAAGATCCTTAATTTACAACCTTTGAACGGAAAACGTATGTGACATTCTTTCTTACGAAAGACATGCACTTGAATTCTTTATTTACTAATCGATTTATATCTACAACTGAACAACTGCTAATCGCATCGCTATTAACACTGTAGATAACAATCGCGGCAATAACTTGATAAGTGCATATATAATACGTATATATGTATGAGTTTATATGCAAGTATGAAGTCATGTGTGTTTTCCACGATATTTTATATTTTTTTGAGTGACATCAGAGCTTTAGATATTGCAATCAAACATATGCTAGCAATCTACGTGTGGGCGGAGAGCAGTTAGTATAATATAATATAAATTTATGAGTGAATTTAATATAGCGATTTAACGATACATTATTTATATATACATTTATTGGCAATAAATTGAAAAGTTAATACAGTGAATGATAGGCAAATAAATAACAGGAGAAAATACTTGATGATTTCAACATATCACAGCTGATAAGATACTTTTTACAAGGATCTTAATCCAATATTCTAGGGATTTTTTATTGGATTCATTAGGTTACTCATGTTTGGTATTACTAATGCTGTTCTAGGAATTATAATTTATATATTGAACGGATAGATTTATCGGGTAATTTCTAGATAGTAAGGTTTACGGTCAATGTCGTTTCTATGAACGTACTATAAGCCGTAAAGGAATTCAGAAATATATTTTAATATAGGTTTGTACATATATAACAGCTAAATAAAGGCCAGTTATCATGAGTTTAGTTAATTAAATTTGCTTTCTATTCTTTTTAAGTTCATAATATCGGAACCACAAAGTGGGGTAGAATCCTTGTTAGAATGACCAGATTCAGGTCTTTTCTATAGCCTTCTGTAGAAAATAAAAACCTTAAACAATTAAGGGGATTATATATTCTCCTTTCACATAAAAGCTTCGACTATGTTATTTTTAATGATAAAATTAAGACAATTCAAATAATGTTTATAATGTCACATCCCTTTTTCATATAGTAAAAGTTTACACTTTTTACCGACGGAAAAATAACGGACGATCTGATTATCTCCAAAAAACTGGAGAGTCAATTTTATGTTTATTGCTTTACGGGAGCAATTGATAAGACATATATTTTCCAGGAAAAAAAAGAAACGGTTTTTATTGTGTAGTCATTTTTATTCAATTTTGAGGCCGTCAATTCAATAGGTCAATCGATCATCATTGTCCTTGAAGTGTCTATCATTGTGATGATTTCAATTCGATGATGTGTTAATGTTGATGTTTCTGATGTGAAGATAAAGGAATTCGATTTTGGGTTAAGATGCCAGGCCGTTGAGTCTGTATCGTCAAGAAATTAAAATATAGGAAGATCAGCAAATATAAAAGAAGGTGGCGCGGAAGCCTGTTTATAGACCCTGGCCCTTTCCCAAAATAACATTTTATCGTAGGGGTGGATCTTCGCAATCGGTAGATGTCGAATATCTCTTGCCATTTTATATATAGAAAAGGGTTTCACTTGTTTCAAACTACTAAAAGTTATTTGAATTGTTGTGTGCAAATAGACTGATATGTCAAGGAGAGGAAATTATTAGGTCTGCAATTCAAAAATAGCGTATTCCTTTAAATAAATTGGATTTTGTTTTCAAAAATGTTATAAATCACTAAGAGTATTCTACATCACTATCTATTACCTTTTTCCATTTTTCTGGAAGGCTTGGTCCATTGCCGTTATCCTTGAATCGATCTAATTTTTTGTTTGTTCGCATAGATAGAAGCCCTACTCAGATGGGGCACGCGCCATCGATTGAAGCAAGGGGAAGTTTGAAGGAGTTATATGTGGTGTATAGGACTTAACTATTTCAGTGATTGCAACTATGTTTTGATTGGTCTTGGAACAATCAGGCGATCGTTATCATGTTGAAGGGAAGGTTTTTTCGTGTCTTTGTTCTTATTGTAATTCAAATGAGGAGAAGAATCTTAACCTGTACTTAAAACTATTTAAAGAGGAGAAGTTTAAAGGACCAAGCTATTGTACGTTATAACATTGATAAAGTCTAGGAATCGAAGAATGCAAGTAGCGTTTGAGCTCCTTGAAGGAGGGTGACCAGATCACGGAGCAGTACTCGAGGGTACTTATCCCAAATGAGTTGATGAGAGCGAAGGGTTGTTGGTGAATAGCGGAAAAAGGATGGACTAGCCAGTTTTGGAAGACCGTCGTAACCATGGTCGACATTGGCGTCAAGTTTCCCGATGAAGTACTCGGGAAAGGGTGGTAGACGATCCAAGGTACGCTATATCCATCCATTCTTTTTAGGCTTAAGTATAGCAGAGTTTTGAAAAAAACGAAACCAGTGTAGGTTCTAGAGGACAGGAACTTAGAAGAGTTATCACTGTCAAACGATGTGCCAAAATGCGTGCCTAATAATTTTTCTGAAAAGCTGAAAGAAACTCAAGCAGGCGAAAAAAAGATCGCCTTGTAACCACTTTAGTCACGCTGCTCCCACAGCCGTGGGAGTATGTTGCTTCCCAATTGATCCAGTCTGTCATTAAGTAGTTGGCAAGCTTTGGGCTCCTCAAATCAATAAACAAAAATCTGCAAATTTTCACCATTTTCGTGCAAATGTGGATGATGATCGTCAAATTTTACATTTGCCACGAGTACACGACTATTATAGTCATATTTTAATTTTTTAGGTGCATACTTCCAACTGTTGGAAGTAACTCCCAAGGAAAAAAGGAATAACGATGCACCTACCTAATATATATATCCATATATAATATGTCGGCTAAGGTATATTCTGGGAAATCTATTCAAATATAAACGGAAACTCTGCTATCTCTAATAGCTTAACCAGAGAATTGGATGCGTTCGGCAGCTTTTAACAAATTTCATTCAGGACTCCCCAATTCCCTAGTGCACTCATCGCTAATTTTAATATTTTTCAATCGATACAAGATCAATTGCAATTGAGCAATTGAGTTCCGTAACGAGTCATTACAAAACTTTCGCTTACTATTATATCATATTATTATTGATGAAAATGCTTTTTCGAAGTGACGATGATGTACTTTCGATAATCTGTGATCAACTTCAATTCTCAAAGATCAAAGCACCACAGCTTCCCTGTCTTCTCCTTCTAGATCAAGAAAGTGTCAGTTTGGAGATTTTTCAGATGCGTTTAGCCTCTTATGATGACGAAGGAAAAGGCTTTCACAGTAATTTAGTTATGTATTGTTGCTTGGTTTTCTCACTATAAGCTTGGACTGGAAAAGACGAACAAAGAATTACGATAGAGACTGTAATCTAAACCGTTAAAAATTCAAAAAAGATTGTCTATAGGGAAAGTTCTTGCCAAATTGTTTTGGTATTGCAAGAGATTTCCGTTGATTGTCGTCGGGGTAATATTAGCTATTCTTTTCAACTACTGGGTTCAATAAACTCTTTATATCGAAACAAAAATGACCTTTTATAATCTAGGACCAAGTTCGCCTAGTTCGAATATCTATTATTTGGTCCAGATTTTTCATGGTCTCAGATCAATGTTATCAGACAGTGGTGAACTGCGCTATGAAATTGCTTCACGTATCAACATATCGTGTATAAAGTGGCCTTCTACAACTGGCATTCCTTGCGACCAATGCATCACCAAACATCTCAAATCTAAAATATGTGGCAGTGTCATCCGTTCTGTCGCTCTCTATGGTGTGGTGGGCAACAATAAAAGACAATGAACGACGCCTTACGGTAATGGGGCAAAAATATTGTGTTGGCATAGTGGCATAACACGCCATGATCTCATCCGAAACGAGGATATTCGCGATTGATATGGGTCCGCACCGATCATAGGAAAATTGCGGAAGGGACGTCGCCGATCGTATGGACGTGTAATTTGCGCTTATGCAAATTCATTCGCCAAAATTAGTCTTATCATTGAAGTCGATGAGAAACGACTAAAGTGCCGTCCGAAAGAACGTTGGCTTGATAAGCTATGCAAAGATGGCGGTTTCATAACATTTTGGCTCTATCCATAAAATATTTTATAATAGACTGAATTTCCAACTTCTGAATACCATTTTACTGTTCTTGTTCATTCTGTTGTGGACTATAGGGAATTATCACTTTTTATCGAGTTTTTCTATAAGACTATGTCAGTTTCTTTATCTTCAGTACTTAATGTTGCCCAAATTGCAGCGGGACAATCATAAACGTCTACGATGCACCTGGAATTTGAACCCGGTGGCAAGATTTAGAAACTGATGTTCAATCTAACCTCGTACAAAGATATTTCCACACGAAAATTCGTGGCATCCCCCGAAGATCTGATGAGGTGTTTTTAGAGATTGTATATGTTTTCCATTTATTTGATACTAAATTCATAAATCACTATAGTAGGCTTCATTGAAAACATAAATTCGGGATAATTAAAAAATTGGTATTATATTTTCACATTTTTAAAAATATAAACACTAACAAATTTGTATTATAAAAATGTTATACTCATGGAATGATATAAAGCGCCACACAGTATTTTGTGCCAAATTTTGTGCTAGTGGACTAGGACTATCGAAATATTATTTATAACTGTCAACTTCAACAAATAATAAGTACGAATAAAAAAAAAACAATCATAGTGTTCCGCTAGATTTACTTTCAAAAAATTTAAACATGAAATAATTGAAATATCAAATTGATTATTTAAATTATTCGTTGTTATCATTAACACATTTTTCAAATAAATTTACTACTAAGTGCCAAGTGCTTTGATACTCCAACTATGCTCGTAATATGAAATTTGCATGGTTTTGGTTCAAGAAAAAAAAACAGCAAACCACTTGACATATTTGGCAGTTTGACGTCTTACCTTCGTCATCTTGTATAGGTGAATTTACATCTCAGCCAACCACAATTTTATGAGTGTTAAATAGCGGAAATTCCTAGAGTATTCTTTTTTTTGAGAAGATTTTTGAGATTCTATTTAAATTCGAAACTGGTAAAGAAAAAAAAAGAATCTTCCTAAATGCTTCCACTAATTTTCTATTCAAACTGAAGGAGTGTTGGATATGTTTCAAATTTAAATAATGTCCAATGTTCAGGCAGTGTAGGTGGACATATTGATGTCATGTTTAACAGGGAGACTTCATTTAAATTATTTTTCTTGTTGTAAATACAATCATTTATCAACCACTTTCCATTGTATTTTGGTTTAGGTGCAATATTTGAAAGTTATTTTTTTTTGTTAGGCAGAGATGGTTAAAATATTTCGTTGTTTGCAAACGTTTTGTTATGTTGAATGTTCGGAATCGGAAAAGACTGCACTTTGACCGTCCCTAAACACTGGCGACTTTTGACAGTTTTCCTGTTGATTAAAGAGACTTTCTTTGGGGCAGGTTTGCTAGTATGTTTATAGTCCAGGCTTTTCCCTTTGGTTGTGCTTCAAGAAATCTTTTCATTCACATCAAGTAAACAAGTCGGAATACCGGAAGCTCGCGCTTCGGGTATAAAGGTTTTGTGTTCATCTTATGTAAGAAATTTGAACGCACATTTTTCTATCCATATATAGCTACAAACCCAACATATTGCTTCATATTTTTCCAAACTACGAGACATACGTACATATTACAGCCATAGATATTACGTTCACCCTAAAGAAACAAACTGCCTATTTCAGAATACCGTACACATATATGCACATATATAAATTGATCGTACCCATATTTCCGATTTACTTCTTATATCTATCTGAATAGGCACTACCCACAAAGTTCATTAGCACGCATATACTATATACCTACATACACAGTTGATATTCATATACAAATGACTAAAAAACTAAAACAAAATAATTCTTTGGGACCCCATTCATAAGAACTCATTTGGTTGTGGTATTGACGAATTGATATGTGATGATGACGTCATGCAGTCATGCATGAAGAGTGCCCGAAATTCACAAAAAATGGTAAAGTTTTACCCCCTATGACTTTGTCAATAATATTTGCATTTTCTTCAAACTTGACTAGCTTGTCATTATGTTCTTTATTATACGCATGCCAAATTTTGTACTTCTGGGATGAATATAAGGGGGGTTGCCGGGTAAATTTCTAAAATGTGGAAATATATTATTATTAACTTTATTTGTGCAGATATCGGAACCGGATATATTTTGAGGCCTAGATTTCGTAGAGATGCACTACTGAGATTTTTTTCAGATTTTTCGGTTGGATAGGTTCTGAGAACGAGACCTGTTATACTTTTTGGGGGTCATATTTTGAGCCTTCACTCCCCTATGTTTCACCCAATATCAAATATTGAACCAGTTTCGAAAAGTACTAATTGAGACCTTTCATTTGATACCCCACATGGCCACATTTTATGAAAAAAAATTTTGCACCCTCCTTTCACATGTATGGGGAGCCCCCCCTTAAACTCAACACAAAATGGCGTCAGTTGCTGCATGTAAAGGGAACGGCAGATTACATACTCCTACCAATTTTCGTGACAATCGGTTCAGCCGTTTCCGAATAAATCGGGTGTGACAGACAGACAGACATCGAATCGATTCTAACCAGGTTTTGTTTCACACAAAATCTTAAAAATGCTCCTGAACGTTAATAAAACAGTGAAACATTTAATGGGACCTTGCATAATGAAATTTATAGCAATGTACCGATATGTCCCTAAAAGATTTGAGCTTCCATTGACAATTTTTTGCTTGCACCAATTTGTCTGCTTAATTATTGAATAATCCTAGTATATAGCTTTAGAAAATTATTCAGTTTCATTTTTTAGCAACAGCAACTATTTTTTCTTCACAATTCACAAAGTTAAGTATAACGTTCTACACGTAACTCCTTTCAGTAAAGTAGCGTCTCACCTCAGTTTCAAATTTCTTCCCAGATTTTCATCACGAGATAATGCCTCCACGTCCAGTAAAAGTTATGTAGATTCTACTAGTATTATAATGTTCCGCCTATAGATAACTTAATTGCTTGGCAATAATCTTGCATTAATGACGTAAACAACTTGACTTTATCAACTGAAATATAAAAACTTCATATGAATTCCGACCGATAATTTTTGATACACTTTCGCCTGTGTGTAACCACGCAGGCTAAGAGTTTCAAAAACAAAAGCGAAAGTTGAAAAAAGTAAAAGCATTCAAAAAGAACCAAGTCGGATAATTACTACATTTAAAAAAATGTTGAACTCAATTTGATAAAACTGGGTTTCATCAAAGATATTTATAAAACATTACATACGGTGCGAAATTATTCAATCTTCAATTACTGCATATTTATTTTTGTTTACATTTGTCGTTATGGAGAATATTGTGGATTGGATGTTTTCTAGATTTTCTTGATATTTATTGACAGATGAAATTTATAAGATTGCATGGCAGTAAACTTTTTGAATTTAGTTTTTAACAAAGAAAAGACTACAAAAACATGGATTATAATTATATAATTTGGCTGGGTTTTTATCTGTACTTTTGCACGAGTATTCTAATGATAGAATCACGAAAAACTAACACTGAATACTTGGTAAGTTACCCTTTTTAAATGATTGATTGTTGCGTCGATTGATTAGCTAACATGGTTCGCACTGGGGAAACATAGTTCCCACTGAGATAATAATAGATAGTTTGAAATATTTTATAGGAGTGGAGCACTAGAATGATATTTTAAATCAAATTAATGTTTATCTACGTCCACTCAATTTTGCATACAGATTTTAGTTGGTAGTAGTACGATGAGGACTAGTAGAGATGGTTGTACCAGTGTAGATCGATTTTGCGTTTTGCGAGCGTACGTCGAAGTTCCCTAAGGTATTTTAATTTGTTATGACTGGAATTTATAAAAGATATTTGATAATATACTCGGCCCTTGCGTCATACTATGGTTACAATATATATCCTAATCAATGTAGTTTTGATTGTTGGAATCTTCGACCAATGTTTGCGAACTTCACTCAAATTATACTCATTTCTGCAGCAGAAAAGCTTCTTACCTTCTTCGTTTCAAGATAATTTCAAATCTTCCACCAAATAGATGTATAGGGATCCAAGAATCAGAAGGCGTTGCGAAAACTGGATCCAGTTCTCCCAGTAGCTCTTCCAATTCCCTCCTGTAATGAGGAAGCGGAATCCACGGAGCATTTCCTATGTGAATGCCCCGCCTATGGACGCATCAGGCATCAGATCTTTGGTGCCGATGTCGTCCAATTGCGACGGGTAGCATCACATCCACTAACGGAAATTCTGCGATACATTAACGAATCCGGAATATTCCGTTAGACGGGGGAGGCGAGTACAATGGGCCAACACGGCCTGAGTGCTCAGAAGCTGTAGCTTCTCCCCCCACCATACACACACACACAACTCTTCCAATGCCTTGTGCCCCTTACGCCCATTATTTTCCCATAAATCGTGCAAATTGAGTAATGCATTTTGAGTTGTGCCAGATGTCGTGCTCATGGCACCGATAATAACAAGCCACACAGTTCTACATCGAAAAGCCTTTTGTTCAATCTTAGCCTACCATACTACGGATGCATAAACGAACATCGCCTTAATGAAAGTAGCAGATATCCACATCAATACCTAAGGCCTAAGTCCCTATGTCGATGGATTGGGTCCGCCTACACAGCCTACAACTTGTGAGAGCACGTTTCATCTTTACCTCTACATGTTTATTCCAAAGAAGCTTCTTGTCTAGAATAACTCCCAGATATTTCACTTCTTTGGAGAGTTGAAAGGTTGTACACCTCAACTCTGGAAGTCAAAGCACATTCAGTTTCCTCTTTTTGGAAATGATACCATCGTGCTGAAAGTTCATGCCTGAGGGCGTTGTGTATTTCTACACACCGTTCCGAGATCTTGACCAACAAGTAGCGCAACTTCGTCATACGTATAAGCTTGAGCGTGTATTGGCAGATTTTGTGGTTCATATAGTAGTGAGTCGATCAACATACTCCACAGAAGCGGCGATAGCGCACCACTGGGGGGCAGCCTTTTGTCGCTTTCGTTGTTATTAGGTAGCGAGGAATAACCACTTTAGTACACACGTAGCGCAGACCAAGATATCCTGAAAAATATTTCTTGGAAGCTTCTCAAAGTGCTTACTGCCCTCCTTTAGCATGGCTGGGTGGATGCCATCCATGCCATGTGCTTGTACGTGTCCAAAGAATGGTATAGCAGCTCTCCCCTTCTCATTGGTAACAACCACTCTCGCAATGTTCCCATTATCCATGCGACACTTTCATGTTGAAGGGTTTGCAGAAACCGCCAATTATCTCCCTCCCACTTTGGTAACCTGTTCACTTGGATGGTGTACTTCCGAGAGAGCCTGGATAGACTGAACTCTGCAGTTTGTGAAAGCTCCATTCGGTTTTCTAATAGAGGCCAACTTAACCGACTAAGCATAGCCTGGAAGTCTCCCTTTCCCCTTCTAGTTCCTCATAGTGTGCTCTGGAGGGGTCTCGCTTCGAACGTTTTACTAGTGTCTTATATTCATGCTATTTGTCCCGGAAGTTTAACCAGACTTCATTCTTGTTGCTTTTACAAACACAATTTCGAAATCGCCTAGTTGATTTGCAGTTCACGGTTCCACCATGGAACCGCTTTATCGCTTTCACTTTGGGAAATAGTACAAGCATCCCCAAAGCACTCTAAAAGTGTGCGATTCATAGTTTCCAATTGATCTTCTATCACCAAAACGTCTTAATTTGCCTTAGAAGCTCCTGTTGGTTGCCAAGAAGTTCATTGAACTTTCTCCAATCCGTTTTCATGGGATTCTGTCTCTATAGTACAGACTGTTCACCTGCAATAGTCAGACTAAATTCTAAGTAACGGTGATCTGAGGGTGAGACTTCATCTAGCACTCGGCAGTTTCTAATCAACTCTCACAATTTTGTAGTGCAGATTGTTAGATTGATTACTTCATTTCTGTAGACGTGCCGTAGACATTGGTTGCAGACTTTCCACTGAAGTGAAAAGCATGTCTTGATATTGATATATAAATGATAGATATTGATATATAAATGATTAAAAAAACTAAAACGACATGTTTCCCTGCGACCTCTCATTCACGTGAGCTCACTTTGTTGTGATATTGAAGAATTAATGTTATGATGACGTCATACACGTTTTAGAATGCACGAAATATAAAAGTTTCATCTTCTATAATTTTGTTAATAATAGTTGGATTTCCTTCCCAAAGTTATGCCTCAAATTTTGTAATTCTAACATGAACTTAAGGAGGTTTCCGGCTAAACTTTCAAAATATGCTAATATACTATTAGTAACTTTATTTATGCAAATATCGGGACGGGATGTATTTTGAGGCCTAGATTTCGTTTAGAGATACCACTGTGAATTTTTTCAGATTTTTCGGTTGGGTAGGTTCTGACAACGAGACCTATTACACTTTTTGGTGGTCATATTTTGAGCCCTCACTCCCCTACGTTTCACTCGATATTAAATTTGAGACCAGTTTCAAAAAGTACTAATTGAGGCCTTTTATTTGATACCCCACAGGCATTCTGTGAAAAAGAATGTTGCACCCTTTCACATGTACGAAAGTAGATATTCATTTGTTTGATTGGTATTCTTGAATATCAGCTTGTCAACGAATTTCCAGTTCACAGAACTTGAACTCAAAGTAGAGTTCCATTGACATGTGCTTAACGCTGATCGGGCATAGCTTCTTACCTAGCAAGGCATCCATGATGGACAGGCCGCGAAATGCCATGACGGTTAAATTTGATTAAAATACCATATACGTGAAAAGTTGACAGGAATTGGTCTACAGTGTATTTTCGAATCATCCAAACAAGAATTAAAATCGCCTTCCGGGATGACTTTCAGAATGCGGGGCGATTCACGTGATTTCCCTGCTATGGTCTTTTGAATTTTGTGTGAGACGGTGCTGATTCAGGCAAATATAGTTTTTTTGTAGTGCCTTTAATATTTGTATTATTTTCCTTTTGATAAAAGAAAATTTTCGCAAGTTTTTTATTGCATCCTGAAAATGGCACCTGCAATTTGCAGCTATTTTCTTACACAATTCTTCCGATTGTTGCGAATTTCTTCCTTCAGAACTAGATCCGAACGGGGAAGGTTAAGTTAGTGTAAAATCTGATCATTTCACAAAGCAATCAATATTATGTGTTAAGAAAAAGATTACAGGTTTATTATATCTATAAAATCTTCGCAAGTATAAAAGTTTGCATATTAACTAACAATATTTATTAAATAGGTTTCAAAATAAAGTATTCAGTTGTTTTAATTCTTTCTTTTTCTTTCCAGGTAAGCTGAAATTATTAAATTTGTGTAAGTACGGTGACCTTTCTTTATTTTTGACAGTTGTCAGTTTAGTGAAGATACAAATAACTGCTTACTCTTAAAAAAACTCATTAAGTATTATCAATCACTCTAACAGTTATAGCAAGTTTATTCATCTAATCGGATTCTGTATGAAAAAGATTCGTGGCCCAATAAAGACTTGGGACAATGTTAACACCGTAGCCAATAAGAACATAATTTTATCCAAAAAAGATCAACCAATTATCACCAATGGGCCAAAACAGATGAATTATTGCCAGACAATTCTATTATTTTTATATTCCATACCAAAAACTTGTTTCTATTCTAAACGCAATTATTATTAAGCATTTTACTGCTAATATTCCATTTTATGACCAAGGGGATAGCCAATATAATTATAACACTGGCGGTAACTTTGTTGTTGAGCAAATTATCATTAATAAAATTCCTGGATATAGTAAATCGACATGCATGTGTCTGGCAAGTAACTAATCGAACGATTTTTTGTCTAATTATGTAATTGAGATTCGTAGAAAAGCCGTAATTTTTGTATGTTTTTGATTTGAATCCTTTAAAAATAATTGCAAAAACATGTAAATATTTTCACTAAATACATTTGTGTGAGGTTTAAAAATACACTCGTGTGGTGAATCAAATGAGGAGCACAACATTTTGCCCAAATGTGGAAAGTTTCGTAAAAATACTACTAGAATTAGTGAACCTTTATTGGTCCAGGTCATAATTTTCGTGTGAACCCCAATGCACACTAAGATGTTTTATGGAAATTATCGATTTTTTTATTTTAAAATAAAAGGTACAAGTTTTATTTAGGTAAACAATTTACGTATCATTTACTGTATATTCTATGTATGTACACAGTCTAATCATAAATATTGTCAGTACTTTGAAACCCCATAACTCATGGGCATAAGGTCGAACTCATGATTGTTTTTTTTATTTTTTGAAAGAGGAAGTAAACACCATTCGAAAGAGCTATAATTATGACCGAATTCATTATTGATACAGAGTCGTAGCTATTTAGCGCTGGAAGACGGGCCATTGTTGACAACTTTTCAACTTAAGTGGAATATCTAATGTTCACCATCGAAGAGAGAATCGTTGAGTGGCTTGGCTGGTCGGTGAGAACAGTTTCTTCGTAAATCTTAGCAACGACTTTGATTCCAGGAATTCAGAAATGGATAGTAATTACACCTTTTGAGGAGACTCCTCATCAAACCATCACGGAGGTGAGTTGGTGGCCTCTTTGAATTCGTGGGACTCTACGTGGCGTTATATGATGATCGAGTGTATACCCGATTGTTCTGCTTGTTCTATAATATTTTTGTTCATTCGTAAAAATTGTTCAGTCTGTGTACAACATTTTTCTTAACGAACTTTTACCGTAAGTGCGCAGTAGCTTTTTTGATCTTTCGATTCTGACACACGTCAATCGCGGAGTAAAGGGGTCCCCAGTAAACCTTGTAAACTTTTAGTCTCGTGTCTTCCCCCAGAATGAGGGAAACGGATCGAGGTGATAATTTCATGTCAGATGGTTTGAGTTTATGCTTATGACAGCAGTCGACCGTTTCGTCAGCTTAACACGAAAAATCAGCCGTTCGCCTACTTTAATGGTCGTCATAACGACGGTATCCTAGCTACCCTATGCTCCGCCTTCAACAACAATAGCCACTCCATCGTGGCGATTGCGTGTGCGGCCGGCAATCGTCAAGAATGTGTATGTGGAGCAGCGAGGCTGTTCTCAACACTGTAACCGCTCTCCATATGGCATAGTTCCGCGCGCATTTGACATCAAATAAAAAATAGCGAATCTGGTTTCATTTGGGTCAACTGCCTTTGTGTTTCCATCAGTAGATCACATCCTGAAAAAATATAAAAAATTTTCCATGATCGAATGAGAAACTGTCATTTTACATAAAGGTAAGGGAAGACCATACTTAAAAGCAATATTTTTCAGTATATGACCGCAAAGGCTTCTGGGAGAAGATGCTAAATTGCTTGACAAAGAGGAATTTGTATCGTGACTGCATGTGCAACCCAAAACTGATTTAAAGCCAAGTACATGAGGAGCCTAGCCGGCAACAAAGTCGAGAAAACTGATGTCATCTCCATCTGGGAAGCCAAATATGAAGTTTGGAGTCGTAAGAGATAAATGCCTGGCGTTACATTGGAATCCATTAACATCTGCCTCAATATGAATGGAAACCCAACATATGATGAAAGGGCAATATACTGCAGACACTAGATACTTTGCTGAAATACTAAATTCTGATCCAACAGGAAATATTATAACAATCGACTAAAGTGTCAATTATTATTTACTATTTCCATCTTTCCACCTTCCATCTATGTACATTCAAGAAACCACTCGCAATTCATATGATATAATAATAATAATCGTTGGCGCAACAATCCATGTTGGATCAGGGCCTTGAAGTGTGTTAGAGCATTTCCTTCAAGACCGTAACGGTACACTAGGAGGCAATGTGGTCAGCATTGCGCTCGTCCGAGATTATTACCCTGATTTGACTCAGGTACTCATTCACAGCTGAGTCGACTGGTATCCGACGTCAAATCACGATACAAATTCCACTGCCACCAGTGAGATTTGAACCGCGACCTTTCGTACAACAGCCTTGCGCTCTAATCATCATATGATATACCTAGTCATTATTCGAGCTTCGTCGTTGCTGTTGAGGCTCTATAGCTCACCTTGGACCTTGGCCGTCCTTCCTCCACCCTTTTAATTAATCGATCGCGTCCATTAATTTCAAAATACGAACAGTCATGCGCTGTCTTCGTCAACAGAATCTGTCCAGTGCCTCCGGGGCACCACATCGGTCCTCCCCCTTCTGTTCTCCCTTCGAAATCCCTTTTAGGTATCCGAGTGTCATTCATACGTTAGACGTAGCAATTTCCGATGCTGAATTATTTTTGCCAGTTTTTCGGAAGTTTGTGTTGAGACCAATGTTTCATATCAGTAGTATAGCAAACTTGTTTAATTGGAGCTTTATTTTCCTATGTATGCAGCGGGGCCTGGTGGGAATCCTGTTTGTGAGCTGAATTCTTTTGTTAGTTGTACACCTTAATATATGATATATAGTTGCCTACATTTTCCAAGCTGTAGTCGTCAATCGTTATATTTTGTTTGGTGGGCGCCATTGTTCTTGTTTACGTCATAATTCGGTATTCCGAGGAATTCTTTGAAATAAGTCGGTCATCTCTCCCATGTTTAACTTTCGCCTCCAATGACTAGCCGAAGTTTTGGATTGATATTCACGCCTCAGGCTCTTCACCACTTTGTAGGCTTGTTTTGTTTTGTCGTTCGCAATGCTGTCGCTAATTTTCTTTAATTATTCATTAAAATGTTTTCGTTTCTTTTGGCTTGACTCCGAAATACCTCCATATCGATATCTGTTCAAATAAAATCAATAATAGTATATTACTATAATTTTTAGTAATTGTCTGCAAAACCCCCCTAAGGTTCATTCTAGAATCATGAAATTGTAGCAACATAGGCTATAACATAGAGCGTGATGTTAACAAGTTTGGTGGAATCGCACTATCAAAAGAAAAGTCTCCATTAGTACCTTTCGAATCGAATGCTACTTTTAACACTGGTTACAAATAGTTGGAGCGGGAGGGTCCAAAAAGGGGCAAGTATTTCAAGGACCCATTCTCAGAAACTGCCCAGCCGATATGATACCTAGGCCTCAAAATACCATTGTGATATCTGCTCCAATAAAGGTAATAATGGTATATTATTATATTTTGAAAATTTACTGCAATTTACTGCAAAGTTTGGCGGAAATTCCAATATTATTAACAAAGTTATAATAGGTCAAAATTGCCTCTTTCGTGCCAAATTACGTTTCTCTAAGAGATAAAATGTCAGCGCCACGTCAAACTGAATACTGAAGCTATGTACAGTATGCAAAATTCGTATTGGAACACATAGGTTTTTAACAGTTTTTTGCTTAAATCTTCGAAATTCGCACGAATTTTGAAAAATTAAAATGTGTTTTGGATTTTAAAGCAAAATATTTATTCAATTGTATAAAAATAACTAAAAATTTTGGTAACAAAAAAAAATAATAATAATTTCATACTTTAACAAAAACAAAATTCGTATTGGAACACTAAAATAGATTACAAAAATTCATTTTCTTAAACACATCTAATATTTAGTTGGGTAGCCTTTTTGCTTTATAACAGCCCTTAGTCGTTTTGGCATCGACTGCACCAATTTTTCAGTCAAGTTTCTCGGAATTTTTTTCCATTCTTCCTGTAATGCAGTTTTAAGGTCACTGATGTTTCTTATGCTATGATATCTTAACCTCTGTTTAAAAATTGACCACAAATTTTCAATAGGGTTAATGTCTGGGCTCTGAGGAGGGGTTTTTAAATATTTTCTACAATTGTACAATAACCACAAGCGAGTATTTAAAGCGGTATGCTTGGGGTCATTGTCTTGCTGAAATATGTAGCGGTCCTCAATGCCCAAGTTTCTCGCACTTTTATGCAGATTTTTTTTTAAAATGTCGATATACTGCGCGGCATTCATATTTCCTTCGATAAAGTGGGGCTCTCCAACGCCGGATGCAGCGAAACAACCCCAAACCATTAATGAGCGATACCCATGTTTAAAGGTTGGTCTCAGATTTCTCGGATGGAGGCGAGTATTTCGTTCACGCCAAATTCGTATGCGACCATCCGACGACTTAACATTAAATTTACATTCGTCGGTAAAAATGACATATTTCCAAAATCGGAAGTTTTTATTTAAATACCTTTTTGCGAATGTAATTCGCTTTTTCCGATTTACTGTATTTATAAAAGGTTTTCTTGCACTTACGTTGCTCCGAAATTGAAGCCGGCGAATGTAATTTCGAATCGTTTGAGCTGTTACACTTACTCCACAATATTTCTCTAGGAGGGCAGCTAGCTTTACAGCACTTACGGCATTATCCTTTCGAATTTGACGGAGAAGAAAGGACTGATGTCTGCGAGTCAGAAGCATTCGATTCGGATTATGCGATTTCTTATTGATCCTGCCGCTTGATTTGTATATTTTGATTATGTTGTAAACCGTCGTATGACTTCTTTGAACGATTGTTGCTATTTCCCGGAGCGATTTCCCATTTTCATGCAAATTAACGATTAATTTTCGAACATCGTTTGATAACTCTGTTGACTTCCGACCCATTTTGATAAATTTTGAATAGTATAACTAATTATGGAAAATAAATGTAATTTTTATACTTAAAACTATTCTCTAACTCGATACACAGCCGATCATTAACTAAAACATCACAATCTGTGCAAATTGTGCATTTTTTTGGAAGCGTACAGTGTCGCACCATTAGTGTTCTAATACGAATTTTGCTTCGACAATAATGATCTATAGCCCATTATGAAAAACCGGTTTTGTTATTTTAAAAACTTTTATGTGTTAAAAGTGTCTTAACTCAAATGCAAATAATTAGAAATATAATTGTGCTAAAATCATTTAATTTTCTCGTAGAATAAACCATTTTTCTGTAAAATCATAGGTGTTCCAATACGAATTTTGCATACTGTATTTCATGGGAACATCGTGTACCCATGCAAGCATATAAAGATCAAATGAAGTCTTTCATATCTGAAGCCCAAAGCTTCCGGTTACCGTTTTGGTCTTATTATTCGTATTTACAACTGCTTAAATGTATGAATTCAATGGAAAATTTTAGAACTGAACAAGATCTTAGATTAGAAATCGTTTCTAATGCTTGTAAAGTCGTAAGTAGATTTTTTTGCACAAGGGGAAGTTATGTTTTTAAGTGCTTCAATAAGAATTTGTTTTAACCTTTCAGAGTGTGATTAAGTAATTTTTTTTGTGCCAAATTCATCTGCATCTTTCATTTGAACTTAGAGCTCAGGAATTTCCTCTGGCAAATAATTCTGGCATGCACATAAGAAGGCAATACGTTTCGTACTGAAATTGGATACCATCCACAGCTTCTGTGTGAACATTAGCATCAGTTAATTTTATTATTTTCTTTTATTACTTTAACCGTAATATGGTCATTACAAATTAGGCAGACCAGTTGAAATTAAACTTAGCTTATCCTAGTTTTTGCTTCAAAAAAATGTGCTCTTCCTGGTACTATCTCCAAGCTCACCAAAATCAGATTTCTTAAGAATCTTCACATGGATTATATCGCCTCCTTCAGTTGTTGTATTAGTCAGTCAGAAGTCTCTATTATAAAAAAACAAGTCCCTTTCCGAAGGTAATCAACACCCCCAATGTTTATATTGACGATATATGCCACAAATTTGACGAATTGGTTTTATTATAAATCGATCTTCCTTCAAGATATCTAGTGCAAATTTAGTAAATTTTTTAATCGCTTTCCTGGATTTATTAATTGCTCCGCAAAATGTCAATTGCATTTTAAAAATTAAAATTTTGGAAATTTTTGCCAGTTGGTCACCTAAAGAAATGCAGAAAATTTTCTCTCGATGAGATAATATTCCAGTTTAGCAATGCCAAAAATCAATGTCTTAAAAAATATATAAAAAGTTTTATATATTTCAGTATGTCTAATCCATGGAATTAACGCCCATATTACTCATTTAATTCGAGGACATCTAAGAAATGATAGAAGGTCATCTACGTTTTTCATTTTATTCTTACAATAATCCACCTCTTCAGAGATTAACCACAAGAATTAATAGAACATTTTTTTTTCATTAGTATTCCATATGCATGAAATTCTCGCGCTGATTCTGTCATAACATGCATAGAATCTATTAATTTCAGAAAAGAAAAATTAAAATCAGAAGATATTTAAATAAATTAGAATAACTTAATTGCCTCCGTGATAAGCTCAGGCATAACAAAATTTTCTAATTGTAAAATATGACATAATCGGATTTGTATTTAATTCAACACCATTGCGCACACTTCTGTCCGTAGATTTCCGTCATTTTAGTTTTTATGAATGCAACTTACATCTGTAATTGACGTTCGAGTATTACGTTAATGCTCACCAGACACGATTGAAAGAAAAAGTAAAAAGAACGAAATGCAGATGAATATTTTTGGATTTTGAATCAACATGTGAAAATAGCATTTTACATTTCATTGAATATTCTCGTGATGTTAATATATTTCGAAATGCTTTATGTAAATAAATATGCAATAAGTGTCGAAAATGTTGTTCAGCCTGGCGCTGTTGTCAAAATTTCTTTTTCGGAAAAGGGGGTTGGGAAGAACAATGCGGTCGATAAAAAGTATACTTAAATTTAGGCTGGACCAATGTGATCTGAAAATTGTTTGTTTAATTATAGATTTTATAGCGGGAAATAGATAAAATTAAATTCATTCACCATTGTTCTGAGTTGTGTCAGTTTTCCAGAAAGGAAACACGCAATTTTGAGAGAAACCTTTTATCAAACATGTGCATATTTTACAATCGCGTGCATTCTGAATAATACTCCGCGATTATAGATTTACTCAATACGTAGTATTGAATATTCATATGCTACCTATGTATACCGCCAATGACTAATCTTAGACATCATTCAGATAAAGTTCTGCAAGCATTTCAGCTATAAATATCTTAACAATTCAAGATGATTTTTAGTATCCTGTAAGGTATATTTGTGAAAATATGTCAGTTCAAAAAACTCAAAGAGGATCTTGGTTTTTCTACGAATTTCGGTTAGGACTAATGAAGGCTGCGGAGAATTTGCAAGTGACAACCAAACGGGCAACATCAAACCATTTGGAAAAATTTCGAAAGAATAGAAAAGAAAACTACCAGGAAAATGTCAAGCAATTGTATGTAATAATGACTAATATTCTTACCGCAGTTTCTTATTTCAATATCACATTTTTGAGGAATAGAAGGTTCCAAAAAATCCCGTTCAGAATATCCTCTTTACTGGAAGTTTCTCCGTAACCTATTGAAGATGATCACATGTGCATGTGACGATTCATATATTAAATAAACAGTCCTAATAACCTGAGTGTCTACATTTCAACTAATTACGCATTTAATTAATGAAACGTCTTTATTACATTCCATTTCAAAAGAAAACAAATTCTATAGTCATCGTGTTTAAATCATCACGAAAATTCCATGGAAATTTTCTAATTTACTTTCGATCACTACGAAGCTCAACTATTATGGAAGTTTGCCTCCGCAATTTCAATGATTTTATGAATGGCAATTTCGTAGGCGTTTTAACTGTTCAGCATTTTCTCTTGCTAACGTAATTCATGTTTTTAATTTAAATATAGACTTAAGTCAGTTAGTCTACCGCCACCACATCTGTAATAATTTAAATGGAAAGGTAGCTCGAAGTCGGTTTAGTTTAGTTTAATATTTTTTTAATTGGCACAATTAAATAACGGGCGAGATGCTATATTACTACGAGTATTTTACCATATCTTTACAAAATTTCAGTGCTCTGTGCAATATAAGATTATATTCAATGCATGAAGGGTTTCGTAAGATGTGTTTTCTGATGCGTATCACTGCCTTCATTATCAACATAAAATTTGAAAATTATTGCTATTGCGGAACCTTTCTAAGAAAATTTAGCTCCATTCATCCTCGATCCCTAAAATTTTTGTGCAGCAGAGATGTAAATGTTCTAAAATAATATTCTCAGTCGATGGAGACGATGCAATTATTAATCGAGATTCTCTTGAAGCAAAATATATTAGCACAAAGTGCGCCAAAAGATATAAATTTTATCACATCAAATCAATCGGCAATTGCTCACCAAGAGGCCGGAACTCTATCTCACTTTGGAAAATTGAAGGCTGTTGACATTTCCGGGTCTCTGCAATCATACAAAATTTACCTGTTTTATGTCCGAAGAATTGAACTGACACCGAAATGGGTCTTGAAATCGAAAATGCAAATGAAATCGAGATGATTGCACAGCTAAAGTAAAAAGCGAAGAAAAAGTAAAACTGCTCGACTATACGCATAAAGCCGAACAGCAACCTGGAATAAGTGATAACATGTGACCTATATACTGCCGCTTCCACCTTGCACTCACCTTGCGTAAGGGTGCCAGACCTGTGCTCTTCGTTTGTAATAATATCAAACCAATGTAAATGTGTCGGATAACATCAGATATCCAAATTTATCAACGTTTTTGATGTCCTGCCCATTAATGCAAATAGGAAGAGTGCAAAGGATCAGTCGGAATGAGAATCTTAGTTTTGTTGGTGCTTGTTTTTAGTTTGACTCTAATTACCTCTTTTTCCAAATCCAGAGTTAGCCGGTGAAAGAGCAAACAGATGTCATCAGCATCGTCGAGGTACTTGAGGAGAGATGTCATCATTCATTGAACTTCTCCACGGCCTCTGGATAAGGAAGCAGGAAGAACGTCACCGGTAGAAGGAGAAATAATATTGGTGATAAGATGCAACCCTGGCGAACTCCGCTTAAGACCTTCAATTCCTCTGAGATTTTACCTCTGTGTAGAACGTGATATTTTGCGCCAACATTGTCGCTCTTATAGTGGCTGTTGGATCTAAGTTCCGGACATTATTCCAAAATGACCCGTAGGCAACTGATATGGTAATTCCAGGCGGATCGCGAGCGGAAACCAGCCTCTTTTTTGATCAAGCTTTCGGGGTGTTCTTTAATGCGTTTCAGGATTATTTTAGTTGTCTTTACGACGTTAAAGAGCACGTAGTTGATTCTCCAATTATCACACTTAAGATGTGATTCGGTTCTTCTTTCCACTTTTTCAGCTGTTTGTCATCGTAGATTAGGAGTCGACCGTTAACCTCCTTCACCGGACCATCGAAAGATTTGCGACCATATGCAACTTCTTTCGTCATGCGGTACACACTTCTGAAATCATTCCAATCTGTGCCATCTTCCGCTTCCCTGACCAATACAATGATAAATTACCTATTGTAATAGGAGAGAAGGGTGAAGGGGGATTCGTCTCGCTCGCTATCTTTCACAATGATGAATCGATCATTCAATTACTTCTGTTCATCGGAATTCGTTGAAGCTGTTGGAACAGGCAGAGTCGCGCTCCTCCTACAGGAGGAGTGTCATAAGCTCCGTCGTTTGGCACAACGTTTCCACCCCCACAAAGAGGCATGCGCCATAAAGGCAGAGTATTGATCAGCAAAAAGGAGACTCCGCGGTGCGATAAATAAAAGCAAAGCTCGCGGCTGGTAGAACCTGGTTAACAAGGTGAATGAGAATCCGTACGGTTTGGCTCTAAACTTTTCATCCGGAAATTGGGGGTTATGCGGAAGCCCTGCATACTAAGTATCGATCAGATAGACCGCATTGTACGGGCATTATCCCTCAGGCATCCGGGGTGGATTGATGTTAGTAGCGCGGAAAGCGTCGAGGAATGCCCTTTTGCACTGTTTCAGAACCGGCCGTGATGGTGATCGCGGGAGGGATCCCTGTTGCCCTTCTTGCTAAAGGAGTGGCAACTCTCTTGGCACATCGAAAATTTAGATCCGTGGCTGAATCGAACGCATGGTGAGATTGGTTACTTCCTTACCCAACTTCTAAGTGGGCATGGAGGTTTGAAAACCTGCTGATACTGAATACTGAAGTATTACCTGCATAGGATTGGGAAGGCGCGATCTCTTGATTGTGTCTTCTGGAATGGAGTGGAGGACGACGCTGAACACATTTTTTCTCTTGTGAAAGGTGAGATGGCTTTCGTCAGCATCTTTGTGCACACACAGGGGAGCTGTCTCCAGGCAACATTGTTAGAGAGATTCTGAGAAGTTCTGGCAGATGAAGTCGTGTTGCGTACTATGTTCGGACTCTTTTTATTGTGAAGAAGATTGAGTTCGAGCTGTGGATAGCAAAAGGTTTCCTGAACTAATAACTCCCTTCCTCGCCTCCCTTCTCGTTAGTGAAAGGAATTCCATGATTTGAAGGCTCTCAACGCCGGGAGAGCGGGAGTGCTAGCTTCCTCCAAACTACGATTTTTATTTTTCAATGCAGATATGTATTTCGGAAGCAACTTACCCCCTTCATCAGTACAAAGCTAATAGTAGAAATATATATCTGCTTTGAAAAATAAAAATTATAGTTTGGAGGAAGCTACTGGTCTATCAATCTCTCCGAAGTAATGTGTCAAACAGTTCCAAGCCAATTCTTTGATGACAAGGAGGTGTTTAGTTAGTAGTCCGACGGCGTACTGTTGCAGAAGTCCAACACTCTGTGCGCAAATACATTCTCCTCCCCTACTCCTCCAAAAAACAATGTTACCTTTAAAAAACCTCCCCTTAACTGTGCGTAATTGGTTGTACAAAACATCCTTGCCCATTATATCGGAAATCTTCGTTGGTGTATAGTACTGTTCCATTGTGATGATCCTTAACCTGGTCTGAAATCTTGCAATGAGAACTCTGTCAGAAACCGGCTCCCAGGTCAGTAGAGCGCACTTGGTGGTAGCCTTCAAAAACAACCCGGCACTGGATTCGCGTCTGCTAGCATTCAGCTTTCCAGAAAACAAAATCACATTGCTATAAGTATGACAAGACTAATTGAAGAATTCTTTAGAGTCTCGTGGAGGAAGCGGGCATTCTGGGGACCCCCGCTACCTTTGTCGTTGTAACATTTGCATGACGTTAGGCCAGCAATTTCTATCCCTTTTAGTCCAACAGGAAAGGCTTTGAGTGCATTCTTAAGCCCCCAAACGCAGGGCTGACAGCGGGGGGGGGATGTTTGGCATTGATTTAGGCTGACTACCATCTAGAGGGAAAGCTATTTTTGGGCTAAGAGAACAGGGCAGGCAAATATTAATTTTTTAAATGGCGTTTTAGCGTTGAAGTAGCACTGATCGATAACAATAAGGTAGGCTCAATTGACTGGGACAAAGGCATCAAGTGTTATAGCCGTCAGATTCGCATGAATAGCCTATCTAATTTTGAATGCTAAGAAAAGAATTTTTTCCATCTTTTCATCACCTGAATAGTTTCCTCAGAGGTTGCTGAATAATAGTTACACAATGTCATGTTTCGTTTTATCTGTCATTATCAGAATTTGAAGGATTTAAGGAAGATGCTGTGCGTGCAAATCTTGCATTCAGAGCCAACAAAAATGTGCTTCTCAGGCTCCACAGGTTCCACATTAAACACATTCTTTGAACACTTCGATCCCTCGCGTGTCATTTAGCAACATTTTTTTCACGTATTTTCTTTTTTTGGTTCCCATCCTGTCTTGACATCCTCAGGCCACGATTTTGGAAGATTTCCCTTTTGTCGGTCTTAGTCATTTCATGGTGCCCATAATGGGTTGGATATATTGTTGAGAGAATTGTCAAATCACTGCTACCAGCTGTCAATCACATGCTGTTTGAGAGGCATTGAAATTATAAGTGTTGTAGTACTTTGGTCGTTAAGCTTTTATATTTATTTATAGAACAGGACACCGCGTCCTCAAATTCTGCCAGTTTGACAATTGTTATTTCTGAGGAGATCTTTCTGTCATTAGGGGATGTCCGTGTCTGACTACCCCGATGTTAAGAAATTACAACATAAAAGCGGCAACATAAGTGTATTGAAGTTAAAAGAATAACTTTTTCTGTAATTTTCTGTTGACGTTTGTTCTCATTTAAAATAGAATTTTTGGAAGTAGGGCTTTCATTTTTTGCTATACGTTAGCTTATTCACTCATCAACTTTGCGGTTCATTATCCTTATATCAGATGCTCTATAAGTGGTAAACCTATAGCAAACAAGCACAGAGACGATCGCAAAAATCCATGACGACTGAGATTTGAACGAGGTCGAGGGGCCACCATTTAATCAACTAAACCATTGTGCGTGATAATTATTATCTGAATGTATTTTAATGGGATTTCTATTCCTCTTGACAGGTATAATTGTCAAGGAAGTCTGGATCCTTACTAAACTTGTTAGCTGCTTTGAAATTTCTGTAGCTTCTAACGTAGTACATTGGTGGTATAAGTTAAGCCTGGCTGGTAAAATTTACTTAGTAGACGTGGTGAGATGCTCGACTTAATTCGCTTCTGGTTTCTTATGTAATAAAATAATCAATTTTATGACGTTTAAATCCACTGAACAGGAGTCGCACAATCCACGTTAGAGTGAACAAAAGGCATGCAGTTGTCATTGGTAGAGCTGAAAATGACTTTCATTGTCAACTTGTCCTATTCTTGAGAAAAATCCTATATATGGGGGGTAATAAAATTATGGAGATATAGATTTGGAACACATTCAATGGATTAATCGTGTAACTTTTAACTGGAGAGCATTGGTGCTGAAACATTAGCCAAGTCTGCTTGTGAACGGGACAAAGACTGAAGAAAAAGATGAAGTTGGCGCTGAAACATTACACCTTGCCAATGTCAGATGAATAATGAAATAAATTTACTTGTTTCATTCAAAAATGCAATATAAAAAGGAAAATGAAACATCATTAGAATCATATTTCAAAAACCAAGTTCTCTTTGCGTATAAAATGATCCGAAAAACACCTTGCAATACCCCAAGCTAGATATTTTTCGCCCAGTTGCTGTTACCAAATAGGGTCGCTATTATGCGACTTTGTAGGATTTCTGCAAATTATTAAACTTGCCACATTCTATACACTTCCCAATATGGAGACATGATACTTGAAGAAAAAACAGATTTTCGCCCATCATATCACGAGTATGGTGACAGTGACGGTAACGAAAACCGTGACAATTACCCATAATGGGCGGTAGCAGTCTCATTTTCATAAGATATGCTTTAGTTTTAAGTGCTTGTGGGCGACCGACCTAATAATTATTCGCGTAGTTCAATTAATTTCTCTAATGGATATGTAATTTATCATTTGTTAGTAAGGTTTCATGTTGCCGCTGAATTATAAATGAACAATGATAAATGAGCTTTTAAAGTCTTGATTAGGTCATTTGGTGTTGGTACGTCCATATTCAAATTACTGCAAGTTTGGAAAATGGACTTTTTCTCTATTGACAGGAGACTTCTAGCCTGACTATTTACAAATTATTTTCAACAAAAATAGCGGCTGAGTGAACATTAAGAATGTCTACCGTAACGACAGATGTTCTTCCTCAAATTCTCTTAATAAAAATATGTATTTTCACAGGCTACATCAATTTTCGACTTAACGTTCATTAAAGCAGGCTATATAAACAATACGATGTGTCGATGACATATTAGTCAGTTCCCTTTTTTGGAACCCATGAAGTCACTCATACTAATAGTCGCATTTCAGACAGTTAACTCGTCTTTGGTTAAGGGATGATCCACTTGTGTATAATCTGCTTCCATGTCCCCACGTTGACATATCTTTCCCATATTTGTTTTTCTAGTCATCAATTTTCTATCGTCTCAGACTCTAAATATGTAAATATAAATATGCCAAAGCCCTGTCTGGCTGAAATCCCTTGATCCATAAATTCTTCTGATAAGATGAAAAAATTTTCCTCATCTTCAGAACTTCTTACCCATAAGTGGGTTACTCATTCTCCATCACAGAAAGACTACCTTAATAAGCATAATTTCATAACATGTTTATGTTTATATAGTTACATCTCTATCTTTTCAAGAAAGCCAGATAATTCATGTATTTACCGATCAAAATATGAGTAACATCATTTTCGCAGTTCCACATCATTCATTGAGGAAGATACACATACTACGCGCCACAATACCAAACAATTGTTCAGATTTCTCACGTCTGTAATTTATAATGGGAGTCATTTAGAGTCAATAGACGTAATTTAAGTTCAAGAGAAGATTCTTGAATGTTTTCACAGCATACGGAGATGCGATATTAGCTTCAGTAAACAGACTAACAGAGGCAACTTATTAGGTGCGCTTACGAATTTGTTTTGATTATCTCAAAGAAGATAACAATGATTAACACGTCTATTTACATCTGGAACGTGCACATAGATTTCTGCAATTTGCATGAACTGGGGCTAATTTGACGTTGGTTTGACTGCCGGAGTGAGATTCAGAATTATCGGTTATTGGGGGCAAACTACAGATGAGCGTTACCGAATGTGAAATTTAAGCAAAGTGAAAACATCTGCTTTCTTGGGAAACCCGCAGAGGAATGTCATTGGGTTGGGCTGGAACTAAACAAACTTATATTGTTATACATAAACAACAATTGGGCGCAAAGCGGATGATAGGATTTAGCCGGAGCCGGAGTTGTTTTTCACTCTGACTAGCAATCATTTTGAAAAAAAAATGTTCATATTATTTAAAACGAAAAGATTGTTAGGAGTCATCATTTTCCGAGAAAATATATGGTAAAGGTGCGAATGTTTTCAAGGGTTGAAGATGTTGTTTGAGTGGGTAAAATTCTTTTAGCGATAGTCATATATGCACATAGCTTAAAGTATGCCCATTGGAATGTACCTAGGAATGTCACGTTTTCTTTTCAAGTAGTTTAGAAAGCTCAAAAAGATAATTTATTTGAGGTTTAAATAAAAAAATATGATATAGGACTATTTCTAAGAAATTATTCAGTCTAAAAAGAAGGCCTAATTTTACCTCTTTGTAAAATCTTGGAGTTTGAATATATATTCCATCCCTAAATCTGGTCAAAAGTAGCAATAGCATGTTATACACAAAGTTTCGAAATTTATTGAAAACAATCCGGAATTATCAAATGACGGAATACCCTTCGATCAAGTGTGCCTGTCCTCAATGAAAAAGATCATCCCCATTCTTAAGTGACCAAAAATTCAAATAAGGCGTAAGAAATCAATGGTATACCAGCTGAATTGTTACGGAGTCATGTGGGTTACCAGGCTAATTTCCTTTGCATGGTGAAGACTGAATTCCAAGTAAAGGTGCTAGGACAAATATCGCCGTGTTTTCAGACAAATCGCGGTATATTCATCATCTCCAGGGGTATAATACAAGGAGATAAACTCGCCATAAAATAACAAGATCTGTGTTATTTTATTCTGGTAAAGCGTGCTCCAAAGAGTGACGAATCAAGATTACAAAGGGTGGTGTTTCCTGTTTACTTCCTGGTGGGGTATAGAGCATCCAGACTGTGCTTCAGTTTCGTTATCAACACACTTAATGCTGTGCAAGTGATGAACTCACAGCAGTGAGATAAATATGAGGCGAAAACAGGCACCCTTGATGACTGGGATTCAACGACAGAGCAACGAGATTGAGATGCCGATGCTCTACCGCCTCAACCATCGCGTTGTCCATTCATTTGTTCATTTACTACGGCTAGTTACTTTCAGCTGGTAACAGATTCCACCACTCAAGCTGTCCTGGAAACAAAGGGGGGGGGGGGGTTGTCTGCAAAGAAATATACAATGAAGCTGCAGTTCAAATGCCTATGCGCTCGTATCGGCTCTTGCAAGCATATTACCCATATAAAAATCCTTGCTCTGTGTAGTGTAGCAATGTCCCATTCTTCAATTGCTAGTTATTTTTAAAGCTTTCATTGCAGATAACCGTGTTGAATACGAATTCCTCAATAGGAACTTGAGGATGTTGACAACATAAGACATGCTGATAGTTTTTGCCTTCCTCGGCAACATCTATTCATCGAAATATTTTATCTAAATCTGTCCAAGTTCCTGCCGGAGTTTTTAAATTCTCCGCAGAACATCATTAAGACTCAATTCTGAGCGTATTTCGCAAAATGCGTCAAACACAACCCGTAATTTAGTGATTGTGTTGCTTTTTATGCTTTTCTCTTGTACGGCGTTGTTGCAACTTTAAATATTCCACTATGTAGAAATGCCATGCAGTGAACTTGCGGGTGGGGGGAGGGGGTTGATTAACTTTTTCTAGAAAAATCTCACCATTGCCATGCAGTGGAATTCACTCTCGCAAGATAGTCGGTGAGCGGGTCGTCCTAGACGCTCAGAACAATGGAGGGGGAGTGGGAGATTCTCGGGAAGTCCTGGAGGGAGTTGAAATGCGTTTCAACAAACTGTGAACGATGGCACGATTGACGCACTATGCTCCATCAAGGGCTGAGTGGAAATTATATGGATTGCCCAAGCTTCTCCTTACGATCATCCTTGAGTAGTAAGCGGACGATGTATCTCCCGTCTCTATTCCATTAACGTGTAGAGTTTAAATGTGCTTCGCGCTCGTTTTGTAGCAGGTGATCACTGTTGATTTCCCAGAATGGTTGAAAGCTTAATACAGTACTGGTCTTACAAGTTGTAATCCGCCTAAAAATTTGAATTGGCTCCTCTTCTTTCAAGCTGTTTAAAACTATGTAGTACCATGGAGTATATTGATTGGGCGAGGAGTGTGGCAAGTCGGATCTGCTAGTACGAGATTTTTATTAATTTCCTCATGTGGAAACAAAGAATATGTTACTGATTCTTTATTGCAGTTCACCTCAAACAGTCTGGGCGCTCCTTTTCTGGTGATAACACATCGCTGTTCTGAGATAGGACTGCTTTGAAATTTACATGGTTGGGCTTCAGCCTCTTGTCCCTTTTTGGAAACATCATGAAGTAAAACTTGTCGCTTTTGTGGCCCATTCAGTTAATGCATAGCTTGTTTTGTTTCACAAAAGCAGACCTGGCTGAAATGTTCAAGCCCTTAAATGCTATGTACTAGAATATACTGTGCAGATGCGTATGCAACTTTGGTCAGTCAACGTCGCTTAATACTTGATTACTGACTACCTGACGTTTTTCGAAAAGCGCTTCCTCGATCGAAGAGAGTTATCTAGAGGAAGACCCACTTCTGCGGCTCTCATTATTTAGCTTCTTCATCAGTTAACAGGTTATTGGCTTCTACTAAACTGTTTCGTACTGGTTCAACCTTGCCTGCGTCGATTATGGAATTTAAGTGTTCTTTTATTATCTTGCGAAGGCATGAAGCCGTGCCTGAATGAGCTGTTAAGCCATTTCATAGTTGCCGTCGGACTGTTGCGTCACTTTCCAGATGAGTGAGAAGGTACTGCATTTTTTTCAATATTGCTCAGATATGAATTACATTTGAGAAAATGTAATGAAAAAATTTCCATTGCTTATAATCAGCCGTAAATGTTGGGATTTTAGCCGCCAGTAACTTACGGAAGTTGTTGTCGACGTACTCGGTTTGGTGCTTCGATTTTTCGACCTTTTTTATAAGTTGTGTTCCCAGGGAGTGCTTTGTCGGTTCGAACTTTAAATTTAGGATGGCTTTGCCATTTACAGTGTCGTCTTTTCCTTACATTAGAGTGTGCACCTACGCTGAGTAGATAAACCATTTAATTTAATTTAACTTTTAGGAATGTCATAATTGACATTTTATAATAAGTGATTGTGCTACTGCAAATCCTTACTTTGCTTCATTTTCTGTTATTTAATCTTCTGTTGTGGTAGAATTCGTAATTCTTTGTTCTTATATTCAATGTTTGTCATTTTTATGTACTTCCCCGTCAATAGAATTGGCCGAACAGTACCGTGGGTAGCGCTGCTATCTAGTGCATGCTATTGTGGTATAACAGTTGCTTCTTGATGGTAAACCGTTCTCCTGGGACGTTTACAATGGATAAGTCGCAGTAATGATTTGAATAATGCTGACTCCTAGCTAGAGTCCTTTTTGATCGATGATCTGTATGGTCGATGTATGGTATGTTCATTGGCCATCGTGTGCTGAAAACGTGCGTCTGCTAGAAATGTTAAGGTGTCTGTTGACCTTAGGCGCTTGGCATGCTAAGCAAGTTTTTGGCCATCTTACGATGTCTTTGTTCATGCCAGGCCACAGTTAACATATTTCTAGCGGAGTCATTTGTTGGTCGCATGCTCGCTTGGGTACGAGATTCCGTGGAACTGGTCGAAGACTCTACGCCTAAATACGGATGTCGCAGCAAAATATTTTATTCCTGTTGATCACTGTGCCCAAAAAAAGGGAATTTTCCTCTGGCAGAATTTGCTGTAATTCTGTGCATTGTGCGTCAGCGATGTGAGCTGAAGAGATTATCACGGGTTTAATGTTGGTGTTAAGGTCGTCATGGACGATATTGGTTTAAAATTGTGCAATATATTCCAGTTGCCATGCGTGCTTGCGGGTGTTTTGCCTGCGTGTTGATTAAAAGCAGAAATAATCGGTTTATGGATCGTAAAAATCCTACCTTTCAACAAAATAAAAGTATTTGTTTCCCTCGTTGATTACGAGGAGTTCTCTATCATAAGCGCTATATTTTTGTTGCGATGCGCTAAATTTCTGACCTAGTGGGTTCTAAATTCCGTCTTGGAATTGTTCCAGTACTGCACTAATGGTTGCATTCGATGGGGTGGTAAAGTTAGCAGCCCACAGTTTCAAGTTGTTTTGCCCAATTTGGTACAGAAAGGACAAGGACCCCATTGTCCATCACGTTCCACAGAAAAGGACCCAACCTTGTGGTATTCCTGATGTGATGGCGTACTGCTTGGGTCTCTCATCCGTATCATACCAAAGTGTCCTTCTTGAGAGGTAACTTTCAAGGAGCTTAGTCAGATTATTAGGGACACCTATTTAACCAATGAACTTTTTATCCTCTTATAGCTGGCCTAATCGAACGCATTTTTGACATCCAGTATTATCACGGCCCAGAATTTATTAGACTACATCGCGGCCCCTGCGACGTCTACGGTGTCGATCGTTGAGTGAGCATCACGAAAATCAATTTGTCACTCCAATAGAGCATCTGTACATTCTATGATAGGGAGAAGTTTATTTAGATGACCCTTTCAAGCATCATTCTTACTGTGTCTATAAGACGAATTGGGTGATATGATGATGGGTGTTTCCGTTGTTTACTGGACTTCGGCAGCCAACTAGTTTTTGTCTTTTCCACCGAGTGGTGAAAACTCCTTCTACCAAATATGCCTCAAATACGCTGATAAACCAGTCGGGTTTGGTCTTACCTGTGAGGTTAAGGGCTCTATTGGGAACAGCGTCCAAACTGGGAACTTTATTATCATCGAGTCTCCGGCAAATCTCTGCAAGTTCCTCCCCAGTTACCCCAGGTATGGTGAAGACATCTAACGTTTGTTTATACTTTTTGCGCTTTCCTTTATTCGGGGTAAAGAGCACTGACACTACCATATATCGAGAAGAAGATGCTGGCAGGGCTGTTGGCTCCTCATCTTTTTCATATTAACCCTGGGTGGTGTTCCCCAGGTGTTTTGGTCTACCTCCGCGTAAATTTCCTTAAAGAATTCTCGCTTGCTGGTTCGTATAGCCTACTTAAGCATACCTCGAAGATTAGCGTACACTTCCCGTTTCCCTCTGGATCCTGGTCTCTAATGGTTGGCATATACTTCCTGCTCGGAAGCATGCAGCTCGCAATTCCACGATTTCTTTGTCCCGCCAATAGTTTGAGCGCCACCTGCATGGCAGTATTACATACTCTCATTATGCACCTCATCATCTGTGCTATCTTTTGTTAAGCCACTCCAACGAGATCATGGCCTCCAAATAGCATCACTGTAAATGCATCCCCTTCAAACGCTTTCACGGATCAGTCCTTATTTCCAGCTCCGGGAAAATGCTCTTCGCTGCGTGACCTAATTTCGAATGGAGGAAAATTGCCTGGTGGTCGCTACGAGTATAGTGTTCACTGATGAGCCAGACCATTCTCTTCGCAAATGTGGTACTCAAATGTGTCAAATACAATATTAAGCCCGACCCTGTTCCTCGAAAATTAGATACATTTCCGGTATTGCAAGCACTAAATCTAGCTTCGCAAAAGTTTCGAGCAAAATACGGCCCCTGGTTTTAGTAGTTCGACTGCGCCAATCCACAGGCGGCGCGTTGAAGTCACCCTCTTTGATTTTGACGTTTCGACTTCTGGCATCTGCTTGTCTGTCTGTGTGTGACACGCATTTTTCTCAGAAACGATTATAACTATTCGGAGGAAATTCGTTAGAAAGGTTGGAACTGTGAACCCTCACGAATGCTATGCATTACAAACACCTAAAAGAAAGGTGAATTTTTATTCCGAATATAGCCGTCCAAAGGAGATATTAGTTTTAGGTTAGTTGCAGATGAAGAGTGTGCGGGGGTCTGAAACGGGTCAATTACTACAAGAAAGAAAGAAACTACCCAATCGAAAAATCTGAAAAAATTGTGGTGTTCCGTGCGCATGGTATCTAGCCTCCAAAATGTTCTCCGTTGCAGATATTGATCTGCCCAAATTCAGTTAATGATAGTATATATTGAAAATTTACTGCGAAATCCCCTTATTTTTATTCCAGATCCGTAAAATTTGCAGTAATATCAGCTTTATTATGAAGCAGCATACTGGAAAGTTTGGTGGAAATCGTACCTTTATTAACGAAATTATAGAATGTCAAATTTGGCTCTTTCGTATCAAATTATTTAATCTATTCAATCTTGTACCCAAATATTTTGCTAAGTTTCCGGTTTCCGATTTGTTTTTCTTTATTATCGCTTTGCAAATCAGGCCGTTAACGTTTTTACTATAATTTCATCTGCTTTGGAGTTTCTAACTCATTGCATAACGATATTTAGGGACGGCAGGAATAAGGGATGTGGTGTGTTAATGGCAGGGTTGGAAATTACCAAGGACCCTCTACCCTCTAGGTAGAGTCCTAAACTAGCGAGCACGGTAGTCACACGTGTTGATACCCACTTTTGGAGAGCCGTCAAATAACTTAATGTTTTGTCGATTTGTCCAGGAGTGCCTGGTGGATCAGTTCCAATACGATGACTAAAAATTTACATATAAGCGAAGTCGCTATAATCTTAATTCGGTCTTTCGCTCTCCCATAAGAGTTGATTTTGATTTGTTCAAATTTATTGCATCGGGAAGCTGCTATATTTCTAATGTTTCACACTGATCAAAGTTCTATCAAAATTTTGTTGCAAAAAAGTAACGTACATGATGTGCATGAAGCGAACATTTAACGAAACATATGGCGGTTAGTTCAGTGATCCGTTAGCGAATTGTACAATAACAACCTGTTGCTGCCACAAACGAGGCGGATTAAATATTTGTTTGGTTGTTAATACTCTTGTGTTGTTGTCCGCTCATGATGTCATCATCGAATTCATTGTGCACATGTGATCGATTAAATGATTACAGTACCATAATCGTTCTGGCTTACAGTCGGACGTCCAGAAAAGGTTAATTGGATAGTGAGCTACTATGTAGAGTCTACTATTGGCGATGTGTAGTAGACTTAGCATATTCTGTGGATACAAAGTAGACTGGAACAGATACACTCGCGCTGAGCGCCCATAACATACCCCAGATGAGGAGAAATTCCCACAGACTGATATCATATGCTCGAATATGGAAGCCACCGGCTGTGGTGTCGCAGCAGTTGAACGAGCCTTACCTTGAGAAGTATCTTCCTAGATGGACAAGTCAGGCTAATTTATGTGATTTGATTGCTTCGGAATTTACAATGCGAAGCGTCTAATTTTGTGCTTTGTTTCGCTATTTGTTACGATTACTGCTTACAAATGGAAGGTAGACATGTTGACATCATTTTTATTTGAAAATGATTCACGAATTTTGTGAAACCTTCCAGGGAGGGGTGCCAGCAAATTAGGTTTCAAGTGAAGTAAGGCTTCTTCTTTTCGGTGCAACCTTCACATTCTGTGCAACAAATGCCGAATGTGTGGGAGTTTGAAATCAAAGTTCAATTCAACTGCAGAATAATATCACTTGGCGCATCAGCCTGAATCCGTTTTAATTTATCAATATACAAGCTAATAACGATAATGGTCGATTACTCGTCAGCTAATCTCGGAACAACTTTGAAGCGATGTTCTCAGCATTACTGCAAATTGAAATGCTCGTCGCTGAAGTGCCGTTGTGTACACATGGATATTACAGCAGCGTATTTGCATTACGCGGATCGATTACACTATCGTGAAAGTATGTATTTGCTCTAAATTTCATGAAACGGCCGAATCGAGCAAAAAAGAAAAGCCAAGCGGAAAAACAGCGAAAGAGAAAAAACTGCTATGACCGTCACTACTGCTGTGGCCTTTTATTGAACGATAAGATAAGATTTTGTCCACACACTATCTACGAATATACAACAATTTTAGACGTTACGTTATTCCACTCGAGAAACGTGAGTCTCGCTAAAGTCTCGCTAAACTTCAGCGCTTTTCGCCAAAACCAAGTGCGACCCATCGATTCAATGTGAATTAGACGTTGGAAAAACAGACAAAATTATGGTCTCTTTAGTGAATTTTCTGTAGTGAAATTAAATTTTTAGATACTTTGCGGTATTTAACAAAATGGGCTCTCTTTGTTTTGAATACACCGAGTGAGTTAAAATTAGTGCTTAATTTTTTTTGTCTTGTGACGCAGGTGGCTAATTCGAATCAATCATTTCTAATTTGGTGTTTTTTTTGCTGTTTTTAGGGAGGCCCTAAATGCGTGGCGTGCCAAGGCCAGGTGTAATGTAGTACCTGCGGATCGATTACAAGAGCTCTTCCATGAGTTACAATTTAATCCGAGCGAGAAACAAAGTGAGTGTTATCATGTTTGAATTTGCGAGGAGAAATGCTAATTTGTATTGTTTCTGTCAGTTAGTGAAATGCTACAAAGTGCCAAGGCGTTCGCCCGGAAAGGAAGTAGATTGAACGGCCTCACGTTTGGTGAATTCTGTGTACTAGCAGCCGATTTGAAGCGATTCAGGTGAGTGTCAATAATGTGAATTTTGGGAAGAGGTCTTGTCTCATTGATAAGTTTTCACGGAGGAAGATACGTGCTATAGATATAATATGCCTAAAAAAGTTGTTCCCTTGTCTTTCAAACAATGTTTTAAGCATTCGTTCAGTCGGCTTGTCTTCAAGCGTATCTGAACTTAATAAAGCTCTAGAGTGATGTAAAGAATTAAAATTAATACAAGCCGCGATAAACTAATCTAGCAACGCTGGTATCTAACGACATAGGTGGAGATATATATTATAGCTGCATGAGCTTTTTTGTTTCATTTCTAAGTTCAATCCATTTATAAAGAGATGATATAATGTCCTTGTTGTACAGTTTCTTTAGTGTAGTTTATTTATTTTAAATATTTTTTCTATTGATCTTAGTTCTTTAGTCCGTGATCCATCCATTTTAAAAAAGATATGACAACAAAAATAACATGGAATCCCTTGACCCGCATGGAAGGCGAAGGAGGCGTTTCTGATCCAAATTCTGGTCTAGGTTACGAGTTTTTGTGTGGGTAGTTTTTTCCTTCTGTTCTGTCAAAAGTAAATGTATCTGAACAGTCGCCTCCTTGATGTAGAACAAATAACAAAGGAGACTACGTGAATATCTTTCATTTAATAAAATACATAGATGACAATATATAATAAATATGAGGCACAATAGTTCTTTAAGGACGTGGTGCGACTTTCCCTTAACAGAATAGTGAGTAAAACTAAACTTCTTTTCCCATTTGACCAATTGGACCCCGACAATAATGTCGTAGTAAAAGTTATCCTAAGTACCCTCCATGTCAGCCTTTTGTTGAAGATATTACAAGTTAAATAAATGCTCATGTTGTTCAGTGAAAATGCCAGTGATAAGTACTGGAAGCACTACCAATCCTAAAAGAAAGTGATTGGGTCGAGCAAGAGCAGGTTAAAGATCAGTTTCGGGATCGGTTATAAAATTTGAAATTACTGGGACGAATTTATACCCAAGCCTAAAGGGCTAGGTAATCTTTGAAATATTACGTTTAGAACATCCGAAAGATGGTCTAGCATTTGGAACACTTTTATCGAAATCGACATTACCGGATACCATCAGGAAATGGTTAGATCTGAGTTGGAGGTTCTGTTCCAAATCCACACTCCAGTGCGGGATCTGTACAGTTGGACACAGAAAACCACTATGACTAGTTGGTCCCGTTCCGACTTCTGACCACTTACACTTCACGACGTCAGTTGTTCGAATTTAGGATGGAGTCAACTTCTAGTTTGGCGTCCAAATAGACCATTTGGAAAATTGGAGGTTTTGCTATGGATGCGATATGTGTAGTCTGATAAATATGCTGAACCGAAAAACGTCTCTCGATGGGGTAAATTTCGTGTCATTTTCTAAAGTCTCCATAGAATTGTTACCGAAGGGCATGTTTATAACTTCAGAAGTCATGCTCAGTTTCATCCAAGGCTGAGCACCCAGTAAAGAGGTGATTTGACGTGGTTTGCCCCCATTCGATGGCATATTCTAGGTTTGCGCGGTCAAGCCCCCTCTCTCTTTCTCTCGTTTTACCGGTTGATTTGTTAATATTCTTATTTCAATTTCGGTTGCTATTGGGGTTTATAAGCCCACTCTGTTGCGAAATCCAGGGCCAAAAAGGATCAAATCCTTGAACCAGCGATCGTAGTGGCATGCATCTGTTTGCAAAAAGTATCAAAAAAGTACCGAGAATCTCTAATTTAAATGAACCGCACATGACAGAACCGGTAATAATGGTTTCTTTTCAAGTTGGTAAAACCTTAATTGACATGTCAATATTTTAGCGCCAATGTATCATTAGTATCTGCTTGGCGCCTGTTTGCATCAGTCAACTTTTTACCTTTTGCAACATTTTAATGAGGTAGGATAGTTTTGTCGAGCGAAGTTTGTGTTGGTAGCCAAATTTCGTATGCGCATTCAAAATGTTGCGAAAAGCCTTCGGGAAGTCTGCTCTATCGAATACTCGGGCATACAAGCAGTATAAAGACTTTAAAATTGGCTGTACAACGGTAGAGTATTTGCTCCGGAACGAGGTATCCATTCACGTCAAACACTGACAAAAACGTCAAAAAAGGAGAGAGAAATGGTATTTGGAAATCGTCATACCAGCCTAAGAGAAATATGAAACGGCTCAGCAAATTGTGGTTACGTCTCTATGGTTTTACTTGAGTACCTATTTCCTAGACTAAGTCCCACGGTCTTTTTAAGACACCGATTGATTTTGTGAACATAATTAGAGCCCCGCTGAGACAAGCACAATAGTATTGGTCTATACTGAGTGCATGGTTCAGTTTATTTATAGTGGTGGATACAAGATCTAGTTAAAACCCTACCCAGCTAAGGAGTACGCCACTCGTGTTGAAACGCAACACCATGCTGAGGCCCGAAGGTCTCTGTTCCTTTGTAATCGCAATCCCATGAAACTCCTACTGGGGGACCAATCGCATTAACTGAACTGAATGCACATGAGACAGGAATTCTCCTAAAACATGTGAATTCAGGGGCTATTCCGGTTCCCATGATACCAGTATACCCCAGGTAAGGTTTCGTGACCAATTGCCATTTCAGACGAGTCCCTGTGCAGACTCGGGTCTGATCACCCTAATAGGACTTTGGAGCATTTGCCTGCTGCATCACGGCCAGCAAATCAAAGTAAATATGTTTTGTGTCCCCACTATGAAAATTCTCCTCGGCTACTTGGTTTCGGTTTGGCCAACAGGGTTGCATCCCCGTCTTCCTCACCGCCACCTCAGAACACCAGCATATTATGGTGGGAATTTTACGCATCCCGGTTCGTTCCAAAAGACCTGAATTTCGTTCAAGAACAATATCGAAACACAATTTCTGGGGATATGATTTTTAACCCCACGTTCATGGAAGGTATAATTAGTAATGATGAGACGTGGGTCTACGAGTTTGACATGGTGACAAATCAACTCAACAATCATCTGAGGAGCCGAAGTGGAAAAAAGAATTTGACGGGAGAGCTTAAGGTCATATCTATAGCGGCCTACCAGTGGTGCATGAATGAGTAGGCGAATCGCTGGCACAGGTACAGGTATGTGGCTTCAGATGGATGTTATTTTGAAGGAGATAATATAAATTTGCGTGAAAATGAAGGCAGTTTTGTATTCATGCCCAGTACTTTCTGATCGTAGAATATATCTATAGTTGACAAGTGTCGCCTCGGGATGGTCGTTTGGTTACCCCAAAGCATTTTTGTTCTGTATGGAATATTTGATTTTTCCAATTTAGAACAAGTCTCTTCACTATGGAACAAACTGTTTCTACAAAGAGGTATAGCCAACTCCCTTAAACCGTTCTAATACTCCTACAACGTAACTGATTGAGATTCAGTTTGATTTTCCTCGGGAAAATCCACTTGAATCAGTATTGATTATAGTTTTCGCTTTCGTCATCAAGTTATCTACTTCCCATTTCACAAGTCATTCGTTTTTATTATGCTATTTACTCCATGCTTGTTGACACCATAATATGCAACGCCATGCAGCAAATTAATCATATCTCTCATATCTACTATGACTATTAATTTCTATTGTGAGCAGGCTCATAGAGGGAATATCTGGACTCGCAATATTTTTTTTCATTGACAGCATTCATTATTGGGAAGATATAGCGAATCTGTTCCGTTGTGCCATGCTTTTCTCGGAAGCTAAATTGATGGTCAAGGATTTGATTACAACTTGTTAGGAAGGACCAAATCTTTGATATCAGCAGTTCTTCAAGCACTTTGGAAGCAGATTTATCGAACGATATGATGCTGCTTGCGTCGGATTTTTTTTTAGATTTTGCGACTGCAATTGTATTTCAGGTTCGAGATGTTCGAAAAGTAACCAATAAGCCCCTTCGCGTAGAAGATTTAAGTTAGGTGGTTGTTGGTACAATTTTCTTTGTACTGTTGTGATAGCCACATGCTTTTTTTTGGAACGAGTTTTCTGACAATGCAGTTAATGTGTTTAGTCCTGGAATAGAGTTTCTATTTAGCAGATGAGTGTAGGCATTTCTGAAACTGGGGCTTGTGTTTCACAGAATTGGTTTTAAAAATATTTTCCAAGTGCAGTGTAAATGCAGCATTGTCCAGTTAAAATAATTTCGCGGGTCATATTTTCCGTAGTTTCGAAATCGATGAGATCGGGAGTTTTGTGTAAATTGTAATCCTTTGTATCATTTAGGACATTCTTAGATAAATCCATTGGTATTCGATTTACATGCCTTAAAGTGAAGCCAACTAACTAATGAGAAGTTCTAGATTGAAAAAGAAAAAGAAAAACGATGCAATTTCTTCGTTCACCCAAATCAGCAGAACACAGGAAGCTCTGAATTCAGGGTACAAGCAGTGTCTTATCTCCCATATATTTCGCAGAGAGAATCATGGCCATGACAATTTAATGGCAACAGTTACCAATTTAGAGGCGCTTTAACACAAATTTTTGACAAAGCACTCCTGAACCATTCAGAAACTGCATAACCACTAATTTGATGAAAGATTAGGCAAAGCTTAAAATGTAACTGGCCGGAATTAGACCCACAGTGAAATAAGGTAAGCTTTGCTAAAGCTGATCTAGAACGTCTCAAATCCAAAACTTACCGTAGTGTCCTTCGCCCTACTACCCTGTATGGTTCTGTGTATTGGCCGACTGTAAAAACAATGAAGGGTGTCTTGCGGTAATGGGGACGAAGACGTTGCGTTGTATGAGTGGCGTAATATGCAATTATCACATCCGTAATGAGGATATTCACGATCGATATGGGATTGGACTGCATACCTATTATTTACTTACTATTGCTCCTGGTTCTGATTTTTTCACTATTGTCCGAACTATCTTCAATAACATTAACGAAATTGTTCATTATAATCGATTACCTGAAGACCATAGAATTATAGAAGTTCTGTCGCGTCTGACCGAAAAAAAAATCCCACGAAGGCCTTTTATCCTTTCCGAATATATTTTTTATGTTAAGGAAAGGAAAGATAGTAAAACTGAACAATGCAAGTGGGCGTTGTTTGGTGGATAGATCGCAACTTTCCGAATAGACTCTTTAGCTTTCTCCCGAATCAGCCAATATATGTGGTCTAGCATTGTCTCGCTAAAAACCCCTTCTCAAAATTAGTTGATGAATTAAGAATTAATAATTTGGACAGATTTGGATAATTGACAGGGGATGTTTTCGTTCTAATTCCAACGCAGCAGAGCATCATCTTGATATTTGTCAATCCAGGCTTCGCGGCAGTTTTTGAAACTATATCCTTCATCCTTTTTTCTTCAAAAATATTGCGAGAGAGGAGAATAATTTTGTCAATTTTTTGCCTGTACTTAGTTGGTGAAAGTGAGACGCATTCATCATAACGAAATTCTGAGAATAATGTCACTGGAACTACATATTGTCACACTCAAACATTACGCCCATAATCCTCGATTTGTTCGCGTGCATCTATCGTATTTGTTCCCCTTTAGGAATTGAAACTTTACAACAGAAGGAGAAAGCAAACCATAAGAATAATAACGGATACTCTTGTTAGTTGCAAGATACCCATTAAATAGGAAGATTTTTTTTTTCAATCTTGCCACGTGAGAACAGATCCTTGAGGCGGAGTCATAGCATAGAAAATTGTCTGTCAAATGTGCGAATGATTGTGGGTGGAGACATTTGAGTGTAATTTGTTTCTATTGAAAGGTATTAGATGTTTAATATCTCGTCGAACTGAAAGCCGGTGGAAAGACGATGTTGCTATAGAAGCCTGATAACTGGACTGGACTGTTGCACCCACGGAAATTGCCATGCACCTCAAAAACGTTGAACTTCGTGCCGATTGATATGGGACTTGAGGTGCATAAATGCCTCTCTACAACTATTATACCCAGCTATCAACATTTGATGGAAAAGTTTTGTAATTGTGTAAAGTGTGTATGTATGGTATGTGATGGTGTAAGGAGTGCAAGCTACAGTACGAGTGATGACCACCTTTTTCTCATCCAAGCACTTTACAAGGTACTCAAAAGCATAGTACACGCAAGATCACGTGCAAAAGGGTGCCAACATAGAAGAACCTAATACACTTTTGTCATTTCTTGTCTAAATTTCATTTCAGATCATGCAATTTTTCATCGTCAAGTGAAACCAAAAAACTAAGCTCTCTAATCTCAAGACCAACTTTAACAGCAACAGCCAGTATCAGTAATAGTCGAACCACATTCAGTTCCACGGAATCCAGCAGAAATAACAGCAGTAGTAATTCCAAGCTTAGAAATGGAGCGAACGGAGTGTCTGGTAGCACTGACTTCGAAGCTAGCTCTCGCAGCGACGATGACGAAGTTATCGAACCTCAGATTAACCTGTCATCTTCCTCGTCGTCAGTGGAAGGGGCCTCACCACCTTCGACTGATGTCAACGCGCCTGAAGTATTTCTTGGCGGATCATGCAACCCGACAACTTGGCGAGCAGATGTTGCGATTCCAACGCTGAAAGATTTGGGGATATCTTTTTACAATCCTGTAAGTTGTACATATGAAGATACATATCGTCTGACTTAGTGCCTTATCATGCTAAATACTAAATTTTAATAAAAATTGCTTTTTAATCATTGTAGCAAGTATCTGATTGGACACCTGATCTTATCGAGCTAGAACATCGAGCGAAGGAAAAAGCCCGCGTATTGTTTTTCGTAATGGACTCAGAAACAAGGGCGTCAGCAGGTGCCATAGAAGCTGCTCACATAGCTGGACAAAATTCGAGGCATTTAGTGCTTGTATTGCACCCATATAAGCCGGATCAGAGCATTTTGAATGAGCCAATATCGCAACAGTGAGTATTTATCTGTTTATAGATTGGGAAATTACAATCTTTTGCATATCAATATATTTCTTTCTGTAGAGTTTGAAATTAAGTGTGCAAAGCTAAGTGAAAAGTTAAGCCCTTGTAAGAAGACATATTAATTTACGACATGGTCTTCGAGGGGTGGGACGTTATGTCCAGCTATTTTTATTTCATAGTCCTGCAGAGCTTTAGCTTTGCCTTTATTTGGCAGATTTATGGCAGTAATGTCAGACAGATTTCAAATATGTTCACAAAAGTAAGTCAGGCTGTATTTCGGCAATAACGCGTCGAATGTAGGCTTCCAAGTGCTCAATTGGTTCTGGTCTATCGGCGTAGGCAAGCGAATTCACGTAACCACAGAGAAAATTATCTACAGTAAACAAATCTCAAGAACGTGGCCGCCAGTTAACACATTCATTTTGTTGTTGTTGTTCGTCAAATTTTTCATTTAATAAATTAATTGTATTGCACGCTCTGTGTATTGTGGCGTCCTGCTGAAACCACATCTCAATGCCTTTTAATTAGGGCACGAAAAAGGTAAATAGTAAAGATGTCTCTGTAGCATTCAACGTTGGCTGTAACGTTCTGACCAATTCATATGATTCACTGCTTTTACAAGAGCATAAAGTGCAACGGTGACCCTTTCAAAACGTATGGGAGTATCGACAAGGGTTTGCCGATTACCATTGGGTCAAATGCGGCAGGTCTGTGTAAGGACGTAACCATTTAACCTGTAGCGCACTTCATTATTGAAAAAAATGGACACAAGTTTAATTGTTGACAAGATCAGGAATTAACGCATTTGGATCATCATCAACATTACGCTGAATACCATCAATCGCTTAATGAATGTGCACTGTACGGCGTCATACAGAATGCATATTATCGTGAAGAACAAACGTATTATCGTAAATTGAACGATGTTTTTCAAAATAAATTTGAACAATTTGCAAACGTTGCTCCGAGGTGAATCTATCTATGGTGAATTGCCAAACCATACTAACTTCACAACGTTTTAAAAATAATCTCAGTTAAGTGATCGCCTCCATTGTTAATTATTATTCGAGCGTTTTCCAGTTTTTTTTTGCAACACTGTTCACGATAAGATCTGCTTTTCTTGTCGTATGTTCTTCTTAAGGTCTTACAGAATCTGAAGAGACCCGTGACTTCAAAAACCCTTCAGAAGGAGGTCTGGAACGGTTAAATCTAGTAATCTTGTCGATCAGTGAATATCGTTGAAAGGCATTATCAAACGGCCTGGAAAAGTCGGCCTCCGCATATGGTTGCACCATCCTTCTAGAGCTACATATTCTTCCGTCCGAATTTATACAGGAACTCATGAATCATGGCTATGTACCGCTCACCATGCACAGTAATGGTTTGACTTGTCTGTTCTCTTAAAAGAATGGACCAATATCACCTCCAAAGTAAACTCCACATCATGCCCCTGAAAGACTTTCAGGGTCCTTGCTTGTTTACGTTTCCACTAAGATGAACATTCGTGATGAGTTTTGACAAAACATTAGGCACTTTTTGTATAGTTCGCACCTATGCTGCGTTTTGCGCATAACACCTGCGTATTGCTTTGGTGAGGCAGCTAATGAGATGCTTCTCCCCTAGTACGAAACCTTATTATTAACACTTGCGGTTACAGTCGTGTGTTGTAGCGTGGAGTATGTAAGTGAATACATTTATGTAAATCGAAACAACTCATATCACACTCTACACGCTAGAACCTAAACCGCACCGGTGTATTTACTGCAACCGATTTCCACGCTGTTGATTACCAGTCGACTTAGTTGACCTGAATCAAATCAGGGCAGTAATCACAGGCCAGCGCAATGATGACCGCATTGCCTCCTATAGTGTACTGTTGTCTTGAATGAAGTGCTCTAACACGCTGGCCAATTGGACTGCCGTGTCAACGATTATTATTTTTCCGAGTCGTCACAATCTCGGCAGATGCCAGATTTTACCTAATATTAGCACCAAATGCCAAGCATTTAGGCTCGGACGATCTTACTTACTTGAAAAAAATATGGAAGAGCTCGGGTGGTTTTATGCAGTGTCAGCTCACTGGCAGAATCCGCCAAAAACTCCCCGCAACATCGAGCACTTATGCAGAATGTGATAATTTTGCATGGTGCAATTAGACTGTGTGAAAGTTCCAGGACAAGGAAAGGAGTTTATGTTGACTTTACAAATGTCACAAATGAAATGGTATTCGACGCCATTTGCAAAAGATATTCCATCTTCCAAGAGGTGCGGCCTTGGATGGAACGAAGGTGTAGTCGTAGGTGTAGGACAACTAGCAGCGATATCGATTTGGTAAACCTCGGCATAAGACCGGGATATTTAGAGATCCTTGCTAAGGCATGCCTAGACCGGACGTCGGTTGTTGCGGCGTTTATATTGATGAATCTTGCTTCAAAAATATTTGGCCCACTCTTCACCATCATAAGTTCAATGGTCTTTCGCGGACTTGCGAGGACTTCCTGTTTGTCCGAGCGGTACGAAATCTTTGTGGATGACTCCATGTCGCTTAAATAAGCAAATAAGTATGTATTTTTGCTTGGATCCACTCATTCGTGCTTTAAGCGTCGTAGGGAAGAAGGGGTGTCTCATTTTGAGTTGTGCTGCTTGGTCTCCAGATCGTATTCAAACGCCCACGTCTCGTCACGAATCGCTTCATTGTTCAAAAACTCGGGGTCTTCATTCACAAACTGAAGAACATTCTGGCAGATTGCTCTTCGGTTTTCTTTTACTCCTCTGACACCAACTTCGTCCACATTCTTCTCATTCCTAAGTTTCCTGCCGCGATGTCACGGCGGTCGTCATTTTCCACTCTTTCTCTACGCTCCCGGAACAGCTTGTGCCATTTAAAAACATCCTACGTACCCATAGCAACTTCACCGTAGGCTTCCTTATTCATGTTATGAGTCTCTTTGCCTGTTTGACCAAGTTTTACACAAAATTTGATCGCATATCGCTACTCCAGTTATCTTTCTATTCTTCGAGGCAGGGGTTCACAGTATCAGCGCCAATTTTTCCCAACGTTCACAATATTCTCCTCCATCGATCCTGGATGCGCAGACCGCAGTTCGCTCGAGAAAAAAGCTGTCCTATTGCTTTCAGAACCGACCCTGTACACATACGCGCACACTTCTGATTAGAAGCCCCTGTCCTACATTTATGGAACATGCTTTTAATGTTATAATTTACAAAATAAAATTGAACTTTCATCGTAACTGCCATTCGTGATATCGTCATTGAGTTGTGCTTCTTTTGAAGATCACACAGCTGCTCATCAAGAATATCGTTTCTATTTAATGCCTTGTTTCATTTATTTTCCTCATTGAACTACTGAATATCCTATCTCAAACAGGTGTAACAACATCTACCTTTAAGAACATCCCTGCTAACTATTTTGCAGGGATCTACTTTCCCGTGTTCTATTGTCGGAACTAAGCATTTTTCATAATGAACAACGCTTATCTTTGTGTGAATCCCTCACTTTTCTTAATTATATCGATGATTAGCCTTCAATTCTACATATCGGCATCGGTCCAGAATTAGATATGCACACACCTTTTGCGAATTACGTTGTCTTATAGCCGATTTTCAAAGTTTAGGGTTCCTTAATCCTACATATAAGTGAAGGTCTTCGTCTCTAATCCTGTTTTGCGGGAGTAAGGAATTTCAAATCGATTTTGTGTACAATGAAATGCAGTCTCATTGACAATCTAATTGGGGAAAAAATAACACAAAAGAGAGACTGTGTGGATGCCCTATACTCCATAAAAGATTGAATAGAAGAATTAGAATAGAAACTCCGTCAATCCTATCTAACCACTTATCCTTTTTTTTCTTCTTACAGAGAATACCTAGACTTAAGTAGAAATCAACAAATCCTACGGGAAATTGTGACACGTCGTGGTTTACCCGTTCTAAATGATATCCCGTCCGGTTTACAACGAACTAGAGAAATCCTGTCTGGTATTCGAGATCCGCCGTCCAATATCCCAAGAGTCTTGAAGTAAGTTCATCCTCATTACCAGTTCTCTTTGAATCATTCATTACTACATTTCTAATCTTCTCTACTAATTCTAGATTTGTTCGTGGAGCGTTTGAACGAGTTATCGCAACCCCAACACTGCTCACTGACGAGATCACACTACCGCAATGTCAGCAAGCTCTCTCTTTCCTTGGCTATCCAAACAATATAATTGCCACTGAGAATTTAAAAACAATCATTACTTCACTAAAAGAAATCTTAGAGGCAGAAGATCAAGCTCAAAACTCATCGACAAAAACAATACAAGTATCGTCATCACATCAATCGTCATCTAGAACAAAATCATCGCCCTTGTCATCATCCGTCTCGTCAACTTCAAGTACAAATAATAAAAATAAGAATGAAATTCATGTGAATTTCGATGAGTTCTGTGTGTTGTCAGCGTACTTATCTGTTTTACAACAAGAGATTTATGAAAGTGGGTGTATATCACCGATAAAGGGTACAAATTTACCACCACCTCCAATTTTCTTAGCTAATATGCAGGGTAAGTGTATGAAGCTGTAAATGTACAATTACAAGTTACAATTTCTACATCCAAAAATTGGCTAAGATGCTAAATCTCCGTTTCTTAACATTACAGAAGGCATCCAGTCTGGTACCATAGACGAGAGTCTTTTCATCTCCACCACAACGACTTTCACAAAACAAGTTTTCCGAGCCAGCAGTTGTACGAGTGTTCCTGATGATCGCCATGACCTATTCCGCAATCGAGACAGCGGCACATCTTCACCGCAACCCGTTACGGGAGGAATTACAACTCAGAAACAATTAAGGATTCCCCTGCGTCTAAATCTGCTAGAAAGCGAAGAGAACGGTGAAGAAAGCGATTCCAACGATTCCGTATTTTCAAGCGGCAGTTCAATAAATTCAAACTTCTGTGACTCATTCAGCGGGCTTGAGTTCCGCGACGTTTATCTGGGCGGAAGTTGTTTTTTGCGAACAAAATGGCGACAGGACTATGCGGTTTCGTATTTCAATTCGAAGGGTATCACTTATCATATGCCGCAATTGCATGAAAGCATTTTACCAACGCAAATGGAGGTCATCAAGGAGTCCATAAAAGATTTGAACGGAATTAAACAATCGTCCAGTGGAGAGTCAGGGGTGGATGTAAATACTCAAAGTGGAGATAGGGATGATGATGTGGACTCGAGGACAAGCTTGTATAATCCAGCCTTGCTCGATTCGAGTAGAGTGTTGCTATTTGTTATCACGAACGAGACAAGATCGTTAGCACCAATGACTTTGGCGGCACATTGTATTGGATTGATGTATAATGTTGTTTTGTGCGTGCAAATGCTACCAGAATTTTGCATTATTGGAAATGATAGGGTAAGTTTATTATTTACAGTAAATCAATATACATATATAGGTAAGAGATATTCCAAGAGCTTAAGAAAAATTTCATATGTATCGTCATGGGAATATTTTCCTTGCATAATGCGATATTTCAGTAACGACGAAAGATTAAAAAAATATCAAACGAAGACCTATTTAGCGCAAGAGGAACTTTGCCATCCTCAACTCATAGTTCTTACTTCTCTGTTGGAAAATATTGTTGATCGAAGTATAATCATCAAAAATTCCTACAAATAAATGCCCCCAGCTCAGCACAATATGTACTTGTATAAAATTTCTTTCAAAGTAATCCTCTTAATTCGCATACTGCGAATAAAAAAAATGTGCCACTCTCTTTTAAATATTTTTGCTTGCTGTTGGTTTCGGCAAGGTTTATATATATACCCTTCCACTTTCTTTGGAGCCATGCCAACATTACGCCTTTTATCGTTTCATTTTGGTGTACATTTTTTTATTCTCAATAAACTCGAAGAGTTCCCTTCTGAGTACATAGCACCGTTGTCTCATATTTGGCTTGGTTGGCTTGCTTGGGTGTTAACTCTCTGGTTACCTTCAGTGTTATACGACGATCATATCGCTTCGTTAATGTTGTCTTATTTGGCGGCAATTTCATTATCATTGAGCCTCTTCTGAAAAGTGATGTAACATTAATTTTCCAATTCTGCGGTACTGCAGTATTTGGATATTGACGGTCGCTTATCCTGAGCTTCCGAAATCCTCCATTGATGGTAATAGGAGGTATGTCCAGAAAGTAAATGTATCGACTTGTGTAGGCCTCAAAAAATGATTTAAAAGAAAAAAAAATACATTGTTGCATTTGTTCATATGTAAGTTATTTTCTTCTTCCTTGTTATTTCTTAGTTCATAATCGCCATCCTTTTCGATGGAGGTGCTGAGACTGCTGACAGATCAATTTTTTTATGTCTGCTAGAAAAAAAAACAGCTCTTTCACTCTCCCCCGCCAGTTCTTCGTTCGTTGAAAACCTTTTTCCGTCCATTTAGCGAAGGAAATAGATGATAATCTGAAATCGCCAGGAGAATGCTGGGGTTGGTTCACAACGTCACATCCGAATGAGTTCAGAAGTTGCCTTATGGCGTCCACGGTGCGAGTTCTAGAATTGTCGGGCAACAGGCAGATTACCTTTGTCAGTATTCATTTTATTCTGAATTGTCCTTTTTCTGTTTTTGGATCTCACGGCATCTGATGGCGTTGCTGGTGTGCCTTTAACGAGATACTCAATCGAAATTACTCCTTTTAAATACGGATACCAATTTTTTCGATTCTTTTGGTTTTAGACGTTTCATGCGTGTAGTAGGTAACTCCTATAAACAGTTTTAATGTCGTTAAAAATCTCAACTGGAGTTTTTCTATTCACATTCTCATTTTGAAGGGAAGGAATCAAACTACACAAGAGTGTTGCCAAGATGTCAAAAAACCACACGCCCATAGAAAAGAATGGGCGTTTGTTTCAAATTCAAAGGCAAAAGTCAGGTTTTTTCATTCGCTACATCCATGCTCCACAGGAAGTTATATGCCCTCAGCAATCCTTTCCTTCCTTTAAAATGGCCACCTATGAGAAAGCAGCTTCCGGAGAGCTACATAAACTTTTAGAAGTAATCTCTCCTGCACATCTGCATAAGCGCTTGAAATAATTGACTGTCTATCTTCCCATTGAACAAAATGTGCTAAAATTGTGTTAATTTTAGCCATGATAGACTCTAGACCCCAAAAAGGCATGCATGAGTGTATCCAGTCAAAACTATGCTTATTGTCTTCTTTGAAGTCAGAAGAATTGTCCACTATGAGTTGATAGCTACTGTGATTACTGTGGACCGTATATTCTACTTTGAAATGTCAAAAACTCTGAAAAAGGGAGTCGTACACTGCCGAAATCACATCAAGAATTCGTGGAGACTTAAACGTGCCAGGATCATATAATTGGCTTTCAAGCTTTCTTTTAGTCGTTACCTAGTTTACCCAGACTTGCTTTCTTGTGTACAAAACATTAAGAAAAGAAACATTGGGCGCCGTTCGAAATATTATATAAATATAATCTTACGAATTTCATAGCGTTACTTACTGAACACATCGTACATATAATTCCACATATGTGTGGGAGCGCTATCCGTGCAAAGCTCGATAGTACGGCAAGATTAATAATCCGACCAAAATAAAATTAACACTTATAAAATCAAAATAGATGTCATTAAATTTACACGACTAGGAAATATGACTTGTGATATTCTTTTCTCCTCTTAAAAAATCGAAGTACTTATGCAAGATACTATGTTCATAAGACTGTGCTATGCTAGAAATACAGTACTTTAGCTTCATTTCAGGCGTCTGAATACTTACTTAATGCTTTAAATACTTGGATGAAATTGAATACCTTGAAAACCAGGCCCATAAACAAATGTGCGACCTATTCATTGGTGTTTCCGCTTTCTCATTCCCAACCATGTGTGACCCCCATGCAACGCCCCAAAAAGCATTAGCGCTTAACAACTTCCACTTGATGAGAGAGACGGCCACATTTTCAGATAAGTACACAGTACTGTCATAGTTTTGTCAGTAGTTCTGTGCGCCAAAGAAGGAAAAGAATAGAAAGAAATCCAATGAAATTTTTACACTTGGAAAGTCAGAACATGTACAATTTATTCAAAATTATCCCCCTGTACGAAGGCGCTCCGGCCAGTCGTCGATTGATTTATGAATAGCGTCGAGGGGAAACTTTTTGACTGCAGTTTTGATCGCTATTTTGAGTCTTCCGCAGCTTTGTGCGGCTTTGCGCAGGCGGAATCAGGTCTGGAGGGATGAGGCGTGACTGATTTCATTGGAGCCAGGTCTGAGTTGTTCGCACCTTATGCGCTAAAGCGGAGTCTCGCTGGAGGATCAACTTCTTTCCTTTAAAGATTTTCGTATCCGATGGTTTAACCACCTCCTCCAACATTTTTTGATATACCAAGGCGACTCTTCCTCACAAACATGAACGTTGATGAAAAGTATCGCCATTTGACTCCGAGGCAGACCATTATGCATGCAATACTGGACGCTTTCTCCCTGGTTTCGACGGATGATCGAGCGTATATGCGATCGTTTTGTTTATTGAACGCCTCTTCAATATCAATCTATGTAATAAATGAGTAATCAAATATAACGAAATCTTCTCTAACAAACGAATTAATTAATAAAAGTGTCGTCCTACCGGAGAAAGGAAAACATGTCGGTAAACTTCTCCAAACTTAAGTTGGTTAGAATCAGTAGCCTTAGTTATGACACAGAGCAAGTTAGCCAAGCCTCGTTCCATCGTCAAAGTGATCGAATATCCGTCTGTAGATCAGTATCCGATCAACGACATCAACAGCGATTAATATTGTACGATTAGTAAATAGAAACGGTTAAAAAGGAAGAACTATAATAATGGATAAGGTGCAATTTTCCTGGATATTATTATTCCCGAGTTGTCCCAATCTCGCCAGATACCATATTTTACCTAATACTAGCACTAAGTGCCAAACAGTTAGGCTGGGGCGATCTTAATTACGTAAGAAGATTAGAGGGACTTGGGAAAATCCGTCGAAAGCCCCCCGCAACATAGAGCACATTTGCGGAATGGTATGTTTTTGCATGTTTTAAGCCAGATTGTGGGAGTCCTAGGATATCTAGGGAAGCATGAGGAATTTAGGCACCATATTTGTAGTCGACAATATTATTTGAAATACAACACTCGCGAGACGCTAAATTTCTTTGATTTCCTGAGTCAGTGGTACACAGTCCACCTTCTCTCCCATGTGCTTCCACTCAATGTTGCTAGTAGTTGGGCTAGTAACATCAGCAATATTCGCGGAGCGATCCAGCGTGTAAAGTAACAGCACGTTAGGCTTATTGCGTTTAATATCAGTGCCAACTCGAGCATGGAGTCCATGCATAATTCCTAGGTACTCCTAGAAGTCTGTTGCGGTCATAGCTTAGATATGGAGGTCATAAAGCTATGTCCGACATGCGTCTCGTGGTGACCAAACATGTCAAACTATACGCAAAAGACTTCGAAAATGTTTATCAATATCAACATACAAATTGATATCATCTATGTTAAATATACCAAGTGTGCCAGATTGCACTTAGCACGTAAGCCACATTTGATTGGCAATTCATGCCCTTTAACATCATTCAGTAGCCATGAAAGAGCGCCTTACAAAACCGAAGTGGACTCAATAAGTCTCCTTAGATCGGACTGGCAAGGTTGCATTCCATGACTATCGCCGAAAACTTTATTACTTTCGGATCAATGCGATAAAGGCGGAAGACATCGAGCCTTTTATCCTTCGTTGAATTCTTTCTTCGGGAACATCCGCAAAATATTCCCGAATAGCGGCATGGTGAGTGAATTCAGGGGGAAATCCACTCAGCGTTACCGAAAATTGCACTGTCTGGAGGCTCTGACGGAATTGTTTAAGTGAGCCAAATACGCTGCCCGATCACGGCTGGGATTATGCCGCTGCAAGTAACTATGCAATACTGGGTTGCAACCTGCTGCTCAGTTACGTGCACGCACCGCGGGAAATTCTTGACGAATTTTTGGAGCAACAAGGGCCGGTAAGACGTTGTATCTGCCCCCGTCGCCATGAATTGCGACGAAACGGGTGCATCAAGCGCAATTATGTTCCTGCTCATTCCGCGATTAACAGTTTCGGCTTGTTTTCCGTACCGTAGCTTAAATTTCGCGTTCGTCTCATTTGATGAATGCGCATTTTATACCTAATTGCCAGCTAGGGCGACAGCTTCTTCAATGAATAATCTGCAAGTCTACAAATTTCCTGTACTTTGGTCACCTACTCCCTGAGACTGCTCTTCAAACTGAAGCTATCTATTATTATTGTTATTATATCCGAGTTGTCAAAATGATGTAACGTAGCTTGTAACTATGTGAGAGTCCCAGGAAATCTATCGAAGCCGTGAGGCACAATACGTGTAGCTGACAATATTATGGGAACTACAACCACTCCCTCGAGATGCCAGTTCATGGTTTACCTTCTTCTCCTTGTGTAAATAGAAATATCAGTAATATCCACGGAGCGACCTGCGGAATATCAGTTAAGTACTGGTCCCAATACAGGCCGTGAGGAGAACTGTAGAATAAACCCTGCGGTTCTTTTATTATCAGTAAACGGGACATGTGCCCGTGATCAACCTATGTTTGAATGCAAGTTTCTGATGAATCAGCATTATGTCTGTCCAGTGCAGCCAGAAATGAGATTGCCCAACGTTTCTAAAGCCGAATCACACATTCTACGTTGCTCGTTTTCCACCCGCTCTTTTATTATGAGCCTTTTATTAGCCAGGGTGGCAACCGCGACACACATAAATCCCTCCGTACAACTAAGAGCTGCCCAGCACACAATCTTATTTTTGAAAAAGGTCGACAAACGTTCACTGTGCATTGCTTTCGATTTCCACTCATGCGTAAAATCGTATAATAATATTATTATTAGGAAAGCAGCATTATAAACTAGCATAAGAGATAAGAGATTCTGACACAGTTTTAAGGAAAAGTCGAATCATTTTCATGCTTCAATTGTATATCAGTTAAAGTACACGAAAAATTAGTGCTGAGAGAATTATCCGGAATGCATACATAACTCACTAGGGAATGAAGTTCCTTTCCTTTCAAATCTTTGGAAATTCGCGGATGCTAACTAAACCCAGTGTTATTTCAGATCGGTATATCTATCTAATGTAAATCAACAAATGAAAAATCAAAAACCTTGCTTAAATCTACTAATAGATGTTATGCAGATCTATTCATAATTGTTATTAGTCAACAAAAATAAGCTAAAATATTTACCTTTCCATTACAGCTCACTCCAGCCGCCATTAAAGATTACAATCGTGGCCGATCGTACTTGATAGATTTAGCAAAAAGGCAAGGTGTACCTGTTTTCAATGACATCAAATCAGCACTTGAATGCACAGTCGAGAAGGTTAGATCGTCGAATTCGCGGAACTCCGTATGATAGTAGGCCTTCTCCATTCCACCGTACAATTAAGGCTTACTTTTCTGACGTAATGCAGAAGAGTCCATCCAATCTGTTTAATAGTCAAATCAACAGTAACCTGTCCCAGCTACAAGCTAAATTGGACGACAACGGAACAACCAACTACGAGCAAATGCAATTGTCGTACGTAGCTTTCTCTGCAACAAATTCCAAGGGTTTTCGTATAACTGATACATGCCTCAAACATTTCAAGGAGTAGAGCTGGCGACAGACAATAGGCGCAGAGAATTGTAAATAAGCGCAGTATAAGTGTATAACTTCGAATAATCAGATAACACATCCTTCCGCCTGGAAACAAAAATTAACAAAGGAGTTGAGGATAGTGAAACAATAAAATTGAAATTTATCTTAACTAAACTGAAAATAGAGAAAGTGTTTAATTTTAACTTATTCTAATTTTTAATAAAGGAAACAGAATTTTTATTAAATTTTAATGTTCTTTGGAAATGATTTTAGTCAGTGGTTAGTTTCAATTTGTGTAGTTGAAATGGAAGAAAAATCTTTTACCGAAATCTTAGGTCAAATTAACTGGAACTATCCAAGTAAAGACATCGATTTCGTAATATACATGGTTTTGCTGTTCACCGCGATAACATGTCTTTCGGGAATATCTGATATTTTTCTTCAATTTTTTTAACTAATTTAATCTAATTTAATGGAAAGTGGAGCGGTTCGAATCCGATAAATTAATTTCGTTTTGTAAAAAGTGAAGCTGTAAATAGTTCTGATGATAAAATGTTAAATAAACATAAATATGCAACAAGAGTTAGTGGTATTGCTAATATGTAGATGTTTTGATGTTTGCAAATGATGTAAGCGTGGTTTCATTGTTTGAGTTTCAACCATGCGGTACGGTTCTCATAAATGTCTACATATTTTTTATAAATATTTCAGTAACTTAGAAGATTGTGTAACATAAATGATTTGACATTCAAACTGTTCTTTATTCGTTAAGGACTTGTAGCTTAATGCTTGGAGCTAATAGTTTTCTTTCAGAATTAGAATAACGCTTACGTGAGGACGGAAAAACTGGAAAATTGAATATTACCCTAAAATTTATACAAAGGAGTTCGCAAACTGCCTAACGTACTAGCTTTGACTATTATTCTACTAAACCTGAATGAAAATGTTAAGAAAAAAATACTTAAATGGACGACATACAGAATAATTCCCTAATAAAAAAAAGTAAATGTGCATTGAAGAAAAAGAGACATAATAAAGATGATAATTAACTGAACATTTTGAGTAGTTTGTCAATTTATTGATTAATTTTAGTACTGTTTAAGGTTGCTGTCGTTTGATGCCGGGATTTTCATACTACTATTGAGATCTCGAGATTTCCAAACCCGAAATGGCTATCGAGATCGTAGTGAATTGAATGCTGAGGTTGCTTAAAATAATCATCCAGGATGACCGTCATCGATATCCGAATAAATTGCTAGAGTTCGATCGTACCTAAGCGCAGCTGTAACGTACATAGAGCTGAACATCTTGCTGGTCCGCATTCCTCAATCGAGGGAAGGAATCTTCTCGACGAATTACGTCCAGTCTTGTCGAAAGCGGAAAAACTATGGTATCAAAAAATCTGACAAAAAAGGGATGGTACTAAATGGTATTTTTATCTGAATGTACTTATGTTCAAGCAAAAAGAAGATTTTCATATCTATTGTTGTATTTTGTGGCATATCCATGTATATCGCCTTATTAAACCTAAAAGGGTTGTATTTACTTTCGCCATTTCACTGAACTGAATACCAAAAATCAAAGATTTTTATAGCATGCCCTTCCACAAAGACAGGCTGTTTTTCTGGTTATTTTCGGAGATGGAAGGTTTCATTCTGGCCAGGCGACTATGAAACTTCGAAGCTCACAATACTCTTCTCTAAATTGAACCTGTCCCCCGTATGTTGCGACATTTTCCTCCAAAGTGGTAGCCTGTCTCAACGGCGTTTTGTGAGATTTGCGAATCACATCGTGTTGTTTTCGAACTGCCAGTTTCCACAGGGTCATGCCACACATGCCCCCCGCACTTTATATTAATGGGCTAGCGGCACCTTTTATGATGTGGTGGAGTGCATTCACCGAAATTGCTACTTTGTTTTTGCGATTTGACGGAAATTTTGGTCTATTTCACGAAGGGACGACTGGGCTTCTAACGTTACCAGTTCAACTTTTTGGTGGTTTTCTCATTGATAACAGCATTATATTTGCAAATATTAACGACTTTTCGTTTTCTGTTGAAAAGTGCCTATTTAACTAAAACAGTACTGAAAAAGAGAAAAATCACTGAGGTACTGAAAGGAAAGGGTGCCAAGTTTGGTACTTTGATACAAAAAAAACAACATTTATTACATCCTCCTAGGTATCAATTTCTTCTTGTAAGTTGATAAAGCAAAATTTCCAGCCGCTGCTTTAAGGAAATATAAGTTTTATTTGTAGTGGTGAAAAGGAGGGGAAATATTATCTAAATAAATTCTTATTTTAAGGCTTTTATGTAAAACAAGGTACATATTATCCCTTCGATTCTCTTTTTTCTTGGTTAGAAAAATCCATCCTTGGTTGAGGACAGGCATGTTGAACTCCTACTAGCTATTTTCCATACTTCCTTCATACTCTCTCCGCGGAACTATCATTCTGTTATTGCTTCGCGAGGCTGTTCAATCGTTAGTTGCACTCCCTAGTTAATTGCGGTAAATTCTTTTCTACGCCTCCGTAAAGTTTCCGCTTTTTTAGCCGCTGATGCATCTTTTTCCCCGGTGCATTCAATCCAACCATGCAGCTTACCACCATTAAACGGAATCTTTGCCAAGTCTCGAAAGCTCATTTTACCATGGTTTTGCGTAGCCCACATAGCCTGTATGCCCATCAACCATTTTTCGTCTGACTTCATGCGCTCTACCAGACAGTCAATGATCTCGTTCTTTTAGTATTATATGCTCCGTATCCACTTCCCGCCTGTTTTACCACAATTTAGATCTAAGCTGGGGGCCCTCAATTTATCTGCTTCACGATAATATACGACTGTGTTCAAAAAGTAAGTAAGTAAATCTATTTGGTCGCCTTCTAGGTAACCTCGGTGTATATACACTTACGTCAACTTATTTTCCAATTCTCGTAACAGGAATTAAAGTCCTGGGTGACTTTCAAAGCAAGTTGTAATTTACGTCGTATCTATTCTATCGTTTCAAAACGTTTTGCTTTAGAATAATTCCAAAGTATTATTTCTTCTTTCACTTATATGCCATGCAATTTGATGAATGTTACTGTGGTAGCCTTGATTGGATTGATGCGTAGCTGGACTTTCCTGCACTAGGTACTAGTAATTCTCAATCCCAATTTAATGTTGTCCTATTTGCCGATACATATTCATACCTACCCTACACCTTTATCCCAGTATTTGTTAGCTCTCTTAGGAGTTCGTCAACTGTTATACTTCACATCAGCGGTGGTAGTACCAACCCTGTGGGTTGTGTTAATGCAAACGAATTGGTACTTTTACTTGCCTGTTCTATAACATTTTCTTCATCCAGGTGAACAGTTTGTTCCCGACTCCTTGCAAATTAGGGAAATTCGTATCTCTGCATGCCATGTGCTGCTGAAAGCACTCCCAACATTCAAAACGCAAACAGGGCTATTTTTTTGGTATTTATTGCATCACATAGTACATCAGTCAGTTAATACAGTGTCGATTGGGCGTCTTATCCGATGAGTATATTGACATGGATGTAAGGCAATATGCGCTGGAAAGTTAGTCTAATGTCTAACATCTTCTCCCCTGTTTTCAGAACAAATGATACTAGACAAATTGGTTTGAAAGAATTAGGTTCAGAAGCATCCTTTTTGGCCGCCTTCATACCCTTGGTATGTATCTCTCTTGCTGTCTCTTACCACCATTAGACAATTTCTAAGCCCTGCCGGCAAGTTTTTTAAAAGTTTCCACTGCCCATCTTACTCTAGCTTCAGAGCAAACCTCTTTTATATATATGGCTACTGTTATGGCACTGCTAACCAACTTGCCAGAGTGGATTCCACTGCATGGCATAGGCAGCAGTGCAACTACTTCTGCCTTTCGATCACATTGCGTACGGTTGCCAGGCCTGTGCGCTAACCAAGTTCTTCGTTAGTAAGAGTATCAGGTGAACGATGATACGAGGCCAAGGCTTTCTCGATATCGACAAAGAGCAAATGAATCAGAGATCTTAACTTCGCGTTCTACTCCAAGATGATCCGTAGGGTATTGATGTGGTCAATGTAGGAGGATCCGGAGCGGAAAGCAGCCTACTCTGTGTCGATGAAGCTTTCAAGATGTTCTTTAATGTGAAGATTATTTTAACTATAATCTTTGTGACAGCAGCGAACACGCAGATACCCCTCCAATTGCCACACTCAAAACGGGTATTCTTCTTTAGAATCTTAACGACCATTCCCTTCTGTCACTCTCTGGGAAAGGGTCCGGATTCCCAAGATTGCCACACGAGTGAAAGCAGCAGATCTGCAGTAAGTGCAGGTGCAGCGATAAATAACTCTGCGGGGAGATCGTCAAGCCCAGCCGCTTTACTCCGTTTCAGTACAATGATGACCGAGAAGGCTTCTCTTCTGTTTGAACGAACTGTCCGTATCCACATGTTACAACGACTAGCCATTTTACCCACAAGAGGCGGACTTTCATCGGATGTGGTGGTGAAATGTTCTATCCACCTCTTCAGAAGGAGGTAACCACCAGACGAATAAGTATCCCGTATTAATACCTATTTAACAAAATCAGGAATTGGGTAAAAAAATACCAACTGGAATTCGTAGGTTCGAGTCGATCGTCCACCTTGCGGAATTTACTGGGAAGCGTCAAGGATCCTTTGGCAGCGGAGGAAAAAAGCGGGATTTACCGAATAACGTGCAACGACTATAATAAAATATACATAGGACAGACGAAACGAAACGTCTGATAACGACTAGATTTAATGAACACATTAAGGAAGCGGTAAGTAGTGTTCGGAAACAAAAGTCGTGCATAAGATCATCAGTGGCCGCGCACAAAGTCGAGGAAGCCCATACAATTCAACGCGAAAATCTTGAACTCCATGCATACAAACCGAACGACAACCTTGGACCCTTGGGAAAGTGTAGAAATTTTGAGAGAAGACGCGACGCGGTTATTAAACACAGATTCCGGTAATTGCCCCTCAAAATAATAAGACTCGCCGGGGTAATTAACAGATAATTGGGTTAATAATTTAATATTGTTTTTTTTTTTGTTAAAAAGTAATTTAGGTAGTTAGTGTTTTTAGTATAAATAGTACCATTTAATCGCAATTGTTTTCAGTGGCTTTGTACTGATGAAGGGAGTAAGTTGCTCCCGAAATATATATATATACAATAAAATAAAATTGTAGTTTGGAGTAAGCTACTGGTCTATCATCTTTAATTTCCAAGCAAACATCCTCTTTGAATTTGGGGGTAGATGTACCCTGTTGTCCTCGTTCTTGGTAAATGTCCGATCTTCCTTTTCATACAGATAGAGGATATTGCTTTTTCCATGGCTGACGTTTATGAGATCCCGATGACACTGTTGAAGTTCTAACACTGTTTTCAGTTCCAGTTTGCTGATGATATCATCCACCACCTTTAGATGAGCCATATTATTTCTCATGTGATCCTCCTGTCATTCCTTATTATTATCCCGGCTCTCGAGTTGCACTCAATGTTGAATCTTATTATTGTGTGGTTCGACATAGGTGTAGGCATCCTCTATGCATAAAAGTATTCACTAAGGTCATGTTTAGAATCTCTTGCCTGGTGCTGGCCATGAATATTGGAATGTTTCTTTCATCATATACTGCTAACTTCTTGCTAAGAATAACTTCAAGGTCTCTTCAGTTGGTGCCACTGCTTCCCTAGATTTCATTATATGCGAATGGACAACGTACAAACTAAGAAAGTTTACGATGCAAGGGAGGCTATCAACCCCGTGAACATCGAATCCCTTCAATTTGAAACAACTCTATGGTAGGAATGTGGTTACTATTCCAGCTGTATAAAACTACTTATTGTAAAGGAGATGTATACTGGAAAATCCGATTGTTGATTGACCAAAGTTCGGTAATGGACTGTCGCTCTGGATCATTAGTTATGTATAATAAATGAAGTGTGAACCTAAAAAACTGTTGGCGTGCAAACAGCGGTCTGACGACAATCTCCATATCCGCTGAATATGCAGCAATTTTTAGCTCTTACTACAATTCACCAGCTGCAGCAAATATCCTTAACGTTAATTTCAGGAGAAATGAGGAGTAGCTCGATACATGGATAGTAAAAATGAATGAAACTGAAAATTGACAAACTATTTCTGCACTAAAACGGGTAATGCCATTCATTGCATTGAACGGAACTCCTGTTCCTGCCGGAGCGGAAGTATTTCCTCTGGGTATCTTAGATTGCAGTCCTCGAAAAATTTCGATTTTGGATGTACGTGCAGAGTCCCAAAGTTGTTCACTGTATTCGAGCCTGGGTTTATTGCTGGTTTGTATATCAGGACTTTGCATTCCAAGTGCAGCTCGAACAATTTGTTGACTAGCCAGTGTAAGTTTTTGAATCTTATGTTGAAACAGTTTTTTATCTTAGTATATTTCTTCAAGAGCTTTCTGCGGGGTGTATTCGTGTAAAGAGGACATGATTACACATTACACATGAAAGACCTTGTCACCTTGATCGACGTCCAGGAATCTCTAAGCTAACCGATGTACTTGTTCAACAGTTCCTTATTTTCTCTTAAACCCGAAATGTTGAAAACGAGTAATTTCGTTTTCTTCCAAGCATAGGTTTGTAGGAATTTCTCGGACATCTTTGGTCCCGAGGGGAACAGGTTTACCAGTCTACAGAACATTATAAGCGTTGGATTTGTACCTTCCTTCGGAATCATCGTTATTTGCGACAATTTTCAGCTTTTAGGAAAGTAACCAAGGCGCATTAGACCAGTAAATATATATGTGAGTCGGATGTTGGCGGTTGGGGACTGGCAAGATAATTGTCTTGTACAGCAAGAGCTTTGACCCTATGGTGAGGCGTTTCGAGCGTAACAGTTTTTTAAGCTAAAATAAGCAGGCTGCCAAAAACTGAGCGTGGATTTCGTCGTCGTAGCTGTAATCGGTTGTGATTTTCGCCCTTAGATCAACGGTTTCAAAGTTGTAGTCCTCTGTCTTCATGGTTTTCATTTGACCAGTACCATTTAAGGCTGTTGGTTCTTTGGTTCTTGGTACCGACGTTGCAACCATGTACTTCGTCTTATCTTCGTTAATGTGCAACTTAAGATCTCATGCCAAACGCTGCCTACTCGATTCGGATGAATGTAGATTGCACATCTTGAGGTGTTCTTCTCATAAATGTCAATATCGTCAGCATGTGCCAGTAGTACAGTGGAGTTGAAGAGGATGGTGCCTTACGCATTAAGTTTGCATGTTTAATATTATTCATGCCAAAACTTTTTCCGATAATTCCGAAATTCCGATAGTTGGCTTCATTATATGTCTGAAATTTTGTCACGTCGGCACTGCCTTTCTTCATTGGAAGTGGTCGTGGAATGGAAAGGATTGTAGATTGATCGCTGTTGTACGAGCATGACACAGTCGAGCTCCTACACCGTGCGAGGGAAGCAGAACCCGCCGCAGATAGAAATGATTTCAAAACCATAGCCTTGCGATGATATACAAGTTCTTCATTGGCCTTGAAGGGGTATTATTGATCGATTCATCATTTATGATAAATAGTTCGCCACCGTAACATGCGGAAACGGGCTGCTCCCCCAAATAGAAGTGAAATCATCTCGGCCATCAATGCACTGAAACGTTGCCTCCGTACGGCTCTCCATCACGAGTTTCTCCAGATCTGCTATTTCTATTTATACGCTATGAATCCGAGTATTTATATACTTCTCATTGAGTGGAAGAATGGGGTCATCGTTTAGAAAAAAGGATTCAACAGGCAGTGTGTTTGGCGTGCTCTGCGCAGCAAGGCAATGCTGGGGAAACTAACAGCAATTATGAGGCTGGCAGATGATGGCGCAGAATGTCACATGCAGCATCCAGGTAAAATCTCTCAGAGGAATTTAAAGTTCAAAGCGGAGTCCTCTATGGTTGTATCCTATCAATGATATTATTTTTTCTCGTTATCGGTAACATTATTCGTGCTGCTTTGGCCGGAAATCGTGGAGGACTTCAATGAACCAAGCAGGTGCCAAGTTTGCTCCTTCATCGAGTCATGAATCTTGGCAAAAGGTCCAAGCTTTTGTCAACACTTGTCTGCATAGTGTCGTCGGTGTGGCATGGTACTATTTCCGAAGAACAACTGTGCTGACGGACAGGCCAGACACATGTAGACTTGTTAATCGGAAAGCGGACGTGGCAGTGGATCGGTCACACATTAAGAATAGGCGACAATTTTACTGCTGGCTATGCTGTGCAATTCACTTCTATACGTTAGGCAACGGGTGGGTCGCCGCAGGAGAACATAGCGTAGAACAATGGAAGAGAATTGCCAGCTTCTTGGGAAATCCTAGAGAGTGTTGAAACTATTATAATTTCAACAAATGGTTAAAGATGGCACGTAGATGTGGTTAACGCACTACCATTCCGGTTGTTTATGACTTGTAGTTTTCATAGATCCTTTTCCCTCAACTCAATAACAGATTTGTTGTGTATCTATATAAATAATGAGAGGGAACTAAGTTTTGTAAAATAAACTCATCAGGTTTAGATATCTTATTGCATAGATTATTCTAAAAGATTAGTTTCGCTTGAGAAAAAGCATTTCATAATGTGATCTGAAGCACAAATTTAGCGACATCACTAATTTTCAAAACTGTCGACTTGGTGAAAAGGAAAAAGTACTAAACACCCAATGTTAGCCTGTATCTGCTTACTATAGAATGAATGGATACATTTTTGAATGCAATGCTTTTGAATTGGCAGAAGATTTCAGCAGAAGTATCTCTGCAAGTCGACCATGAACTAAATGCTAAAGACTGGCCGAATGAATGCAAAAGAAATTTAGAGACTGTCATGGTGTTTATGATGATTTCGTGAACTATGGGTTTAGCGTGAAGTAGGCTCGTCAGAGTTCTTGCGTATCATGTTAAGGGCATTGTTGAAGGTTTTGATTGACTATATCTTACCCAAGATAAAGTGCATTTGGAATATAATTACGGTAAAAGTTTAGGTCCCACCGAGATTTGAACTCGGATCGCTGGATTCAAAGTCCAGAGTGCTAACCATTACACCATGGAACCGGATATACGAAAATTATTCGATTACAGCTGTGATTTTAATGCGAAATTGGGATAAGATACAAATGTCTATGTTGAGAAGAAGATACAACCAGAAAGCTTTCAAGTCATCTTCAATATAAAATTAGAATAAAAGCTGTGAGAAAGCTCTGTTAGTGGCCTTATATTTTTCGTACGCTTTAGGGTTTTCTATAGAAAAGATATGCCTTTTTACAGTGCATATGTTGAGGAGTACATTGTGTATTTTGAAAAACTTTTTATAGATAGCAAGAGAAAAGCATATTCGGAGATCTTCCAAGAAAATACTAATATTCGGTGAATGTCTTAGGTGCAAAGATACCGCTTGAGGCAAGCCATGGTTTCAAGAAGATGGCGTTATAGACTTCATTGCAGTTGGTGAAAAACTTTCGTATCGCATCGCTATGTGAAGTAATAGTCCAAACTAATATCACGCGATTTAAATAAAAACAAATCGGGAAACCGGAAGCTGAACGTTTCCGGTGTCAAAGGTTTGTGCTTTGCTTATGTGAGAAATTTTCGATACAATGTACACCACTTGTACACTCATACGCAGCTAAAAATTCGAAATAATGTTTCGTGGAAGTTCAAAGTTATACAACCATACCTGGACAAAATAATAGATGTGAGCGTTTTTATTCCCAAACAAGTTCGATTTTTATTTCTTTTTTTATTATCGTTGCCTCGTCTTCTTTTTCTACCATAGATATTGCCCTTATAGACTTTTCGGGCTGGATCACCCTCATCTTTGTGGATTAAGCCTACCGTAACCTATTGAGTCGGATTTTATCCGCAACCTGACGGTCGTGGTGTCGCTCATAGATTTCGTCGTTATGTAAGCTACGGAATCGTCCATCCTCCGCGGCCAAGAGTTCGCAATTCTTCTTGGTAAGAACCCAAGGCTGCTGCCGGTTTCATCGTCGTAGCTATTATCGGTTGTGATTTTCGACCCTAGATAGGAGAAATTATCAACGGTCTCAAAGTTGTAGTCTCCTACCTTTACTCTTCCCGTTTGACCAGTGCGGTTTGATGTTGTTGGTTGGTTGGTTTTCTGTACTGACGTTGCTACCATATCTTGCCTTCATTGATGTGCAGCCCAAAATCTCGCGTCAATCGCCGCCTGCTCGATTTGGATGAAGGCAGTTTGTAAGTTTCGTTCGTACGGTCGTTTTTGCCATAATGTCGATATCGTCAGCATAGGTCAGTAGTTGGGTGGGCTTAAAGAGGATCGTACATCTTGCATTTACCTTTGCATCACGAATCACTTTCTCCAGGGCCAGGTTAAAGAGGACGCATGATAGGGCATCCCCTTGTCGTAGACCGTTATTGATGTCGAATGGTCTTGAGAGTCTTATCAATTTCGTCGGAGTACAGAATTCTCTCATGGTCGTGTACAGTTTTACCCTGGTTATGCTATCATTTATTGCAAACTCTTGGCCGCGTTCGAGAGAAGAATCCTTCGAAGAATTGTTGGTCCCCTACATGAGGATGGACGATTCCGTAGACTACATAACGATGAAATCTAGGCCCAATAGGTTGCGGTGGGCGGGTGACTTAATCCGTATGCATGAGGATGATTTCACCCGGAAAGTCTATAAGGGCGATACCTATGGTAGAAAAAGAAGACGAGGCAAACAATCCCTAAGATGGAGCGATGGCGTAGGTCAGAACGCCAGACAACTTTTAGGGATGTCGAATTGGTGAACCACGGCGCAAAACCGGGATGTCTGGAGTTCCTTATTAAGGCAGGCGGTTGTTGTGCCGTTGATCATGATGATGATGCTACCATAGGCGGCTTTAAAGTCGATGAATAGATGGTGCCATTGGTGTCCATATTCCAACAGTTTTTCTATTGCTTGCCGCAGAGAGAAAATCTGATCTGTTGCTGATTTGTCTGGGGTGAAGCCTCTTTGGTATGGGCCAAGGATGCTCTGAGCGTGTGAGGCTATCCGACCGGAGAATATCTTATAGATGGTACTCAGCAACGTGATACCCCTTTAATTGCTGCACTGTGTGATAATTCCCTTTTTATGTATGAGAAAGATAATGGCTCGTTGCCAATCGTCAGGCATTGATTCGCTGTCCCATACCTTGAGCACAAGTTTACGAACCACTTGGTGTAACTGGTCGCCCCCATATTTAACTAATTCGGCTGTAATTCCATCGGCTCCTGGCGACTTATGATTTTTTAGCCGGTGAATTGCACGGACTGTTTCTTCTATACTTGGTGGTGGCAGTATTTGTCCGTCGTCTTCAGTTGGCGGGATCTCCAACTCGCCGATGTTCTGGTTGTTCAGTAGCTCATCAAAGTATTCAACCCATCGCTCCAATATGCCCATTCTGTCGGTAATCAGATTTCCCTCTTTATCTCGGCAGGATGAGCATCGAGGTGTATAGGGCTTCATCCTGTTGACTTGTTGGTAAAACTTCAGTGCCTGGTGCGGTTCCTCCCTGTACTTTTCTAGTTCACAGACCCTGTTGGTTCTTCCAGGCTTCCTTCTTTCGTCTGTGAAGTCGCTTCTCCGCTCGACGGAGTTCGTGATAACTCTCTGCGCGTGCCCACGTTCTTCGAGAATGCAACATTACTCGGTATGCGGCATACTTCCGTTCCGTAGCTAGCTTGCATTCATCGTCAAACCAGCCGTTCCGACTTTTTTTGCGGCAGGGGCCAAGTATCTTTGTGGCCTTATCAATGATAACGTTCTTCAGATGTTGTGAAGACCAATTGTTGGTGCTTCATCTCCAGGTCCTCTATTGACTGCGGTTATTGCGGCCTCCATTTCCCTCTTATAGGTGTCGCGGAGGGCTGTGTTGTGGATGGATTCAGTATTCACTCTTACCTGATTGTCAGAAGGGATTATAGGTGGTGTCGTAATTCGAGCTCGGAGCACCATGCCAACGAGATAATGGTCCGAGTCTATATTGGCTCCCTATATGTTCTGACATTCATCAAGGCTGAGAGGTGGTGGCGTTCAGTCAGCACCTGGCCAATTTGGTTGAGAGTGTTCCCGTCCCTATCTATCGCCTGAATACGGGCTCCTTCCCTACTTGACTTTTGACAGGCTACAAGTGTCCGCTCAACTGCCTCGTAGAAGTTATCCATCTCCGACTCTGCAGTCTCCTTTGTAGGGGCGTGAATATTTATGAGGCTTATATTTTTAAACTTGCCTCGCAGACGCAGAGTGCATAGCCTTTCGCTTATATTTTCAAAGCCGATAAAAGTAGGTTTCATTTTTTGGCTGACTAAGAAATCTACTCCGAGCACATGGTTTACTGGATGGCCGTTATAATATATGGTCTAGCGGCTCTTCTTCAGGAAACCGGTCCCTGTCCATCGCATCTCTTGCGCTGTTAAATCTGTCTTGGGATAGAGTATCGACTAGCTGCTCAGCAGCATTCGGCCTGTACAGGGAGCGCACGTTGTTGTAAGATCCATCCTGTCCGAGGCTGTTTTCGTGCCTTCGTAACATCGGTTTTCCGTGTAAGGTTGTCAGCCCTACCCAACCCCCAACCTGGAGGACCAGTTGGTACATTTTGTTTCGCTTTCAGGCGCGTACAGTTTTCATAAAGTTTACAGTTTTTCATGAAGAAAAAACTCCTAGCGATCACCAGGAGAAGGTGGAGATAGGGTTGGGTAGTAGAGCTGTTGGTGTTGGTTCAGCAGGCGTTTCTCAGGTTTTATGCTCCATCGTGGGTACCAATCCACGTTTCGCCCTGGAATCTATACTACCCTTTGACCGCCCCGTCCCATTAATGCGGCAATAAGTTTGTACGTTTTCACTTCATCCTGGTCATCTCGCCACTACCCTAATAATTATTTAATTAAAATCATTTCAATTTTTTTTTCAATACTCATCTATTTTACTGTGCGGTTTTTCAAGGCTGAACAGATAAAAAAAGCCACAATTTTAACCAAGAAGTTGTGTAATTGCAGGTACTCCCCCAATTCATTTGAAAAGAGTCTTACGGACTATCGATGCGGTGTTGTTTTGCCGAACATACCTACGTAATTTTTTACATATTTTTGAAAATTTGAGGTTCACACCAATTATTTTATCCAGATGTGTACAGGTATATGGTTAGAAAAGGAGTATGGTAAAGTGGTATGTAATTTGTTTCTTTTTGGCAAGACAGTATATAGCCTGTTGGCAAAATTAGTGCAAAGATAAGAAATCGTAATAACGAAAAAGTTGTTAAAATCGATTTCCTGAATCGCCTTTAAGGCCTTCATCAATGTGATTTGAATCTCCTCAATCTCAGTTTGGGTGGAATAGAGGGCCTGCGGTACGATATGCGATTTTTGATGAAAAAGTCACGGAGGACCAATGCTGTATGCGAAGGGTCATTATCGTGGTGAAAGTTCTTGGTCCTTCAAAATCGATTGAATTGAGCCGGATGTGCCGCCACAATGACATAGTATTTTTTGGTATCGCTCTGCTACCTTATACCTGCAATTGCTTCTCTGCCAGATTGACTATTGCGTTGACAGCATCCATCGTTCATCGCTTGGCAGCAGCCTGATGCATATAATGCGCTCCAACAACTTTTCCATACTGCCTAGCAAACAAATGGAACGATACGACAACTCTCCATGTGGTTTTTGGTAGCAGCAACAGCATTTGCCTTTTCCACTTATTAAAAGTGGAAATGAACCACTCCGATTTTGCTTCGTCACCTTCAAAGTCACATTCGGTATTCTGTCCAGCCCGGGTGCATTTTTAGCCCCTACTTTTTTGCAGGCAATAGTAAGCTCATCCTTTGTTACACTTGGGATTTTTGTGGGATGCTTTCTTTCGACCGCATTAGTGCACTTGCTGTAAGAATAGAGTTTCTTCGCAATAAAACTGAGCACTTTATCTGGCCCCGCTTCCTTTCAACTTAGCCGTTACCGCTCTATAGGCTCTTCCCCACGGATTGATGTCGGCCTCTTCGTAGATTTCTTTAAAGGGCTCCTTGGCATAGAGGCATCCACTCGTTGAACCTGTTGGCGTCGAACTATTCTTAAATATTTTAGTGAACGTTTCCGCGTCAAACATCTTTGAACTGCACTGCTTCGCCCGGCATGACTTTATGTTTTTCGGATGCTTCATTCTCCTGTTTTAGATTACATTAAACAGAAAAGTTTTATGGTCGCTACGCATGTAGTGTTCACTAACTCGTTAGGTAATGTCCCTCATCAACGAAGGTAATATCTACTCCTGAACCTATACTCCCTTTCCGGAAGGTATAGCTACTTCCGATATCAACAAAAAAAATGTCCTGCGAAGAAAAAGTCAGTCTGTCTGTCACACGAAGTTTTCTCAGAAAATGACACGAAATTTGCTGAGAAGGTAGAAACTGTGAATGCCACAGCACATGTGGTAAGTTACATCTTTCTACGTTGAATTTAAGGAGGGCTTCTCATACATGCAAAACGGGGGTCTAAAATTTGTTTTCATCGATAATAGTCATGTTGGACGGCCTGGTCTGATTATGCTTCAGGCTAAAGTTCCATAATTTGGCAAGTGCTCACACGGCCTCCTCGTGGTGGCCTCTGGAAACCGTCTTCGGACGGGCCAAGAGTGTGTAGGGCCGGGCTGGGAGTAGGCTCATCTAATTGACGAGGATTTGCTTGTCTGTTGGTCATGTGTTACGGGTAAGTAAATCTGGCGGGGGGATGAGCCGAGTCAACAGCCCGGGAACGTCCTTCCTGCATTGGAGAAGGTGCTCATAGGATCCCAAGCAAAGGTGGAGCGGTATATGTCGAGGGCTGCATGATCCGAAGATCCCCATGGATAAGGACAAGCTTGCCCAATCCCTGCGCCTTCAAAGCCCCAGGATTCCCATGGACGACTGGGTTGTTATCAAGGAGGAGGAATCCTTGACAGCCAACCTTTTCTATCCAGTATAGACGGAGAGTGCCTGGGGTCACAGGAAAAGGTCGACTATAAAGTGCGGTTCGGATTCAGGAACGCAAAGGTGAAAGTGTTTCACTCTGCAAAACCGGACGACAACCTAGATCCAATTGATGACGCCAATGGGCTATTGGAGGAGATGAGGGTGGATGGCGGACGAACCCCCCACAGAAGCAGAACATTTTGAGGGTAATGCAGATAAATCTGCAGCACTCGAACTGCGCCTCGGTTAATCTGTTTGTCTTCTTCCTAGAGGAAGACGACGACATCGCACTAATACAGCAGCTTTGGATCGTAGGAACCATCAAAGGGCTCCAAAGCAAATACTATAATTTATTCCACAGCACAAGAGACGCTGATCATGACAGAGCATATATTTTCGCGAGAGAGAGTCTCTATGCTTTTCTGTGTCTGGACCCTCCGTAGTCGAACTGGAGTAGGCGTTGCAAGGAAAGTGTATATTTCCTCGGCTTATATGGTTCACGACCGATCAAATACGCTTTGGGGCAGCTCGGAAATTAACGAGAGAGGTGAGTCATTTATTGATTTTATTATTACTTCAAACCTATCAGTGTGTAACAGGGGCAGTACGCCAACCTTCCATTTTCCCAGCTCGAAGAACTGTGACGGTAGGGAGGAGGTCCTTGATGCCACCCTAATAACCGACAATGGGATTCTTAGGGTAGACAACTGGAGAATATCTGGCTAGAGATCCTTATCAGATCACAGTGGGATACTTTTCAGTCTAGATCTCGCCGCAGAGGTCTCCTTCAGAGACCCAGGAGGATCGACTGGAGAAAATTTGGTTAAGTAGTTAAGAATAAACTCTCGGGCTCTTGCAAAGCATTCGATACCACCTTTAGAGTCTCGTGCTCTACTAAGTACAGGAAGAAGATACTGCCACCATGGTGGAATGAAAATCTCTCCTACAAGCATAAATAATGGCAGCCATACAAGGACCTCGGATGTGTCCGGATAGTTGAGTGGTTAGAGTACTAGGCTGTCGTACGGAAAGTCACGGTTCAAATATCACTGGTGGCAGTGGGATTTGTATCGTGATTTGACGTCGGATACCAGTCGACTCAGTTGTGAATGAATACCAGAGTCAACTCAGGGTAATAATCTCGGCAGTGTACTATTGTAGTGTACTGTTACGGTCTTGAATGAAGTGCTCTAACACACTTCAAGGCCCTGATCCAATATAGATTGTTGCGCCTAGAGGCGGTCTTGGTTGGTCTATTGTCAGAACATTGAAAGCACCAGCGAATCCGAGGAGCTCAGCAGGAATCTGTCCAAGAAACATAAGAGCTCATCCTTTCTTAAAAGGTCGGAAAGCTACTGGAAGTAATCTTCTGGTGAAACCTTGGAGATGCTGATTCAAGCGCACTTTTCCGCAGCAAGAAGGAGTGTGACTCGGAGCCTTGCTTGGGGCCGGATAGAACCATATGGTTAGAACATCATTGGCCCATACCAAAGAGTCTTCATCATCATCATCATCAACGGCGCAACAACCGGAATCAAGTCTAAGCCTGCTTTAATTAGGAACTCCAGACATTCCGGTTTTGCACCATGGTCCACCAATTCGATGTCCCTAAAAGCTGTCTGGTGTCCCGACCTATGCCATCGCTCCACCTCAGGTAGGGTCTGGCTCGTCTTCTTTTTCTACCATAGATATTGCCCTTATAGACTTTCCGGGCTAGATCACCCTCACCCTTTGCGGATTAAGTGACCCGCCTACCGTAACCTTTTGAGCCGGATTTTCTCCACAACCTGACGGTCATGATATCGCTCATAGATTTCGTCGTTATGTAGGCTACAGAATCTTCCATCCTCATGTAGGGGGCCAAAAATTCTTCGGAGGATTCTTCTCTCGAACGCGGCCAAGAGTTCGCAATTTTCCTTGCTAAGTGTCCGTGGAATATATGAGGATGGGCAATATTATTGTCTTGAACAGTAAGAGTTTTGACCCTATGGTGACATGTTTCGAGCGGAACAGTTTTTGTAAGCTGAAATAGTGCGCGGATTTTATCGAGAGAGGCTTCACTCTAAACAAATCAGATTTTCTCTGTGCGGCAAGCGATGAAAAATCTGTTGGAATATAGACATCAGTTGCACCATCTTTTCATCGACTTTAAAGCCGCCCATGACAACATAGCCCGGGTAAAACCGTACGCGGCCATGAGAAAATTCGGTATCCCGGCGAAATTGATAGGGCTGACTAAGCTGACCGTGGCCAATGTGCAAGGCTAGTGAGTCCTGGACGGTTTAACGTGAGCACCTGTCGGGAAGACTTAATCCCATGGTCATCTTAAGACACGGATTGATTTTGTGAACACAATAAGAGCCCCGCTGTGACAAGTAACAACAGTACCAGTCTATACCAAGTGCATGGCTCAGCATTCATACTGGTGGATGCAAGACCTACCTAACTCTCTACCGAACTAAGGAGTACGGCACCCTTGTTGAAACGCAACACCACCCCGAGACCTGAAGGTCTCTTCTCGCTTGATCATAACCAACAACCCCCATGAAGCTCCCATTAAGTGGCCAACCGCAAATAACCGAGCTGTACTCACATATAACGGGAGTTCACCCGAAGTATGAGAGTCCAGGGGCTATCCCGGTTCCCATGGTACCAGCATACCCCTGGTAAGGTTTCGTGACCAAATTGCCACTTAAGATGAATCCCCGTGCAGACTCGGGTCTGATCGCCCTGATTAGGCCTTTGGAGCATTCGCCTACTGCATCACGGCCGGCAAGCCAAAGTGATTACAGCGTCTCCCGGTGCCATCACTATTTGGTTTTGGTTCAGCCGACAGGGTTGCCGCCCCGTCTTCCTCCCCCCCACCTCTGAGCACCAATGTGACCATTTGACATAAACAACGGTCTACGACAAGTCATCATCTGTTCTCTTCTACCTGGCCGTAACGAAATTGATTCGCGATGCAGATCTGAACACGAGAAGCACCATCCTCTTCAAGTCCACCAAACTACTGCCCCACATTAACTATATTGACATTATGGGCAGAACAGGTCGTTACTAAGGCAGGTCTAAATTGGATCCCGATTTTTGCGCCGTTGATGATGACAACGAAAGGTCACCGTCACTCCGAAGTATAACTGTTCAAACTTGAAAGGAATTTCGAAATTTAATTTTCATCGAAATTTCAAAAGACAATATTATAGCGGCACGTTGAACTTACGAGCCTGCAAAGTTAACAAAAGTTGTACATTAGCTTGCGAATGAATGTAAATTTTTTTTTTAACTATTTTCTTTTATTAATGAATCTTACTTAACATGCCACTTTCGAAAGATCGAGGTATGTACAATTGTTAGGAGCTAGTAGAACGTTATGTTTTCATCAAATATTAATATTATTGGATCCTTCTTTCAAATATTTGAAGCTTTCAGATGCCTCGAGTTTCGGGTTTATGCCACAGATCCTTTGCCAAACTGTTGGAATGAGTTGACATCCTGTACATGTATTTGGCATAGGCTCCAGTTTCTTGCAAGACTGTGAGTATCTGCAGCTCTCTGTCAAGCTGGTTATTTTTCACGAACCAAGTTTTTAGTTTAGTTTAGTTAACTGGGGGGAGCCGCAGCTCCGAGCACTCAGGCCATTGTTAGGCCTATTGTTCTATCCCCGTAAGTTGCCTATTCAATGGCTTCCCGCCTACGGTGTTCGCAGGCTTTAGCGAATCTTAGAACATTCTCCAGAGGCAGAGGGTGTGCAGATTCTCATTGAAGAAAACCTTCCCAAGGTGTCTTCATCTGAAATCTGAGGATGCCGGGCAGCTGCATAAAAAGTGCAGGGCCGTCTCCTCCTCCTCCTCACATTGGCTGCACACAGCCGAAACCACTACCCCAATCTTTTCCATATGGTAGTTTAAGGGGCAGTGTCCCGTCAAGTTTCAGCAGCACCTGATGACAACTCCACACTAACTGGCTTGATATGTTGTTGCCATTTAGTGCTGATAATGCCGCCCGACTGTCGGAACAGATTCCAATGGTGCGACCCCTTCATTTCTGTCGTAGACATTCAATGAAATGGCATATAACTCCGGCTGGAATATGGTCGTAATTTTTCCGAGGGGTCGGGCCAGTTCTATAATCGGATTCTCCGAGAACACCCCTGCGCCCGATCCATCCTCCATGAATGACCCGTCGGTGAAGATTATTAGGCCTGTAATTTGAAAAGACTCATGGCCACTTGTCGACCATTCTTCTCTTTCGGTGATTACGACAGTATATGTCTTTTCAAAGACGAATCTGGAAACCATATGATCGGTCGGCATCAGGGCTATCGGATGTTTTTCAAGGAATTTCCAGATAGACGCATGACCGTTTGATTGGCCACCTTTCCACGCTCCAATGGTATCGAGCCTATATGCGTCGTTGGCCGCTTTCCGTTTCACCTCCAAGTGAATGGGGGGTAGATTTAGGATAGCTTCAAATGCCGCAGTCGGCGTAGTACTCATTGCTCCAGTAATACTTAGGCAACCAAGTCTCTGAATCTGCGTTAGCAGCTTCCTGCTGTTAGCAAAGTTCAGTCTTGACCACCAGACGATGCATGCATACATCAAAATGGGTTTTATTATGGATGTATACATCCAGTATATCCGTTTGGGTGAAAGTCCCCAGATTTTACCTACCGCATTCCTACAGGACCAGAGCAATCTGCATTGTTCCTGGATATGATGCTTCCACATTAACTTGGAGTCGAAATGTACTCCTAAGTACTTGACTGTTTGTGCCAGTTGGATTTCCGCCCCTCCTAAGGTGGATAGCGTGTAGCTGCCCCACCTGACGTTCCTAGTGAAAATAACTAGTCCAGTCTTCCTAGCGTTCACCGTGAGTCCATTGCGGAGGCACCAGCTGTGGATTACATGCAGAGTTGCATTCAAGCGGTCACATACTGTGTCCGCAAATTTGCCGCTAATTATTACGGCTAGGTCGTCCGCAAATGCTTGCGCAAAGACTTTTTTGTCCTCCAGGAACCACAGCAGCTTATCCATTACCAAGAGTCAAAACAGTGGAGAGAGAACCCCTCCCTATGGGCGGCCCCTGAGACATCCTACTTCAATAGACTTCTGGCCGGCCGATGTGTGGATTTTTCTACAACTGTTTTGCCGCATCATAATTTGCAGCGAATGAGGCATAATTGAAGGCACGTTCGATGTCCATGAATGCGCCTAAGGCGTATTCTTCTTCGAACATCGCCTTTTCAATTTTTGCCGTAAGTTCATGGAGTGCTGTCTCCGTGGATTTGCCCTTCTGCTAGACGTGTTGCCTATGGTGAAGTGGCCACTTAGGAATGTGTGTATCCCTTATGAACCGATCTACTAGTCTTTCTAGTCCTTTTAGCAGAAAGGACGTTAGGCTGATCGGTCGAAAGCTTCTTGCGTCTGTGCAGGTGGGTTTTCCTGGTTTGGGAATGAACAACACCTTCACATCCCGTCATTTAATTGGAATATAAGCGTGTGCTAGGCATGCACGATATATATTCCGAATGTGTAGACCCAGGGCATCCATTTCTTCTATTACTAGCGCATTGATGATGCTATCTGGACCTGCACACTTGTATCTATGAAACGAGTTAAATGCCCATTGTGAAATGAGAGAGTGACGCTCCAGTGATACTACTTTGCATGGCAGATTCCAGTCTTTCGGTTGAGGGTTGTATGCACCTGTTGGCCCCGAGATTAGATTTTGGATGCTGCCTGGGAAGTGTACTTCAAGCAAATGATTTGCCGTTTCTTCATCGCTTTCTGTGTACTACCAGAACCCGCTTCAGCTTTGAGGTTGCCTCAAGAGAGTTAGTCTCTTCGCAAAAGCGTCTCCAAGGTGATCGTTTAGCTGTTGACATCACATCCTGCTATTACCTCCATGCCTCTACTTTTGGTTTATTAGATAGCTCTGATGAATGTTCCTTTAGGAACGTCTTCTGCGTCGTAGGGGAAAAATGCAGAGCACCATAGTATCTCTTTATTTCCCTGTTGAATTTTTATGGTTAGCTTAGCCGATTTGGTGTCGCCATCACATAGGTCGTTAACCAGGTTAGCCTGGAAGTCTTTGGAGGCTACCATGCAGGTGCGGGGTCGGTCGCTTCCATTGGCATACAATAGGTCAGCATGCTGGAAGTTTAGGCCCCTGAATGCCCCTACAACAACCCACGGTTCTTGTATGAGGTATATAAATGTCTTGCAGCAATTGATCCGACGACTGATAAGTGCAGTTGCCGCTTTACAATGCTGCCAATTTTTCACGAACCAAAGCGTCCTTGTGATTGTATGCAGAATTCGCTATTGTGGGCGTAGCACCAGCTCTATATTAGATTTTCTCGGAGAACCCCATAACTGGATCCCATATATTCAGACAGGTTTTATGACTGCCTTGTACAAAAGGACTTTCTTCTCTAGTTTAAGCATAGAGCGCTTGTTTAAAAGCCAGTGTAGACTCCTTGCTTTAATGGTCATCTGTTGCTTCTTGGTTTCAATATGCTTTTCCCACGTAAGGCGTCTGTCCAAGTGCAATCTCAGGTATTTGGCATCACTAGGTTGGGGAATTTGGGTTCCATTTAAGTTGATTGAGGGCAAGTTTTCCTGTTATATGAGTGCATTTCGACTCATTGACTTTGATCTTCCAAGTGGTCAGTCATTCCTCGATCCGATTTAAATGTCGCTGTAGGACGCAAGATACTAATCGAGATTCGGCAGGAGTGGTCAGAAATGAAGTATCATTCGCAAATGTACATGTGATTATATTACTGTTTGTTGGTTTGTCTGATGTGGATGAGGTACAGCATCGGTTCTAGTACGCTTCCTTGCGGTACGCCAGCATCGATGTTGTGGTCACGCGCGGTTAAACAGAATTCTAAACTTCCGCCCAATTAGATAAGATTCAAGAATCTTGTGAACATTAGCGGGAAGCAGTTTCTCAATTTTGTACACCAGACCTGTAAAATAATGGGAAATTTACGAGCGCTTTTGCTTAGGTTGACTACTTAAGGCAGAAACGTTGAGGTAGTATCCAAGTTTCTCGTGAATTTCTGTACAGTCTAATATCTAAGGTGAGCATTTGTGTTCTTTTATGAACTGCATTTCAGCAGATGTGTGGATTTTGGGGTTTTTAGTTTCTAAAGTTCCTATTCATAGATTTTTTTGTTAATTGTTTGGCAATTAAGCGAACAACCAAGATTAATAAAATGAATGTCTTTTAATCGAAATAATTGTTTCCGTAAGTGCCATCAGGTGATAGTTGAGCTCCCTAAGACGGTCAAATGAGCCGCAGAACCAAAAATCTTAGATACATTCATCTTTCTTAACAAAATTGTTGGGTCCATGAACTCATCTCGCCAATCATTGCATATCACGAAGGTCATTGTTCAGTGTTATCATAGAACTGTTGCTGCTCCTAAACTCGTGCAGTTATGTGCTGCCTAGAAGCATTTGAACCATGTGAGTTTGTGTCATAAAACTGGAAACAAAGAACTTTAGTGGTTTTAGAAGACTTCGCGCTTTTTCTGCACTTGGTTGCAGTGGCGGACATACATAGTCATCCACATCTTGAAGAGATCGAGTTCATCTGAGAGTTCAGATCCTGAAGAACTGAGGTGGTTAGAAAAGTATGAAATTCATGAATGGAAGGGCTTTGCACGAATTTGATGGCCTAAACTTTGGCAGTAATTGCTGACGGTGAAGTGAAGCTATTTCATGGGAAAAATTGAGAAGAGTGTTTTATGACTTCAGTTCTAGGTTTTTAGGACCAGTTGCCTGAAATAGATAGTAATAGTTGGACAGAAAAAAAGGCGTTAAAAGATAGCAAGTTGATGGAACATTCATTTCCATTTATCAATAATTAAAGCCATTCATATGTGCGTGCTATCACATCCGATTTCCTATGCTTAAAACCCAGTCGTATATTATGTACTCATGTGGGGCTACATACTCGAATAGAGATAATCACATTCATGTTCACTCATACATTCTTGAGCTTGTTCTTATCATAGAAGCAAATCATATGGGAAACGTACTACATTAGAGAAAACGTGAAGCATTTAATTGGCTTCTCCACTAAACCTCTGGTTGTTCTCTCACCTAAGATCTGATTAAAGATTTCATGAAGAAATTTCGCAAGAAAGGCAACATGAATATTGTGATTCGTATCTAACTACGAGAATCTGTGCATCTACCTAAATCTGTTGTAGCACAAATCAAAGGCATTTACTATACTTAAGGCGTTTGGTTCTATTAGATTCTAAGGTTTATCTGTGGGTGACCCATTTCAGTTGATGCATGGGAAAAAATCAACAAAAACTTCAATTAAATATGGCAATTGTCTTGCAACTTGTATCTAACGGATCTTTTGCTAGAGTTTAGAGATTGGTATTGTAGGTTTGCTTTCGGATTGAATCGAAGGCAAAGACTTTCGAAGAACTAGGTATATAGGTCTAGGTGACAAATTGACAGTATCGCATGGCGGTAAAAAATTACTTTTTGGTAATCTTGTACGATAGAATCATAAAAAGAAAGAACAAATGTTATAAAAACTACTTGGTTTACAGCGGGTGCCTTATCTGATTATGCCCTTTGAACAAAGTTGAAACTTCAATGAGGTCAAGGACAAATCCTTATATAAATGTTCCCCAATTTATTTTTTTTTTGTTTGGTTTAAAGTCACATACATACATATATAAAGCACAATAGTAGTTTTAACAGATAATAAATAATCAATGGCTTAACAGTCTAGCATGAACCTAGATTTTGAAGCATGTTAGAGGAGTTAATTTCTGGACTATAACCGTACTCTAGGTGGCATCGTTGTCCGCAATACATTAACTCAGGATTGTTACCTTGATTCGAATCAGGTATTCAATCACAGTTGAGTCGACTAATATTCGATATCTTCTGCTAGCAGTAAGACCTGGATTCTGTCAACCACTAAGCCATGCATAGACTTGACTAACTGCTGATTACGAATAGAAAATGACCGTCCTCCACGCTGAATGATAAGATACTAGTAAAAATTGTAGGTCCTCAAATGTAGCTCTTGCAACTGAGCTAAACTTCTTGCTCATTGTTGGCATTTGTTAACTTTGCTGCTATTAACATCTTGTGCTGCTTTCTTTCTGCCTGTAATGGTTAAGTACAAGAGTATGTTCTGTGAAGCGTTGCAGCTGATACGGTCGTAAACTCAGTGATGAACCTGATAACGATAGCGTATGAGGTTTCCATGCTCTGAAGGAGCCCCATCTGCGACAGACCTTCTATGTACCGGTGGGCGGCAGAAATTGCTGACTTACGGAGGGAGTGTCATCACCGTTTGACACAACGTTTACACGCTAATAAGGAGGTATGCGCATAAAGGAAGAGTATAGATCAGCAAAAAGGAAATTCCGCAGCGGGATAAATAAAAGCAAAGCTCGCGGCTGACAGAACCTGGTCAACAAGGTGAATGAGGACCCGTGGGAACTTGGCTATAAGATTGTCACCCCAAAAATGGGGGCTCTTTGGAAGCCCTGCAAACTAAGGACCGCATTATTTCCCAGGCATTTCTTACGAGTTCAACAATGAGATAGCTCGAAGAAGCGGTTCTCATGAAAAACAAGAAGGCGCCAGGTACTGTAGCCCGACGGAAGTTTACAAACTGGTGTTGCGTTAATGGCCAGACTTGTTGCTCGGGGCGTTCAACGCTTGCTTGACGGAGAGCCTTTTTCCTTGTCGTTGGAAGGTAGCCAGACTCGCGCTGATCAACAAGAGGAAATGAGACCCACAGCTGCCGTCTGCATACCGACCGCTGTGTATGTTTGACACGGTCGGGAAAGTGCTCGGAAAGCTCATCAGAAGTAGACTTATTGAAGCGATCCTCGTTGCCGGGAACTTACCCCCAGGCAGTTCTGTTTCAGAGCACGGAGATCCACGGTGGATGCTGTTATGGAGGTCGTAGATACGTTAATCGAGCCGAGGCACACAGCCACTGATCTCGACAGATAATGCTGCTCATAATGCTTGATATCAGAAATGGCTTCATTCCGTAAGAAGAGCAGATATGCTACGCATATTAGAAAACTCATTCTACGTGTCAAGCTATCTCTTGCGGATATTGAGGGATTATATTGAAAGACCGGTTCTGCTTTATGAGACGCCAGATGAGGTGTGTAGCATCCCGTATGCTAGGAACCGACATTTGGAATGCTTCTTACGATAGTTTGATAAGGCTCGACATGTCAGAAGAGTCATCCCTGGTCAGTTATGCAGACGATATAGCGGCACTTGTTGCCGGACGCACAGTTGAACTGGCGCAAAGCAGACTTGGCATATTAATGCTACGGGTACGCGGAACCAAAGGATAAAAGGAACCGAAGTAGTCATCTTGACCAGAAAGAGAATACTGACCCTGCATCCCATATCGATTGGCGAGTTAACTATAGAGTCACAACCAGCGGTTAAATACCTTGGTTTAATGTTCGACTCAAAGATGAGCTTCTTCGAGCAAATCAAAGCAGCAGCGGACAGGATTGCAGTTGGAGTCTCGGCCTTGAGTGGGTTAATAGCAAATGCTGGGACGCTATATCTACTAGGAAACACCGGTAATTTTAAGACATGGGTCTTGGGAGGACGAGGAAACAGAGAGAATAAGGCAAAAGGACGAAGTCTATTATAGGCTTTTGCCTAGTCAGATGTTGTTCTGCCCAACGAAAGTTACGTAACTACCTTCAGGAAAGGAGGGCCTACTTCCATCGTAGACCTGTCCTTTATTAGTCTTGTACTGACGTGTTGTATGAACTGGCACGTTAGCGAGGACTACACCCCCAGCGATTACCAGGCAATCGTCTTCAGACTAAACAGCCACTCGGTAGACAAATAATATATCTAAAGCCAAGATGGTTATCAGGCTGGTCGGTAAAAACAATTGATGAGCAGACCTGAAAATTTGGCTGGACCAGCCTACCAAGGCTGGCGGCCCCACGGAAGAAGCAGTCTATGTCAGACAATGCGTCTCGAAGGCATGTGATGCGCCGATGCCTAGGAGATGCGCATTCCCTAGTAGAAGACCCAACTACTGGTGGAATAGTGAATTGGGCGCCCTTCGATCAGGCTGCCATCGAGCCAGAAGAACGGCCCAGAGGGCGGCATGTAGAATCGATCGAAATGTCAAACTGGCCATCGATCGGAGTAAAACGTAGTACATTAAGAAACTTTGCTCTGTGGCGGATGTAAACTTTTGGTGGAACGCCTATAGAATTGTGATATGTCATCTGCGCAGATTATGTGCCCTACTATCTTGTTGAAAATCATCCAGAGGTTTTTCCCCTGACAGCATTCAAAGAACTCTGGATGTGACGACAGTAATCGCAGACGAGATGTTGGAAATCTGTAGCAGGGGATGTGACATCAAAGCTCCGGGCTTGGACGGAATACCGAATAAGGTCCATAAGCTAGAATTGGTTATCATATCATTTCTTCTAAGCCAACCATTAAATTTTTGGGAGTGACGATGGATGAAAAGCTCAGCTTTAAGCATCATGTGGAGTATATTTGCGAAAACGCATTCATCGCCAGTATGGATTTGGCAAGGATGATGCCGAATGTGAGTGAAGAGAACAAAAATAGCATTAAGGGTGTGTTTTGCTTTCCACGCTGTCCCCGATGACGCGACGTTCGTCATTTCAGGAATAGTGCCGATTGAAATTTTGGCAGATGCGATGACGAACATATGTAACATGAAATCCAAAGGAAAAAAGCCGAAAGGCAGTCATCTATAAGTAGATGGCAAGGGTGATGGGACCACTCAACAAAAGTCGTTGCACACATAGGTTGATCCCTAACATCAGGGAGTGGTTGGAGAGATTAATTATATTATCACCCAGCTTCTCTCCGGCATGGTAGTTACTGTCAATGGCTGTATATGTTTAAATTAGACACGTCACCTAACTATCCAAACTGCGAAGAGATCTCGAAGAATTCAGCGCACGTATTCCTCCAATGTCCGAGTTTGGTGGAAGCAAGGAGCAACTTAGGGGAAACTCTAGGTGAAATGATATCACCGGAAAATTATGTCCGGAGAATGGTATCTTCCCAGAAGAATTGGATGCGACCAGCTCCATGATCGCAACGATCCAAGCTATGAAATTGATAGACAAGGGTAGCTTCCTTCAAACTACAATTATTATTTAGTTTTCAATGTAGATATATATTTCGGGAGCAACTTACCCCCTTCATCAGTGCAAAGCTACTAAAAATGAATGCAATTATACGGTTTATCTTTTCTCGGTAGCTTTTTACTGATGAAGGGGGTTAGTTGCTCCCGAAATATATATTTATATTGAAAACTAAAAATTGCAGTTTGGAAGAAGCTATCGTTGTCTACAACTTTGAGGCTCTTAGATCCAAACTAAATTGTGAAATGCAGAAGAGGTAAAGAAGGCGTGGTTAAAATCGCCGCTAGTAGACGGAAGGAGATTAAGCTAAAATAAGTTAATTTTGCCCTGAATTTATACCATATCAAAACCTCGTTTTCTCCCATTTAATGGGTATGAATTCTATTCTGAATTTTCCATAATAAAGCCCTCATTTTTACATGTCATGTGAAAGCTTATATAATGAGGCGTATTAAAATTTAGATAAAAAATCGAGTTTGACATTTCTTTAAAATTTAAAGAGTTATATCTTCGAAGGGATGATGGCCTTTGTTATTGAAAAAGTAGCAATTCAACATTTAATATGAAAACGGCATTAAATGTAGAATTAAATGATAGAGCGAGTGGTAAATTGTGATTTTTTGGGGAAGGTCCAGCTTTGTGACACTGTTCATGAAAAACCCTATAACTCTGTAACGGTAAAAGATAGAGTGCTCATTCCATCAGCTAATTTTTCTCAAACATGTTGTACTATCTACCATTAAAACTTGTACTGTCATAAATGGGACGTCCTGAATAGAACTTTGATTCGAGACGAGGACCAGGTCGGAAAGTAAAATCAATGTTTTTGAACGTCGAGTCCTCAGGAGTTTATAGGACCTAGGAAGGTGGACGGAGGATACCAACAGTGAGTTGTACCTGCAAACTTAAAGCCGTAATCTATCTTAAGATTCGAAACGTATAGTGGGTTGGCCATGTAGAGTGTATGGACCTTAGAGGAATTTCCAGTCGCTTAATCAAAGGCAAGTTGGAAGGGAAACGACCACCGGGAAAACATCAAAATGAATGGGAGAACTAGGTTGACAAAGCAAGTTAGAAGCAGCTCGGTTTTCGAAAGAAACACGCTCGACAGAAATAAGTGGAGGCGAAGACTTCGGGAGGCCAAGGACTGACGTCGGAGTGTACCGCCATAGAAGAAGATCCTTTCTTTAAAACTCGCCTTGTGCAATTTTGTAAATTCACCCTGTTAATGCAAAATATGGCATCTCAAATTCCCAGAAATGCAATGTTACAGATTTTTAGACCAAAGAGCGCTCAATAGCTAGATAAGATCAGCTAGTATTGTTCTTCAAGATCGGTTAGTAGTGTCGGTAAATAAGCTGCAGTTGTTACTCAGATCAATGAGTTTCATAGATCAACTAGTATTCAGTAAAATTGCACATAGTAAAGATTGATGATAACCACTATTTTGAATCTATCAAATCAAATTGAGAATAGTTAAAGTGTACTCATTAAAGGTGAATTTAGTGAACTGAATGAAGTGTGAGAAAATGTGAATTCCGTGCTATTATTTAAAATCAGTCAACATGACAGATATAAATTTTTTAATATTTGGCGGAACACCAAACATACGTTGCACTTGTTCTGACGGATCAAATGTACCAATTGTAAAAATCTTATTCTTTAGCAGATGCCACATTTATCATTTTATATCTTATGATAAAGAACTGCGGAGACAGATAATGCACAAATCGTTATTCTTGTTTATATGAAATGTACAAATTGCATGCCATCTTTTATAAATTATAGCTTGTCCAATACCGCCTACACATTGCAGTTTACCCTTATAAGTATAAATATTTTCATCGCTAAGATATAGATACAATTGTATATGATTTTATATATTTCCTTGTGGACAAACACCTAGGATTATACGACTTCGTACTCTATGAAACATGTTTTCCTAATGTTCGCTTTCAATCAGTTGGTTTTAAGCAAGGCCAGTCCTGTTTTTCAACTACAACAGGAAATTCATCAGACGAATTCATAGAAAAATTGGGATTTGATTAAGCCCATGGAGTAACGATTTGTAAAAAATTAACTAGAATTGAAGAAGGATGAATAACAGTCTAGAAGAAGAGAACATTCATAATTCCTTACAATAATTTTCCTATTGTTTTGGTTTTTCTGACTAACAGAATTTCTTCTCAGCTTCCATCTTAAAAAATTACGACAAGACGTTGAGCTGATTGATCTGATGGCAGTAACCAAAGCATCACATTGCATCACTTTAAATCACACCTGATCGTGAACTTGACCATGTTTCAGATTAAGTGGAGAGATTGCAAGCTCGAGTAAGGACATTGTAAAAGCACCTGAAGCAGTTAGACACGGTTTTCTTTAATCTTGATCGTGATTTTGTGTCGGGGAATAATCATGCTTAAAGTGGACTCTGATATGATCGATACTCACTGCAATAGTGCACAATCACATTCCAGTTTTCCCAGATGGAAATGTCTAGTCCAGATTATTGATCGCTAAAAAAACGTAAAAATTAGAATGGAGACAAATTAAGCGATTCTTAGCAAAAGTATCTTGAAACTGTGGGGAGGGTCATTTAAGTATATCCAGGTTGCGGATTTGGCGCTCTGATTCAGTGCAATTTCAACTGGTTAGGGATGGATTTGGGACAATATTATACTTCGAGAAATAGGGAGATTTTCTTGATTTACGGGTAACAGTCCACTTTGAATAGTTCCTCGTTTCAGTTTTCGTTCCAGGCTAATCTGGTTAATTTAAGGCATTGAGAACTTTCTGTTTTATTCTATCATACATACCCATCAAACAGTTGGTACTGTATCGTTTTTGGATTAAACACTATTTTTGTGATTGACACTATTCCTTCTTATGGTTTGTGTATAGTCTGGAATACAGGTCAACATTCAATGAACAATAACGTTTTCCTCCAAAGACTTACGATGCTATCTACTTGTTTCGCTACTCTTCGATTTTGATTTAAGGTAATATCTAATGATAGTAACTTAATGACGCAGGCATCACTGCAACCTTATTAAGTTTGGTTTATTGTCTCTTTATCTGTCCGTCCTGTAGAAAGCTTCAAAAGGCACCTCCTATTCTTCTATTCTCTCCGCGGGATTCCTATATGATATAACGTTTGGGGTCGGGGCTGGATCATAATTTAACCTGCATTGGCGTTCATGTTCGTGTTTCGCTTTTGTTCCTTCTTTCGACTAACTCCTTAATGCAAAAGCTTAGCTTCGATACTATAACCTTTTCGACTTCAGTTCAGATCGCATTCAACTTCAACATACATGCGGAATGCATGATGTTTTCGGGTGGAAAGTTCTTCGCGGTTGTAGCTTCCATTGCAGTCCTCTGAGCTGTCAATCAACATTCGGGGACTTTAGGCCATATAGCAAATTGTCATGTCTAAATCGATTCAAATATGCTCGATAATCCCAATATATGCTCAAAAGCTGTGTTAGGTCGCAACCTACTTTGCCGAATATCCCATTTGATTTGGTGGGTCCAGTAACTCGTCCCATTTCTTCTGCTACTCCGCGATAGTTTCACTTTGTGCGAACTACAGCCGATAAGCAGAAAATTCTTCATTGAGATATCCACGATTTTAAAGACGTTGTCCTTTTCTCGGCAAAATACCGATGATCAAATATCTGTTGGATATTGTTCTGTAAGCACAATATGTTCGAAGGCCACTTATGCGATACGTAGTTGCGATTTTTCTTTTATTTCCTTGTCTGTCCCTCTGTATGTCTGCTAGTCACACGCACTCCCCTCAGAAAAGGCTGCAGCTATTAATACAAAATTTGGTCGAAAGGTGGGACCAAGTATTGTGTTAGATCATTCTACATTGAGTTTAAAGATGAGGGTTCCTATACACGCCAAAGAGGTATAAAATTTAAAACTTCTTTTCATCGAATGTAGACTTGCCGGATATCAACTAAAAGGGTTCTGAATCCAGTATTAGGTTTGACACTATTTATAAAACGAGGGAGTGTGGGGCTGGAAAATGGTCACTTAATTTTCGTGATTATTCTGATTAATCTGAAAAAAAAAACAACAATTGGACGAATCGCAAAGCTGCCCCTATACTCATGCTCATACTACCCGTTGATGTCAAAGTACTTGAACACCATGATTGGTTCATTATCCTTCTGTACTGACATTCGACTTTCCGGAACTCGTTGTATCTCGTAGATTGGACCAATTTTAATTAGTATTTCCTGCATATTTGTGGAGAGCTATCGGCGACCAGCAGGCTCAAGATATCCCCATGGTCATACAATGCATCTCTAATCCTGGAGTACTTCATTCCAATTCGTCATAGTAATCAATGGCTGTTAGAAGTGTTGATACGCCGGACACCGGGTTCCAAAGCAGTCCCAGAGTAGCAACTGGCGCATCCAATACTATTTCTAGTATACCGTATCCTTGTACGCTACTGGAATGTCGTTTAAAAATTCGGGATCATTTGCTGCTTGACATAGGGTAAATCCTCCAGCCTTAAATAGCTTTCCTAGGACTCGATTGACATTAATCATAGGGAACATTTTCTTGATATTAGAGGACACGGTATATTGAAGTTCCCTCCATCTGAGCAATATCTGGGCTAAGTCATCTTGCAATTTGGGCCAGTGTGCAGGAGGTCGTTTAAACTGGTACCATTCGATGTTATTGCCGAAGCGTATCTTGGTGGTAGTGCTTTCCACCTTTGTTACCGGGTGATGTGGAAGGTAATATACATCCCTATCCTCTCTGACAAAAGGGGTCACTCGCTTTGTGATATTCTACATCATCATTCTTTGCGAGTCGTTTTTCTAGTTGTCTCAGACATATCAATTTCTAGAATTACTTAGCATACCTTCCGTTTAGTCCACATTGGACCGTGCTTTCATAAATCACCTCACATTCGTTCTCTGACGAGAACTTTGCCCGAAAGTACCCAGTCTAATTTCGTCTTTTGGAACATCAAAGGATTTCCTTATTCGCTGCTTAATTATCTCCTCAAATATCTCTGCTCCCAATATCGGATTAGCTAGTTCCAGTTTACTCACCAATCCGATTTTCGTCAGGTTCTTATTTGGCATATAGGGCGTTAAATGTCGTAGTATCTTGAGCTAGCATTGAGGCTTGTCAACTGGTAGTTCAAAGTTCGAATCGAAATTAGACCATATCTTAACCTCGGCGTCAACATATTACTTTTTTTCACGCTTAGTTTGTTTGTCGCGTCTAAAATCTGGGATCCAGGGTCGATTAGACCGCGAAGCATCAAACTCTTCCCAGTGGGACCCTCTGATCTTACTAGAGCGGCCGCTAGCAGTACGGATGTCGTTAATGGTTTCTCCTTTAGTTGACAGGCTGCATTGGCGCTTAAAACCTTTTTGAGATGCAGCATGGTGAGGTGATCATCATTGAACTCCAAGGACCACACTTTGCTGTTGCACTTTCGGGAGTCGCTATGTGAAAGACATTTTCGTCATATCTTCGACTGCTTTACGAAATTATTCCTTGCCTTGACTGACAGCTTCACGAATTCACCACAGGTAAACATTACATGTTTTCCTTTGCAATACATGCAATCACCTTTTGCTTGTGCCGCAAACCCTTTTTTGTTCGCGGGCTGAATTGCCGCAGTTCGTGACTGAGTCGATTGAAGTAACTTATACCTTTTCATAAGGGAGTCGCATACTTTGCTTATCGGAAGTAATTCCTTGCCACCCTCGATGGTCTCTTCGAAGCAGCGGAGAGTATCATTGTCAAATTTCCGCATGATGATTCGGACTACTACTGGATCCCACTGGGAAGTAGTGTATCCCAGATTGTTCAATCTCGCGGATCCGTATAGTGTTGTACATCGTGATTATATCGTCCGCGGATTTATATCTGAGCTTTCTCATATGTAGGCCGGCTGTCTGAAAATCGCTCCTTCAAAACCAGTAGCGGTCATAATTATTCCCTACTAGCTGCAGATGCGATACGGCTTCCTTCGCCTCCCGTCGTAGATACCCTACTTGGAATTGTAGCTTTTGAATGTTGCTCGATGGACCAATTGCTGGAAACCTTTCCTTTGTACCGCTCTGGTATCTTGGATCAGTTTATAAGGGTTCATATTACTTCTAATGGTTGTAGGAAGCAATATTATTTGAATTGGGAGTGTGGAAATAAACAAAATGGAAACGTGTCTAATTTAAGTAATTTATGCATTGGTGATTTCCACATCCAAGCTGCGACCGAGACGGACTTCAACAAGTACCTATCAATTCGGTAAGGAGCTCATGCTATCGTAATTGCTGTGTCACACGTCGCTGATGCTGCAATCGCATTTCTCGGGGAAGAAAATGAGCGCAATAAACCACGTGTGTTCTCTATCCTTTCACTGGTATATGCATTCGGAACATTGCCGTAGACGAAGATTAATTTAGAACCCGTCTAGCTAGGGGTGTGCTGACGTTGCAGCACAACATCACCGTTAAATTGACTAGGGCTTATTTTTATGGCAAGGAGTAGGCGAGTCACTTGCATGCGGTTGCTTGTAAGGTAGATTACGGATTGACCCCACATAACTTGAAAGATCAGTCTTTCATGGGCATCTATCCATTTCCATTTGGACGGCTGTATGCTGGGGAGCTTAAGGAGAGCGTCGTTATCACCCGGATTTATAAAGAACTCATAATGAAAAAGCGGATATAGAACGACCAGTGCAGAATCTTAGACCATCTAATTTCTGGCTGCACGGTTATGGCGCCGACGCAACACACAAGCTGGTATTGTGTTGTATGTAAGGTGATTCATCAAAACTTTGCATGCAAGCATGAGCTGATTACGGAAACATGTCCGGTTTAGGGATATGAACTGCAGGCAGTTTTCCAGTTTTCACTGATTGCCATATAACGCAGAATAAGCATACTCATTGTAAGGCTTGATGCCAATTTCGGTCCTGGTTACGACGGTCTTCCTAACCGTTTGTTTGAGCAGATATCATATCGAAGTTATTTTCGATATGGTTGTCTACCATCTGAGAGTTTTCACAAGCGAGGTACTTTAAATGCTTTATGTTCGGACCCTTTGTGAATGCATGCACCATCGCATGATCGCGTCCACCATGACTCGGTCGGCCAGTGGGTTGGCGCGAGCGAGTATAAGTGGTCTATGCAACTCCTACATCCCACCCAGTTTCTCATTCTCTCAATTTAAAAACATACGAGGCAACTCTGTTTACGTCGTAAGCGGGTGAAATCCAAAAGTATCATAGTTGCCACTGATTGTCATACGTGGGCTCTCGAATGGAAAGATTAATGCAAAGGACCGAAGTCTATTAGAGCCCTTTGCCCAACTAGATATATTTCTGTCCAACGAAGATAATGTAAAGGAAAAGTCCACCCAACTACTGGCCTATGCTGATGATATCGACATCATGGGAAGAACGACCCGAGACGTACAAACTACCGACGCGAGATCTTGGGCTGCACATCAATGAAGGCAAGGCAAAGTATATGGTGGCAACGTCAGCACCAAAAACCACCCAAGCAACAACATCGAACCGCACTGGTCAAACGGGAAGAATAAAGACAGGAGACTACATCTTTGAGACCGTTGACAATTTCTCCCATCTAGGGTCGAAAATCATAATCGCACACGATTGTTGGCAACCAACAGAGCCTATTTCAGCTTACAAAAACTGTTCTTACTGTACAAGGCTTGGGTTTTTAGCAAGAAAAATTGCAAACTCTTGACCGCGTTCGAGAGAGGAATTCTCCGAAGAATTTTTGGCCCCCTACATGAGGATGGACGATTCCGTAGCCTACATAACCACGAAATCTATGAGCAATACCATGGATGCCGGGATGTCTGGAGTTCCTTATTAAGACACGGTTGTTGCGCTGTTGATGATGATGATAGTAAAAGAACAACATGACTCTGTTAAGCGTAGTTCCACTGGCTCCAACCTGCTCGACTTCACCAACTTCGTGGCCAAACGTCTAAATTATTGGCAAGAAGTGCATGTTATCTACATTGACTTTGCCTTCGCCACTAGAAACTACAAGATAATTTCACAGAAAACAGTTTTTGAAGTTTGTGCAACTTCCTATCCTATTGCGCTGAGTACACTTCTATCTTCCCACAGTACCGCCCCATGGGTAATCATTGGCCTCACTATTGTAGTGTATATTCAACGTATTTCTTTCATGCTATGGACCTGGAAATCATCAGACCTTTTTTAGTTTTTTGACATATCTATGTTCTCAACATGCGTCCTCCAGATCAGGCTTTGGTCTAGTGTAATTCCCAATTATGTGACCTTTTTTTCTCGTCTAACCTTCACCTTCACTTTCTTGTAGTCGTCTAATGGCTCTTGTGGTGGCCTTGGCCTACAAAAGTTATTAGTAATTTCAACTCTGTTTGAATGGACATGGGAAGTCCTGTATTTGCCCCTACAGATTAATATAATGCCCTCAATGTAATGTACTTGTCTAGGACCTTCTCCTTTGTTTTCTATGCAGCTGTCAGAAGAATTGAATCCTTCAAAGTGAAAAGGATCCTTTTTTCCGGATAAAAGACCAATTTTGTCCGGTTCTTTGCCCCTTTCGATGATTTCTAGACCCCTTTGAGCCTGGAAAAATGCATTCAACTTGGGGTAATTTCAGTGGTTTTAGAGTTTCCAATGTCTATTTTATTCTAATTTCCGAGTATATTTCTTTCGGAATAGAACTCCTGGAAATTAGTTTTGAGAATCAAGAAGACAGGGTACCCTCCTGACTCTCAGTCATATCTACCTTCATCAGGCAGGCAGTGGGCGATCAGAGCCGAGTCTGCACGGGACATGAACCCTCATCGCAGGTTATCGGATAATATGGGAATCGGGATAGCCTTCTGAAAGCTTATGTGCCAGGAGAATTTTTGCGGATATGTTTTGCCCCGGTTATTTGCCGTTGGCCCTCTTGTGGAATTCTCACGGTGGTTGCGGTTATACTCATATAGCGGGAAGTGCCCCTTCCGTGCTTCAGTGTGAAGTTGCTCTGTACAACTCGGGTGTCGAACTCCTTAGCTGGGGTAGAGCCTTCGAATAGGCCTTGCATCCACTAGTATGACTGTTGAGTCTGTACTCAGTTTAACCTGGCGCCATTGTGCCAGTCATAGCGCGGCCGTGATGGTCTCCAAATCAAACCGAGTCCGAAGAAGACCTTAGAATTATGCCTACATGGCAGATATTCATCCCCAGGACCTTCCCTGGACTACCAGAGGGTATTGGCTATCTGTGGGTGTAGCTTTCTATAATCTGGATTCTCTTGCGATTTGTTCAATCCCTTGAAAGGCTTTCTTCAAAACGGTTCATGTTGCTTTCCTGATCGTGTTACTGTACGACCATAGTGCGTTTTTGTATCTCGTTTGTTTCGCCCTGCTAAAGAGTTTTTAGGGCTTCTGTCCTCACTGCGGGAAAGTTCCCATGGTACATACATTGATGTGGTTGTTTTAGGCGGACAGCTGCTCATATGCACCAATGATGGTTCTGTTGAGGTCTTCCCACCACTGTTTCCAGTTTCAGTTTTCCGGCATTCAAGATGGAATCTTTGAATCTACGGAATTTGTTTTCGCTGGAGCATATAATATGTATATATTCAGTGTCCAGGCGATCCAACAATATCTACTTTCACCAGTATACAGCCTCAAAATATTTGGCGTGGCTATGCTTGTGGTGTACAGCGCCGAATCAGCAAAGGATAGGAAGGCTCATACTATTTCTCAGTAACCTTCGAGGGAATTAGCTCCTTTATAAAATAAACAACCATAATATGCTACGATAAGGTATATCGCGAGATGCTTCCTTTTTTGAATTGGGATACCCTGCGCTATCGCTCAATAGATGTGATTGCCGTAGAGATATCAATCGATACAGATATTATGTAATCGATTTGATCGTATCTGATTGTAAGCCTAGCTGATGACGTGCCGTAACGTATTGCAAGAAATTGCGATAGTTGAGAAGGGCACATGTTTGTTACTTGATCTTGACTTGCCGATTTACTTTGATCGTGATCGAGCTATTGAGAAGTTGGGTGGCTTTCGTCGTTGCATATAAACTTGCATAGGAACATCTTCAGATGGCTTCAATCCACTTTATCAAGATTGCCTCACTTTTTTCCATCTTTTTATATGATGGTACGACACTGAGATGGATGTTGAACAATTTCAGATAACTCCTTACTTGTTGGGTGTCTGTTTAACTTTTCCAATATGCATTTTGTGGTGCATGGGGCAATGCATGCCGGCGTAGGATGAATCCGCGCAAATTTAAAGTCATGCAGATAACTGTGTAGTTATGTCCACAGGTATGTGTATGCAGTTGATTGGCAACTTTTATTGGATATGGTGTTCGTTGATTGATTATGCAAAGCATCGATTTGAAAGATTGTTCTGACGCGAATGGATGCAAGGCGTATAGCGGTTTCTTTAAGATAAATAATGATATCGTGCACTATTGGTATGGTTGTGGGAGTCTTACGTATCAACGATGCTAACAGATGATAAAGAAGTTGCGGTTCCCCATATCACAAACGCTCACTCAAAGATACAACTTGAAGGAAAGAATCTTTTTGCTCTTATTAGCGCGTTCGTTCTTCATCTGTGATACATTGTAATTTGTTGCACTTATGGGAAACCGCCTGATGAGTGATGTGATAGCTTTTACGGTGAAAAAGGAAAAGGAACATTTCATCCTATGAACTGAAGAGCGTGTGTTTGCTTTTTTAGTGTCTTATACGTATCTGCTGAAACGTGATGCCCTTCTTGGATAGCTTCGGTCTCTATTCGCTGGGCGGTCTCTATTCCACTCTCTGGGGTAATCCGTATGCATGTTATCTTTGAGAACTATACGATGAGTACCAGCCCTTCCTGGAAATGTGAAAAGGTACTTGTAAGAAAAAAACTTGTAGTGTCCGGGAGGCCAGTTATGTATTGCCGTTTTATGCTATTCTCATTGCACCGTAGGAACATCGTTTACGAATTGAATCCGTTCACATGCAGCATAGAAGACCTACAGCAACGTGAATTACAAGGAATTACAGCAAGCGCCCTTTGCTATAACAGGTTTGCGAAGTATATTAATTATGTTTAACAGATTTTATGAAATACGCGAGCATTTTATTAGCTTCTTTCCGATGATTTCCAACAGAGAATGCTTTTTATTTGTGGTTACAAAATCAGTTTATTGAGGAGACTTTGTAAGCAAATTGATATTGAGGCTGCGGGAGTGTAACGAAGCTATTTGATTGCAATTAATTTCCTTAATAAGAATATAAATATTTTAATGCTCATCTGCAAGAATGATTTACAATAATGCGCGGTGAACACATTGGTTTTAATTAATTAATTGAAGATAGTCACCTTGAACTACTCTCGTTAATAATGATGGGGAATCTTAGACAAAAGTCTTAGTTCGTTTCTAGTCCGCTTTCAAAACAGATAGGGACCAGTAGCCTCAATTAAAATGGTAAAAAGTACGGTGGAACTGATTTGTAAAAATTTAAGACAATGAATATTTGAGTGTGGGCCCCAATTATTTTCAGACTGAAGTTCTATTTGTCACCTGTTATAATTCCAAATTATGTCGATAATGAGGTCCGTTTGAGTTAGTAGAAGCGCAACAGAACAGAGGTACGAAAACTCTTTAACCGGGCAAAACAAACCGGGGACTGGCGGAGGTATAAAAATGGGACATTCACCGAGAATGAAGAGGACAGGGTACACCTGCTTCTCAGAACTCATTTCAACAATCTGCCTGACACCCCAACAACGAATAAAAGGGGAAGGAAGGAGAGCTGGAAACTAGCAAAAGAGGTATGCTCAGAAGCTAGGCTAAGATAGGCAATGGGAACTTTTAAACCAATGAAATCTCCCGGAGTAGATGGCATTTTCCCAGCACTTATCCAGAAAGGCCTAGGAATTATCTTAGAGTCTCTTCCGAGGGTGGTAAGGAGGAGCATAGCACTGGGTTACATACCAATGGCATGGAGACGGGCAAAAGTGGTCTTTATTCCGAAAGCGGGTAAAAAGGATCCTTTTCACCCTAAATCTTTCAGACCAATCTCACTAACATCGTTCGTACTCAAAACGGTGGAGAAGGTCATAGACAACTATATTAGAACTAACGTTCTAAAGCGTAATCCCCTGACAATGTACTACGGGGCGCCATAGAAACAAAAGAAATTGCACTATGCGCGTTTTTGGATATGGAAGGAGCATTCGACAACACATCGCACACAGAGATACAGGATGCCCTGAGCCGCAAAGGAGTGGGAAACACCCTGGCACTCTGGATGGGAAAAATGCTGGAAAGCAGACAAATAGAGGTACAAACAGGTCCAAATTCTATTATTATGAACACCACTCAAGGCTATCCACAGGGCGGAGTACTACCGCCGCTGATGTGGAGTATGGTAGTGGATGAACTCCTGTACGTGTTAACTAATACTGGAATACAAGTCCAGGGCTACGCGGACGACATTGTTCTAATTTGTAGGGGCAAATATGAAGATACCCTATGTTATAGAATCCAAACTGGATTAAGGGTTACTAGTGCCTGGTGCAGGAAAGTGGGACTGCGGATCAACCCAACGAAAACCACCATAGTACCATTCACTAGGAGGCGTAAGCTGGATTACCTGAAAGCCATAACATTACATGATATGGAGGTGAAACGAGAAACAGAGGTCACATATTTGGGAATCACGCTAGACCAAAAATTACTCTGGAAGACACATGTCGGAAACACTTGTCGGAAAGCCACGAGGGCTCTGATGACTTGCAGATCCATAGCAGGAAAAAAATGGGGTTGCAGCCCGAAGATACTACTTTGGATATATACTGCAATAGTAAGGCCAATGATTATTTATGGAGCGGTAATCTGGGCAGAAAAAACCCAACTCAGCACACAAGCCAGGGAATTACATAAGCTCCAAAGGCTGGCTTGCGTGTGTATCAGTGGGGCAATGAGGATTAACCCCTCTCCATCTGCACATACAGATGCAGGCAAGGAGATCAATATTCAGGATGGCCGGAATCCGGAAGATTGATATCCTTTCTAGGCGGTATCCCGAATTACTGATACCGAGGGACAACATGACAACGAGGTTTCACTTCGATAAGAAGTTTGAAACACGTTGGAGTAACAAGGCAAACTGGGAGAGCGTGGCTGCGATTACTTGGTACACTGACGGATCCCTCACAGCAGAGGGAGCGGGAGCCGGTGTCATTGGCCCAAGGAAAATGTACTTTGAGCCAATGGGCAGGTACACTAGCATATTCCAGGCGGAAATTTATGCCATAGACAAATGTGCCTCCTTTAATCTGCAAAGGAACTACAGGGGGCAGAACATAGCTATTCTCACCGATAGCCAAGCAGCGATCAAGGCACTTAGGTCCAACCAGGTGAACTCTAAACTGGTATGGGAATGCCTTGAGAGACTGAATACACTCAGCTCGTCCAACAAGGTCTGGATACTTTGGGTTCCAGGCCATGCTGGGTTGGAAGACAACGAGGCAGCGGACGAACTAGCCAATAAGGGAGCAGAGAAACGGTTGAGGGAACTATATTGGGCAGGCCTACCAGGGATGGAGCAGTCCAGAGTGCTTATTGGGGGATACGAACCTATGCGTACAAAGGATTGCTTAAACCTCACCAAAAAGAACCTCCGAATCATAGTGGGAATTCTCACTAGTCACTGTCGGCTGAACTATCACCTAGGGAAGCTAGGGATATCTACGCACACTGCCTGCAGGTTTTATGAGGAGGAGGACGAAACCTCTATGCACGTCCTGGGGCAGTGTCCGGCACTTGTGCAAAGTAGGTCGATACATCTGGGAGAACACTTAATACCAGATGCAAAGCTGAAACATCTAGAAGTGGGGAACATACTAAAGTTCCTAACGGTTACAGGCTTGCTTGAGATACTATGATCAACAGGTACACTATAACCAGTAAAAGGGGCACAAAAGTTCTTCAAGGACGTGGTGCGACTTTCCCTTAACAGAATAATAATAATAACAGTTCCTTTTGAAGCCTTGCCAAGAGTAGTTTAGTTTAGTGGGGGGAGTCGTATCTCTTAGCACTCAGACCTTTATACAAGTGGCCTAGTACTATCCTCGTAAATCGCTTTCCGTTTGCGGCGCTCACGAGCTTTTGCGAATCTGAGAACTTTTTATTGAAGCAGAGAGTGGACAGATTCTTCGTTGAAGAAAACCTTACTGAGATGTGCAGGTGAAGAGCAGGGCTGTTTTCTCCTCTTCTTCTCATTGACACTCAGTTTCTTTCCATATGGTAGTTTAAGGAGTGTCCCTTTAAAAGCCCTACTAGGGATTTCATGTCCTACTTCTTACGGAACAAAAAATGCGCCGTAGCGGCCCCGGGTGCCTTCACAAGAATTTTCTCCTGCCGGCAAGACTTCTCCATTCGGCTGCGTGAATCCATTTGAGTTTCCCCTTCAGAGTAGACTTGACAGTGGATGACTGGATGCCAAGAGCTGGTTGTGGCCTCACCATTGTGGATCCAGGCCTTTGGCGAGCCAGTCTTTTTGGGCCCTCATTATCAGCGATGTTTGAGTATCCTGGCAGCCGTCTCAGAAATGTTTCGTTGAGTCAGCCCAATTTGAGCAGCAACTGGTAGCAACTCGACACCAACTGGCTTGATATGCTTTGCTATTTAGTGCTGGTAATGCTGCCCGACTGTCGAAACAGATTCGAATGGTGCAGCCTCGCCATTTGTGTCGCAAGCATTCTTATGTTGCCAATGAAATCGGACGTGTATATCCTCCTGGAATATGATCGTCATTTTTCCGTAACCGACCCGTGGGTGAAGATTATTATGTCAGTAATCCCAGAAGACTCGTTGCCGTTTATAGACCATTCTTCTCTTTTGGTGATTACGACAGAGTGTATCTTATCAAAGACGAATTTGGAAACCATATGATCGGCCAAATCAGAGCCACTGGATGTTTGCCAAGAAATTTCCAGTTGAGCGCATGATCGCATGATTGGCCCCCTTTCTACGCGCCAATGGTATCTAGTTTATATGTGTCGTTGGCTGCCTTCCGTTCCACTTCCTCTTAAATGGGGGATCGATTTAAGATAATTTCTTATTGCTCCATTAACAATTAGGCAATCGAGCCTTTGTATCTGCGCCAGCACGCATACATCAAAATGGGCTTTGTTTTGGATGTATATATCCAATGAATTCGTTTTAGTGAAAGTCGCCAGGTCTTACCTATCGCAGACTTACATCACCAGAGCAATCTGCGAAATTTCTGATGTTGCTGCTAGATATGGTGTTTGCACATTACCTTCAAGTCGAAATGAATTCCTAAATACTTGACTGTTTTTTCTTGTTCCGGTCCTGCTAAGGTGGCTAGCGTGTAGCTCTCCCACTATGGACGTCCATAGTAAACATAACTAGTCCAGTCTTTTTAGCCTTCATTGTGAGTCCATTTCGGAGGCATCAACTTTAGATTACTTGCAGAGCTGTATGCTGTGTGTTATTGCGGCTAGGTGGTCCGAAAATGCATGTACCTTTGTGCCCTTCAGATACCATAGCTAGTTGTCCATCCAGGAGTGATAGAAGAGAAAAGAGGATTCTTCCTTGTAGGCAGTCGCCAAGACATCCTGCCTCAATAGACTTTTGCCCGATGGCTGATTAACAGCGGATCGATTTCGCGAATAAAGCATAATTGAAGGCACCTTTGATGTCCATGAATGTACCTAAGGCGTATTGTTTTTCGAACATTGGAGTTTCAATATTTGCCGTGAGCTCATGAAATGCTGTCTCCATGGATTTACCTTTCTGGTAAGCGTGTTGCATGTCGTGAAATGGCAGCCACATATGAAATGCATGCCCGTCTCCTTCCCTTCTTCACGTTGACCATATATAGTTCAGATAGAGAGCACTGTCCCTCTAAGAGCCCTACTAGGTTTTTCAGGTTCCCTTTTTTTTAAAGGGCAATAAACTTGCCACTCTGGAGCCGCGGGTTATTTCACAAAGATTTTCATCGATCATCACCAATTTAAAATTCTCCACTTGGGAGCATGAATTTTTGCAATTTTATGCATTGGATGACCTATTACCAAACACTAGTTGTGGTCCCACGATCGTGAAACCAGATCCTTGGCGATTCAGGCCCCTAGCCTCCAAGGAAGTTTGAGTGCTCTGGTACCCACATCAGGAATGTTTTATTCAATCCATCAAGTTTACTGACTTAGTGCTGATAACGCAGTTTGATCATTGAAACAGATTCGCCATTTTTGCCGCAGGCATCATACTGCTGCCAATAAAATAGCATGCATCATGTATCATTATTTACGTAAAAAGACTGAGCTAATGTGCTAATAAACTTTTACATTAACTTTTTTCAGTTACAAATCGATTGCCTTATAATATAATTTAATTTAATTAAAACCGATAAAATTTTTTTTTAACTGTTCTAAGACTTTTCTCCACTGATCAGATCAGGTACTTAAAAGTTTTCCGAAGCGGGGAGCTCGAAATCACCTGCAATTTGACAGAATCCCATTGGATGCCTTCTGGGGTAATCAAATGTCCGAAGAATCTCACCTGCGATTATAGGAATTTGCATTTCTCAACGTTGAGTACTAGACTGTCCTCAAGGAGACTCAGAGGAGGACGCGACCAGAACATCATTCAAATAAACGAAGCAGAATTGGAGGTTTCGCAGTACCGAGTGGGTGAATCTCTGAAAAGTTTCCTCCGCATTATACAGTCTGAATGTCATCCTAGTGAACTCGAAGAGTCTGAAAGGTGTCGATATTGCCATTTTCCAAAATGTTTTCAATAATTACAAGGATTTGATGGTAGTTTACAATAGAGTGGGCAAAATCGTTGATGAGTGGAATGGAGTATCGGTTTGGAATGGTTTGAGCATTTAGACGTCAGTAGTCGACCCAAGTTTTTCAATCGCCATTGGATTTAGGGACCATGTGAAGTGGCGAAGACCAAAAACTATCTGTAAATCTACAAGTATCCTGTTCAACAAGTTCTACTCGGCCTCGAAACAGCAATCGCGAAGAATTTGCTGCAATTCCCACGGATCTGGTATACGGGGAGATCCTGGAAAACTCCAGCGACCCATTACTCGACATTAGGTCGGGACTCAATTCCACCATTTGTCCGTGGTTCTGAGTTGCTTAGACCTCCGATATTTTGGTTGTTGAGCAGTTCATCAAAATACTCAACGCATAAGTTCAACATGCCCATATGGCCGGAAATCAGATTTTCTTCTTTCTCTCGGCTGGATGAGTATCGAGGTATATAAGGCCTAATCTTTCTGCTTTGTGGTGCGATGGCTCCCTGTACTTTTCGTGTTCACAGACCTGTTGGTTCTGCCAAGCTTCTTTGTCCTGTCTGTGAAGTTGCGTCTCTACTCGACGAAGTTCGTGATAACTCTCTGTGTGAGCAGGCGTTCTTTGAATGTCCATCATTGATCTGTATGCCGCACTCTTCTGCTCTGTTCCAAGCTTAGATTCATTGTCGAACCAGTAGTTCCGACGGTCCGGGTATGTTTATGACCGTATCAGTTATAACGTTTTTCAGGAGGTTGTGAAGATCATGTGCCGATGCTCCATCTCTAGGCGTCCATTTCTCCTTGTAGGTTTTACGGAGTGCTTTGTAGCAGATGACTTCAATATTTACTCTCATCTAATTGTCAGAGGGCGGCATTGTAATTCGGGCTCGCAGTTCTGTGGAGTTCATAATTAAAGTGTGACTATTGCGTCCAATAAATTTAATTTAGTTATTACTTATAAAAGAAAACATCATTATAAACGTTAATGACTTATAACAACTCAGTTTAAGAAATCAATAATAAAACAATACCATTTTTATATTTTTTATTTCAAAACCATAAAAACTTATGTCAACTATTTTTCACCCATCCCTGATAATTGATTTTTCTCTAATACTCGATTTATCCGCCAGCCTCGCGACTTTCACCTTTCACCACCACTTAGGCGGGTGAGTTTCACTTCGTGGAGTCAGGGAGACCATTTGGTACAATTTGTCCCACTTTTAGGTATGGGAGGCTCGCCTTTATCCTTCTTTCTACGTTATTTTTTCATTAAGAAAGAACTTCCAGCGATTATCATGTGGAGGTGGAGACTGGGCAGTTGCTGTTGCTTCAACGCTTTGCGCTCCACCATGTGTACCAATCCACGTTTCGTCATTGGATATACATTACCCTTTGACCGCCAAGTTCAGTATCGATAATTTATACGATCCAGCTGTCGCTCCATAATGGGAGAATTTTCATGCCGATCGGACGGCAGATTCACTGAGCAACCCGCCTGATAATATCGTTAAGCGTTGGGCCGTCATTAAAAATGTCCGTTTCTTGAGTCTTATGCAGCTTGTCGACCACGTCCTGAAGGGGTGTCGTAAGATCTAGCTGATTGCGGAATCATGCAAACAAATCGATGAGAAGAAGGGATTGAAGCTCTATTTTTCGCTACGAGTGATGGCGGACGTGACGCGCGGAAACTCACGTATCTAGCAAAATCCTTGGAAAATCATGTGATCGCTAATCTCTCGATGGCTCTGTAAAGAACGTCAACGGCAGACTCCTTACCTACGAAAGAGGAGTATTATCCTAGTGTCTCACAACGAGTCTGTCCGGGGGCTCGTCTGAAGTGGCAGTAGCTCAGGAAATCTTACCTGGGGTATACTGGTACCATGGGAACCGGGATAGCCCCTGGATTCACATAGTTTGGGAGAATTGCTGTTGCATGTTCGTTCAGCTCGGTTGTAACGGTTGGTACCCTAGTGGGAGATTCATCGGGGTTGTGGTTGTGTTCAAGCGAACAGAGACCTTCGGGCCTCAAACGTAGTGTTGGTCTAACATCCACCAGTATGAATGCTGAGCCATTCGCTCAGTATGGACTGGTACCGTTGTTGCTTGTCTCAGCGGGCGCCGATTGTGGTCACAAAATCAATCCGTATCTTAAGGAGAATTAAGTACTATCAGCGCAACTGAAGTTGAGTAAGCAATAAAGCGAATGAAATCGAAGAAAGCAACAGGATCTGACGAGATCGTATCTGAGCTCTGGAAAGCAAAGACCTGGGAAATACCATGAGAAACATCGCCCTCTTTACATTGCCTTTCTGGATCTATAGAAGGCGCTTGATCGTGTGCCATACTAACTCATCTGGTATGCTCTAGGACAACACTTAGTGTCAAAGGATTTCGTGCGCTGGATCCAACTGCCCTACTATGATCCAAAGAGTAAAGTTCGAAGTGTGGCGGATGTATCAAAACACCTTCGCGTCTCTGTCGCTGCTCATCAAGGAACCCTCCTCTCACCCCTCTTCTTTGTTCGTGTTATGGGCATTGTCACACGGGACATCCAACGCCCAGCCCCTACACATTGTTTTATGCAGATGTTGTTTTCCTGATGTCTCGTGGCAAAAATGAACTCGAGCAATTTGTCCAAAAATGGAAGAATCGTTTCATGCAACAGGATCTCCGATTGAATCTCATTAAAACTGAATTTTTGATGACCGATCCCCCACGAAACAGGTGCAATCACTTTCAGTGGCAGTGACCTGCCCAGAACCGAGCGATTTAAATACCTCGGGCTAATGCTACCAGCCAATGGACAACTGCGCTATGAAATTGCTTCATGCATTAACGCAACCTGGATGAAGTGGCGTTCCACAACTGGTGTTCTTTGTGATCGACGTGTCGCTCTCAATGGTTCTGAGTGTTGGTCGACTTTTAAGTACATATGGAGACAATGATATTGCGTTAGATTAGTAGCCTCATACATCTCGATCTTGTCCAAATGGGGTTGCATCGATCGTGGAAAAATTGCGGGTGGGACGTCTTCGATGGTGTGGGCATGTAGTTCTTACTGACGAGAATCCACTTTACTAGATGTGTCTGGACATCGAATAGATGGAAAACGACCGATAGGTTAGCCAAAACAACGATGAATTTATAGGCTAGATGGTGAACTGTAACCCTGTCGACTCAATCCAGATCAGACCTATGACCAAGCAAAATGAAGCAACCGATTAGGATGAACTGACCCCGCTTCTGAACGCTGATCAAGCTGGTGGAAGTTTTCTGGTATGTGTGGTATCTTGCGATATAGAACATGAGTAAAATGAATAGAGAAAAACTATTTTTATCAATGAGGTGCTCCGAAAGATATTTCCAAGAGATAGCCCGAAATTACAACAAACAAAATTGGAAAAAATAAGTTATTAAGATAATAATGCAGATTTTAATGGGTTCACTTTTGTTTCTTCTTTTATCAAACTTAACAGCTATTCATTTGAATGATATTCGAAACGTTTTCCGGGCTCTTAGGCTGATTTAGGTGAAATTCGTTTACGAGGAAATTCATTCATCAGAAAGTGCTCTGAGAGATATTCTCGGGTCAAGACCATAAAAAACTCGTTTCGAAAATTTAATATCCAAGCGTGAGTGTTTATGTTGTTTGTTATTATGGCGTTGGCTTAGAAATCTGCTTAGAATGATATGGATACAATTTTTTGCACTCAATATTTCATTCCAGAAGTTCTGCCTTACACAGAAAAAGTATTTGCGTTTAATCAATTTTCTTGTAGTCGCATCTGAATGTGCTGAATAATTCTGTATAAAGCAAAAACCCAACCGTAAATAATTATCTCAGCTTAATGTCGTTACATAAAGTGATTCCCAACAATTTCTGGAATAAATGCAACCTACAAAAAAGGTCAAAATTATATTGCAACAGGTAATCATTGCTTGGGAAGAAGTTCACTAAGAAGAATGATCCGGCACAAGAGTTCACAAGGAAATTACTCTTGCAGAACACATCTGGTTTGCTGTTACAGCACTCCGAGTGCCCAAGAACCATCCATCGCAGTGCGCCCCGATCCGTATACGGTGTGAAGCCGATAGACGCACTTACATGCCAACTTCTTTTTCTGCTTCCGAATGATATAGACATTTTCTTGGTCATTCTTTTTCCACTGTTTAGTGTTTCTTGCTGGTGCCTCTCCATTGCTATTTTCTTTCGGAGAAGAAAGAGGTAAACTGCAAAAGAGTTGAAAGTTTTTGTAATCTTCTACCTTTTGCGTTATATAACTTTCTTTAAAAAGCTCTTGGCGCATCTCTTAAGAATTCAGTTGTGGTTCTGCACATCTTGAGTACGGATCGGTTGGTTCCAGATACCTTGGCCTATGTAATGTAGTGTGAAATTGAACTGATTGCAGTTGAACGGAACAGTTCTTTGGAGACTTATTGGAAGAAAGAATAAAGTCATAAATTGTTTTGCTTCTGCAGTTTTTATTTTTGATTAATGACTGCACTGAGGTTGCTAAGTGATTTGCGCACGCGTACGGATCAAGAGTTTTTCTCAATGGTTTTAAGTCAATGCAATCAGTTGTGTGATTGCGCGTCGTTAATTGCATTGAGTGCAAATTTGTGAACGATCTGGTAGTAGTGTGGAGTTTGCGAAGCTGTGAACATACTGGGTTCAAGGAAAACAGGGCATGCATAATCGAAGTTAGTGGCGTGAACTTAGAGTTTCTAAAGTGCTTGGAATGTTTTAACAGTAAGTGGTTGTGGCCGAAGTATTTGGCGAAGGTATATAGGAAGATACTGTGGAAGTGTGCATTGTATTAGATAAATTGGTGTGATATAGCAAATATTTTGCCGGCGACTGAATATCCGTTAATATGTAAGTGATACTCTATCATTTTATAAAATGTTTTAATTTTATTTTGAGATCTTTATGAATATCTGCATGTCCTAATTGAAAGATTATTTCCACGCCAACTTTCGATTCTATAGATAGTACTTTCTTCATAATAATATTGAATTTTAAAGATAGAAGTTGAAATGTTGCTTTGGACAACGTTTACGCTGCACTAGATATAAATTTTACGTTTTTGTGAGGAAATAGTTTTCCGAGAAAAAGGAATGATAGGAAAACTATTCTTAACGAAATTGGTGTGCGACAAATCTTATCTTTATGAATTTTAATTTTTCCCAATTCCGGATCAAAATCGTGAATCTTTTACTATTACCTATAATTCGCCCACTTAAAATCAAGTTGCTCGCTTAACTCTTTTGATTATGGCCGGATTTAATAACTGAGGTGGCAGAATTCCGTATTGATTTCGTTTTCTAGGTAGTATCATATCAACGCTTCCCTTGTTTCATTTCTATTGTGTTTTTGATATAGGGTTTCCAGGGAATATGTGGATTATGAAGATCGCTTGAAATGTTTGTGAGAATTTCTGTTCTGGGACTAGATAAAAATTCATGAATGCTTTCCATGACCTTAAGTGTGCGATTTATTTAATAAATTTAATTAAAACTGCAATATAAACTGACGACTTATGTGTCTTTGCAAGTTACCAATTCTATGTAACCTAATCTACACCTTTTTTCCCAGAAGTTCTAAACAGGAGCAGTGAATAACTTATGATTTTTCACTCCCTCTTTTTGAAAAGGTGGGTGGAAATCCAATCAATTCTTTGCTTTCCCAGGGGTTGTTTGGGTTTCAACACGAATTAATATTTCTAGGTGTATGTGCCAAATAATCATGCTAGATCCACAGTTAAAAAAATATTAATTATCGGCTTTCTAATATTACAGTTTCAAGTGCGAAAGGTTTTTAAAAATGTTTACTTAACCAGGACTCACTAATTTTTAAGCCGACGCATGACCTTTATCGAAAAGCCAGAAGAAGTATAATTAAATTAAATTAAAATTCCCATTCCTAAGGAAGACGACAAGTAGTTAAGTTAAAGGAAGAAAATTCAGATTTTATTTATTTTTCGCTAATTTACTGAAACCTTCTCTATAGATTTCACTAAAAGCATATTTTATTAGTTATGTGACATGAATTAGATTAAAATTAATAATTTCTACAATTATAGTAGGAATAAATAAGTATTCTCAGGGTAACGACTTTTTTATTCCGAATATGTGTGTATGAAAGAGATGGGGGAGAAGCAAATCTTCTGTGCACTCAAGTCGTGATGGTCCACCGTACTCGAGTTTATCATCTAAAGGAATATCTTAGATTCGTTTATGTTTCGCAGGATTTCAGCTAGTTGACATGATGCAACCCGAAACAAAAATCTGATGTCTGCTGGGTCCATAAGCGGGGTACTCACAAATATTCCATGGATTCCGCTTCCTCATTGTAGGATTATCTTGTGAGTTCGCGCTTAAGATTACATTCGAAGTCTTCCTGCTTGTCTGTAAATTTTAAAATTTTACTGCTATTGAAACCTCAACAGCGATAGGCCGATGTCCTTTGACTATCGAAAACATACTGCGATTGGTGTCTGGTTGTGCACACGCACTGAATTGCGCTGGACATTCTGGGTCTAAGCGAAGTAAAACGGTGGGAGTCCTCTTCCTCTTGCCAGCCTAGTGGCAATGTGCTTTTGTACTCTGAAAAGCCAAATGGTAGCAAACGTGGATCCGGTGTCGGGTTGTTTCTGATGGCTACCCCAAGACGTACCCTCTGGACGTATGAGCCGGTTTCTGATTGACTTCTGATTGCAAAATTCTGCTGCAGATTAGCGAGTATCGCCATTGCATGGTGCTACAAACCAGCGAAGACTTTCGACATAGTGGAGAAAGATGCTTTTCACGAGCAATTGAATGAAGTCCAGGGGAGGTTTCCTAAAGGTGACATTGTGATCGTGATGGGTGATCTGAATGTATAGTGGGATCTGACAACAACTTGCTCGGTCATGTGATGGGAAAACACTGCCTTGGCAACCGCAATGGGAATGGTGGGAGGATCGAGGATTTCAGCAACTTCCACTGCTTCGTCATTGGTTGCACATTATTCGGGCACAGAGGCTGCACCCAGTAGTAGACGTTGGGGTTGTCTTCTAGATATGTATAAGAGGAGGAGCGCTGGAATCGGCCTTGAAAGGGCTTACGTTCGCATGGGCGTTTCGTCTGCCATTTCTCGCCGAGTTGGGGAGCTGCTACCCCTTAAGTTCAACACTGACCGCTTTCATGTTCTAGCTGTCGCTCGACAGTGGAAGAGCTATCTTGCTGATCGGACGTCAGACAGACGTCAGATGTCGGGATATACTGAGTAACTCGCCTGAGAATATCGATGAGCATGGGGTGGCCAGTTAAAATTCTCCTTTCTTGGGTGCTATGCAGGTCATCGGCCACCTCCCGAAGGGGGTGTGCGTCTTTTGGCTGCTAATGTAAATATAGTCTAATGTGAAAACGTCCGTTAACTGAAGAGTCTGCTTCATCCAGTTTGAGTCTCATCAGGATTACCAGCTTGCCTCTATATTCCGTCAAAAGTTTTAAATTTGGGGCCTGGTTGTGTTTCCTTGCACCTAATTGCCACACTTTTGTGTGGCAATGTTCATGTTCATATTTGCAAGGCGTTCCGTTTTGTTTTGCGGTACCTTCCGCTGTCATCGGCTCCCAGGGTCCCGGTGTCCGGGTTGGATGAATCCGTCTTCATCACCAGGCAGACCAGGCGGTTCTGATAGGCAAACTTTAGCCTGTAGTCTTCTCTCCTCTGCGAGAAGTTTCCTTCTGCCGAGCATTTCTCTTCGGTTTTCTGGAAGACATAGTTAACAGTCGGGTTTCCAGTTCCTTTTATTATGAGAGGCTGTCCCACCCTTCTTTCTGACTGATCGCGCTGTAGATGTTAAGTACAGGCTTTTCACTGAAGTGGGGAGCATATGTTAAACAGATTTTTCGTGGGGGAGATTTCAGAAATCCGCGCTTTGGTCATGATTTGTTTGCTCAAAGTCGTAGGCGGATTCGACGTCTGTGACAGGCTGTCATACCGCAATGTGGTGGTGTTCGAGGGTTGTGTGTGTGTGAATTATATCACCATGATTTCCGTTATCATTTTCTAAAACAAAAGAGTAACAGGTTACTCATTTAAATCTTTGTGTTTATATTAAGATTCTGCTTGAGTTACCCGCTTAACTCTTTCACTTTTCTGAAGAAGCTTTGATGATAACACTTTTAGATCTATCTTTCTAGATTACAAATAACATGATTTATCTATTATTGATGCTTCTCTGGAATTGCGAATATTGAGGGTATACTTACTAGCTGACGTCGGGCTAGCACGAATGGTTAGTTATTTCTTCCGTCACTTTTGGCTATCTAGAACCGTCTGGAAGAGTACACGGCTAGCGGTATAATAATCGTCTAATTCAATATAGTTTGCGGCAGAATGTAAATAGAACCACGTCATCCACCTTGTTTTCAGAGTATTGGCCTTTTACCACAGGTAACGAATGCTGTATCTCGGTAATAGCGATGAAAAGATGAGTTAGTAGCCTAACACGGTATGATCCCGTTCGGAATGAGAACATTCGCGATTGATTTTGGGTAGTACCTACCATGGAAAAGAGAAGTATGGAGTATGATATGGGCATGTAATCAACGCTGGCGAAAACTCGCTAGTTAAGATAGGTCTGAATATCAAAGTTAGTGGAAATGACTCAAAGGGCGACCAAAGCAACGGTGGTTTGACACGATAGATGGTGAGGTAATGAGAGCTGATTGATTCCTTCTGGACAAAACCCATGACTGAGAAAAGTAACGAATCTGATTTAGACGTGCCAACCACGCTATCAAACGAGAAAAAGGTTAAAGATGAAGAAGTTGAAAAACATAAAGTAACAGGGGAGAAGAAGATTCGGGTGGTCCCTTAGTCTACAAAAAAGAGCAAAAGAAAAAAATAGGGAAGCCGAAATATTTCCAAAGATGGAGTTTCCACTTGTCAAGATCGAACTCGTTTCCTTTTTTCATGCAATGTAGAGAGGACGATGTTTTTCGCGGTGTTTCTACATGAGTTAGTAGTTCCGCAGTTCTTACCTTAAAAATCGTCAGTATGGGATACAAAACCGAATTGGGCAGTAATTTGAATATTCCACTGGACGGCCTTTATTTTTCCATATTATAAAGTTTATGCTGTTATTCCGATCAGGTGATATCCCACGCTCCTCAATAATGCGATTGAATAACTGACAGCAAGAGCGGGGTCTACCTCTGTGCTTTTCAGAATTACAATATCGTCAGGCTCTGTTGCGTTTTTTGATTGTCTCTTTGTTTTCGGTGGCGCAGATTGATGGATTGGAGCTTGGTTGAAATCTGCTCGAACTAATCTCACATTACACAAAGCAATTATCACGGATGTTTGACTTTTTGAATTCCAAGTGATAACGTTTGAACTTCCCAATGTTGTCCAGATTAGGCAACGCTACGGTGACACATGCTGGCAAGGATTCCAGCGTTCATTTGACTTTTAGGAGGAAAGGCAGGCCAATCGCTTAAATCGACTTCTTAGGACACTATGTCACACCAGAATCTAACCTGTTGGGGCACCAGTCAATGCTATCAGAGGATTACCTCAGCAAACACCATTGCTGACCTGAATCTGTTTCGTGGCGTTGTCAGTTTGTACAAACCTTATTGGCCAATACCAGCAAAATTCAAGCACTGCTTCACGCTTATTTCTCCGGAGCAAAAAAAAGCGAGCAGCTCCCTGGACTCTGGAAGTGTAAATTGTTTGCTTCCGCTAATGTAGTACTTTTGAAACATCTCCTGTAAAATGTAGGGCTTGGCAAATGAACAATGAACAATGAATGAACATATCAGTGGGAAAGAGAAGTTAGTGAATATGAGTCACCTAGAACTTGTATATCTTGGAGCTCCAGTTTTTATGCCGGATTTCCAATCGATGACTACCCCAACTACATCTCTTCTAACATCAGCCTAAGCAATCAGAGACACCGCTCTCTAAGCTTGAGGCCTCCACGTATTTATTCGGAAGTGATTCAACAGGATAGTCGTTTGTTAATCTTTCTATCGAAGGACGGAATAAATACTTTTATTAATTAAGTTAATCTGGTTCGTTTAAAATAGTAGAATTGTGTAGTGGTGGAAGTGACCACAGTATTCGCTATAAAAGAGATGGGTCAAAGGCATCTACAGAAAATATTTCCACTTGCTCTGGCATATTAGCTGAACCTAAGCCAAGATAAATTACTTGACATAAATTGATCAATCAAATCCGACACAGATGGTTGTAGTTACACCTAATCTGTCGTGTAGAAACGTGTTGGAGTTGGCGTACTTTAGTGTGCTTCCTGAGAGGATAAAGGCAGTCTCGAGCAGTGCACTTCAGAATGTTGGAGATGGATAAAAGGAGTGATATTGGGTGGCAGTTTCTGTTGAACGTAACGTCATGTTTTCATTGTAGCAGGGGAGAGAAATTCTTCCATTTGGGAGACTGTCCAGGTTACAATCATCAAAAACTTCTAACGGAAAGTAGATAATAGATTTATGCAAACATGGGGGAGGGGGGCCGGCAAAACACTGAAGAAGACTTTTCAGCTTGACTATACGATAAATTTTACTATACAACGTACAATTTTGAATGAATGTTCTTCTGGGCACCGAGATTAGCATGAGGGTTGAACTGAGAGTTGAATTTAGATATCTTGCAATGAATGCTGAAGTGTCACGTGGACATGCGCATGTACTACTTAATGCTAGCCAGACATGACAATGCGTCCTTTGGACATTTCAGTTCATTTTACGATGCGTTGGCATCCGGAAGAACGTGGAATTCTAAATGAGGAATATCGCAAGAATTTATCGGCAAGACTTAAGGAACAAGTCGGGAAACCGGAAGCTACACGCTTCAGGTATGAAAGATTTTGTGTATTTATTTAATAAAAACAGTACAGTGGACATTTGTCTTACCTTAGTTAGTTCCTAGCAAGGAATATACACATATATTATGTGAGAATGACCACTTTCGGGTGATACTGACATTCAAAGTCTTGAACTTGCACAGAAGCGATAATTTATAACCTTGTTAATAATCATGCAATTTCCACGAAACTTGGTAGAATCATACTCTATATTACAGTCTACATAGTTGTGTGATTCTAGGAAGAACTGATTTAGTATTATTAACTTTATTTGAATAGATATCGGTAGGTAGAATCTTTCGGAGCTTAGGCACCATGTAGTTGGGTCGGTTCTGAGAATGGATCCATGAAATAAATTATCAATTTCGACCCCCCGTACTCCCCATTTTTCCAACAAATGTCGAAACTAAGACCGAGTGCTGATCGAGACCTTTCATTTGATACCCCACGTGACTATATTTCGTGAAAAAAAATGTACACCCCCGTTTTGCATGTGTGCCCCCTCCTAAATTCGACATAAAAGGATATTACTCACTGTACGTGTGAGCGTTCAAAGTTCTCACCTTTCCGCCAAATTTGGTGTCAATTGCTATAACTGCTTCTGAGAAAAATCCGTATGGCAGACAGATGGCAAACCGATTTTAATTATGTTTTGTTTTACACAAAACCTTAAAAAATGATAGTTTGATCGCGACTCTGAGGTTACGAGTTTTTTGGCCTTACACGCATAATAATAAAAATATTCAATACCGGCGCTATTTGAACAGTCAAAGCCATTCATGGTCTCAATAAATCTGTCTCGGAATTTCTAACAATTTCGAACGTTGAAGAAAAGCTGAATACACATTATTCTTCCTTTCCTTGCTATTATTCCTTCCAGTTGCGATGCCAAGTTTATAGTTATTTCATTAGATGTATCTGCTCCTCTTCGTATCCACATATTATTCTACAGCCAAATCTAATCTTCGAAATAACCTGCAATTTTGCCTTATTTTAACTGCCAATATCTGTAACATTGTAAGACCAAATCTTCTTAATTCAAGAAACTTTCAATCTAGATTCATATTTCAGGTTCATCGCTTCTTAACTACCAGATCAAAATACGCGATTAAATTATGATCCATCCAATTTCACTCAAGTACCTTCAGAAGCCTCTGTGTCTGTGTTCTTTCTTTTTAGCCGCTACTGGGATTTACGTGCAAATCTTACCGTCATCTGCAGAAGAAAGAGCAAATAAAAATGTTAATAATCGAAATACCGCAATTCGATTATCGATCTTCAAAATCAGCATAAGTACATACTCACGGTATCCGTTGGCAAGGCAGCCCAAAAAAAGCCAGAAAACATACGAAGATTTAATGAAATCTTGAAATCTTAATAATGCAGATCCATGTTCGACTTTTAACTTTTTTTGCTTGAATCCGTATTCGATACTTAGTCTTTAGCGGTTGCTGAAAAATGTTACAATCAATTTACCGCAATTGTGGACCAACTGTTGTGGCGTTTATTTTACCATTATTGCATGGGACATCGTCAACAAGAACTATTAAGCATGCGCTCGAGCTACCTTTTAAGCGCCTCATCAGTCCATTAGATGGAAATGATAAACGATTGAATAATTGTCTGAAATCTTGAAAGGCATCTACTTGCAAGACCATTTCAGGTGCTAACGTGCTGCAAAACAACTCAGCGGTTTTGCGCCGATGTAGGTTCTTTCAGGCACCCAATTACCGAAGTGTTTTAGCACAATGGGAACTTTCTTATTGAAGGAGTCGCTGAGGCTAATTTGGGAACGTATTTGGTGATTTAAAATTGGGTCTAATTGAAATAAAAGTGGGCGACCTAATATTTACGAACGGAAATTTAGAATCGTTAACGTTTTGATAAATAATCTTGATTAATTTATTTGGAAATCGAATTTTTGCTGTAAGTACCAAGTTTCGTATCTTAATAATCCAATCTGATCTAATAACATGAATGTCTTATTTCTTAAAAGATCTTTTTGTTTTGGTACTTTCATGTCTATCATAATTCCGAGGTAATTCAAAATCGACTTTGTCAATTCCATGATTTGACAACCTAAGAAAGACGACTATGTGCACCGTCTCCTTGGCAAGAATGACGGCTTGGGTTTTCTCCAGAGCTGGTTAGAATTCATATTCAGTCATCTATCTGCTGACTTGCCATCTCACCATTTACTGTGTGTACTGAACTTGTTCGATCTGACATGCGGACCAGTTCCGCAACATCATCCGCATATCCAACCAGATCCCATTCTTCAGGCATTTTGACTCGTTGCAGACTATCGTATAAGATAGATCCTTGATCCTGTGACCCTCATCCCAAAATTGGGGGGTTGGGTTTAGGCTTCAAATTGGGGAATTTCTTTCACCAACCTGATGGGTGAGGAGGAAGTGAACTATTTATTGAAGGAACCTCCTAGCTTCTGGCACCTCCACCGGTCGGGCTCTATCGGCATTGCGACGAGAAGAACCCAAACGTAATGCGCAACATCGCATCACCTGTCAGCACTCCCCAACATCTCTTCGACTATGTCGGGTGGATTTAAATAACGTTTTTGTTGTCTCACCGGGTCAAGATTCTTGGTCAAATGGCTTTGGATTCGAGAGAGAAGCAAGTAGAGTTGGCTGATAAACACTGGAAATGCCATTGTCTCAACACGAAAGTTAAATTGAGAGTGTTCTATGCTAATGTTGTTTCTGTGTTGCTATGGGAAAGTAGCACATGCGAAATGATTACCATTGCCACCCGAAAGCTCTAAGCCTTCCTTAACATTGTCTGTGTCATATCATTGAAATACGCTGGCCTTTTCATGTTTGAGACGAAGAACTTGGTCGGCGCACAGAGATATTAGTTTTGGGCGATGTGATCGGAAGGTGGAAGTGGATAAGGCACACATTAAGGGAGGCGACAACTGCATTGCGGGCTACGTTATGCAGTAGAATCCACTCTCCCAAGTGGGTCGCTGCATGAACACTTGACGTAGACCAGTTGAGGAAGAGTGAGAACGTCTCGGAAAGTTTTAGGGGAATTTGAAGTGCATTTCAGGTAACGCGACCGATGAAACGTAAGCGTGGTTGACGCGTTCTACCCAGGGGTAGATAGCGGTGATATTGAGCACCATCTCGTAGAGTTGAAGGCGTTTTTTTCTGTTGAGCGTCATAAGAAGTACCATTCATCGACAGAAGCTGGGTCGCTTCCTCACTGATTTGAATTCTTGGCTGCTCCGCTCTAAAACCATATTGTTTTGATGAGAAGTCTCGAGCAACGCGCATTTTATTAGTCAATCCTAACTGGATGAGCTTCATAAGCAGTTTCCTTACTGAGTTTAACATAGTGAGAGGATGGTACGCTGACAGCGCTTCTGGATCGTCTTTGCTTTTGTTGTGAAAGGTGCGTTGAATGCGTTGAATGGCAGGTGAATACAAGTTTCAGCATATCATTGGAAATACCATCGGGCCCCGTTGCTTTTTTCCCTTGTTGGATAAGGCTACCTTCTCCAGTTCCTATTCAATGAAGTGTGAAGTCTCTTCAGTATTCCCCCCTCTCAACGACAACGTCAACGAGGTGAGCATAAAAAAGTACCTATCCGATTTCAACGATTGTCAACGATGAAACAGTGAATATAAAATTCACTGTTTCATCGTTGACAACAATTTTTTGGTAACCAACTTATAATCGAGGGTCTATGGTTGGTTGTAGCTCATTTATCTTCTTGAGGAATCTTCGGAAAATTTGCTAACTCCAATTTGGTCTATGTTTCACCTGGTAGGTATTTGCCGAACGTCAGGAATTGGGTAGAACCATTTGTCATTTTGAAAGAAATATACTGATGGTCACTGGTCGTGAAAGCTTATACTACATTGTTGCCCCGCTATCACTACGGAATCGGCCGTGGCCTCGCACTCGCCACTTAACCGAATCTTTCCCCCAGATGGCTGCAGTTATATCGGTATACTATGACGGTGAACATCAACTTCGATACTTCTCCCGCAGGAACAATAAGTGAGCTGTTCTTTCATGCACTATAAGATCGTGAGCAGCGCTCATTTGCATCATAGTGCTTGACTTTCTAACTTTTGGAACTCTTCGTTGAAGAACTATCACCACCTGGAACCGGAACCGGGAGCGTGAACAACGTTATCATTTTAATCATTGCAAAGAACACAGCATTTTACCGACGCGAATGTTTTCGCTTTGTGTTCGGGTTTGCTACACTTGAAACACAAAGTGCATATGCCTTCCCCTTTGCAAATGAAGGCTATTTGCCGGTTGGTCCAGCAGTCGGGTCCAACCTTCCGCCTTAATCTCTGGACAATCTACCCTATCTTTATTTTTGGGCAACGAAGAAGTTTGCCAGCTATCTTCTTAGAAACGGCGACAATGGGCAATTGCTGCTATCTGTCACTGCCATCGATATCCATATTACGTTTTTGTTGCTCTATTGTCGTCGTATTTTCTTGACTCTCTTTGGTTTGTTTGGTTACCATCGCGCAGAATTCTTCTTGTTGCGCCACTCATCATCAACCGATATCCGGTCTAGGTCTGCCTTAATAAGAAACACCAGACATCCTGGTTTTGCGCGATCGACCAATGCGAAGCCTCGGAAAGCTATGGTGAGACGTTGCGAGCGGAGCATTTGTAAGCTAAAATAGGCTCTGCTAGCTGCCAACAACCGTGCGCAGATTTCGTCGTCGTAGCTGTTATCGGTTGTGATTTTCGACATTAGAGAGGAGAAATTATCAATGGTCCCAAAGTTGTAGTCTCTTATCTTTATTCTTCCTGTTTGACCAGTGCGGTATTATGTTGTTGGTTGGTTGGTTTTTGGTGCTGACATTGCCACCATATATTTTATCTTGCCTTCATTGATGTGCAGCTCAAGATTTCGCGCCGCCTGCTCAATCTGGATGAAGGTAGTTTGTATGTCTCGCGTCGTTAGTATAGGTCAGTAGTTGGGTGGACTTGAAGAGGATGCTGCTTCTCGCATTGGATCTGCATCGCATGCTGATTTGCCTGGAGAGAAGCCTCTTTGGTATGGGCCAATGATGCTCTGGGCGTATGGGGCTATCCGATCTAGCAAGATAGCAGAGAATATCTTATAGATAGGTACTCAGCAACGTGATACCTCTATAGCTGCTGCACTGCATGATATCCCCTTTTTTTATGTATGGGACAGATAATGCCTCGGTCAGATATTGATTCGCTGTTCTACACCTTGAGTATAACTTGATGAACCATTTGCTGTAATTGGTCGCCTCCATATTTAACCAATTCGGCTGCAATTCCATCGGCTCCTGACGACTTATGATTTTTAAGCCGATGAATTGCACGGACTGTTTCTTCTATACTTGGTGGTGTCAGTATTTGTCCGTCGTCTTCAACTGGGAGAACCTCCAACTCGCCGATGTTCTGGTTATTCAGTAGTTCTTGGCTCCAATATGCCCATTCTGTCGGGAATCAGATTTCCCTCTTTGTCTCGGCAGGATGAACATCAAGGTGTGGAAGGTTTCATCCTCCTGACTAAAACTTGCGCGCCTGGTGCGGATTGAGTTACACCGATAGCACAGTAATGGTTGTGGTTATAAGGCATGTCGAGGACACATACTCAAGCGACGACACTTTTGGTGAACAGCTAGCTAGTGAACCGATTTTAATAAAATTCTGTATTGCACAAAACTTCAGAAAACCGACCGACTACAATGCTTCATTAATCCAGAAACCACTCTATACTGGTCGAGTCGATAAATGAGTGTTTTTAAAATGGTAAGCCATGAAAAAATGCTTTTATTATCTTCTTCAATTATATCGAAACGGTTTTCATTTTGGAGACTTTATTATGTTCTGGGTAAAAAAAGATTTTTGCTCCATGATTTGAAATACATGAAAAACTTTTATTAACTGACATGTCCTGAAATGTCCTGAAATGTATGCACCCCCCACTCAAGTAAGAGAAAGTGAGGATTCTGAAGACCAGAAACCAATCGTTGTCCGTTTTCGATAGTCAAAGATGGTTGCCGTGAAGTCAGTCCCTACCGAAGTCGTTGTTCACGTTTCTGTAGCAGTAAAGTATCAAAATTTGCAAGTTGCTAAGCCACAAATTTCCATCTGTGTCAGTCAACTCTGACGACAAGCAGGAAAGGCTATTTTTCTTTCTTTGTATTTATATATGTATAATATATATATATTAAATTATTTATTATTATTATTCTGTTGCTCTAACTCAATAATTCTAGATCATACCCGATTGTTTTTAAGCTCTACAGCTTCTGAGGGTCTGCCACGTCTTCTTTTTCGCTATTGCTTGTACAGACTTTCGGGCTGGATCATCCCCACCCACGCGGATTAAGTGGAATATCGAAACAGTTTTCCAGCGTCTTGTTATCGATAAACATCGAGTTTTTTGGTAACCACTGTCACTGACTAGCTCATCTTAGTCTCTTGAGTGGATTGCAACCTGCCAAAATTTAAGGCAGTCCATTCCTAGCATTGCAACTTCAGCCGTATACCAATACACAGGTGGTTTCCAGTGATGGACTCTCCTTTTTTGCCGATGTACCAAAAGTTGCGGTGATACGTTGTTGTCGCTGTGTTGTTATCCACGTGAGAGTCTTGTGGCTCGTTTACTTCCCTTGAGAGTGCTTCGACAAATTTGCCAACGTCGATTTTGCCGATGCCAAGTAGGTATCTGCTGGGCGTCAGAAATTGAGAGAAACGGCCCGTAATTTCGAAGGGAATATATTGGTGATTACTGGCATGAAACTTTTCAGTACCCTCCATTGTTGCCCCGTCTCCAATAAAAGTTCGCAATAACCTGACACTCGCAAGTTGACCGAATCTCTCTTAAATATAGAAGCAGTGGCAGATATATTGGCATACCGCAATGATGGATTTCTATCCCGGTACCCGGTACTCCAGAGAAGCATCAAGTCAGCTCTTCTTTCCTGCACCATCTGTCACATAGTGCTTCTGTCCTGTTCTTTGGAAACCCCGACGATGTGCTTTTAGGCTCAGCAGCGAGTCGCGACCTTCTGCCTTATTTTTTTCGGTGATACTCACGATTTATATTTTCCCGTTCTCAGGGACGGTGACAATGGACAATTGCTATCTTTTGAAGTTGACTGATGTGACTCGCACCTTCCTCCATCCCTTCTTTCTACTCGAGAGACCTTTTTGTTGTGTGTATTGTGGCGTTGTGCTATACAACTTGGGTGCGGTGCTTCTCGGTTGCGGTTGAGGCTATAGGAATGAATGCTTAGCCTGCATTCAGTGTAAACTGGTACCATTGTGTCAGTCATAGCGGGGGATTGTGCCTACACGGCAGGTACTCACATTGAACCCCCAGGAGTTTAATCTTTTCTTTGTTCATTATACAGCCCAGATCCCTTATTTCGAGGGTTAATATGCGGTTTTAACTTGGAAACCACTATTTTCGTGCCTAGGATGTTTTGAACTGTTTCCTATCCTTCTTGTCACTCTTCCTCCCAAACTAGATACGTTTACTGCCAGTTCGAGCCCACCCGATAAATTTGACGACCAACACAGCACCTTCTAATTTGGCGTTGTTGTGCATTTCTCCAAGAACTTTCGGGAAAGGTCTCTGTTCTTTCAGCTTGATTAGAAAGGCGTCTGGCCGTGGCTTGTCCCTCGTGTATTTCTTTGGTTTTAATGTTGGCGTTGCAGTTAGCGTTGGCTTTACTACAGTGAGATAACAGCCACCGATATCCATTTTACATTATTGTTGCTGTATTTCCGCACTTGTTCGGCACTGTTTCTCGGCGGAATTGTTCTTGCTTGATCATTGGCGGCCAATCTACGTGCTCTTATTCTTCTGTCATTAATAGTAGGTTCCCTCTGGCGCATTGAGGGCACAGCAATTTGCACAGCTTGGGACGGCGCTAGTGATTTGATCCTTAGCTCCTTTTCTTCTTCCAAGAATTTCGTTTGGAAGGGGTCCAGCCGTTCCTTTATCTCCATTATGCTATTTTCGACATCCATAGAGATGTTTCGCTAAGACCGCTAGCACTTTTTGAGTAGCATTCTTCTTCCTTTGATTTTTTATTTAGCTGTAGTTAGCTGGGTCGCCATTCACCTTGTTAGCGAGTTCGTAAATATTTTTTCCTAACGAGGGAGTGTCACGCAGCTCGGATCTTGCCAGTTCGATGGCGTCCCTTCTCTCTGGTCGCCGAAGCTATTACCTTAAATGGTGCCACTCTTCCTCTCTTCCTCTTTAGTAGATAACAGTCGTAGATTTGCGCAACTTGCAATGTATTATGGATCCCAGTTGCAAGCGGCTGTCTCAGCTAGAAAGTGCAGATGCGGTAAATTATACCTATGATTGGGTATCCTTACGGAAATTTGTGCCGAAAGCTGGATTCAGACGCTAGTCAAGAGTCGGTCTCAATTGAGCCTACATTGTCACCTTAATGGTGTTGTGGCGCGGCAGGATTCGCAGCATTCGAAATTTATTTCGAATGTTGCGAATGCGAACAAATAGATGGCGCGGAACTTTCCACTTTGTAGAGCTCGCCACGGGAGTGGAGGACTAGCGAGGAAAGTGTGCCATGAGTTGGGGGCAGAAAGAACCACATGGAGACGGATCGTTCTCTTCTGCCTCCAGCCTTAAACGACGACCTATCTCTCGCGTTGTTCAAAAAAGTGTTTCCGTTATTCTTTCCTTTCTTGAATTATTTTCGATTGTTTGAATAAAAGTTTTAATTCGTAACGACGTCATTTGCAATTTGTGATTACTCCGTACTCTGGTGTCATAGTGTTTTTCCTTCCAAATAAAATGGAATTACACTCGGAAATCGTTAAGCGGACTAATCTATCACCCACACGATAGAATCAGCATCAATACGGAATACACCAAATAAAGACAGAAATCTCTGCACCCCTGATTTCTGTTGCGCAGAGAAGCTTGGACTTGGACGTAGTCGTGATAGGGAGCAGACTAGTGCAATTGCACAGTGTCATAGCGTTGAAGGTACTTGCAGTCCTGCCAGAATTATTATCGGGATGGAGACAATTGGAATTTAATACAGACGTCCTTGTCTATGACTGGTATTTCCACCTATCGCCCTGTTATTGCTGGGGGTTAATTAAAGTAAAGAAAGCTGGGGTATTGTATTGATAATGAATTCAAAAAGTGTCATCTCCAATGGTTGTTCCATAGACCTCTGTACTGGGTCCACTAACATCTTGTGCAATAATGTACTCACTTTTGCGCTATCGAAAAAAGAAATTGGATTAGGTTACATCGATAATACAGTACTGTTTATGGTTATAAGGCATTTCGAGGATATCAAGTGGTACTCTGGTGACGCAATCAGTGTATACAACTGATATTTGCGAAAGAAAAACGGAAGTGGTTCTCAGTAGAAGGCGCCGTAAAGGAAACTGCGCTTGTGATCACATTGGAGGATTAGAATGCGCTGAACTCTATGGTTGGATTCACTCGACATAAACTGAGAAAAGCGGAGAAGATCCAGTGTAACATAAGGAAAATCTAATCTAGTTAGAATGAGTTAACTCCACTATATGATGTAGTAATAGCGTGTTTTGATGATTGCCGGCTTTTGTGAGCAAACGGCTTACTTGCTGGCTGTAATTTTAACTAATTTTAATAAGATTGTGTTTTGCACAAAATTCCAGAAAACCAACCGACCACAACGCTTCATTAATCTGTAACAATCTATGCTGATCTGCTCGATAAGGTTATCTTCTTCGATTTATATCGAAACGGTTTTTATTTTGGAGACTATGTTCTACATAAGAGAATAATAAGGTTTTCGCTCTAAAATTTGAAATACATGAAAAATCTTTATTAACCAACATGCCCTGAATACTATGTTAAGTAACAAAATGGATCCACGCGTATGCGGAGTACGTTCAATTTTTTGAAATTGCAACAATTGATGATTGATGTATGCAATTTGGGAACAGCAGAATATTCTTTGTATTCAACGGATGCTCGTGTAGACTTTAAATTTTTATAAACCGGCGGCGATTAATATGCTCCTCCAATAAGAGTTGGGTCGCTATTCTTAACCAATAGCAATCATGAAGGCTGGTGTTGAAAGAGTACGGGATAGACTTGATGGTTTATTCTTATCACTGGAGGTTCTCTATTCGGGGTTCTATAATAGTAACGAGAAATTGCTATAGTTTCCATAAACCCTTATGTGGGGAATAGCGCTACGGCTAAACCTACTCGCTATAGCTGTCAGTTCTCATCAGGTATGATCTATCCACTGCCAGATCTCCCAGGACAGAACACCTCGTTGACATGACGTATGTATGAATTGATGATCGTTTGAAGCTTTCGAGTAATACTGGTGACCACTGTCGATGTATTACTCCCATATTTCGTTGCGATGTCTTTTAATACAGGAAACTATATCCACACCATCAGATTTCTGATTTCTCCAAAGTTTGTGATTCTATTGACCAGTCCTTTTTACTCACCAAACTCCGTATGGATTTCCCATAACTATTCTCTCCTCGTTGAGACATTACTTAGACGATAGAGTAAATCGTGTCTTCTTCAATGGGTCCATTTAGTTTCCATTTTTTCCCTCATCGGAGGTACCTCAGGGCTCCATCCTCGTCGCACTTCTGTTTTCATTTCCCATGAATGTTTTCCCTTTCTTATTTATTTGATCTAACCTTTTATGTGCAAAATATATCAAATTATTTTCTGTTCTTGATTCAGTGCAGCCTTCAGTCAAACCTTGACACCCATTTGTTATCTTGAGGGTCACACCTTTATCAGTCTTTGACAGCATGATGGTTTAGGGGGTAGAGCGTCAGCTTGTTGGTCTTTTTGTCTCGTTACTGTGAGCTTATCACTTGCGTAGCGTTAAGTGTAATGATAATGAATCTGAGCACAGTTTCATTGAAAAATGGAGGGAATAAAAAAGAAAACCCACGAAGAGCCTGTGTGGATACTCTATAATCCATTAAGCAGTCCACAGGAAAGACTAAGGATCTAAGTATGATCTTTGACAAACACCGATTCAATTTTCATTATGTCGATAAACTCAGCCGCGCTTGCAGAATGTTTGTCCTATCAATTCGTGTCAGAAATTATCAATTCTATTTAAGATTATGTCTGATGTATTTGAGCCCTAGAGTTCACATTGGTCCCTAAGATGATTTTTTCCTGAGTTTTCTACTAAGTAATTTCTAAGAATGGTTGGGTTTTTACTGTTCGACCTCTATCTTTCACAACTGATGTCAAAAATAAGACTTGTAACAGGGAAACCTACCAGGCCTGAGAAACAGTAATATCGCCTGATTATCGGAGCAGAGCCGAAATGCTCAATCAAAGCTGATGCTGGCGGATTAACTGACTCCATTTAAATTCATCGTCCTGACATAAGTTATTTGAAATGGTTTGATCTTTCACCATCCTTGAACTATCATATTCATAATATTCCACGTATATAGCTATCACTGCCCTCATTTAATCTTTTCGTTCAAATGCGCTAATTGTCCCGTTAAATAAAAAAAACTATCTTCAATGTAATCGCAAACTCTTGCCCGGAAGAATCTTTCCGTTCAAAATTCCACACATTATTGACTCGAATTGTAAACATTGTGGGTGTAGCGTCCACCAACTCACATGGTTTTTAGGCAACTAAAAAGCAACCGAATCAGTTATTAGATAGCTGAAAGGCCGGAATTAATTTGGTGATGATTTATGAAGAAATTCAAAAAGCATTTTAATGGATTTATTCACATATTCGTATGCATATGGAACGATCTGTTAGAATTTCATATTTATAGTGTAAGTTTATTTATTATATTCAGTTGCTTTTAAGAGAAGTGATAGTGGCCAAATTTTTCAATAGAATTATTTTCAGTAATTAATTTTCATGGATGGAGAGCTTTTTGGGTATATTAAGAATACAACGGTTGACACCAAAATACCAATTCTATTTTGAATTGCGGTGGTCGTGAAGGGAGTAACGTGAACAATCAAATATTTACAATTTCTCCAGAAACTTTTGGGCTTCTATCAGTGACTTATGAATACTTTATATATGTGATACAGTTATTGGGCTGTTTGCGCCTAAAGCACAAGGTTAACCCGATTTAAATGCGATTCATATCATGACAATATTTAAAAACTTGACGCTTGAGGTATAAAAGGTTTTGTGTTTCTCTATTTGAGGAGCATAGCGCAGTTCTCCATTGGCTGATATCATTGACTCGAGATATTTAAATCGCTCAGTTCTGTCAGCGGTAGTGATCTGTCCAGAACTGAGCGATTTAAATATCTCGGGTGAATACTTTCGGCCAATGGAGAACTGTGTAATGAAATTGTTTCACGCGTTAATGCGGCCTGGATGAAGTGGCATTCCACAACTGGTTTTCTTTGCGATCGACGTCCCAAATCTAAAATTTACGGCAATGTCGTCCGCCTGCCGCTTTCTATAGTTCTGAGTGTTGGCCGACTATAAAATGCAATGAACGGCGTCTTGCGGTAATGGAGACAAAGATGTTGCATTGGACTGGTGGCGTGACACGTTTTTATTAGGTACGAAATGAGGAGATCCGCGATCCATATGGGGTTGCACTGATCGTGGAGAAACTCCAAAGAAGGCGTCTTCGATGGTATGGTCACGTAATTCGCGTTAACGGAAATTTACTTACCAAGATTGCTCTGAACATCGAAGTCAATGTAAGCGACCAAAAGGCCGGTCGAAACAACGGTGGCTTGATACGCTGGATGGGCATTTAAAAGCCTCGCAATTGCATGCAGGTCAGGCATTTGATAAAATTAAATGATGAAACCGATCACGACGAGCCGACCCCGCTTGTGACTGGACAAAGGCTGAAGAAAAGGAAGAAGATGTGAGGAGCGATGAGTGCATGACAGCTTCGTGTCGCATAGTTAAAAATTCCATTGCCCTCTAGTTTTTAGAGAGCGATTTAAATAAATCATTTGATGGAAAGCACTGTATTGATAATAGTCAACCTCATAAGTTTCACACTCTGAGTTTAATATTATTAGCAAATGCGAAGAATTTGACCTACAACAGATATAAAAGGCTAGAGAGAAGTAGGTTCTTCATGAATGGAATTTTAATATTTCATTCGAACCTAAATTATTTTCGTTAATTATGACGTCAGCATCTTATTCGTATGACTTAGGATGCGGTAAATTTGCAGGAATTATAAGTTTGAACTGCTATAATTTTGACACTCATAGTCGGATTTCCATAAGATGTGGCATGTATATGTATATGTCCTATCTCGGTGCAGAATTTAGTAGGATGAACTTAAGGGGGGTTTCTCACAAAACCTTAAAAAGGGCTAGATAGAAGTAGATTCTTCATAAATGCGAATCGAATATTTCACGTAATTCTCAATGGTTCTCGTTAATTATGACTTTGGCGTTAATGGTCAGATTTTCATGAAATTTGGTATTTGTATGCGAGCTGGTAGTCCTAGGATGAATTTAAATGTTCTTTTGCAGTAAATTTTATTATTGTATTTACTATTAGTAAGTTTATTTGAGCAGATATCGAAATGAGACATATTTTGAGGCCTAGATTTAATCTAATCGCACCATTCTGATTTTTTTTTCGGATTTTTCGAAAATGAGCCCTGTCTCACTTTAAGTGTTTACATTTTGACTCATTACGCGCACTGTGCAATTCACGCTAAATCCCCCCCCCCCCCCCCCCCCCCCCTTAAACTCCACCCAAATTTATGTTACTCGCTGCATGCGTGCGATTTCATAGTTCCCATCTGTCCACTAAATTTCGTTCGGATCGGTTTAGCCGTTTTGGAGAAAAGTGCGTGTGATAGACAGACAGAGAGTGAATCGATTTTAATAAGGTTTTGTTTTACACAAAATCTTAATAAACAGGAATACTGGAAGCTGGACGTTTCGAGTATAAAGGTATTCATCTTGAGCGAGAAATTTCTTATTTACGTTTTCCCATTCGCATATATCTCCAATACAATTCCAATCCAAAATATTCCTTGATATACATACATATGTATTTCCAAATTCCTACTCCGCGGTTCATATAAGTTCACTTTATATGATGATGACGGCATACATGTCTTAGAGTGCGATAAATCCCGGTGAAATACACAATTTTGACCGTCTATAACTTTGTTTATAATAGCCGGAATTTTGTGAAACTCGAAACTTCCAAATTATGCATGATGTTATTATTTATGACCTTATCGTATTTTGTACTTCTATGATGAACTTAAGGGGAGTTTTCGGATAAATTTCTAAAATATGATAATATACTATAATTAACTTACTGAAGCAGATATCGGAATGGGATGTATTTTGAGGCCTAGATTTCTTATGGATGCACTATTGTGATTTTTTTTCAGATTTTTCAAATGGATAGGTTCTAAGAACGGGACCTGCTGCATTTTTTGAGGCAAACGTTTTGAGCCCTCACTCCCCTATATTTCACCCGGTATCAAAAATGTCATTAGTTTTGAAAAGTACTAATTGAGCCCTTTCGTTTGATATTGATGTGTGCATATTTTGTGAAAAAAAATTACACCCCTTCCACATGCATGGGAAGCCTCCGCTTGAACCCAGTGCAAAATGATGCCACCCGTTGTATGTAAAGACATTTGGTTAAGTTGTTTCCGAGTAAATCAGTTGTGACAGACAGACATACATTGAATTGATTCTGATAGAAAGGACTGAAAAGAATTAGATTATTCATGGTTGGAATTTTAATATATGACGTCAGCATCTTATTTGCATGGCTTAGGATGCAGAAAAATCGCGCGAAATTGAACTGCTCCAACTTTGAAAGTAATAGTCAGATTTTCGGGAAACTTGTCATGCGTATGCTATGATGAATTTGAGGAGGCTTTTCAGTCAATTTCTCAAAGCTGGTAATATATTATTTGACGAGATGAGAGGTATTTTGAGGTATAGATTTCATATAAGCGCACCACCCTGATTTTTTCCAGATTTTTAGGATGGGTAGCTTCCAAAAATGTCTCACTTTAAGAGTGCAAATTTTGGCTTCTTACTCGCTCTCTTTACGGTTCACGTCAAAACTAATATCAGGTTCAGTTGGTAATAGAGGCCTTTTATTTGGTATCCCACATGACAATATTCGGTAAAAGAATCCTCCTATTGCATGTATGAGGATGTAACTCCACGTAAATTTATGTGACCCACTGTATGTCTGGGATCTCATAGCTTGTATTTTCCAACAAAATTTCGTTCAGATCGATTTAGCCGTTTTGGAGAAAAGTGCGCGTAACAGACAGACAGACAGTGAATCGGTTTTAATAATTGCTGTACACAAAACCTTAAAAAAGGTTTGGAGCAAACTCCAAACAGAATTGCTTCGTTGTGCTGATCATCCGATATGGTCTGGCTGTTGGAGTGGTTGTTAAAGATGAAGATATGGATTGTTGTTTCTACGTGCTTTAATACGAAAGCTCGTTTGTTCCTGTGTCGCCTCTTATTGAAAAAGTTGCCTTAACTCGTTGGCGAAGCAAGAAGTGAGTATGAAAACTATCGATTATAGCATTGGTTTCAGGATAATAAGTTTGCTTGCTAATCTGAGGTAATCCAAAACGGTATGTTAAACCTAGTGGATTCGTTAACGTTCACTGGGAACGACACAAAATATACATATTGAAAACGCTGTTAGTAGTGTCTGGCGTAGGCAAATGTCTCCGGCTGCCTGAGACTACAGACAGACAAATGTCGGTGCATGTTTCAGACATCAGACAGACAAATGCATGTGTCCGTGTCAGACATGTGTCCGTCTCGTATGAATGACTGTTTCAGACAAACCTCTGCTAGGCAAATATCTGATGTCTGACTCTGATACCTGAGACAGACATAGACATTTGTCTGATGCTGAAAAAGATTTCCTCTGATGTAAACATTTGTCTGTCTGATCTCTGAAGTAAACACTGACATTGGTTGACAGAAACACATATATTTGTCTGACACAGTGGTTTGTCTGAAACAGTCACTTATACGGGATAAAAATTTGTCTGACACAAACACAGACTGTTTGTTTGATGTCTGAAACTTACACAGACATTTGTCTGTCTATTGTCTGATGCAGCCAGAGATATTTATGTACGCCGGATGTAAGTTAATATAAGCGTTTTCAAAATGTATACCTAGCAAATAAGCTAGGCAACATTCTCTCATATCGTTGCCAGGAGTTTTTGTCCAATTTGTCGTGTCGTGCAGTGGGCTCCCTAATGGGTGTTAGCAAAACTGTCCTGTTATTTCGTTTCCAGCTGCCGCGCTCCTCAAAACGTATATGACGCCATGATCATATAAAATGGACTCAAATGAACGATTGGATGCATAGGAATATTTCAGTCTTCTTTTACTTTTTTTGAGTTAGTTTTAGTTTGTTTAGTTATATCAGCATCTGCAGCACTAAAAGCAGACATATAGTACGAGATTATACAATTAAGTAATGAGACTGATTCCATAAAAACTGTAGAAGAAAATTATTCTACAACTCTGCCATCCCTTTCAAAGTGGCCAGCTATACAGTGATTCCAGCACATTTTTCACACTTCATAACATTTTTGGAACGCTTCGACTTGGATGTCCGTAATTGACTCAAAATGGGTTCCTTTGACCACCGAGTTTGTTCTAGGGAACAAAAAAAAGGTACAGGGTGACATATCGGGCGAATAAGGCGCCTGTTCCCACACGGCGATCCCTTTAGAGGCTAAATACTGGGACACGCTGAGGGCGGTGTGGCACGGCGCGTTGTAATGAATGATCCAGTTAGGAGCAATATTTGGGCGCACCCTGTTGACTCGTTTTTGCAATCTTTGGAGTGCTTGGCTATAACATACTTGATTTACGGTTGGCCTAGTGGAAAAAATTCTTTGTGGACGATTCCAGGGTTATCAAAAAAGGGAATAATCATCATTGTCATCTTCGACTTGCTCATGTGAGCTTTTTTCCGGGCGCGTGAGGAGACAACCAGTGTGAGGTTTGGCGTTTGGTTTCCGGGTCGTATTGGAAAAACCAGCTCTCATCGCCTTAATAACTCGATCAAGCAGCGTGGGATCGTTTTTCACTTGTTCCAAACAGTCTTCTTCGACGGTTATTCCATGCTGCTTTTGCTCCTCGGAAAGGTTCTTTGGAACCATCTTCGCGCACAATTTTTTCATCCCGAAATCGCCTGTTAAAATTTGTCTGACTGTTTCACGGTTCATACCCAGTTCCAAGGCCAACATTTGAATTGCTAAACGCCGATCTCCACGGATTAGGGTGCGCACATGCCGCACATTCAGTCCGCACCTCGACTCCCACTCCGCGTCTTGTCTTCCACGCTTTCACGTCCCTCCTTAAACTCTTTATGATATCGAAACATCTAGGCACGACTAAGAGCACTATCATCATGCACTTTTACAATTTTAGCCTAGGTTTCCGAAGCTGTTTCGCCCAATCTGGCACAAAATTTTATCGCAACGCGTGCCTCTAGATTTCGTTTCTCCATTTTCGTGGCGAGCGCTACCAACACACGCCTACTCAACACGACACAGCAGGCGAACTGAACAAGCTACAGCGATGGTGAATATATCAATGAAGAGGGGAAGGATGCCGAGGAAGGAGAAGGGAATTTGAAGGTTGCAGGTTTACCACAAGCGCGGCAATAAAATCAGTCTTATGACTTAATTGTTTAACCTCGTATGTCTAGTATGTACATGTATGTATATGTTAATGAAGTTTGCTGGTAGTATCTAATTAAGATGGTTGGTACCAGCGGTATTCGATTACATATTTGCGTACATATTCGTACATATTACGTACCTATTCATACATATTTACGTAATGCATTTGTGCACAGAATATAATGGAAATATTCAGATATATTGGGTCAATTTAGAAGCGCACATATGTATATATGTATGCGTCAGCACATAGTAATAAGCATTATTTGCCTGGGATGAGCACAATATATATTTCTCCTTAATATGTACATAAGCACACCTTGAAGTTTCGCAGTATATGAAGGAATATTGCCCATTGATTCTTAGCTAAGTATGACTTGAAAAACGTGCTAGGAAAACATAAGATGAACACAAAACCCGAACCCGAAGCGTGCAGTTTCCGGTATTCCGACTTGTTTGGGACACTAAAAACTGCGATGACGGCGTGATGGTTGAGGGAGTAGAGTATTAGTCGCCATGGACGTGTCGTATTGGGCATTGCGTTTGGCTTCATTGTTGTAAACTTATCACTTGCGTACCATTAAGTACGATGATAGTGAGACTCAGTTTCATCGAAAATAAAATATGGTGGAAAAAATAACAACTAATAAACCGTGCGAATGCCATGTACTTCATAAACAAGTGAACAGGAAACAAACGAAAGCTGTGATGTATGGAATCGCACATCCAATTGATTGACGAAATTCCTTTGATTTCACCGAGCCTTGCCTGTATTCCTACTGTTTTGAGCACAAACCATGCATTAGCCGTCAAAAGATAGTGTAGGTCTCAAACCCAAAGCCATGAATGGACATAAAAAAAGGAAAACACCTGCTGAACGAACATCAACAACTCCACCACCAAACCATATCTCCACGCCCACACTGAAAATGGAGAAAAATGAAGTGGAAACTCCCGCGCCTAAAATTGGGACAGTTTGTACCAACTCGTCTTCGAAGGGGGCTGACAACCGTACACAAATGTCACTGGTGTTAATAGGATTTGTGTCGTGATTGAATGGCGGACACCAGTCGACTCAGTTGTGAATGAGTACCTGAGTGTCTTGCAGTGTTCAATTACGGATGTGAATGGAGTACTCCAACACGCTTGTAGGTCAAATCCAATTAGATTGTCGCGTCAAGAATATTATTATGGTATATAGTCTTTGGTAGTCAGCTCATTGAGGTGCTCCGGGTTAAAAAAAAAAAAATTAAAACACCACCTTGAACCTCAGCTAACAAAGATTCTGAAGGATCACCACAACCTCCTGAAGAACGTTATAATCGGTACGACCACAAACATATTTAGCCTCAGTGGGACCTTACAGACAGAGAAGATAGCCTGGAAAAACCAATAGATCTGTGATTTGGAGAAGTTTAGGGGGCAACCGCACAAGGCGTGAAAGTTTTACCAACAAGTCAGCAGGGTGACGCTATCTACACTCCGATGCTTGTGCTGTGGAGACAAAAATGAAAATTTTATCTCCGACCTTATGGCACATTGGAGTAGTGGGTTGAGCATTTTTATTAACAGTTCAGCTCAACAGTCCCATATGCCCAGAAGTTTATCAGCGCACAACAGAGGGACTTTATTCTGGCAGATTAGATTTTCTCTGTTTGACAAACGATGGGAAAACTGATCGAATATGGCCATCAGTTGTACCATCTTTCTATTAACTTGCTCCCTCTTCAATGAATTGCGGCAACCTTTGCCCTGCATTTCGTAAGCATTTGTATGTGCATTTGTCCCATTAGTACTTAGCACGTAATATATCCATATATTATGTGACAATATCCACATTCTGTATTGAATTTGCAAAGAAGCGATAAGGGGGGTTTTGCAGACAATTACTATGGAGGGTATTTCGGAGCCTAGGCATCATATAGTGGCAGCCTCTTGATTTTTTTCAGATTTTTGGGTTGGGTAGTTTCTAAAAATGGATCCGTTAAAGAAATGATTACTTTTGACCCCCCTCACTCACCACCTTTCCAACAAATGTCGAAACCCCACATGGCTATATGTGATGAAAAAAAATGTACAACCCCCTTTTGTCTGTATGGGGACCTCCTTTAAATTCGACATAGAATTATGTAACTCACGGTATGCATGGGCGTTCATAGTTTCCATCTTCCTACCAAATTTGGTGGTCATCGCTAAAACCGTCTCCGAAAAAATGCGTGTGACGGGCAAACAGACAGACAGATAGTAAACCGATTTTAATTAATAAGGTTTTGTTTTATACGATGGCACAATATTTTTTTTTGGCTCCCTCCCGACGATTTATTTTTGAACGCCCTAGCAGGATCTCATGATACGAGATGGCCTTACCTGGATGGGTTCACATGGTGAACTTCCTTTTTAAATGCGTATAACTTCTTTCGCAGCTCTGCAAGCTGGCACGACAATTGATGCACATTTCAGCTGCTGAATATAGGGGTAACGGCATGAAATAAATAAAATAAAATAATCTCCTAAAAGTTTGTGGATTTTGGTATAATTTTTGATGGAGAGATACTCACTGGTGGTCAATATATAGGAACCACTGGCAATTTTCTTTTGTTCGTATGAATAGCGACAGTTGTAAATTGAAATATCTGATGACCTATTTCACTTTCGAAGTGATTTGCGATATTTTTCCTAATGTATCTCCAATCACTTTATCCGTCGAGTGGGGAGTTTGATAGGGTATTAAATTTAGAATACTTTTATGTAGTTAATTCGCCATATGTAGTTCGGAAAATAAGCGTTAATGTTTTTGACATTGGAAATGTTAATTTTTCCCCAGTGCAATTGGTAAGTTCGTCTACGTTTCATGTTGTTATTTTCAGAGCAGCCATTAAATGCTACTATCAGATCGTTCTTTCTCAGCTGTGTGAACTTTTCGTGCAAATTTTTGACTATTTGGTCTTGAATATTCAATCTTTGATTGATAAGAGAAAGTAGAGGATTGTTCTTTTTGAGCATACCTATATATGCACATATTTCTTTGATCATAGAGAGTTTCAGCAGTTTAACATTATCAAATTGTTTCTGTTTAATAAAATTGGTTTGCCCCGCTCGATTCATGTTGCGCTGGCGTTCTATGCAAAATTTCTTGAAAACCCATAATCCAGATGGGAACGTAGCCCGAGGTACACTTGTTTATGCGAATTATGAGGCTGCTTTCTTGCCCACACAGCTAGCATGCCATCACGATATTTTCCCTACTCATAAGTCTACAGATTGAGTTCGTATCATGACAATATGCAGCAAAATGTGAAGCCCTCAGTCGTTTGTATGACTAATAGCAAAGAATAAATGTCCAAACAAACAAATAAGATAAAAATGCTTTCACTCTGAACATTACTTCTCGTGCCTCATCCAAAACACCTACTCACACGCTTCTTAAATTCTAGTAAATGTCTTCCGGTTTGCACACGTAACATACCGCGCAGAACCAGTAGCTTACCTGTAATCCAGCTACTAATTTTCTGACAATTTTGAACCTTTGCCCGTGAAACAGAATCTATCTAGGTCGTCATAATTTGTTTAGACAAGCCTCTTACTAAAGTTTCGTGAGAATATCTTCTAGCATTTAGGTCAATCCTTAGACAGCGAAAATGAGGATGAAATTGGTCGTTATTATTTTTCTTACACATCATCGGAGTCATATCGCCTAATGCTTAGCCATGATGGCATGTCTAATGATTAAAGGGTCATAGATCATTAAGCTGATCACCTCGGATTCAGGAAAAACTAGTAAGAACTCATAGATTGTTTGCAGCAGCAGCAGTTGAAGATACATGCACTGGGGAGAACGTGGTAGAATTGTTTTCAATTTAGAAATTTTGATTGCAGCGCGATTTTCTTTATAAATCGGTTTGAATGATGATCGTTTCATGGAGGGACGTGAAACAATGAGAAAGCTGATATTTGAGTGAAAAATGGAATTTAAAGATTTGTTTAGATTGTATCGAAACGAAAGCATTCAGACTATTGGTAAATTAACACTCTTAAATATAGCTTCCACTTCTTCTTTTTGGTCTCTTTCCGCAATCTGAGGTGAGATACATGAATCGCGTAATTCTGAACAGATCGCTATTCCTGGCAGTGATTGTGCTCCTTCCATTAGGGTTGGTGATCAGATGTAGTAAATCATGCTGAAAAAATATAATAATAATACCACTATTGCACAGACTTCTCGAGATGAGCAACCTTCATTAATTGGGAGAATACTTTTGAATCTGTTAGTATTTGTAGTGATATTTTTAACTTTCACTACCTTTAACGTACGCTTTCAAAAACTGGAGAGCCTTTGCATTTTTTAGATATAATCATAGCGCCCTCAAGCCTTCATGTAATCCAGGATATTTCGATTTCTCTACGACAGATATTAATAAGATTTTGTTTTCAATAACATCTTAAAAATAGCAATTCGAACGCATGTGTGGTACCGCAAAACTTGTGACCCGAGTGCCACGTTGAATTCAGGAAAGGAAATATTATCTAACAAAGTGTATATCTTAGTGCAATTGGAATTCAGTCACAATGAACAATCAAAACCGTTGAGGAGTGTGATCTGGGCCTTTATGCCCTTTTGTTGCTTTATCCTTCTGACCTCCACGTCCTCCCGTAAAGAGTCAGGATTCGAACTCACTAGACTGCAGCTGCATAGAGGTATATAGGATTTATCCGACCGCTTATACCATAAGTATCCTGCTAGTGCCAGTATAGTATTCTACCGCCTAACCTTTAAAGCAATTATTGTCTTGGATGGATAGAATTCAACATCCTCAATATGTTTGTAACCTAAATCATTAGTACACTTGGACTTTATCTTCTTCGCAATTCCTTCAGGAAATAAACTAGTTTAGGCTTTTATCGTACATATCGAATATTCTACAATTGTAGGCCTACCATAGATATTGGCCTTATGGACTTTCTGGGAAGCGTTATCCTCAATCGTAGGATTAAGTGATCGGTCCACCGCAACCTATTGAGCCGCATTTTATCCACAACCAGACGGTCGTTGCATTGCTTATAGATTTCATTCTTATAGAGGCTGTCGAATCGTCCATCCCCATGTAGGGGCCAACCATTTTTCGGAGGGTTTCTCTCAAACGCGGCCAAGAGTTCGCAGTTTTTCTTGCTAAGAACCCAGGTCTCCGAGAAATACATGAGGACTGGCAAGATCATTGTCTTGTACAGTAAGAGCTTTGACCTTGTGGTGAGACGTTTCGAGTAGAACAGTTTTTGTAAGCTGGAAAAGGTTCTTTTGGTCGCCAACAGCCGTGTGCGGATTTCATCGTTATCGGTTGTGATTTGCGACCCTAGATAGGAAAAATTTTCAACGGTCTCAAAGATGCAATCTCCTATCTTTATTGTTTTGGTCAAACGACGACTCGATGTTGTTCGTTCTTTGGTTTTTGGCGCCGCCGTTGCCACCATGTACTTCGTTTTGCCCTTATTAATGTGCAGCTCACCCGACTTGGATAAAGGTAGACTGTACATCTCGGGTTGTTCCCCCCATAATGTCAACATCGTCAGCGTAGGCCAGTAGTTGAGTGGACTTGAAGAGCATGGAGAGAATATCTTACAATTGCTGCATTGCGTGATATCTCCGCTCCATCTGAAAAGATAATACCTCGTTACGTCGCTGTCCCACACCTTCAGCATCAGTTGATGAACCGCTTGGTGTAGTTTGTTACCGCCATGTTTAACAAGTTCCGTTGTAATTCCATCGGCTCCTGGCGCTTTATGGTTTTTAAACCAATGAATTGCACGGACTGTTTCTTTCTTGCTCGGTGATGGAAGTACAGTAAAAGTGCTGGGCAGATTTTGCTGACGAAGCATTTTGAAATTTAAGGACGCAATTGATTGATCAAAATATTTGTAGAAAGGACGCTCAGAAGACCATTCCCCGAAACGGGCTTCAGAGCCTCGACAACGACAACATGAAAATATGTCCCTCACTTCGAATATTTTGCAATTTACTTCCTTGTTGAATTTAAAAGGAGCCTGCAGTCATTTTCTGAAAAATATAGTAAAATTCTATTCTTCTTCTGGTCAAAGGTCTGATCTAGATGAAGTCACGAAACTCTTGACCCACCATCCAGCGTATCAAGTAGAGAGGAGTTTATGATTATGTATGTAATATTATGATATCACATTAAGATCACCGAGCGCCATCCAACCATTGCCAAACATTAAAACATCACTTAACATTATCGCTTCACCTAACACTGGCTTCCAAAGGTCATGTTGTAATATGATGTCATCTAATATTACCGATCTTCGTAATTTAAGTCGCGGCGGCAATTGTTGATGACGGCGCTGAGTATCGGGCTAGCTTTGGGCTTGCTTTAGGCTGATTTGGGGATGACTTTAGGCTGGCTTCGGGCTAGCTTAGGACAGAAAATTATTTCTAGTGCATGCGAATAAGGGGATACAGATTCTGAACTTTAAGTAATTGTTTTTAAATGTTACGGATTTGAATGAACGTCGCCTTTTGGTTGATGTGTGTATGCCGTTGGTGTACGTAATATTTCCTTTTACAAGTGACCGAGGCGACTATCGAGTGCTGATAAAGACTATCGACTGCGAATCTGTTCTCTCGGTTGGCTTTGATGTTAAAGGTGATTTTGATTTTGTGAGTAACAGGAAAATTTGAATTATGTGGGGTAAAGGCAACATCAAAATGAGGTAATGCTCGTTCGCAATAATCATGACTTCTCGTTCTTCGCATGTAAAATATTGGCAATTGTCTTATATTCTAATGGGATCTTTTGATTGTGAATCGAATTTTACCGAGTAAAAGAACATAAGTTCGTTCCTAGTCTGTGGAATTTTTGATCATTAATAGGTTAGCTTTTGCGGTATTCTAAGGTGAAGAAAAGATTATTTTTGATATGTCAATGAAAAGTATGTAACAATTTTCTGGGAAGGGGTGATTTTTCAGTTTTTCTCGATATTTTTTAATTTGACTATTTCGTCATCTACGAGAGGAGTGTTTAGGTCTCGATGTGAGCTACTATTGTTGATGAGACAAGGTGCATTTGCTATTTTTCGAGGGATCTTCGACTGGTTTTGTTGGAGAAGGTTGGTAGGAACATTTTGCTTTTGGTTTTACTTGTGTTATTTAACTTCGATGTTTCGTCCGCGAACATAGATATAAGCAAATTATCATCAACTCACAGACACGAGTATATCAAATAGAGTAATGACCCTATTACTATCCCTTGCAGATACTCGTTTTGATAGGATGATGTGAAGCTTTTGTATCTTAATTGAGACGGCCTATCTTTTATATGTTCGCCAAGTCCTTTGTGCCACGTTCTGTCGAAAGCCTGGGCAAGATTTTTTTGGTGTTTGGAGGCTTGTCATATTGCCGAAATGTTACCGTGAACCTGTTCTATTTGACCATGCCTTTTTTGGAAGTAAAATGGGGAATTATATTACGACTTGTTAGGGACGACAGAATCTTTGATGCCTGCAGTCCCTCAAGCACTTTTGATAAGTCAAGGAGTATGATGCCATTTGCATTGGGTCTTTCCCCCCAATATGTGCCTTCCTGTTGAAGATCTTTTTCAGATGTTTAACAGCATGAAAAGCTCTGACCATTTTGCCTCCATTTTTTCATGGTATCATGTTTGTTCAGGATTGAGTTATGTGCTGATGCGACCAACATTTTTAACCCTGAAGCAGAGGTTCGCTTTAAGGATGAGCATTCAGGAAGATAAATTTTGTTTTTCACTAGGTAGCGTTACTTCGGGTCCAGTGACTATTTCCTAGGCGCAACGGCGGTGAATGATGTTTTGGTCTTTTTAGATTCCAACAAGCTTTTCAAAGAGAATTGTCAGTGTCCGCTAAACATCTGAGGAAATTTTGTTTACTCTGTTGAGTTTTATCGTTCAGAGCTTTTCGTAGACCTTTTGTTACCTTTGGCTTTTAATTTTGGGGAACGATGTACTTGCCATGCACGACTCAAGTTACGTTTATTGTGGATCATTTTTAAGATAGGCGCTGAGGGCTTGAATCGATTGCCTGATTTGGTTTTTTGGGTAGTCGTGCAGCCAGGTTAATGCAACTTTTAACGGCTAGGCCAATGTCACGCTTCGTGTTCAGAAGTGTTCCATTGGTGAGAGGTTATATATTTACGATATTTCAGCCAGTTTGTTAATTTGTTCGTAAGAGCTTCAGTCTCGCTTTCTTCAGATCGCTGGTGGAACACCTGCATCATTACAATTGAGTATTTTGTTAGGAGTTGGTAATGTGTTTCACTTGAAATCGATATTTTTTAATTCTAAATTCGATAAAATCCGGGGTTTTATGGTGCTCGGTCACTAGGTTGGGTGCTCAGATGAAATGAAATCATATTCCTTTGCACCACTTGCAACATTTCAGAACTCCTTACTTTTGGGTTTGACTAGTCGGGAGTCTCAGTGCAAATATTTTGCGTTGGAATCTCCTGCTGCTATGGACCTATTTTCCAGAGTCAAAAAGAATCCTGACATTGTTAGGCGCTAATTTTGAAATTTGAAGGTGAGTAGATTGATGATAAAGTTATGTAATCGTACATTTCTGTTGGTCGAATAGGCATTGCTTGTAGGTAATTGGCACAATAGTCCTGAAGGATATAATGCTTGAGATTTTATAAGGATAATAGTACCACCATCAGCGGATGTTTCTTATTGCTGAATGTGAATCCTTTGATGCTGCGGGAGTACATCGGAGCACGAACCAAGAGCTCATCTCGGCAGTGAATTCGCCTCTCTCGACGCATTCATTGCCGCCGACACAGCTAGCGGCCTGAGAGGAGGCCGGTGCCAAAAAGAACTACGAACTTTCTCTCGATTTGAACGCCGGCGCAACCGGCTCATTTTATTCTAGAGAACATGGAAACTATGGATTTACGATAAAATAAATAAAACACATAATAAATTAATAGTTTTGTATTATTATGAAAAAATATCTGAAGGGGAAATTAACAATAATTAATATATTTTCCATCTTCACGTAAAGACGAATTTCCCAAAATGCGGGCATTGTATTTATCCGTTAGGTGTATTTTAGAGGAAACCATGACACCTATTTCATTGTTATTGAGGAAACATTGCAGTTTATGTTTGTTTATACCTTTTGTATTACAGTGGTTAATTTACTGAAAACTTGTAGCATTCTGGATTGATTCTGGATTAGTTCCTGCACCATTACCTGCCGTGCTTGTCTTCGGGTGGCTCAGTGAATAGAGCGAATTACAGAAGGTCGTGGTTCAAATCTTACTGGCGGTAGATGGGTTTCTATTGTGACTGGATGTTGTATACCAGCCGACTGGGCTATGAATGAGTACTTGAGTCAAAACAGGGTAATAATTAATGGTGAGTGCAACGCTAACCAAATTGCCTCCTACAGTGCGCTGTAGTACTCATTATGGTATGGAAGGGTTTAACGATTATTTTTTCCGAGTTATCACAATCTCGGCAGATGTCGCATTTTACCTAATTCTAGCACTAGGTGCCAAACATTTCGACTCGGACGATCCTACCTACGTAAATTATAAAGGGGCGCTGGTGGTAGTGGCCGGTGGTAAGTCAATGGGAGAATCCGTCCAGAACTCGACGCAACAGTGAGCACGAATGCAGGACGGTATATTTCTGCATGGTTTGAACCAGACTGTGTGAGAATCTCAGGATATCAAGGGAAGCCGTGAGGGATTTAGGTACAATATCTGTAGCTGACAATATTATGGAAACTTGAACCACCGGCTCGAGACGCTAAATTTCTTGGATTTCTCGAGCCAGTGGCTCATAATTCACCTTCTTCTCCACGTATATTTCGAGGAGGCACTCGTCTGGCAATCAGTCAGAACTTGCCGGCCCCATCACATGCTGTAAGCAGAATTATCAAGTACTTCCGGCTCATATCGGTAAACCGGACATGTTCCCGTAACCAGTCCATGCCGGTACGCAAGGTTTTGATGGATCACCTTACATACAGCATTATGCCTGTTTTTGTGTGCACCGGTGTCATAACAGTGGAGCCAGAAATGACATAGCCCAACGTCTCTAACGCCATACATTCTGCGCTGGTCGTCCGCCACCCGTTCTTTCATTATCAGCTTTTTCTAAGCTCGGGTCGGCGTCGTCGTGAATGGCGGTCATGAACCCCACCCTCTCAGCAAAGAGCTCCTCAGCACACAGTCATCTGTTCGACAAATGCAAATCGACAAATGGCTGCCAAAGACAATTCATGTGTTTACTGTGCATTGCCTTCGACTTCCATTCATCGATCCGCTTTTGGTCCGACTTCATCCCACTTAGAGGATCCTTCAAGTTACGTGGAGGCAGTCTACACTCTGCCTTACAGACAGCCGCATGCAAGCGACTCACTTGCTCTTTGCCGTAAAATAAGCGTGGAACGAGTCAACTTAGCGGTGATGTTGTACCACCACGTCAACCACGCCCCTACCTCCGATGTCGCGAAAGAGTTCCGCCGTGGAGCCCAGAGTTTTAATGACGCATTCGGAATTTGGACATAGCTGTCCGTATCCACCGCTATGATACTATGATCAATAGGTACACTATAACCAGTAAAAGGAGCTCAATAGTTCTTCAAGGACGCGGTGCGACTTTCCCTTAACAGAATAATAATAATAATAATAATCCACCGCTGGACGTTTTTCGGGTCGGCTTTCGTCGTTCGAAATATTCCGAATGCATAAACCAGTGAAGGGATAGTGAATATATTCAATGCGTTTATTTTATTCTCCCCAGAGAGATGCGATTTCAACACCAGCTTTACACGTCCCTAGAATTCGAACACGCATTGGTTCCTTGCAGAATTCCTAGGTATTTGTAGAGGTTTGCCTCGGTAATAGTTTCGATGTGGGGGTCACCAACGCTATATCTATCATGCGGCTCGTGATGATCTTTGCGGATAACTTGAATTCAACACTTGTTTAATCCAAATTCCATCCGAATATCACGGCTAAACATGTCTTCAGGGTATCAACAGGGGATTCAGTGCCATGCAAAACCACTGAAACCCCCTGGAAGATGTCCTTCTGTATATGGATCGGCTCTGAGATATTGACATCCTCAGATGTACGCACTGATAAACTGGTATGCCACCCTTCCACGACTGTGGTTAAAAACTTTATTAGTTACGGATCAATGCGATGCAGATGTAGGACATCGATTGGCCAGGTATGCGGGACGCTGCCAAAAGCCTTGGCATAATCGATATAGCAACTAAAGAAGTTTCTTTGGCCTGTAGTTGCCTCTCCTACATCATGATGAGTTGCTTTTTGCAACCCCATGATCCAACTCGGCAGTACTCCTCCTCCTCGGAAAAAATGTTGTTGGTCTCGAGGAGCGCATTGACCCTTCCACTAATAATGGATGTTATGAATATGTGGTTGGTAAGCAAGTAATCGGCCTTGTGTCTGCGGGGTCTGCATCGTGTCCTTCTTAGCGATAAGATACGTAATCCCCGAAGTGTGGTAGAGTGGCTTCAAAGGACAAGTTCAAGTTCCAATTGGATTGTCGCACCAACGGTTATTTTATTATCATCATTGCATTATGAATTTGTTCCAAGATTGCGAGGGTGATATAAGCCATCCTTCTTGATTTTTCTGCTGTCTTTTATTGTGAAATTCCTTTTGAACATTTGATTTCAATACGTTTGCATATGTAGCTTCGGATTGAAGCTCTTTTTCCGGTATTTTGACACTGGCTTCACTTAAATTCATGATGGAAGGATTGCAGTTTGAAATGCTTGCACGGGGTAAGTTTCTTCCTTGTTTCACTCTAGTGTAAACTGAGCATCCTCGATAGTTGGCAGTATGTAACATGGTCTTATTTGCTGTATGCGTACGGCTCGAAAATTGTCATCGAATTTCATTTCAACGGGTGAAACGGTGATTTTAATAATGTTTTATTTTACATAAAATCTTAGAAACGCAACACAAGCAGTGGAAAGAGTGGAAGGATTTAATAATGTTTTCTTTTGAAAAGCTTTTTGATAAATCCTGAAGCGCGGGACTCCTACAGGAAATAATATCAATAAAAACAGCTTTTGTACATTAGTTGATTGAGTTGTAATATTAACATTATATATGTAAGAAATGAAGAAAAGCAAATTCAAAATGATAGCAATACACGTAATTAATTCATTCACATGAAATTATTTTCATTGTTTTCCAGTGCCACCCAAGGTCAAGTTCGAGAACAATAGAGACGCCTTGATATGCATGAATTCCATTACTGGATGCATTTTTAGTGGAATTCATTTCAAAACCTTACAACCTCTGGCCGGATATTTTCCCTTGATAAATGCCAACACAATACCAAACAGAATGTTAGAAAATTTGCTTCGGATAATTTGCATAATTTGCTTCGGAGCATCTTTAGGAGTATTCGCTGATATTAGAGTGATTGATGATGGAGAACGTGCGGGTAAGTGAATTTTTATAATTTGTTGTAGATATTAGATATAGATTTCGAATTTGTTATGGTTATCAAGAAATTACAGTTTCCTCTGATTTATATCGGTATCGATTTAGAATTCTAAAGTTGCACCATTGGGCCTATAATAGATTATAACAGATTTTTTCCCATAGTTATATGATAATATCTGATGAGTTCAAAGAACTTGTTTGAAATTATTCACACTTGCCTTTTTGATTCAAGTGATTTATTGGGGCAAATAAAAAAGTTTCTTGTCATTCAATCTGCACCGAGTATGATAATCTTTTAAAAAACCTGACTCTGCTCGGTCTTACTCAAAGGATCAATTAATAAAATTTGTTGAAATTTAGATTTGGCAAAAACAGACCAATCAAGATCAATCTTTTAGATTATAAGCAGATATGAGAAATAATTGCTGGCTTTGAGCGTTCATTCTATAGATACTTTCCAATTGTCTTCTTACTTTTCAGTTTTTAGAGTTCTTGCTGAGTATTGGATCGTGTTAATTCCAATATTATCTCTTTCAAATGAAACACATGATTATCGTTCTATCATACAATAGTTATCTATGAAACTCTATAAAGAAGTATAATTAACGTATATTTCATCTGAGTTCAAAGCTATCAATATGGTTTCTAAATAACGGAACTTGCTTTCATCATGAATCTCACAGAATATTATCGAGAAAGCAGACATTCAGAGCTATGAACTTGTTCTTAGCAGCAAAGAAGGCAAAACAACCAGCAGCGGGCGTTATCCACAATGTTAAATTTACTCTTTTCATAACGATCTGCAATTCAGATTAGACTGGCGTTTTGATATCGAGCATTAACGTCTGTGAAATTCGAAAGAAATGTCGATCAAAAGAAATTTATAGTACTTAATACAGCATCAATATTATAATTTCAATATGAATGCTATACTTATTTAGTAGCAAAAACCTGGGGGTCATCAGCCAAAAATGTTAATGTGCTACTTGGCATGCGCTAACCCGCATCTAAGATTCTTTTTTAAATGTTTTGATTTTTTTCTTGATTCCAATCTACTATGTTAGCATAAAGAGTTATGTTTAGCATGACCACCTGAAAAAATAAAGATAAAAGATATCTATCGATTAATTATCTTAATCTCTAAAGTTAGCAATCCATTTATTACACATCATATAAAGCTGGTGAATATTTTGAATTGGGAATTTTTTTATTATATTCTGTTAAGATTTCCGATTTCACGACATTTTGTGGAAGAGAGAGAACCATGATTTTGAAATCTTTTGGGTTCTTATCTTTACCTCAACTTTAATTGCAAGTTAGGAGCCTATTAAGAGTTTGTGGGAACTTCGACTGTGGTGCGTAACCCGGGGTAAATATTGAAAATTCAAGTCAGTTTAATTTTTCGTAGAAATTGATAGATCAGCATGAGGCGATAACAATAACTGGATTAAGACATTTTGTATAATCCGATTTGAACTTGGGAGAGGTCAAAATATCTGACTATTATGGAAAAAGAAATATTCGCAGGAGAATTTCGTCACTGTTTTTGAAATGATACGACTGATAGGTCGTATCTTTGGACGATATCTATTGGTAATATCTATTAGATACATAAGCTACCGCATTAAGCTTAGAGATTATTTCATTTTCAAGAAACTGCCTCTGAAAACTGTTTGGATTAGAGCTGCACTTAGAAGCAAACAAATTTCGGAAGACCCATGTGCAGGTTTTGTGTAAAACAAAACGTTATTAAAATCGGTGTACTCTCTGTCGGTCTGTCTGTCACACGCATTTTTCTCAGAGACGATTATAGCGGTTGATACCAAATTTGGTGGAAAGGTGGGAACTGTGAACGCTCACGCATACAGTGAGTCACATCCGTTTACGTCGAATTTAAGGAGGGTCCTCATGCATGCAAAATGGAGGTGTAAATCTTTTTTCACCAAATACGTTGGATATCAAATGAAAGGTCTCGGCTAGTACTTTCCGAAGCTGATCTTAGTTTTGATATTTGTAGGAAAGGGGGGAAGTGCGAGGGGCCGAAAGTGATCATTTATTAACGGGGCCATTCTCAGAAGTTGCCCAACCGAAAAATCTGAAAACAATCAAGAGGCCGGCACTATATGGTGGCTAGGCTCCGGAATACCTTCCATATCGAATTCCTTACGAATAAAGCTAATAATAGTATATTACTATAATTTTCAGTAATTGGCGGCATAACCTCCCTTAAGTCCATCCTGGCTACACCAAATTTTGCAGCAATGTAGACTTTAATATAGAGCTTGATCCTACCTAGTGGAAATTGCACCATTACTAATAAAGTTATAATGGGTCAAAATTGTCACTTCTTTGGAAATTGAAGATTTTGAATGTCAATATCACCCGAAAGTCAATACTCTCACATAATATATGCGTATATTGTGTGTAAGTGCACACCCAAACGTCTTTATAAAAGAAATACACAAAACCTTTAATACTTGAAGCGTCCATTGAAAGTGATCATTTCTTTGACGAACCCATTCTCAGAAACTACCCAACCAAAAAATCTAGGCTCCAAAATACCTTCCATACCGATACCTGTTCAAATAAAATTAATAATAGTACATTACTATAATTTTTAGTAATTGACAGGAAAACCTACCTTAAGTTCACCCTAGAATCCCGAAATTTTGCAGCATAGAGCATGATCCTGCCAAATTTGGTGAAAATTGCACTATTACTAACAAAGTTATACTAGGTCAAAGTATATTACGTGCTACATACTAATGGGACAAATGCACACTCAAATCTCTTTATGAAAGAAATATACAAAACATTTCATACCTGGAGAGGGAAATTATGGTTTCTAATGACCTCTGCCTGCCGTGGTGTTGACATGCTCCTAGTAGCTTGGTAGGTTTCGAATTGTTTTGAAATTCACATTTAATTTACATAATTGACATATGTCAAAGTCAAATAGAAAAAATATTTTTCTGGATGAAATCCAAAGAGTTCAAATGAATTGCTTAGATCAGAAAATGTTGTTGTGGCCTACTCACCGTTGTTGCGAGCTTGTCGAAATATATTTCAGCTCGCTCTAAGAATTCCCAAAACGCTAAACGCTCTGCCCCCCATGCTTTCGGGGACCATATAAGTTATCACCTTTAGATCCTATGCTATCTCATATAAACAATTGCTAGTTAACCTCCACACATTCCTGCAAGTCGGCCTGAAGGTTTCCTTGCGCACTAACCTGTGCAGTTGGGCTTCTTAGGAACAATCCAGATAGGTGAATTATAGAGTCTCTTGGAAGCGGGTATTATGCCATTCTGGAGCATTTTCTCTATTTGCCTTTTCACCTCTGGATGCATATCAACTTGGTTTTTGAGTGAATAGGGTCTATCATTGAGGTTTTAATCTCTGCACTTACGTTTGTTTCTATAGCTTCATTGCCATTGATAGCGTAAATTTTCCGCACTGGTCAAACAGGAAGAATAAGGATAGGAGAATACAACTTTGAAACCGTTGATAATTTCTCCTATTTAGGGTCGAAAATGTCAACCGATAACAGTTGAATTGATGAAATCCGCGCACGGTTATTGTCAGCCAACAGAACCTATTTCAGCTTTCAAAAACTGTTCCGCCCGAAACGTCTCACCATAGGTTCAAAGCTCTTACTGGACAAGACAATGATCTTGCCAGTCCTCATGTATTCCTCGGAGACTTAGGTTCTTAGGAAGAAGAATTGCAAACTCTTTGCCGCGTTCGAGAGAAGAATCCTCCAAAGAATTTTTGGCCCCCTACATGAGGATGGACGATTCTGTAGCCTACACAATAACGACATCTATGACCGATACCATGACCTTCCTCAATAGGTTACGGGGGGCGGGCCACTTAATCCGTATGGATGAGGATGATTTTACCCGGAAAGTCTATAAGGACGATATCTATGATAGAAAAAGAAGACGAGGCAGAGGAGAATACTCTATAATTTACCTCAGAATTGGAAAAGCAGTATGCTATTTCCGGGCGCCCCTGCATTTCCGCATTGTCCATCGTAGGGTTTATCTGGTCTTCAGGCTCTGGTTGGTACTTTCAAAACTCATCTTCATAAACCGTATCTGGTTGTTCCTGAGCCTCCAAATTATACATGCACTGTTGTTTCCTCGGGATGCCGGCAGACTCGTTCGAGTGTTTTATGGATTGCAAGTCGAATGGTCTGTTCATATTGGTAATTTGACGCGTTTGAATGGATTGATCTATTTCCATGGGAATTGGTGGTTTCGGCTCAGTGGGTCTGGGTGGGAAATAATGGTGGAGTGGTTGATTTTGAGGTCTCTATTGGATGTTGTAGGCTTGATTCCTTTCGGGTAATTTCAACTGTTGATGTTGCTCAAGTTGCTGAGGCTTTGGTTTAGTATAGTATGGCAAACAAACCTGGTTAGTAGGGGTTGGGATTCTGGTTGAGAAGTTTCTGTGGTGGATTTGGATGTATCTGAGGCCCAGATTTTGCATCTCTAGACAAGACGCATATGCTTCTGGCTGGGTTTCAGGTTTCTGAATGATTAACATTTAGGATAAGTCCCCATTCAGACAGCGTATAAAAACGTCCAAAGCAGGACTAAGGTAGTTTTCAGTCAAAACAGTGACTGTTTCACGCGAATAATCTCCGGTAATTAAGTTGTTAATGAATAGTGATAATTGGTGGTTAATGGCAACATAAAACTCATTGGCACTCTTATTCGCTTGGGTCATTGAATGAAGCAGATGTTTCAATGTCCGACCATCTCGCCTGTCGGCGTAATGAAGCGATAGAGAATTTTTTATGCTAAGCAAATCGCCTTCAAAAATGTTACATGACGTAAAGGCAGCATCGGCTGGTCTTATCGTTTGCCTGATGTGGCGTAATATATTCCTAAATATGGTCTTCTTGCGGGCTATCTGATAGTCCTGCAAAATCGATTCGACGCTGTGGACCCAGGATAATGCACTAGGTTCCCGTCGAAGGTTTGTAAATCCCTCATACAATCTGAGAGTTTCCTAATTTCTTCCAGATGTTTTTCCGTTCTAGGCTGCAAGTTACGATTGTGGTGCTGGGCCTGAAGCTATGGACTGAGTTTTTATTTCCGCTAGTCTAACTTCTAACTTCTTCACTGGCTCGGTCGGTTGCGTGATTGTTACGTCGAAGGCTTCCATTTTTTAGGCGGTTTGAGAATTTAGCAAGTCATTAAGTGGTCATCGGAAATTTAAGAAGATGTTGTATGTGGTTTATAATTTAGTATATAGTTTTTATTTTATTTCCGTAACCGTGTCGTTGTCGTTTTTGTTTTTATGGTTCCCAAGATTATATTCCAAGGTATTATCAGAGCAAAGCTTGACATTTAAGCTACATGTCGCATGTTTCTTATAGGCAACCTCTCGTGTGCTATATTCAGTTTCTGACATAAATTCTTCATCTCCTTTCTATCAGTAATTTTCACTGGGGAGTAGCGCTGCACTACTTGTATGCTTTTCATCCCTGACCAGAATCTGGCAGTTAATATCTACAAGTAGATTTCCTGGTCCTCATAGGACGTGATTTGCGAATATCGTCAAGATTAGTCACAATCACTTTCAGTAGACGCTCTAAACTACGATAGCACCATGCTGCAAGATGAAAATGAAAATAATAACCATGGGCATGGGAGTTACTTCACTTCAGGTGTCATCGACGTCCTTCCCCTCGGAAGAGAGTTTTTCTTAATCATCGGCGATTAAGAGCTAGTTTTTCTTAGTGAGGTATGAGTAGAGCTCGTCCAAATATACCAAATAATTATGAGGAATAACGATATCAATAATATACGCGATATATCGCAGTTACAGTACAGCAGAAATGAGATGGTTCAACGTCTCTAACGCCGAACCACACATTCCGCACTTGTCGTATAATCGTTCTGTCATAATAAGCTCAGCTCAGCTCAGCTCACAGCGACCACGCCATCCAGAATGACACACATAAATCATTCTGTCTCAGCAAAGAACTCCTCAGCACACAGCCATCGATAAATGGCTGACAAAGGCAATTCACGTGTTTTTCGTGACGCGATTTCAGAACCAGCTTTATACGTCGCCGGAATTCGGGCAGCAGAGCATCCTTCAGACCTCAAGCATGGGTTCTTCGCAGAATTCCTTGGTATTTGTAGAAGCCTGTCTCGATCATAGCTTGGATGTGGAAGCCATCAATGCTATGTCCGGCATGCGGCTCGTGATGGTTTGGATTCGACACTTGTGTAATCCAAACTACATCTGAATATCACTGATGAACATGTTTTCTATTCGCAACAGACTTCTAACATGGTCGTCAGTCCCAGCATAAAGTTTAGAGTCATCTAAGTATATTAAGTGTGTAAGCTCGCACTTAGCACGTAGTCCATACTTGATGACCATGCCCTCTAGTATCATTCAGAAACCATGAAAGGGTGTACAGTGCCATGCAAAACCAGAGATGACCCAACGAATCTCTCTAGGAGACGCCTCCCATATAGGCTCTGAGGTATTGGCACCCTCAGATGAAGCCACTGATAAGGTGTTATACCACCTTTTCATGACTGTTGCCAAAAACTTTATTAGTTTGGGATCAATGCGAAACAGACCTAGGACATTAATTGGCCAGGTATACGGGACACTGTCGAAAGGCTTGGCATAATCGATATAACAACTAATTAGCTTTCTCTGGTCTCTAGTTTCCTGCCCTACAACTACCAAGTCGATAATGAGTTGCTCTTTGTAACCCCTTGATCCAGCTCGGCAGCCCTTCTGCTCCTCGGTTTCGACGTGTGCATTGTCCTTTCCACTAATAATGGACGTTACGAATTTGTAGAGGGTTGGTAAATAAGTAATCGGTCATGTGTCTGCGGGGACCAGCACCGTGTCCTTCTTAGGATACTACAGAAAGTTTCTGCTTTAGTGTGTCCAGAAGTTCAACTATGAGTGTTTCACTGGGGATGGCATAGTTCCTGTAAACTGCTGATTTGAATCAGCCTAGCAATGTCCTGCCTTATTGAGTCCGCCGCCGCTCCGGACGAATTTTTAATAATGAATCTCTTCGGTCACTCCAACTAATAACGCAAAAGCCAATCTTCTGACCGTGCAATCTGACAGCCAATGCACAAGTGATTGTAGTTGTAACAGCGACATAACAGCACACGGCCGAGATGCAATCTCATCATTGATTTGAGATAGAAGTCTCGGAGTTGATGGAGATGCATAGATCCTGAGAATACCTTATCTATGCAAACGATCGATTTCTGAAAATTCTATACACACTCTTTAGAATTCGTCCTCAACCTGATCGGAGACTTCAGGTGAAGAAGGGTGCTTCAGCGAGTACTGAAACTATTGTTTGCAGTGTGCCTTGGTATTGTTGGTGCCGTCGCCTCTGCTGCCATCGATTTTTGGTCCAGTTTCTGCGATGACCTCAAATCGAATACGTTCTCTGATGGTGGCCGGGATTGTGTCGCTGCGAGTAAAAAAACGGTATTAGTCTGCAACTTGCTCACAGTGACGTGTGCGTACTGCGGTGGCCGCTCGACAAATTTCTGATGCAACAAAGCGCGGTAAAATGAAGATATCCATTCCCATTTATTTCTACTTGTTTTTATTTTTCCCTTACATTTCGTTTTCTCTCCTTGCTATTGCTTTGGTTCTTTTTTCTATGTTTTTAATTTTCTCAAAGATTTATTGTTTGATTTTTCGTATTTTGGGTATTGGCACGTCCAGAAAGTAGGTGAATTCAATTTGTATGGACTTCAAAAACGATTATTTTCAAAGATCGAAATGGTGACGTTTGAACATATGTAACTTCGTTTTCAATATTTCGATGCAAGTATTGAGACACACACTGCGCCCTATTAATATTTGAGGTAGGGGAGACATCATTTAAGAATATGATTTGACGTGGGTTTTCTTCCTCGATCGGGACCCGAGTTTTAGGGTTTCACGCGCACAGTCTAGCACACTTTTAGTTTCTTGGGTTATTTCCCGCCAGGTTCGCTCGATATTCCCCTTTTCCCCTTTTTCAGATGGCAGCGCTGAGACACGCATCGGTTGTCGAGCTCGACTAACATAAAAGGCTGCAAGCGCGTTTTGGGGAGACGCTTCGGTGGATTTTCAGTACCTGCGGGCTGATATTCACGATCAATTTCACTATTTTTTTAGATCTCTCTCTTTTCCCTTGTCATAGGTCAACTTCCGCCAATGAGGATAGTTTTTGACCATCGCCAAACTATCGAGTCATTACAAAGTGTACTTGTACATCCCGCCGAGAATTCCGCTTCCTTGTGTTCGATTTCTCTGGATAGCAACAATGCCTATGTCCTCATTCCCAAGAGGCTTTGCCTCCTTGCGCAGTTGCCGTTGACTGCGAGCCGTCCCAGGTTCATGGTGTCCATGGTGCATGTATCCGTTTCCACATGCCGGTTTTAAACCAGTTGCGTTCACGTCATTAGTTTTTCTCTCTTCCGTTTGTCATGGTAGAAGCGGAAGAGAAGGTTCTCATAAGCAACATTTAGCCTGTAGTCCACACACTTTTGTGACGGAAGTTTCCTTCTGTCGAGCTTTCCTCTTCCGCTTTCTGAAAGGATTAGGCAGCAACGCAACGACTGACTTTTCTCGGGTTTTCAGTTTTTAAGGTTTTGTGTAAAACAAAACCTTATTTAAATCGGTTTACTGTCTGTCTGTCTGTCGGTTACACTCATTTTTCTCAGAGACGGTTATAGCGATTGAAACCAAATTTGGTAGAAAGGTGGGAACTGCGAACGATCGCGCATTCGTCGATTTGAGGGGGGGTCCCCATACTTGCAAATACAATCATTTGGGGTACCAAACTAAAGGTCTCGGTTAGTCATTTTCGAAGCCGGTCTTAGTTTTGACATTTGTTGGGAACCTGGGGAGTGCGGGGGGTTGAGGGGCCATTCTCAGAAACTACCCAAAAAAAAAATCAGCAGCGTGCTACAGTATGGTGCCTGGGCTCCGAAATACCTTCCATACCGATATCTGTTCAAATAAAGTTAATAATAGTATATAGTAATAGTATTATTAGTAATTGGTTGCAAAACCCTCCTTAAGTTCATCCTAGCATCACGAAAATTGCAGTGATGTAGGCGTCAAAGTTGTTGCTTCTTTGCAAATTGAAGACTATGAATGTCAATATCACTCGAAGATGGATATTTTCACATAATATATGCATATATTATGTGCTACGTACTAAGAAATACACAAAACCTTTCGTACCTGAAGCATCCAGTTTCCGGTTTCCGGACTTGTTCTTATTAGCGTCGACACTAACTGCATGGTTTCTGCTGAAGGGTAGAACATGTCTTTCACAGATATCTACGAAGGGGCACATGAATCCGGTGAGGCCAGCAAAATTCATGCCGCGGACGTAACTTGAACGCGTGGTGTAGTGGTCAACTACTGCAGGCTACCCTGCCACGACAGGGTTGTGTCGGAGGGGAGAAGAGAGCACTATGAAAAGCATTTATTTTTCTTTTCTGGTGGCAAAGAAAGAATATAGAAATTAACTACACCTCAAATGAGGAGCTCAATTCACTGCATCATCATTGCTGTACGCTGTTCCAGCTCATAGCTTTCTATAAGGCTAGTTGGATCTTGACTAGAGGTACTGCGGATTACTGAGCACCATAGCATGAAATATATCTACAAACATATATTAAAAACAAGAAATATGTGAGGACAGGCAGATTGACAAAAGACGCTGCGGTCTGGGATGCCACATCAAAAGAGTAATATCTCAAAACTCCAAACTGTAAAGCTAAGAATAGCATGCACTAATGACAGATACATTTATGTTCATATTAGCTGTTTAGGGAGCCTGTCAATCCTTCCAGACCAGGGACGCCAAAAAATATAAGCGCCCACCTCATTACTAGAAGAAATGAAACAATGACCATCATGAAGTAGTTACCGCTCCATAAAGGATTGCTCCAAGATATCATATGAATTTACAAAAGGTTTTTTCACGGAATTTGATATGCGATGATATCGTAATTGCGGGCTGAAAATGCTCTGTCATACACCCGTGGGCTACTCATAAAAGATTTCACAGATGCCAAGATAAAATGAAATTGTTCTTTAAACCCACATTCGATAAAAGTATGTAAGAAGTGTAATGCGGCCAACGAACAACATTTTGAAGAATTGTAAAAAGGCAAAAACGAGGAAAAATTGCAATCGCGTTCTTAAGAGCTATTAAGAGTTATCTGCCAGGGAATATTTATTGAGTATTACCTTTTTCCGTTCCATAATTTCATTTTTCATTTTTCTCCGGAAATTCGGGAAAAATACTACGGCCGTAATTTACAAAAATTTACAATAATGTTTTCCCCAGGGAAGAAGTGGAGTTAACGGTGAAAGTTTGCAATGGGAGTAATCAAAACATTATCAGGAATAAAACAAGAGATTGCAGAATTTGGTAATTTCAGGTAAAATTGTGTTATGTGTACATACATTATGTATTTGTATAATGCATGACTTGGATATCGGAAAAATTCCTGTGGAATTCTTGACCTTATTTTCCCTGAAACTATTTTTCTTCGATTCAAAAAATGATTACATTATGGAAAGTAATGAAAACAACAGCGCTGTTAGCTCGAAATGCGAGAATGAACACTGGGTGGTTTCTTAATTGATAAACAGTAATAAATCTTTCCAGTCCGCGGATAGAAGAGAACCCAATTTAGTTACAGTTCACGGGGTTGAGTCTGTTTGAAAAATGATTTTGAGCTGGCGCTTTACGAAAATGAATTGCAATTAAGATATTTGTATCCCACGAGTAACATTGCTAGTCATGGTTCGGAGGTATAGTTATTGTTTGGCTTAAAACGGTTTTAGCAACAATTATGCTTGGCTGATTATATCTCCAGTAATTGGACTTTAGTAATGTGCTGGTAAATATCACCGTCACACTTGTTGTTATCTTACTATAATACAACAAATAAGTTCGCAGTCAGCACATAAGTTTTATTTCATTGTGTTTTTGGCGTAGCAGCTATCACTTTTATCACCTTTGGTTAGGTGTGTCTCCTTTGCTCAGAAGCATGTATATATGTACATATGTCAACCGCTAGCAAAGTTAATGTAAATTCTCTGGTTTTGTATAAAATAAAACACTACTGAATTCGATTCATTGTCCAGATTGGCTTTTCTCAGAACGTTTTAGTAATTTTCGAGTTACACAATTTTCTCTACTTTTCAGGGGAAACCGACACAAAGTTAATATTTGAAAATATGACGTATTGCTGAATGACAAAATGAACGAAAAGTTGAACTAGTACGTTAAGAACTGATGCTATTCACCACCAAGACAAGGGTACTTGAATTCCACCTACCGCGGCTGAATGAACAAAGATTGGTGCTTTCCTCCTTGTAAAGTATCTGGGTGTAGTTCTAGATACAAAGCTAAATTGGAGATTAAACATAGTACTGAGGATTAAGAAGACCTGTATAGCTTTCCATGCCTGCAACAAAACATTTGCAAAGGAATGGGGTTTCCGACCGGGGGCGGTTCTCTCGATGTACACAGCTCTGGTGCGTCCCATCCCAGGCTTTGAACAAAACGTATAATAGAATGAAACTTCATAGGATTCATAGAATCGCGTGTACAGGTGCTACCGTGGCTCTGCATGTACTTCTGTATCTGCTCCGCTGAGACCTCCACATTAAATACATTGTAGCGTGCAGTGAAGTCAGACTACGTTAGTCCGGTTGAACAACGAAGCCTCGTGGCCTTATGACATCCTTGACGAAGTACATCGGGAAATCTTGGCATTCCCCACGGACTATGCCAGGCGCAAGTGGAACTTCACCAGAAATTTTGCCGCGGCGTGTGCAAGGCTATGACACAGCATTTTTCACCGAAGGATGAAAGACGGTCTGTGGAGTCGGTGCGGGGATTTTCTCGAATACACACAGTGTATCCGAGTCGAATGGCCTCCTAGATTTCGCCAGTGCGCCAAGGCGGAAGTACTGGCAATACTAGAAGCCTGTCGATGGCTGGTGCATGATCCGAACCCCAAGCGTAACATAGTCATTTTGGTCGACAGCCAAGCGGACATTAAGGCCTTGTACTTGGCGGAGATATCCTCTAGGCTGGTGGAACAGTACAGAAACACGCTTGATAGTCTGTGTCTTCTTTTCCGATCATAGGAATATAGAGGGGAATGAGCGGGCGAGCGAATTGGCCAGAAAAGCCCGGTCAGAAGCGTCATTACATTGGAAGAAGATATCGCGATGTTCAGTTTTAGAACATACGGAGAGTAGGGAGGTTTCATAGTTGCGCGCTAGGAGCAAAACCGTTCACCTCCAAAAATAACCCAGTAAACAGCCTGCCTTTGTAAACGAGCGTGCAATAAAAATCTTAGGCTTTTGGTATCCAGTTCTTTGGTTTGACGAAAGTAAATACAACCTGTTCTAATTTTCTAGCTAATCCGATGCGGGCCTTAAAATTCACGAGGTGCATGCAACCGTCAAGCATGGTCACGGTTGCAATTGAATATAACATTAAAATTGATGTTCAAATTTGGTTGATTTTCAATTTGCATTTTTTACACTCCGTTATTTTAATTTTCTTTGCGTTCCTTGTATTATCTGTATTATGTGGGAATTAATGTTTTCGTCTTTGCATTGTATCGCCTCCTACTTGCTTAGATGTGTGTTCTATAACATTCCCTTTCCTGGGACAATTTCGTAATATACCAACAATATTGTTGCTTGAACCTAAGTACTTTTATATGAATTGAGTATCAATATCTTACTAAAGTGACATACTAAATATGCAATTATGTACAAAAAATAGCGCGATAGCTTCAGGCTGAACAGCTGTACGCCTCCACAGCGTCTCAGGAGGTAAGTGAGGAAAGTGCAGGAATTTTACGGTCTTGCAGATCATTCACTGAGGAAGCTATCGCCACACCTGATAGTTAGATATAAAATGCAAATTCATTAAATGAGGAGAACGAGAAACCTAACGTCCGGTACGGGTAACTGGCAGGAATCGTCTAACTTGGTGACTCGGTCGGGTTCCCGTAGTGGATAGCATGGTGTCGAACCCGCTGATCGTGGTGCAGTTCCACATCTAGGCGCCAGGATGACCAGGAGCATTGCTGGTTCGCCACAATCTGTGCCACAATTTTTGCACCAGAGATTCGTCGAGTGTTTCCCGCAATTCGCGCACGTTATTGTGCAGCGGGCCGCAAATCAATACCGCTTTATAACTCGCAGCTACACAATTCCGGCCATCTTCAAGGAGCGTGCTCAACTTGAGTCTGACCGAGAGTCGATGGGGGCAGAAGCGGCGGCATCAACAACACTACGCCGCACCGCTGACAATAGTTTCAGTACTCGTTCAAGCTTCTTCTCCACCCAGCTAAAGTTTCCGCTGAGGTTCAGGACGAATTCCATAGAATTAGAATTTTCGGCAATGGATCCTTTGCATAGACCAGGTAGTCCCAGTCTTTATGCTTCTCCAGCAACTCCGAGAATTCGATCTCAAATCAATGATGAGATTGCATCTTGGCTGCGTGCTGATATGTAGTTGCTGCAACTACAATCATTTGTGTATTGTAGTGCAGTTACGACTGTTAGATTGCACGGTCTGATGGTTCGTTTTCACGTTCCTGGTATGCGTGACCAAAGAGATCCACCGTGGAAAATTCATCTGAAACCACGGCAAAACTCACTAAGGCAGTATTTTGCAAGGCTGGTTCAAATCAGCACTGGTAATGCCAGTAAACGACTGAGAATAAAGTGCAAAAGGTTTACAGGAATTATGTCATCCCCAGTGAAACACCCATAATTGAAATTCTGGACACACTGAAGCAGGAACATTTTGTCGTAAGTAGCCGGTTACGACGGGATGGCGAAAGTCACTCCATACATGTTCAGAATTGAACGTACGCGAGGAATCAATGTAATATTTCAGATCACTCAACGAATCCCAAGACAGCGTTCAGATTGTATAGTTTTCGGTGGCGAAAGAATATTGGGAGTTACCCGCCCAGCATGCAGAGCGGATCACGGCTGAAAGCAACTGCCATGTCATTACGTCTGGCATGAATTTTGCGGATTTGATCGAAGACCTGAGAAGGCACTGGTTTGGATCGGGTCGGTTGGTACATAGCAGGTCATCAGTCGACCGGAGGAATTTCCAGCCTTCCTCACTGCAGGAATTACCTACCTTATCCTTAAAAAGGCACGGTGCAAGATCCCGCAGATATAAAGACCGATTACTTGCTTACCAATCCTCTTCGAATTCATAGTGTCCATTATTAGTGGAAGGGTCAATGCGCACCTCGAGACCAACAGCATTCTCTCCAAAGAGCAGAAGGGCTACCGAGTTGGGTCAAGGGGTTGCAACGAGCAACTCATTATCGACTCGGTAGTTGTAGGACAAGCAACTAGAGGCCAAAGAAACCCCTTTAGTTGCTATATCGATTATGCCAAGGCTTCCTACAACATCCCACATCCTTGGTTAGTTGATGTCCTACGTTTGTATTGCATTGTTTCTAACTAATAAAGTTTTTGGCGACAGTCATGGAAGGGTGGCATGCCACCTTATTAGTGCGTCCATCTCAAGGTGCCAACACCTCAGAGCCTATCCATATACGGAGAGGTCTCTTCCAGGGGAATTTGTTGGCTCGTCTCCGGTTTTGCATAGTATTGAATGATGTTAGGGGGTATGGCTTTTCAATTAAATATGGCCATGTGATAAGTGTGAGCTGGTACACTGGATGTAATTAGATGACATCAAGTAATATGCTGGTACTGACGACATTTTCAGCAGTGATATTCGGATGGAATCTGGATTAGACAATTGTCGACTGCAAGTTATCCGCAAAAGCTATCACGAGCCGCATACCGGACATGACATTGGTGACCTCCACATCCGAGCTATGACCGAGAGAGATTTCTACAAATGCCAAAGAATTCTGCAAGGAAACCATTTCTTGAGACGCGTAAAATCGCATCACTCGGGGAAGAATAAAATAGGCGCATTGAATGTATGCGCAATATCTTCACTGGCTTATACATTCGGAATTTTGCCGTGGACGACAAGCGATCTGGAAAATGTCCAGTGGCGGAATGGACCACTGTGTCCAAATTTCGAAAGCATTATTCAAACGCTGCCATCGGGACGGACGAATTTGACTCCGTTCATCGGAAGCATGAGTATGGTTGAAGTGGCGGCACAGCATCATCGCGAAGTTGACTCACTACGCGTTTATTTTTACAACAAAGAACAGGCGAGTCCCTTGCAAGCAGATTGCAGACGGAGTCCACTTAACTTGAAGGATCGACCTTTTACCCAGACCAAGATCAAAAGCGGATCGAAAAGTGGAAGTCGAATTCAATGCACGGTAAACACGTGAATCGGAAGCTGTTTGTCGATTGGCGAACAGATGACTGAGTGTTGCTGCTGAGACGGGATGATTTATGTGTGCCATTCATGATGGCATGGTCGTTACCCGAAAAGCCAAGAAAAAGCTCATTATGGAAGAACGATTAGACGACTAGTTCGCCCTTAGAAACGTTGAAACATCTCATTTCTGGCTGCATTGTTATGGCACCGGTAGAATACAGGAACAGGCATAATGGTAAGGTAATCCAAAAACTGCATCCAAAAACGGACTGCTGATACAGAGGTATTTATGTATGGTGTTCAGGACGACGTGATGGCCACCCAGACTTTAAAAAAAGCTTATAATGAAAGAGCGGGGATGACCAGTGCAAATTCTTATTTCTGGTTGCACTGTAATGGCACCGACGCCATACACAGGCATAATACGGTATGCAAGGTGATTTAACAAAATCTTGCATACAAGTATGGGTGAATCATGGAAACATCTTGAAATCAAAGAAAGTCGACGTCTCGAGAAAGTGGTTGTAGTTCCCATAATATTGTCAGCTGCAAGTATTGTACCTTAACCCCTCAGGATTCCCTTGAGTGAACCTTGAGGGACTCTTACACAGTCTGGTTCAAACCTTGCAGAAATACACCATTTTGCATAGATGTTCAATGTTGCGGGGAGTTCTCGATGGATTCTCTCACTAAACTAACACCGGCCACCACAATCAGCGCCCCTTTATATTTTAAGTAGGTAAAATGCGGCATCCATCAAGATAGTGATAATTCGAAAATAATCCGTGGCGCAACAGTCCTTAATGGATCAGGGCATTGAAGTGTGTCAGAGTACTTCATTCAAAACTGTAACGGTGCAATACAGTACACTGTAGGAGGCGATGTATTGCGCTTGCCCGAGATTACTAGTCTAATTCGACCCAGGCATTCATTCACGGCTGAGTCGACTGATATCTGATATCCACTAACAATGACAAATCCCTCTGCTACCAGTGAGATTTAAACCGTTATCTTCCGCTACGACAGCCCAGCTGTCCAACAACTTAAGCGATCCGGATACCATCTTGTAAGGGGCCAACAATTCTTTGGAGCATTCGTCTCTCGGAGAGTTCGGCTAGGAGTTCGAAATTTTACTTGCTAAAAACCCAGGTCGCCGAGAAATACGTGAGTACTGGTCTTGTACAGTAAGAGCTTTGACTCTATGGTGAGACGTTTCGAGAGAAACAGTTTTTGTACGCTGAAATAGGCTCTGTGGTCTGTCAATCATGTATTATTTGTTGTTGATCTTGAATGGCATGACATATTGAATGAAGGTTGATTGTACATTTGGGTATTTCTTCCCATAATGTCAATATCGTCAGCAGGTCAGTAGTTGGATGAACTTGAAGGGGATGGCGCCTCTCACATTTATCTCATGTTAGATCAATTTGGGCTAGGTTAAAAATTGCTCCCGATATGTTCTGATCTTCGGCAGGGCTGGGAGATGGTGATAATACGAGTTGGATAATCAGACGTATGTGGTCATTGGTAGTTTTATGAAACCTGTGGGAGTCGACGTATCGCCGGATTGCGGGCTGACCCTTTACTTCCCTGCTAAAATCTCCTCGCATGATTTTCATGTCATACCTGCGTCAGGCTTCCAAGTTTTATTCTACTACTTCGTAGTCTCCTCCATAGGTGTGTGCATGTGTGTAAATTTGTGCAAAAGCAGCGTATATAGCCGTTTCCTTATGATTTCGAAAGCAAAGACAGCACGTTTTTTTTTGGTTGACTAGTAAATCTACTTTGAGCACATGGTGCGACATCAGCCATATATTGGGGCAGAGTATCGGCTAGCTGTTTGACAGTTCCTTTTCTGTATAGCGTGAGCACATTCAATGAGGGAATGGTCAAATTTTTTCGCCGTGTTCGTAGCCAGGTCCGTCGTTACAGAATTACTCCAGGCTGTGGCTTCGTAACATGTGGTTTTTCGTGTAGGGTTGACACAATTTGCCTCGTTTTCAGGCGCTAGAGACTCATTTCCATTTCTGCTTGCAGTTTTTCATTAAGAAAGAACTTCCATCAATCACCATGCGGAGGTAATACTTGGAGAGCTCTTGGTTTTGGTTGAGTAAGGGTTTCTCAGGTTTTATGCTCTGTCATGTGTTACAATCCTTCTTACAAATTCTCAAAACTTGAGCTTTATGCTTGTGGTCCATATTGCCTTATTTCAGTTAGTTTTGTTTATCTCATGAGTATATCCGGGAAGTAATATTTTTATAATTATTGGCGAAAGATTTCAGTATGTAATGCATTTTTATTGATGATTTATTTTAAATTCTTCTAAATCGTCATGGATACATTATGATACATGAGAGAGAGAGTAGCTAACATATTACTTTACTACCTCCTGAACAATATATTTCCTGAATAAATTCCCTTCACCAATCTTACTTTTTAGCGCAAGTAATGGTTAAGAAAACATTTCGTTCTTGCATCGTTTTGTGAAATTGCGATTCAATACAGATACCCGGAAGGCAAATGATTTTCAAAATGCAAGTATTTCAGAAATTATTCTGAATAATTCATAGTATTGATCCGCCCAAAACCAGTTTGAAAATCGCAAATTGCATAAATGGTTGCATACAGTGATTGCAGCCTGGTCCCAGCCCGTTCCAGAATGAATTACGATGCAGTAAAGATATGTGGAAACCTCTACTGGTTTGAACTTGATGACGCTTCCCTCAAATACGTGAAAGCATCTTAGTCTGAGAGGAAGTGCAGATAAGATACAACCTGTGAACTGCGGAGCCGTGGACTAGTCAACATATTGTTTACAGGCGGCTTCACACGCAGCCCATTACTGCCAAGCGGCTAACTGTAAAACTGTTTACTATTAGCCAGGTGATATGGCCCGTATATATGCAAGAATGAAGCCAGCGAGTATCTCGTCGTTGCCGCCAAACGCTCACTTACATGAGCCGCAGCGGTTGATTGTAATGATTTTTAATGGGGTGGCGTGAAGATGGTCGGCTTAAGATTGTCAGCTCCTCTAAAAGGAAATTCGCTGAGGTGTTTTGTTTCAAATAGTTGAAGCAGTTCAGAGCAAAAGATGAGAATGAGCGCCAAGAGGCGTAAAAAGCGGTGATTGTTCTTGAGGAGTAGAGGTTCTAAACCTTTGGCTTCCATGATGGCAGGTTCGGATTTTCTCGTGGGACAAGCTAGGGGCCAAATGAAATAAATGACATTAGCTTCTAAACGAGGAATCTGGATGACTGTTACGAGAACAAGTGAAACAATGCCCTCTTGGCTTTTGTATTCCTGGCAGTTTCGAAGAGCAGCAATATATAATTTAACATACCATTATTTTCGGCAGGTTTGCAGTTCCCTGGAACACTACATGAAGCTGCAAGCCACCAGGCTCCAACCATTCAGGCGCCTTAATGTCTTCTTCCATCGTTAGAATTTTGCACAATGTATTGCTAATGTTGACAGTTAAAACGTTAGGTTATGATATGCGGTAGGTGTACTGCAGAACTATCCACATTTGTCTGCATCTACGAATGTAATGTTGGTTAATGTACACGCAGGTAATTCTACCCAGTACCCATAAAAGATGAGCCACGGTCGACATTAAGTGTCTGCAAAGCATAGGGCATATCTTACCATCTCGCTGTCATATCGGACCATCGAAGAACATGGGCTGCTTATGGCTTGGCCGAGAATATTTCTTCCATTGCTTACACGGGTGGCTTTAATGTATGTACAGCTGCGTACTTGATGACGCTGAACATTACTTCAAACAAAAGTACACATCTATCACCTCCCGCATATGTAAGTTTAGAACTACAAGTATAGGAATAGGTTCCATTGAGAAATAATTAGGCAACTCGAGGAGCGTCACGAGGTGAGGAATTTCGTTACGTGATGATGGTAGATACTTTAAGAGGGTACCTTAAAGAAGCCTCATCACAGTTGATTAAAATTTATGGGTCACTATTGATTGGGATCAATTAGCTGCGTGAGAATATTTTTTGACGTTCATTATGTTCTTCTTCAAAAATTGGAAGTCCGGTAATTTTTAGTTTTGCATGTGTTGAGCCTCTAATTTCCAATCACCCGAGCTTATGGTTATTATTTAAAAAACAGTTTCTACGCAAATTTTAAGGTTCTGTGGAATATAAAACGTTACTATTTACCGTTTGTAGGTCACACGCGTCTTCCTCTGAAAAGGTGACACCTATTGGCAAGAAATTTGGTGAAAAAGTTGGAACTACGAACCTCTACGCACAAAGTGACTGATATCACTTTGGGTTTAAGAGACGGATCCTCTCTACCTGCAAGAGGAGTTTTTTTCTGAGGTGGAAATCTTTAAAAGACTAACCTCAGGGTTCACAATCCCTTGGGGTGTGGGATTCTTACTCAATAAAACCACCTCTCACCAAGCTACTACTGAGATTTCCCCATCCAGCAGCTTTCTTCGCATATTTAGCACCTTCGTTGGGTTCGTTGAGGAACTGACTTTTCCTCAGTAGCTTATATCTTTAGGCATCCTTTATATTAGTAAGTCGTTTGGCTTTACTCTTTTCAGTCGTTTCATTATATCAGCGATATAAGTCAATTTTTAGACTTCGTTATTCACATGTGATCGCAGTCGGTGGTTGTGTTTAATTGCTTGGTCTTTGATGACTTCATTAATTAACTGTACTTTCAGATCCCAACGCAGATCCTCATTACGAATGAACCAGTGAGCGTCTACTATGCTTTCAAGCACTTTATTTTCGAACGTTTGTATGACCTTCAGGTTTGTTTCTTTGGCACAGCCCGACAGCTGCATTCCGTACGTCCACATGGACCTTAGGATTTACTTATAAATTAGCAGCTTATTGTCGATGGTCAACTGGAAATTCCTCCCCAATACCCCCAGTACATCTCTCTGTATATGGCATTTAGCTCATCCTTCTTTCTTAGGATGTGTCTTTTCCAGCTGAGCTGGTATCGTCCGCAAATTTCGCTATTTCGGCTTCTTCATATATCATTGGTATTACCTGAAACTGAAAAGGATTTAATTTTACATTACTAACTTATTAACTTATTAACCTGCTCGTTCATCATGAGTTTTTTATAAGCTCGGGTGACGACCACGCCGCCTTGAATGCCGCACATAAGTCCGTCCGTCTCAGCAAAGAGCTCCCCAGCACACAGCCATCTGATTTGACTTAAACCCCCTCAGATGATTGAAAGATTGAAGTTAATCGAACCTTCACGCCAAGCCTTCATTCTGTCTTACAAAAAGTTGCATGCAAAAAACTCGCCTGTTCCTTGCTGTAAAAATAAGCGCGCAGCGAGTCGACTATTTGGTGAAGTTGTGCCGCAACATCAAACACGCCCCTGCCTCAGATATCATGAGGCACACTCATCCTTTTCACAATAAAATTTGGGTGATGCATAAGGAATTTGGACATAGTAATGTGGCGCGGCAGGATTCGCGGCATTCGAAATTTATTTCGAATGTCGCGAATACCAGCGGACAGATGACGTCACCGGTGCTCCACTCAGTTCAGACCTCGCTACAAGAGTGAAAAACAGAGTAGGTGATAAGAAACGTCAGATGAAAAAACATAATAATAAGTAAAAAAAAAGACAGTTGGCAGTCATTGTGAAAAGAACGAGTTTTGTGCAGAAAGAAAATAATTCCGGACGAATTGTCTAGATATTATTAAGTTTTCATTAAAGTGAAGGGATAAACATCGGTTCAACTTGGAAAAGAATACAAGCTCCTAAAATAGTCCGTATCCGCCGCTCGACGTTTTCCAAATCGGTCTTTGGCCACGTCAATATTCCGAATGCATAAAGCAGTGACCATCTTGAAGATGGCTAACTCGGGCATGGGTTCTTTGCAGAATTCCTAGATATTTGTAGAAATCTGTCTCGGTCATAGTTTGAATGTGGAGGTCACCAATGCTATCCCCAGCTTATGATGATCTTTGCGGACGGTTTGGATTCGATACTTGTCTAATTCAAATTTCATTCGAATATCACGGCTAAACATGTCAATTATCCGTAACGGGCTTGTAAGATCATCATCAGCATACAACTTAATATTATCTAAGTACACCAAGTGTGCGTAGATAGATAGATTGCAAAACCATACCCTCTAGCATCATTCAGCAGCCATGGAAGGGTGTTCAATGCCACACAGAACCAAAGAGGACTCAACGAAACCCCCTGCGTGCTCGGAAAATGTGTCCCAAATGACTTTGCTATAGAAGCTGTAGAAGTTCACAAGCTTCTAATTATTTTCGTTACGGTCGCTAAGACCGTGTTTCCCATCACATGTCTGAGCAAGGTCTTGTTAGAGCCCACCTTGGCATTAAGATCAACTACCATGATTACAATGTCACCTTAAGGAAGCATTTTCTGATTCCAGTCAATCCGTTGGTGAGTGCCGTCCCCACGTACTCGAATAGAACTATCAAACCTGTGTGGACTCACGAAGCCTCAACGGAGGTTATCTGGTGCCGCGGGAGCCGGAATGGCCCTGTGAGAGTATATGTTCCAGGAGAATTCGTAGAATTGGAGGAGGAGTTGTCCAGTACAATTTGCGCGCTATACCCCTTAGTTTGGGCAGATGTGTTAGATAATCATCGCACTTACTTACTTACTACTAAGTCTGCATTCAGTATAAGCCAATTACGTTGGGGCTCTGATTGTGGTTTCCACATCAGTCCGTGTCTAAATAGGACTGTGGGAGTATGCCTACACCGCACATACTCACGTAAAATCCTCAAGACTTTCCACTATACCAGAAATCTCCGCTAGTGCATAGCATTGTGCAATTGTCCTTAATCTGGACAAGAAGTTGCAGTTGCAGTTAAAAGTCTGCAAGAAATCCACCCCCAGGCGAAGAGAGTGCGCCTTGCGGTATCCACCAGAAACTACCCGGCACCGGATTCGCATCTGCTACTACTCGGTTTTCCTGAGTGCAAAAAATATTGCCATTATTGTGACAACAGGAAGAAGAGCACTCACCAGAGTCCCACCATCTAACTTTGCTTAGGTTCAGAATGTCCAGTTTATATTGTTGGAGTTTTCGATCGAGTTGGAGAGAGCGGACTCTCGGAACCGTTATAGAGGAACGTGCGCGCATTCCAAGAATCAGTCATACTCCATCCTCATAGCCAAAGGTTGTAGCCGTGATGTCAATCCTTCTCCGAGGCGTTGCCGATGTTTTAGTAGCAATAAAGTTTCAAAATGTGCAGATTGTCAGTCCATAAATTTCTATCTTCTTTAGTTGTCTTTTACGCCAAGCAGAGAAGACTTTGTGTGTATTCTTAAGCCCCAACTCACTTGTCGTTTGGGTTTAACGAAGTTGATTGGTCAAGCCAAGTAATGAAGTTTGGTGGGTAGGAGTGGGTGCTGGAATAATTGTGGTCTGTGCAAAAGTACTTGGTGGTGGTGAGTACACTCAACGATCTGATTGGGACAGTAAACAGACACAATGTATACGAAGTTGGGTGAATTACGACTAATTTGGAAGAATAACGGTACCTCTAACGAGGGATGTAGGCGGTTGGTTGGGATGGTATCTGTCGACTTGGAAGAGATTGAAGTCAGGAAATAGCGGTAGTGCAGCCTAGTTTCACACATGAAGTTTTTTTTGCAGGATGGTATTCACCCGGGAACAGCTCGCACTGGTGCTTACAAACACAACCGACTAAAGACTTGATATTCATTTGAATGTGCCTAGCATCCATGATTGGATGTTTGTAGGTAAATCCTTACATTAAACATGATCGTAAGGTGTTGGGATTGCTTGGGGATCTAATGGAGATGAGGGATAACTTGATTGGTTATTGTTTTATGAGCCGCTGTGATGGGGTAGTCCCTGTGGAGTGCATTAGCAGAGCATACGCCAAGCGAAGGATGGTTGGTATCGAACGTGGTTTGTTAGACTTAGCTAGGCTGGTCCGCGGTGGTGGGGCTAGTAGCTTTAGAGTAATTGTTCTTTCCATAAGTTTGGTAAAGCTGGGCACTTAAGGTTGTTGACGGGATTCTCGTTTTGCATAATCCACACCTGTGGACCTTTCGTCCAATATTTTTCGGGACTCGTCATCTTGGATAGATTGAGCTCCAGCTATTTCAGTGAAGGTTTCACAAGGTAACATGAGAGGACCACGGCTTTAATTTGTTTTTGATTCTACCCTTTTGACTCACAAAAACAAGGGCCGTGGTTAAAACTTTCGGCTGTGGACTTTGGTGGCATTCAACGAAGTCTAAAGGGGATCAGAGCCTGTTTTTTCGAAGTGGTGCGTATACTGCATGGCCAAAATTGTATCATTGGGGAAGAGATGCTTGAGTTGGGGGCAATTTTGAGGTCACATGCGTTCGTTTTCCTCTGTAAAGAGTTACTCTTTCTAGAATTGTTAGAGCATGATGTTGCACCTCGCTATAGTCATTTGTTTGATGTTGACAATTTGTTTCATGGAGATCTTACAGTTTCAACGGACCCGCTTCTATATCATCTTACGATCCCTGAAAATATTAATTGCGAACTTTCCTCTTAGTCCGAGAATGTCGTCATCACGGTCAAGTTTCGTGAATCGCCAAACTGTTCGAGTTTGTTAATTTGGGAACACCGGGCAAAGGAACTTGCCTCCTAGTTTGTGTTTTCTCCTGGTATCGCACCTTAAGGCAATCCTTTTATGTTAAAGGATTTGTAGTAAATTACATATTGAGTACATTACTATTTGCTATGCCTTTTCCCTCGTTCAATCGAAATTCTGATTTTTGGCTTCCTTAGTTTTTTGCAGTTACTTTCTCGCTTTTAAAATATTTCCATAGAAAACGTGGCTGCACTCACATGGTTGTGGACCATGTACTTACTGAAAATATCGCCTTAAATACCTCGACCACAAAATGCATCAGATAAGAAAAACTTTCTTCGTTCCTATCACAAACGTACATAATGCATACGTAATTGTGGCGAGGCTAACTTCCCGATCCAAGTAAGAACCTATTGACCGAGATACGCTCCATCACGAACAATGAATTCTAATGTTCACACATCGTACATGCGAGCAAAATTCCACACGTGCATTTCTAGCCAAGAAAAAACTTCAGTAAGAAAAGCTAGACAAGAAGCTTTAAAATTTACAAATAACTCGTTTGTCTATTTCCCTATTTAGGATTCGTCCGGCATTCATAGAAGCCAGCACGCAACATGTTTAGTTAAATTGTTTGAATTCAAATTCTCTACCGGTAATTTGGCGCTTGAGGTGAAATGACGGTATGTTTACACAGAATGCCGGTGCCCCCATTGTGAATAATTAAGCGTTGAATATCATTCACGTTTAGTTCAGACAAAAAAAGTAATTTTGCTTCACAGAGAGCGGTTTTCCGTAATTCTTTGATAGGGGATATATCGGATGTAATAATCGAAACGTTCAGTTCCGTATAACTTTGAAATTCTTAACTGCTTCTCTAGTAGTTGTACCGAATACAGATAGATATAATGCATTTACGAGTATCTGTATCTACATATGTACCTATGTCGGAACTTTCACTTGGGGTCAGAACTTCATGTAGTTGGGGTGACTTTTGTTCATCAGATAAAAGATATCGGATCTAGAGGTCTTCAGCTTTAATTCTTAATTTGAATGTCAAATTAAATGGGGCACTGGCTATAGCAGTTTTAAAGACTGTTGGAAAATCGTATTTTCTTGGCACTGCTGTTTGTCAATGGTCGCCTGAATGGTCATTTTAGTCAGAATGAAATTTTGAGGAGCCGAATTTTTGGTCAGCAAAAACTAGTCTGCGTTAGGGGATTGAAGCGATGGATTATTGCTGGAAAATTAAAAACTGGCTCTGCAGAGTCTCGTGACCTGCGAGATGAATTAAATACATTCAACTCATCTTCTAGCCACAACTAGATAATTCATCTGAGTCCCAAGCTTCAAAATCACATTTTTGACGTTGTCACTAGCGTAAGTAAATTCAAATTTGTACCATCCAGATGTATCGAAATATTCCAGCAGGTGGGGTTAAAGCCAGAGGATCAGCTAAAGCTCAGTATTTTATAGAGATCATGACTAGTAAACCTACTCAAACAGTATTTTCTAAAATCAGTACCATATGGTTGAGGCTATGCAGCATAGCAAGCGATTAGGTCTTTCCGGCAAAGAACCGATGTTGACTCTCCTGATACTCCACCAACTGTATTATTAACAATACATTCTACAAGGCCAACTTTTCTTATCAAACTTCAATCCAAATCGGAAGGAAACAATAACATATGTGGACCAATTACAAAAAATCGTTTTACTTATTTAGTGCAGCAAGCCAAAACTGATTTCAGAATATTAAAGATCCATTTCAATTCTGATTAATGCTGCCTTGCCTGGTGGGGGAGACGTTACAGCCTCTGAGTACCCAGGCGGTGGAGGCCCATTGTACTCGACAAACGTATCTAACGGAATATCCCGGATTCGTTAACGTTTCGCAGGATTTCCTTTTGTGGATGTGATGCTATCCGTCGCAATTGGAGAATATCGGCACCGAAGATCTGATCTCTGATGCGTCCATAGGCCGGGCATTCACAAAGGAAATGCTCCGTGGATTTCACTTCATCATTACAGGAGGGACACGTATCATCTGGAATAATTCCTATTCTGAACATATGTCGAGTTAGTGAATTATGGCCTGTCAGAATGCCAACAATACTTCTGCAAGTCTTCCTACTTTTCGACAGGATAAACTTTGCAGTACGTATTTTCGGGTCTGACAGAAAAGTGTAGAGTGCCTAGCAGCATTTAGGCTTCGCCGCCTGTTCCCAGTTTTTGAAAACAGTCGATTTTCGAGATGACCAAAAAACTACTCAAAGCTCTCAATGCAGCCTGGCTATATCTGCAGATCATTCAGTTTGCCGCCCTTAGGATCGCATAAACTTCGGCTTGAAAGCCGTTGCATATTGTCCCAAAGGAAAAGCCCACTTCTTATGTTTATTCGAATGGTAAACTTCGGTTCCAGACCCTTGTTCTGTTTTTGAGCCATCGGTGTAAAAGATTTCCTTATATCCCGCCACACATTCCTCTGGGACTTCCCAGTTTCTCTGCGTTTCAGGGTAACTTCATATCTTCTACCAAACAGATGTATGGGGACCCGAGAATCGAAAGGCATTAGAGGAACTGGATTCAGTATACCCAATAACATGAAAATCTTTTTGCCTCACCTTAACCCACCATGCTACGGATGCATAACCGAACATCGGCCTAATGATAACAACATATATCCATATTACCACATGAGGCCTAAGTCAGCAAAGGTCCGTCTGCGCAGCTCGTTTCAACTTTACCTTTACACGTTCGTTCCAAAGAAGCTTTTTATCTAGAGTGATTCCCAGATATTTTACTTTTTCGGTTGTACCCTTCATCTTTGGCAGGCAAAGTCCTTCCAGTTTTCTCCTTTTTGTAAATAATACCATCGGGGTTTTATTTGAATTAACTGAAAGACCATGTCTGAGGCACGAACTGTCTATCAGATCAATGGCCCCTTGTATATTTCTACACACTGTTCCAAGATCCCGATTACCAGCAAGCACAGCCACTTCATCAGCATAAGCTTGAGTGTGTATTGGCAAATTTTGTAGTTCGCGTAATAGTGAGTTGATCAGCATACTCCACCGATGTGGCGACCTTCAGGGCAGCCTTTCGTTGCTTCTGTTGTTAGGTAGTGATCGACACCCACTTCAGCCCACAGAAATCTCTGCGATAGCATAGGATGGATCCACTTAATTAAAGCATCATCAACGCCATGCTTTCTGGGGGGCATCACAAAGTCTTCGCCTCTTCAGAGTTGCATCCTCTATCTTTCAAACCAAAGAATGAACAGCAGACCCACAGGACTTTCCATGCTGATAAGCATATCGGTTTTCATTAAATGGATGCCATCTAAGCGCCTTCCCACGAATGTGACGCTCAACCAGTTTCTCCAAACCTTTCAGAAAGGATGAAGTCAAGCTCATCTGTATGAAGTTCTTTGTATTTGAATAGTTATCTATCCTAGACTTCGGTATGAAGACTACCTTAACCATCTGTCAAGATGTAGGCCCACAGCCCAAAGCAAGACTTGCTAGAATGATGTTTCTTAGCAATCACTCTAAGTGCTTCATACCCTCCTTTGGCATTGATGGATAAATGCTGTCCATGCCAGATGCTTTGAAGTGTTCAAAAGACAGTATTGTTGCTCTTACCTTTTCATTGGTAACAATCGCTTTCCCTGTGTTTCAGTTAACCTAGCAGCGCTTGCGTGTTGAAGGGGTTGTAAGAACCTTCGTCACCTCTACCACTTCTCTCACTCGTTCTTCCGGATGGTGTACTTCCAGGAGAGTCTGTATTGATTCCAGTCTGGAGCTTGCGAAAGTACCATCGGGTTTGCTAAAAGAGTCCAATTTGGCCGACTCATCCCTTTTAAGGATGCTGTACAGCCTTGAAGTCTTTCTTTCGCCTAATAGTACACTTTAAAAGGGTCTCGTTTTGAATAAACTGTGAGTTCTGGAAGTTTAACCAGTCCTTGTTTTTATTGCTTTTGCAAGCACGGTTCAGAAGTGGCCTGGTTGATTTTCTGAGTTTTTAAAGTTCCCATTTCCACCTAGGAACTGTTTTACCGCGTTGGCGTCGGGAAATAGGACAAACCTCTTTATAGAACTCTAAAGGTTTCCAATTCTAAGTTTCTAATTCATCTCCGAGTCCCAGGGAGCAGGACTTTATTGCCAAGAAGTTGATTGAACTTTGTCCAATCTATTTTCCTAGGATTCCTTCTTTGTATTGCAGACTGTTCGCCCGCAATAGTCAGATTGAATTCTAGATATCGGTAATCTGACAGTAAGACTTCGTCTAGCAGTATGTAATCAACTGTAACACTTTCGAGGTACAGATGGTTAGGTTAATTACTCCACTTCTTGTCGGTCCTACGAACGTAAGGGCGCAACCTACATTTGCAGTCATGAGACCAGCTGAAGTGATGAAATCAAACAGCTTCTCTCCTCTTGGATTGCCTTTGCTACTGCCCTAGCAAACATGTTGCGCATTCGCATCGCATCTTATTCACAATTCGAGATCACTTGATTCTGTATACACTACCTGATCCCTTAGTTCTTGCGCCGGTGGAAGATATACGGAATCATAGGGTAAATACGCGGAAGCAATTATGTTTTTTCTCTCCCCATTAATCTGATATTGTATGATGACCGTAACTTAGTCCTAGGAGCAGAATTGTCTCGGCGTGGCTGCCTCAACCGTCTTGACATCAGTACACAAGCTCTCGGTCTAATGGATCTTTCAACTCAGAATGGAAATCCGAACTGGGGAAGGCTATGACTGGGATACTACAAGACAAGCAAATTATCACTCGAAAAAGTTTTCTCATTAATGGAGCATCTCAACAACGCTAAGATACCTTTCCCATAGCTTGGTTAAAAACTCAACTTAACAAATTAATATTTGTAGGATTTAGCGACTTCAAACAACTACATGCTGAGCTACTTTGGGGGCTAGTTGCTGAAGTACTATATCAGCCCTCAGCAGAAACCATGCACCTTAGATAAAGGGTGCCGAGGGTGGCACCGATCTGGATGTTGCCCGACGCAGTAACTCAACACCGTGGGGTTTTATGGTAGTAACGCATGGAAAGTGTCTCCTATTCTTACTCGAACACTCCAAGCCTTCGCCAACACCTGTTTGAGTCGTGTCATCGGGGTACGGTACAAGACAAACGAAGAACTTGGCCGGTGCACACGTCTGGCACCCGTATGCATTGTTATCGGAAGACAGAAGTGGAAGTGGATAGGATACACATTGACCAGGGGTAGCAACTGCATTGCTGCCTATGCCATGCTGTGGAATCCACTCTCATAAAGGTTACTGATGAGTGGGTCACTCCAAAGGCACTTATTGCAAAACAGTAGAAAAGGAATGCAGGTATCTTAGGAAATTGTGAGGGGAGTTGAAGCCCATTTTAGTTAATTGTGAACGATGGCGCTTGGGCGTGGTTGACGCCCTATAACCCAATGGTAAATGGCAACAATATATTATACTTAGGAGTTCAATTATATCGAGTAGCTACGATATTCCAAGTAGTAGTACCACTACAGCTTAACATAGAGTGAATATCTGTTATCTGGCTAACGATTTGGCGGCGGCAAGCGAACAAGCGAAGGCTTGTCATCAGCATCAGCAAAGGTGGCCGGCAATTCGATCTCTCATTCCCCGAGCAAGTGCTGATTCATTCATTAGTTAGAGATAACGCTTGCGTCAAATGCAAACTTGTTGCTCTAAAGGACACTCTCTTAGAGGAAACGCTTGCCTCAAATTGGTGTCTCTTTCTGTCTGTGGTATGTCGCGTAGATGAACATCGGCAGATTTGTCGGAATTCTTGGAGCAGGTGGTGCTTGGCTAGTTGGTACCTCTGAGGGTGGTGGCACTGCAGCTGATACTTTTGTAAACTCAGCTATGAGCGTGATAACCACAGCCTGCGGAGCTGCCATGCTCAAGAGGGCATCGAGATATGGCAAACCGTGTATTGGTGGTCGAATAACCGAAAGGATTCACGTGGCACGATGATAGAGTATAGATCAGCCAACAGTAGATTCCGCAGCGCGATAAAAAGAAGCAAAGCTCGTTGCTAGCAGGCCCTGGTCGACGAGGTAAATGGGGCCCGTTTGGACTGCTAGTTGAATTCAACGCTTGCCTGTTAGGGGAATTCTCGATGGAAGGTGGGGATGTTTGCGATCAACAGCAAAGGGAAAGGCGACTCTGAGCTGCTGTTTGCATATCGATGACTGCTGTCATGTAAGTCGTGGATGCGGTTCATCGAGCGAAGGGATACAGTCGTTGAGTAAGATTGTCGTTCTCCCTATGACGCTTCAATATCGTAAGGTGAAAAGACGTGCCACACTAGACAATACTTTCGATGTGCCGAAGTATCTCTTGTGGATATTGAGAGATTATCGAAGGAACTTTAGGGCCTGACCTCCGAAACCCCTTCTACTATAGTCTGCTAAGACTCGACATGTCAGAAAGGTCGAGCTTGGTAGATTATGTAGATGATGTTGCTGCGCTTGTTAGTGGATGCACTATCGAACATGAGCAAAGTTGGTTTTACACAACGGCTGCCGCTGTACTCAAAGGTGAGTTTTTTCGAGCAAACCATAACAGTACCAGGCTGCAGGTGGAGTTTCGGCCTTAGGTCGGCTAATGCCAAACATTGAGAGCCCTACAATTTGTAGGCGATGTCTTCTGATAAGTACAACGCAGTCCATTTTGTTCTGCGACGCATAGTTATAGGTTGATGCTCCTGACAAAAAAATATATCTTAGGTGCTTTGCGCAAGTGCAGAAATGGGGAACTTTGCGGGTGGCATTTGGCAAGAGCACTGTCTATGAACTGGACGCGCTGTTGATTGCGCTGCCCTGCTTGCTAAGGAGCGCTAAGCCATATGTAAACACAGCGGAGAAAACCCCAGGGAGATAGTTGTTAGTAAGTGACCGCAACTTAAACTAAATGAGTGGTAACACTTTTGGTAAAATGAGAGAAGGGGTAAATGGACTGAAAGCATGGTTAGACTAATTATTTGATCACCCAGCTCCTAAGTGGGTATTGAGGTTTTCAAAGGGGTTGTGGATTACGCTGATTACACCTTTGTGTCTAGTCGATGTTGGGATGGAATTCGTCAACAACTTTATTTAAACACAGAACATATCTCTCTAAAAAATATTGTCGGGAAGATGCTGAGGATCGATGAAAAGTAGAGCCGTCTTGTATATTACATTCGAGTTCTTCTTGTTGCGAAGAAGATAGAACTCGACGATAGCAGGGAGTTCCTTGAACTTACAGTACCGTTCCTCATTTCCCTGATTTGAAGGCTTTTCAAGGCGAGAGAAATGTCGGGCTAAGTTAACATTCTTTAAAGCACTGTTAAAGATTCCTATCATATAGCAAAATACATTCTATTGAATTTCACTGGATCGCAGAAACAGCTAGTGTTCCACTTAGAAGGCTTGTTCCTCCTTATAATCGAACGGGATATGATGTTGTTTTCCCACGACGTCTTTCTTATTATGTTGATCTAGAAGACATACCTACAGTATACTTTGAGAGGTGATTCTTCCTTGATCTTCCACATGGCCTTAGCCTCACTTGCACTAGACATATTTAAATTTCTATCGTTTAAGGAAATTATTATTTTATTCTTAACTCCCCCTCCCTCTTTACGTTATTCTTGACTCTGCAGTTGCTCTTCGTTCCCTTATACAAATTTTCAAAGCAAATAAAATTCCATTTTTTTGCTTCCTATGCGACTTACTTTGACCACAGGGTTTACTCGAGAACACTTGTCCAGCGCATTTTTTGTCCCAACTTTGCATCAGCCTTGTATCGGGAGAAGTTCTTGCAGTTTACACATTCTTGGTTTCTCGATTTCATCATCATCATCACCGGCGCAACAACCGGTATCCGGTCCAGGCCTGCCCCCAATAAGGAACTCCAGACAACGCGGTTTTGTGCCGAGGTCCACCAATTTGATATCCCTAAAAGCTGTCGTCATCGTTCCATCTCAGGCAAGGTCTAACTCGTTTTCTTTTTCTATCATAAATATTGCCTTTATAGACTTTCCGGGCTGGATCATCCTCATCCATACGGATTAAGTGACCCGCACGCCGCAACCGGATTTTATCCACAACCAGACAGTCGTGGTATCACTCCTAGATAGTCTGCTGTTCAGAAAGACCTCCCAGTGATCACCACGTAAAGGCGGAGATGGGATTTCATAACAAAGTTGTTATAGACAAAGTTCAGAAGGCGTTTTCCCCGAGTTTTGTGTCCCCTCCTGGGTACAACTCCATGTTTTCGTCCTTTGACCTATATTTCCTCTTGATGCCCATTTGAATCAGAATAATAAGATATGCGATACTAATAATAATCTTCGACGCGATAATTCAATTGGATTGAGGTCTTGAATCCATTTACTGTAGGAGGCGATGTAGTTAGCATTATGCACTCCGTGATTTTTACCCTGATTTGATTCAGATACTTATTCACAGCTGAGTCCAATATTAAGTAACGATATAAATCGCTCTGCCATCAGTAAGATTTAAGTCGCAATCTTCTCCTACTACAAGATAGCATTCTAACCACCGAGCTATCCAGACACGAGTTTGATGATGATGTCGGAATAATCTTAGTCTTCCTATTGTCTCTCCTAGAAATTCTTTTCGTTGGTTGTGGAAGATAATGAGTGGCCGTACAGTTTAGATTGTTTTCCAAATATTGAAATTTTTTGTTATTTTCTGTTTTCCTTTTCAGGATGCTTTCATGATGGAACGCTATTTGCAAACGGATCCATGGTACCAACGATGGAACCTTGCTTAAGCTGTCGATGTAATATTAACACTTTGATATGCAGTCTTCGAGTTTGTCCGGAAATGCCAGTGCCACCCCCACGCGGTTGTATTCTCGTTCAAAAGAAAAGTGGATGCTGTCCATATCTGTCTTGTAAAAAATATCATACTCCATATGATGGACAAAATAGGCGGATAGTCGCGTATCTGGATCATTATGAACGAGAAACTATTGATCGTGTGGTTAATGATAATGTACTGCAAAGACGATCCGATGATTCTGATTTGGATGGAACTGGCGAAAGTAAGTGTTTTTAAAATTATTATTTAAGCCGATATTTATGTTTCAGCAATCTTTTTCTCAGTACTTACTTAGCTTCCTTACCCATGCAAACTAAAGATATCTTCAAATTCCTTGCCGGAGGCCTGAATAGTCCTATGACGCCGATTGTCTTCATGTCATCCTGATTTCTAGAAATAAGTGAAGGCTATTTCATGAGATGTGGAATATATTAAACTCAAGCACAAATCTGCCAGATGAAATACCTTTGATAGTACCCTTTCGTATTTGAAACTTCTGAGCTGAGTCGCCCGTATAATACCGCCTTCCACAAATTTTGATAGGCAAACAATATTTATGTGGATTGTAGCAATGTAGCACGTGAATAATACAGGCGACTGAGAATGAACATAAGGATATGTTTTGTACTTTGAGATTTAAGGGGGGGACAAAAAATACAAGCTGGGACTTAACTTTATCTGCGTGGGCATAAACTATAACCATAAAATACTTTCCTTAGAGGAATAAATTTGAACAGGCTGCTAAGAAGAACGAGACGCACCGCACTGCTAACCAAGAGCAAAAGGTAAATTTTTATCAGGACCATCCTTGGACTATACAGGTTCGAGTTAATAGACAACAACGCTAGTCATAGAAGAAAGACAATTTTCCGCAATAACAAGAAGGACCCTTATCAATTGACCTCATGCAGAACTCACCGACCCGATAAGCACCTAGCGCATCACCAGTGCATGGTCCATAAAATACTCCACCACAAGGAAGCTGGAGAATTCTAAACTGAAACTGACCAACCATCTTTGGAGCCTCTTTTGAAGGGAAGCAATTCGTTACTATGAGAAGATAAAACTAGCTGTTAATAGGTTGGACATGAGACTCAACAATCTGATTTAATACGATGATATAGACAGCCTAAGTGAGTACTCTATGATAAGGGATGAAAGTTCCAACCATGACAGTTGGCAAATAAATGACCGTTAAGTCTACTACTGCAGATCAACGTTGTGTCGAAGACATCTAAAAACTACCATCCTCGAATTAGCTCCATCGCAGTAACTAAAAGCATGACCGGCGCGTGCCCACAGTGTACACGTCAATCGGCCCATCCTTATTTTACACAGAAAGTCATTCTAGTCATACTTTCTACTAAATTAAACGTCAAATGCACGTTGTGGTGAAATACAATTGTTAATATCAGCATCATTGATTGAAACCGTGCCTGTTATCCGTGGCTACGAGGCCTTTATTCTATATGTTCCAATTCTAGAACGAATTTGTTTGTTCACCCCGAAATCAATACCTGAATTTAATAACTAGCAGCTCATCAAGCTCTTGAGTCTAGATTAGCCCAGGGGTTTAATTCACAAAAACGTTTTGGAACAGTAACCCGTAAGAAATCCAATCGAAAGAAAAACTTCGGACTAGAAATCCGTAAATTGTCAACCTTGATATTTGACGTTCGCTAATAACTCCCAAAAAAGCAGCCCCAGTATTCCTTTCAGAAAAAGTTATCTATCGTACTAGAAACTATTGCCCCTTTACACCTGAAGCATTTTTCTACATCAGTCATCTATGGTGTTCGTATCTCATGCAACCAGGCTCCCTAAAACGGACGACCTCAAAACTAGCAAAAAGTATATTAAATTTACATCAAAGAATCTGCTAAAGTAGAGAAGGATTCGAAACAAACTGTTGCAGCTCTTGCTGATCGCTTTGTGCGCTATTCGATTAGATATTAGAAATAACCTTGAGGCAGGCTATATGCTAGAACAGTGTACCGCTGATGAAATAACAGTAAAATCTGCGCCAATTATCTGGTGGGAGTAGACTCCATCCTTCACAGCTGCCAGAGGGACATCGAGTGCATCCAGAGAAAGATGACCTTGTCCGTGCCGTGCACCCTGTTCAGCGTGCCCCTCCACCGCCTCAACAGCCTGATGGATATCGCCACTGGATAATAATAATAATCGCTGGCGCATCAATCCACATTGGATCAGGGCCTTGAAGTGTGTTAAAACACTTCATTCAAAACCGCAACGGTACACTACAGCACACTATAGGAGGCAATGTGGTCAGCACTGCGCTCGTCCGAGATTATTACCCTGATTTAACTTAGGTACTTATTCGATAACAAATCATGTTATAACCTTGCATTGCGCAGCTGGTTTTTCACTCTACCCTGTTTTGAAAGCTCACGGCAAAATTCGCGTTCGGCGGGTTCCCCAGGTACTTCGTCTAGGGTACAGCTATGGACTTAGGACTTCGCTGTCCAACATCCGGACTCACGCAATCTGACACATAGGCACGCTACAGCGTATTTAATGTGTAGGTCCAGAATGAGGAAGTGCAGGAATACATTGTATTCCTCTCCCGGCAGGACTTCAGAGCCTAAATAGCACCTACATATGCTCTCCTTTGAACCCTAGCCTGGGTCTATTGCATTTTATGTTCAGCGTCTGCTACCACACAATAGAACCATATGTTGGAATGAGACGATCCATGGCTGTTTACTTCTACCAACCATTCTCAGCTGGAGACCCAATTTTCTAACAAAGGTCCTCTTGCAGGCGTAAACGGCTATATAAGCCTCAGTTCTATGCTCACTCTCCAATTTAAACTCGTATCCCGGAACACACCCAGTTTGGAGAGAAGTGCCAATTCATGTCCATATAACTGCGGGAGGTGAAGTCAGATATCCTTGGCTTGGTGATAAATATGATAAGCTCGGTTTTAGTTGGATTTATGCCGAGTCGCCATCTTGCAGTTCACATGCACACCTTTCCCAAAGTGCCGTCCATATTTTCACTCATAATTTAGGGGAACGTCCCTGAGACCAATAGTACTATGTCCTCGGGATACACATTCACCCCGCTCCTCTCAATATGCATATAATTTCTTGCGTCACAATCAACTAGGGTTCCGGATAGATGGCGCCTTGAAGAGTTCTTTTGCTTATAGCTCTGGTCAAGTGGTTACTTGCCAGATCAGATTGGATTACCCTGGTTCTAAGCATGGATACGACTCCTTCAATCCTATCTGGCCTTCTTGATGGCTTTGGCACTACTGTTGTTGAATTCTTCCTCAATATTCAGGAAAGCGTTGGGATGGGGGGGATATTATAAATGCCAATTGTTTCAGTACACTCCTTTTTGTCTTTGAATGATTGTAACCGAACCCTAAGTAGATATCGTCTGCTGGTCAAGGTGATGCGGAATCCACGTTTAGGTAACCGCCTTTTGATGTTCTGCGTCGGACCCCAATAGGTTAATGTTAGCCATTGCCTAGGTTCTGTGTTCACCTCCTGGGGAAGTGTTGAAAGTTGTAGTGTTGAGGCCTGGCGCAATTTCTTTTTGATTCGATTTTCGCTGAGGTTTCTGTTGTAGCCATTTTCCTTGGTTGTTTCTTCCACTCATTGAGCGGTGTTGTTACCATCCTGTGAATCATTATGTTGTATGCCGCCATCTTATTGTGGAAATTGTGCTTTGAGGTGTATGTGACGGTTCGATGTGTCTGGGTCGGTTTCCAGTAGATGTCGAATTCAAAATCTTTGAATTTGGTGAATCTTTCCCGGATTATGCTTTTTAGGAACGGTATCTCCACTTCCATCTTCATGGTGAACTCGATGTTCCTGTGTGCCCGGTTGAGTTCCTCGAGGATTGTTCCTGCTTCTTCCCTTTTGATGATTGCTAATACATCGCCCCAGCCTCCTCGAGTTCATTTTCCAAGTTCTCCATAAATACCTCGCATAGCAGCGGTGAGAGGGGGTTGCACATTGCTGCTCCGGAGGTTGTTTATTCCTGAATGTGAAATAGAATTCACTCATGCACGTGAAGTCCAGTTTCTTATATAGTTTAGCCTTCTTCCTCCATTTGGATGAGTTTTCGTGTGTCGTGATCCATTCTTCCAACAAGTATAGACCTTCCTTCATCGGTACGCTTGGGAACAATGCTTTGCATAGCGGTATTTCATCACTTTGTATCCCCCCAGCCCCGTTGAGTCTGGCAATGACTTCTCTGCCGTTTCCCACTGCCCGTTTTCCTATTTTAAGGCCTAACCTTTTGACTTCTTCAAAGAGCTACTTCGCAATATTTTGGGTTGGTGAATTCGTTGCTGTTATTATCTCTCTGAACTTGTTGTCTTCTTTATGTATTTTGGGGAGCATTTGGTTCTAGACAGAGATGGGTTAGGCAAACACTTTTAGCCAATCAAAAGGAAAAATATGTTCATTTGGAGTACCTTAGTTTTAAGATTTGATTACTTAATGTGAGTTTCATTTTCTTCAAATGGAAGATTCATTAATAAAAGAGTGGTTTCTGCGGATTTGCCTCCGAGGTAAGCGTGCTAAGAGGAGGGCGTCCTCGCCATGATCGTCCTCAAGTGTTGTTCGACACGAGCTGAGGCTAATTAACATAGTCATGCCTGCTTAGTTTCAGTATACAAACTGTCTGTGCGTCTCCAAGAGTTCGATATGTATCCGATCGAAACACAATTCGGATAAATTTCTACAAGATATGGTACAAACCCTTCTTGCTGTTTTTCGAGCATAACTGGGATTATATCATCTGGGCCCGTAGATTTATAAGTGGAAAAACTGTTTATAGTCCAGTTAATTTTCGATTTTTTAAGGATGTATGGGTGCCTATGTTCTATGGTGAGACTAGATTTATCCGTCGTTTTTAGCTGGCGAGACCTTCATCTCGTCGATATCCAGCTTGTTGGTCAGTACATCAAAAATGCAACCCATCACTCCAATAATAATCAGAAGCCAAATTTCGTTCTTTGCCTCGGCAGGATGAACATCGAGATGTATATGACTTAATCCTGCTGATGTTTTGTTTGTGAAGTCACATCACCAGTTGATGAAGTTCGTGGTAAGTCCCTGCGTGTTCCCGGTATACAATGTTCCGTGCAAGCTTCAAATCCTAATCGAACCAGTCGTTCCGGCTTTCTTGTAAATGGGGCCAAATATGCCCAAAGCCATATTAATGATACCGTTTTTTAGGAGCCTGTGAAGTTTATGCTGTTTGTTGCGCATTTATTTGCCCTTATAGGTGTAATGCAGGTGTTTGTTGTGGATGGATTTGTTTACTTCTTTGATTTTATCTATCAGAAAGATTCGCGGTGGTGTTTTTATTCAAGTTCGGAGCACCATGCCAACGAGGTACTGACCCGGATCTTTTTTGGCTCTCTATCAGTACTGAAATTGATCAAGGTAGAAAGGTACGATTAATACACGGTTGAAAGTGGTCCCGTTTGGAGAGACCCATGTTTATTTGTTGATCTCTTTCCTTTCGGTCATGTAGAAGGTTTTTCATATCATGGAGGTGAAGATACATAGGAATTGGTGGCAGAGCTCATGCTCATGCTGGTTTAACAGATATTTTTTAGCTCTTGCGCTACAACCGTTCGTCGACCTGTCTATACTGATCACAATGCCACCTTTAGGAAGTTTTTTTCTGGTTAACGTGTAGTTGTAGTAGTTATATAGTGTAAAGCCTCCTTTTCCTCTTATTCGATAATCTCCGTTGGTGCAGAGCTATCTAAATTCTGTCGTCTCCCCGGTGCCGATACTGCGTTTTGAAGTAGCTGCCGACAATACTCTGACATCACATTCACGTCTAGTACCATCCGGCTTTCCAAACTACAAAAGTAATTGCGTACTAAAGCTAAGAATGTCAATCCTATATCGTTAGAATTCCCCCTTCATGGAAAAGAGGCTATGAATGCCCTGTACTTAACAACGGAATGAAGAGGAGCATCCCCCTGACTTGTCTTTTAAGACAACCAGAGTATATTCCTAAAGCTCCGCTCAAAGGGCTGTTTATTACGTACAGATATTTAGTATTCAGCAATAACTTTTTTATTTGTTTCAGTTTGTATCGTGAATGGCACAGTATACAAATCCGGCTCAGCGATGGGTTCATCTAGCCTTTGTTCGTATTGTTACTGTATTGGTAAGGACTTTATTCTTAGAGGCATCACCCACCCTAAAAATTGATTATATTTTCAGGAGGCATCCAAAAATGTGTCAAACCAAAATGTATGTTAAATATGGACGGCTGCAAACCGATTTTCGTTGATTCAACTTGTTGTCCAGTGCGCTATGATTGTTCCTCCAGAAATTCCGGTATTGTCAAAGCTTCCCGTTTTCAAATTAGAAGTGGTAATAAACATTATTTGAGGGTTATTGGACGAACTCAAAGAAACCGAGGTATGATAACTAAGTTTTAGGTCAATGATGAGGATTATACCTATTTTTGGTTTACATTTAGGGTGTATTATCAATTCGACGTTCTATCACGAAGGGCAAAAACTGCCTACGGATCCCGAAAGGCATTGTGACATATGCTTCTGTATAAGAGGATCAAGAAAATGTGCACCGAAAAAGTGCGCACCCCCTCTAAAAAATTGCATACCTGTAGTTCCGAAGGGTCAATGTTGTCCTTCAAGCTATGATTGTAATAATACTAGAGAGCCAGGAAGGCAGTTTGATCTGTTTTCCTTATTGTTTGGCCCGGAGAACAACGCTAGTACAACCGATGTTTCTCCAACAACTGTAGCTTTTAGCAGTAATGGTATTAAAACTAGTACCGAGAAAACGTTTTTCGATGCCATTCGAGAGGGCCTGGAGTACATAGATAACAGTGAGAGTACGGTCGCGGATGTGCTGAAACAACTGAATATTATAAATGATACAACAACTAGCACCTCGACTAGTACGACGGAAACTGCTTTGTTAGATAAATTGGATCAGGAGGAAGATGAAGATTTGGGGTTGTTCGATATTTTGTTAGGTAAGACCAAGGAGAAAGATAGCGAGAAAAGTAATTCTACAGAGGACTATGATGAGGAAGGTAACGCTGATGGAGAAGAAGTTAATAGCACGGAAGTCACCGATACGGGCAATGACAAAAGCGGTGACAACCTGCTGGAAAAACAAGTTAACAACCCAGAAGTCATCACTAATAAGGATACCGGCAACAACACAGAAGAGCAAAAGGTGGAGGGGGGGACCAAAATGGAAGTTACTGAAGATGATCTCGTGGACGAGGATAAAGTGACGGTATCGATTATGAGCATCACTGATGATGATCCAACTACAGACAACCCGCCTAGTACCATTGAGTATGCAAATGAAGAATCTGATGAATATCTATACAGCACAACTGCAGAAGAAGAAGATAGTACAGAGTTTGTGGACGAGGAAGATAACGATGTTCACGAAGAAGAGCAGATTGTAACTACTACCGAACCAAATACAACAGAAGCTAGCTCCATTCAACAGGATGAACAACATACGTCCACTGAGGTTATCGCAAGTACTGAAGTAGAAAGTAAGAACAATGGATTAGATATTCGCGCAAGTACACTGCCAAGTATAGGTAACGCAACTGAAGAAGAGATGAATACAGAATTGCCTCCGAGCACATCTGCTCTAAACAATGATCATAAAGATCAAACAACTGAAACCAATGGTGGCGATTTCTTTTCAGCGTTGTTTAATGGCTTGACCAAAATTCTCGAACCAACAAATAATAAAACCGTTTCTGTCGGTATCGTGAATAAAACAAATAACGATGCAAATGATGAAAATGTGGATGCAATTTCTGAATCTACCCCCAACGGAAAATCTACGTCTTCGACAGAATCTTCGATAACAGTTTCCCCGCCTGTAATGGAAGTTACAACGGAAAAACCAATTCCTGTGTCTCCACCTTCCATCAACATATTAACCCCCATGCCAACAGAAAGGACTGTTATTATTAAAACAAACCCGTCCATACTTGAAGCAGACTACAATTTCGATTACAGCGAACCAACATTGCCTCCCAGTTTGCCCAACCTAAAAATCATTCCATTCCTGCCCACAGACGCAGTGAAAAATGACAGGAAGCAAATGAACTACGATTACTATGGCAAACTCAAACCAACTCCAGGATATCCTTCAATTACTGAAAAACATGACAACTGGGGTCATCCAGCAGGAACAGGCCCTAAAAATTCAATTGCCAAAATTGATTATGATGTTGGATATGATCACACAGTATCGTATCCTTCTATTACGGAACCTTACGATGAAAATTCCAGTGATCGACACAAGTATGAATTTAGTAGTTTTGAATATTCTGATACTTCTTTGGAAGAGATGAAAAACAAGTTCGAAAGTCCTGTTGCAGCTGAACCATACGATTTTATGAAAACTGAAGCTCCGCCAACAGTAAACAGATTTTCTCCGCCAGCTAAAACTGAAGGCGGATTCGTTCCGAAGGATCCAATGCCCGAGCAGTTTTATTATGATACTTTCCATACTACCAAGTTTTTGATTGATTTGACCACATCTGCACCGAATGTTCTGACGACTGTGAATGTATCTAAAACTGGTGAGTAATTTTGAAAATGAATTAAAGAAATATTTCTATTGCTTAATATGTTTGTTTTATTTTTATCCAGCAATCACTACCCCGGATCCCTTCAAAGACGTCATCAAAACTGAGCCACCACCTGATCTATCATCGCTCATAGTCGATAAGGAGAAATTGTTAGCCAACGGCCCTCAAGCATCCAAAGAAAGTGAAGATGACGCAGATTTTGAAAAGGAAATCATCTCGATAACAACTGATGCCACGTACAATTTCACATCTGAATACAAAGATGCAAAGGATGACCTTGTCAATGATTCGAATTTCATGGTGAATTTCTATGAACTTAGCAACGTGAATATTTCAACAAGCACTGTTCACCCGGCTGTCATGCAAAGCAACGCAACTAATCCCATTCCACCATTTTCTCCTGTAATGAGCAATACCAAGACGAAATTAAACACCACAGAAAACAACTACAGCTTTGTTGCAGGCTTGGATAGTGTTCTAGATTTGTTTTTCAAAGATGAGGGAAAGAACATGTCATATGAAGGAATAACGATTCCACCATTCAGAACCCTCCCTCCGGCCAATACCAAATATGAGCTCATAAAAACATACAGTCCAGGATCTACTCATGGAGATCTAGACAGCAGTGATTCAGTTGAAGATTTGAGTATCTTAAAAGACGCCTTATTCACTGGCTATGAACCTAAAGACAGTGAAAGTTACAAAGTTCACTCCAAAGTCGAAACTTCTACTGAAGCCAAAAAACCTGAAGATGTTCCAGCAAATGATATGCCTGCCTTCCTTGCTGAGCCCTTTAACAAACTACCTTTTATCAAGCCTAGTTTTCCAGTGAAACCTCCTAAAGAGTATCACTATAACCCTATGAATTCCGATTTGGATCTCATGCTCCCTTCGCCAGGCGACACGGAGATGAAAACGCATTTCAATGTCGAAGGATATAAGGTGATTTCCAATGACCCGACCATAGCTCAAACGGACTCATACGTCGTCAATCCGGTTGACATTAACAAACTGAAACAACATCAATCCGGAGGAGGGGCGCAAGTTTTCACCAAACCTGATGCTTCGAATAGTATAAATGATCCAGCAGGAATACTAAAATTAGCAGGATGCAATATCTATGGAAGAATGTACCGAGTTGGCAGGATAATTTCAGAGCTCTCTGGACCATGTTTAGAATGTAAATGTACGGAGGTCGGTGTAAACTGTACACCACTTAGTTGTTGAAAGGAACAATTTGAAATCGAGAAAATGTTGAATCAGAAAGATGGAGCTAAAATTATTTTGTCCTTTCGTTATGGGGAAGGTCTAATGAAAGAACTTTTCGTTATTGAGAAAGTCTAATGAAAATTTCCCCATGACGGACGCCTATTTTACTCCATTTGTTAACGAAAACTGTCTTTAGTTTTAGATCTTCCAAAGTTATATATTTTACTGTATATTTTATTTAACAAATATCTCAATTATTGTATCTCTAGAATAAGTAGATTGATAAGTTTAGTTTTAGTTGCAAATGAATTGAATATGATTTTCCATTTAGTTGCATATTTTAACTATTAGAATTACAACAAAGTATCATGATTTTCCACTTTTTGTACGGAATTATGTAATGCAAGTTTCTCTTTTAAAGAAAGAAAAAGCAAAGCAACGTTAAATAACTCTTTTCATGGATTTTTTCTGTAAATAAAATCCCCTCATCCCTTACATTACCTAGAGATTGTTGCACAGGCGATATAACGTTCAGTAACTGACATAGAGTGATAAAACGGGGGCCCCTTTTGTTTAGGACATTATCTGTTTGCTAATGACAGCTCCAATTTGCGAATTACCGATAAAACAGTTTAAGAAAGGTTAAGGTGCCTTGATAGGATATATTTCAGGAGCCGCACCTTATATGAATTTTTATCGTATTGCTTGTTATAGGGCTTCAGAGTTTTCTCCGATAAGGTTGTTCACGGGCTAGTCAAAGGGTAATATAGGACCCAGGGCGAAACGTGGATTGGTACCCATGATGGAGCATAAAACCTGGGAAATGCCTGCTGAACCAACACCAACAACTCTACTACCAAACCCTATCTTCACCTTCGCGTCGTGGCTGCTGGAAGTTCTTTCTTAAGGAAAAGCTGCAGACGGAGAAGATGAAGGCGAGTCTCCTGCGCCTAAAAATGTGACAAATTGTACCAACTGGTCCTCCAGGTTAGAGGATGGGTAGGGCTGACCATCCTACACGGAAAACCAAAATTACGAAGCGATAACAGGAGCGTCGGACAGGATGAACTTTACAACGACGAACCCGGCAAAGTCAACTGAGTAAAGATTTGCGCATTTTCTCATGGAACGTGCGCTCCCGGTATAGAGATGGAGCTGCCATGCAGCTAGCCGAATGTTGTCTCAATATAGAGTTGATTTGACAGTGTTGTAGGAGATGCGTAAGACAGGGCTTTGAAAACATAAGCGAACGGCTATGCACTCAGCGCTTGCGAGGCAAATTTCGATATATAAGTCTCATAAAGGTTCACGGCCCCTACAGAGGATACTGCAGAGCCGGAGAAGGATAACAAAAACGAGGCCGTGGAACCAACTCTCAAAGCCTGTCCCAAATATGATATCAAAATTATACTTGGGGATTTTAACAGCCAAGTAAGGACAGAGCCCGTATTCAGGCGATACGTTGACTCCCATAGCTTACATAATGATACCAATGATAACAGGCTGCGGATTATTCAATTAGCAGTGTCACAAGGAATGGTGGTTGGAAGTACGTGCGCGGAAAGCAATTCACAAACGTGGGCCTCTCCAGACGGGACCACTTTCAACCAAATTGACTACGTGTTGATCGAACGCTGCGACCTCTCATTATTGATGAATGTCAGAACATATAGGGGGCCAATATAGACTTGGATCACTATTTCGTTGGCATGGTGCTCCGAGCGCGAATAACAACACCGCCCAGAATCCCCTCTAACAATCAGGTGAGAATTAACACTGAAGCCATCTATAACACAGCTCTCAGCAACACCTATAGGAGTGAAATGGATGCCACAATAACCGTAGCCTTGATGAATGTCAACACATAGGGGGCCACTGAGCTCGAATAATAACACCATCCAGAATCATCTCTGATAATCAGGTGAGATTTCGTCGAATGTGTGTGTCGTTTTTCCGGCTTATTTTATGATGAAAAAAGAAAACATTTTTTTTAGTGCTGAATAGTGTTGCCTCCGCGACACCTCACAGATGAAAAAAGAAAGCCTGGAAGAACCAACAGGTCTGTGAACTCGAAAAGTACAGGGACCAACGCGCCAGGCGCGCAAGTTTTACCAACAAGTCAGCAGGATGAAGCCTTACACACCTCGATGTTTATCCTGACGAGACACAGAGGGAAATCTAATTTCCGACAGAATGGGGATATTGGAGCGATGGGTTGAGTACTTTGATGAACTACTGAACAACCAAAATATCGGCGAGTTGGAGGTTCCGTCAACTATCGACGGACAAATACTGACACCACCAAGTATAGAAGAAACAGTCTATATAATTCATCTGCCTAAAAACCATAAGTAGCCAGGAGCCGATGAAATTAAATCCGAATTGGTTAAATATGGAGGCGACCAATTACACCAAGTGGTTCATCAACTTAAATTGTGGTGTGGGACAGCGAATCAATGCCTGACGACTGGCAAAGAGGCATTATCTGTCTCATACATAAAAAGTTAGATATCACACAGAGCAGCAATTATAGAAGTATCACGTTGCTGAGTATCATCTATAAGATATTCTCCGTTATCATGCTAGGTCGGATAGCCCCATACGCCCAGAACTTCATTGACCCATAGCAAACACGCTTCACTCCAGGGAAAGATCAGATTTTCTTTGTACGGCAAGCGATGGAAAAACTCTTCGAATATGGATATCAGTTGCACCATTTTTTCATCAACTTTAAGGCCGCCCATGATAGCATAGGGATGGTAAAACTGTACACAGCTATGAGATAATTCAGTATGCCAACAAAATTCAATAAGGCTGACTAGCCTGACCCTGGCCAATGTGCGAGGCCAGATAAAAGTAGCAGGATCACTCTCAAGGCCACTCGACATCAAGAAGCGTCTACGACAAGAGGTGCCCTATCATGCGTCCACTTTAACCTGACCCTGGAGAAAGCGATCCGTGATGCTGAGGTAAATGAGAGGGGTACGATCCTTTTTATGTCCACCCACCTACTGGCCTATGCTGACGATATCGACATCGATGTCGACATGGACAGAACGACCCGAGACGTACAAACTGCCTTGATCCATATAGAGCAGGCGGCACGAGATCTTGGGCTGCACATCAATGAAGGCAAGACAAAATACAGTTGGCAACCTCAGCACCAAAAATTAACCAACCAACAACATCAAATCGCACCGGTGAAACGGGAAGAATACAACTTTGAGACCGTTGATAACTTCTCCTAACTAGGGTCAAAAATCACAACCGATAACAGCTACGATGATGAAATCCGCACACGGATGTTGGCAGTCAACAGAGCCTATTTCACCTTAGAAGAACTGTTCCCCTCGAAAAGTCTCACCATAGGGTCAAAGCTCTTACTGTACAGGACAATGATCTTGCAAACTCTTGGCCGCGTTCGAGAGAAGAATCCTCCGAAAAATTTTTGGCCCCCTACATAAGGATGGACGTACGAAATCTATGAGCGATACCATGACCGCCAGGTTGTAGATAAAATTCGACTCAATAGGTTACGGTAGGCGGGTTACTTAGTCCGTGTGGATGAGGATGATCCAGCGCGAAAGTCTATAAGGGCAATATCTATGGTAGAAAAAGAAGACCAGGGAAACCCTGCCTACGATGGAACGATGAAGTAGGCCAGGACGCCAGGCAGCTTGTAGGAATATCCAATTGGTGGACAACGACGCAAAACCGGGATGTCTGGAGTTCTTTGGTACGGCCGGCCTAGACCGGATACCGGTTGTTGCGCCGTAGTTGATGGTAGCTATTTAGGATTGTCATTTGGATTTGCATATATTGTCTCCACTGTCCTGCCCTCCTATCTCCTGACAGTCACTGACAGACAGTGTTGTCACAATGAGTGGAGTTATTATTATAAAATAAGAATATATTCGATCACACTACAGTCAAAATTGAGCCTTGGCCTCCTGGATGCATCTCGATCCAAACAGCGGGTCCTCCAGTTAGAAAAGCTTAGAATTTATCTGCAATCTGCGTCCACTGAGTCCTCCCAACGTTTCCTTGGTGGACTTCCGTCAGCTCTGCCTTTCAGCACTCGCTTCGCAATCCTTCCCTCATGCATTCCATGTGACCTGCCTATTGCAGTTTTCGTATTTTTACTATGTCGATGCTGATGGGTCCTCAAATAATTCATGACTATGTCTGATTTGCCAGACATCTCCTTCTTCTACGGCTTCGAAAATCTTTTGAAGGACTTTTCCCTAAAAGATATCGATCTGCTTTTCCGACATTTGCGTCAAGTACGAATGAATATCTTGTAGATGCGTAGTTTATTGCGTCTGTATACTTCTCCCGATCTCACTGTGGGGAGGAATGCATAACATCTTTTATGACAAGTAATAATCCCTCTCCGGATTTCGTGTTTTTCATTTCCGTTTTTTGAGAGTAGAGCTTCTAGGTAGCCGAACTGGTCCACCTATTCGAAATTATGCTCGCCCATTGCAATGTTCCGCATACTAGTAGCCCTGGCCTTGAGCCTCACTTTACTCGCTACTGACACGAAAGGCTCGAACACTTCCTTCGCACGAAGAATCGGACGGGCAAGAATATCCACGTCGCCCCCGCATGCCACCGCAGATCTAACCAGTAAAGCACCTCTAGTATCAACTGTGGCCACCTTTCTGACGACGAATTCGAGTACAAAGTGAAAGAGGGTGGGGTGAGACCATCCCCTCGCTAAAGTGCTGACACTATCAGAAAGCTTTGTGTCAGTTCATTTTGAATTTTCACCTGGCCCTCGTTGTTGATCATTGTGGTTTTCACTAGCCGGACTAGCTTCGGTGGGATTTTTAGCTCCATCTCCATTGCAATTTTGTCTATCGTACGCCTGACAGAAGTCAACGAACAGTTGATGCAGCTCGATGTCATATTCCCAGCACTTTTCCAGCATCTGTTTAACTGCGAATATCTGGTCCGTTGTCGATCGTCCGCATCTGAAGCTACCTCGGTATTCTCCAATGATATTGTCTATATACTCTCTCAGTCGTCGTTCGATTTTATTCGTTAGCGCCTCGTACCACATGTACAGCAATGAGATCCTCCACTACTTTTTGCAACCCTCTTCGTTGTCAGTTCATCGTGATGGGTTTCGTTATTTGGCTCTATGCCTGTGCCTGATCTGGATGTAATTGCGCGGCTTTTAAATTCCCATCCAGCGTATCAAGCCACCGTTGTTTCGGCAAGCCATTCGGTCGCTTATCATCGACTTCGATGTTCAGACCAATCTTGACAAGTGAATACTCGTTGATGCGAATTACGTGACCATACCATCGAAGACGCCTCTCTCGCAGTTTGTCCACGGCGCAACCACATATCAATTGTGAATATCCTCATTTCGAATGTAATCAAAACGTGTCACACCACTAGTCCAAAGCAACATCGTCGTCTCCATTACCGCAAGACGTCTTTCATTGACTTTTATAGTCAGCCATAAAAAGCGACAAAGAGCAACAGGACGGAACATATTCCCGTAAATTTTAGATTTAAAATGTTCGTTGATACGTCGATCACAAAGAACACCATTTGTGGAACGCCATAACCTTTCAACGGATGATGACTGCCACAATTCTTCGGCAATGGTCGAAAGGGAGGACTTTCTTCTTTCTTCTTAGTATCCTGTTTATTCCCTCGCTCAGCGGAGGTGGCACCAATATACCAAAATTTACTATGATGATATCGGAATAACCTCTGGGGAAGGCCTTCTGCTTCCCCATTAATACTCTTTTTTCCGTCCGGGGGGATGGGGTTCCAAGTCAAACCCTACTATTTTGGCATGAAAATAGTCCCAATTTGGGGCACCATAGCCTTTTAAGCTGCTTAAAAAATGCCCACCGTATTTTTTTTTAAAGCAGATTAGAAGGGAACCTTCCTCTTTGTTTTGCATAAAGTCTTCATCTTTTCTCCTTAATGCCGTAGGTCCAGACTTTTTTTAAAGGAGATAACCGCACTGCTTTCTTCAGGATTGAAGGAAGGACCGCCATCACCCCTGCATAAACTCCTCACCCCGTACGAGGATGAGTTTCATAATTGAACCTTCAATGAATGGTGTAGCGCCACCTAATAGCGAGCTACAACACCAGGGATAGGACCAGAATATTTTCCATGGAAATATACATATAACTACCAATTCGCATAGCGATCGGTTATCGGATTTACTGTCTGTCTGTCCTTATCACCTTCAACATATAATGCATAATCTTTTCGGTTTTTAATTGTTTTCCGGCTGTAGCTTCCAATGTAGCCCTTTAAACTCCGAATCTCGGGTAGTAAAATAAAATGTGTTATGCATCCTCAGCAATATTCAGCATTTCGAGCAATATATGCCGAATCGTCATGCTCAAATCGATAAAGATATGGCCGATAACCTCCGTGTTCGCTCAAAAGCTATGTTAGGCTCGATCCATTTTCGAATATATGATTTTGTAGGCCCAGCGAACTTACACTTACACTTTCTCCACTTGATAATAAGTACTCGCTCTGGATTTGGAAAAAGAGGTAAGTGGAGTTGACTGAAGATAAACACCAACAAAACCAAGGTTCTCAGTTTGACAGGTCATTATACTTCCCCTATCCGCATCATCGGGCAGAGCATCGGATGTATTGATCAATTTGTATATCTAGAAAGCGTGGTCTGGGCTAAGGATGGCTTCGGACTGGATATTAACCGATGCATCAATAGCGATAAAAATCTTGTTTTCACTGTATTGTATACAATCAGGAAATACGGGTATTTCAACACCAAGATACATTGAAATAGTGAACTATCGTAGGAAATATTTCAAGGCCAAAAGGCGGAGCCAACACCGAAGTAACACGCCAGAGTATCAACAAAGGTACATCGAATAGAAACAGGCAGACAAAAAGTTGCAGTGGGCCATCATGAAAAGTTAAAATTATTGCTTCAAGCTACTCTGTGATGAGGCAGACTCCGATCTATGGGGAGGAGCGTACAAGCCGGTTATTTCCGCAATAAAAGACAAAAGGTCCCCTCCTATTATGTGCCTAGATTATTGTGGGGGATAGTTTCGACATTTTTCCACCACGATGCGGCAACAATCTTTCTAATGATACCAATGAGCGCCGCATACATCCCTCCAGTAGCCACAGAAGAAGTCTTTGACGCAGCGAAAAGGGTCGTTGATACCGGGCAGCCCCTGTCATTGATCGAATCCTTAACAAGACTCTGAAACTGGCAATGAGACCGGCACCAAGCATGTTCACATAGATGTTTACAGAGAGAAGAAGGAGAGGAAGCTTATGATGAAGGAAGATACTGCGCACTGGTCATTCTGTCAGATAGAATCATATCATCAAAGGGCTCATCATCAATCAAATACAGCATAGGACGCGGGAGTTGCAATGGTGAAGAGCAGAGGAGATATTGGAGAAAAGTTATTGCAATTAACGCGATGCAAAGCGACATCAGCTCGGTTAGAGGGAACAACTTAGAACTGAGTCTCGCAAAGCAATACCAGAGCGGTGGCCCACCGGGGATAATGTGGAGAAAATATGGGAGATTTTGACAGTCGGACAATAATAAGGTTTTATTTTAAACGAAACCTGGAAAAACCATGTTCTGGGGGACCATAACTTTTTAAGAAAGTTTGTCGCAACTAGTTTTCATCGGGATAGAAAAAGGGTGACCAAAAGTGTGTTCGAACTATATTATAGGTTATTATAATATGAGGTGTTTAGGTTTGAAACCAAATGACACTCTCGTGTGTGAACTGCAACAATTCTTACATTACTAGCGATTGATTTAGGAAAAATTGAACCTACGCATCTCATCACTTTCAAGTTTCCTTATATTTAGTTCGCTCGCTTTAGAACGAAATTGCCTGCGGGGGAATTTATTGGCATATCTCTATTCTGGGCAGTTGCCACATATACGTCCTTATGTCAATTATGGTTTCGCCTTAACACCGTTGTGGTGTTGTGTAACACGTATTATATGCCCTAGTAACATCTTGTTGCGACTTAACTCGTTTATATAACCCTAATGATCGTTATCATCTTTACGATGTTTCACCTAGACAACATTGAGTTGCTCTCCTTCGGAATTCTTAGTTAAGCTGCATAAATGAGCTTTTTAAAACCTGCTACCCTATACCGGTATCAAATAGCGTAGGAAAATTGTAAAATTAATTTAGTTTCCTTTCGGTAGGTAAAAGTTTTAACCGAGTAGTCCGGCGTCATTAGGGCAACGATCATATTTCCTCTTTCTAATCAACTTTCTTAGCTTCATGAGGACTGTTTTCCCCTTTTATCTAATTTTCGCCACAATCTGCGGTGCGCTATGGACGTTAACTTCATTATAACGATTGTTGGACAATCCATTTCATTTCAAGGCTTTTTAATTTGACTTAGGCACTCATTTTCATCTGAGGCAACTAGTATCCAAGATCTTCTTCATAAGCCTCTGTCCCATTCAGTACTCTCAATCGATCGTGCCTTTTTCCTCCGTCACGTCATAGGCGTGATCTGGGTGGAGGCAAGATGTTCTCAAATCACCATTTAGCGTACTAAGTGATTGTTATGTCGGACAGCCTTTTAGCCTTTTTCTCATCGACTTTGATGTTCAGACCAACTTTGGTAAACGACCATATCATTGAAGACGTCTTTCTCGCAACTTTTTCCACGATCGATACAACCCCACATAGTTTACGAATGTCCTCGAATGTAATCATGGCGTCTTGCGCCACTGATATAGCCTAACATCTTTTTCTCCATCACCGCGAGGTTCGGTTCATTGCTTTTGACAAGGCGAGTGACAGAGCGGATGACACTGCAGTATATTTTGGATTTGAGACCTTCGTTGTTGGGTTGATCACAAGAATACCAATTGTGGAACGCCACTCCATCTTATTTGTGATGATGCATGAAGCGCTTTCATAGTAGAGTTTACCTTTGGCTGATAGCATTGGTCAGAGATTTAAATCACTCAATTATTGTCAGGCCGCTGTCACTGTAATAGGGTCTGTTTCATGGGGCTCGGTGGTCAAAAACTTTATTTGATTAGATTTAATCTGCGATCGTGCTGCATGAGGCGATTATTCCATTTTTTGTACAACTTGTTGGAGGTTAGTTTTGTTTTGAGACGGCGCTCTACGTTGAAAGTACAATGGGGCAGTGTCCACGCCAAAGACAAATAGAAGTGGCGGGAGAGCGATTCCTTTATGAAGCAGTTTTTATATATGTAGCTCCATACTGCGAACTTCATTCTTGCGATTGCTGTAAATCAGTTCAACCCAGCTTATGAGATGCACTAGGCACCGCTGCGAAGCATACGAGATTATCGAACCACGATATAAACCCCTCCGTCAGCTCTAAGGTTTGTACCACTAATACTAAACACTAAGCTATCTGGACTCTAAGATATCATGGTTGGGTGATATAGATGAATGATTTGGCTCATTGCACCATACAGAAGAGGAAGGTATGGCCAAATAAGCAGCAAATATAATAGCATCTGAGTTGTTCGTTGTGTATTTGTAATTTATTATTCTTCTATCAATTCGTTTTTATATACATTTCACGGTGTCGATTCTATTTCAAATTTAACAATATCATGACTATCACAAAAGCACAATAAAACATTCCAGCAAAAAGTCGAATAAATTGAAAGGTGTACGTCTTTTCTCCAGAGAACAAGGCAAATCCTAGTAGTAAACCACTCAAACCCCCACTTATATGTGCTGCTAATCCGATTTTTGGTTGCGTGTTAGATTCCTTTATACAATGGAACGTCGTTAGAAGTACATCATTAAGGCATATGACGATCACAGATACAACTCGATAATAACGATATGGCAGTGAAGAAAAATTCTGAAAGAGCAAATGATCTTATTTGAATTATTACATAAAAATAGGAAAATTTTGTGTTCTATTCTAACATCCCTCAATAAATAGGAGTATGTACGTAAACTGAATTTTTGTGTGCAATCATTTCCGAGCATTTTCATTGATTTTACAATATATAGTATGATTAGCACTAGATGTAAAGAGGCTGAGACATATATATGATTATAGTTTGGGAATAAATAAAGGGATAAACAGTGGGTATTACCTTTTTTGGCATCACCATCTTCATCAACGGCGCAACAACCCATATCTGACTTAGGCCTGCCTTAGTAAGGAACTGCAAACACCTGGTTTTGCGCCAAGGACCACTAATTCGATATCCCTAAAAGCTGTCTAGTGTCCTGACCTACGCGATCAGTCCACCTGAGGCTGGGTCTGCCTCGTTTTCTTTTTTTACCGTAAATATTTCCCTTATAGACTTTTCGGGCGGGATCATCCTCACCCATGCGGATGTGGCCCATCGTAACCTGTTGAGCCAGATTTTCTCCACAACCAGACAGCGGTGGAATGATTTATAGATTTCATCGTTATAAGGGCTACGGAATCGTCCATCCTCATGTAGGGGGCAAAAAATTATTATTATATTCCCTCGAACATGGCTAAGAGTTTGCAATTTTCCTTGCTAAGAACCCAGGTTCCCGAGGAATGCATAAGGACTGGCAAGATCATTGGGGAGACGTTTCGGCCGAAACAGTTTTTGCACTATCCGCAGTAAAACAAAAATTAAATGCTATTAGGGAAATGATATCAGGGAAAAATAGAGTATAGTTGGAGTTATTCCATTATGCTAAATCCTATCTGACCTCTCTTGGTGACAGGTCCTGCGACAGGTCGTTAGAAACAAGATGATCGGATTTAGCCACAAGCCTCGGAAAAATGCTAGGGCGTTCACCTCAGTCGACGCGGCAGGACGGGCCCCGATTCTGTCGAGAAACGGGCAAGGATTCTTGTCGCATGAATGGCGTCAGAACGTAAGCAAGTTAGTCCGAACAAAACAAATACGTGTCTGCACGCTAAATATTGGTACCCTAACTGGAAAGATCGAGAAACTTGCAAGAGCCCTTCAAAAAAGGTGTGTTGCTATCTTCAAGAAACCCGATGATCTGGTGCCAAAAGCTGCGTCATTAAATGCGAACCCCGTGAAAATGTCCATAAACTTCTCTATTTTGGTAGCCCGCTCACTCACTATGGTGTTAGCATTGCCATCTCAGAGGATTTCCGTGATTAAAAAAGTCGAACGATTTGATGATCGGCTGATGAAGCTCACCATTATATCAGCTGATCGCACTATTCACTTCTTCACCCCGCACGCATCACAGACAGGTCGACCTGATGCCGAGAAAGATGCCTGCTGGCAACTTCTCGATGAAAAGACTTGTCACGTGCTTGCTGACGACTATGGGGTGAAAAGGCAGATGGTAACAGGTACCATGAGGGAAAGGGGTTTGGAAAGCGCAATGAGGGTGGCGAGCGTATAATCGATTTTGCGGGCACCCATAACGTTGTATTTATGAACACATGGTTCATCAAACGATTGTCTCATCTTCCTACATTTTATATTAAGAACAGTGAAACGCAAATCAACTATATTCTCATAAGACGCCGACATTTTACCACTGTCACTGATTACAAAGCCGTTCCCTATGAGACCACCGGCACCCCAACATCGGCCGTTGCTGCAAATTAAACTACCGATAAAACGGTGTGAGGAACGCACCGGCTCGCGGCGAATTAAATGGTGCCGATTTCGTGAGAGGAAAGAAGAAATGATCGCACTTACGCGGTTACAAACCATTACAAATGTGGAAGAATCGTGGAACCAAATGAAAGACACGATCCACAAAGCGGCCTCTGAAACCATCGGGGTCACCAAGCCGGGTAAGTGATACATCAACCGAGATACTTGGCTTTGGAATGATGATGTTGAAATGAAGGTCCGTGAAAAGAAACGCCTCTACCACAAATTTTACGACGATAAAACGGTGGCCAGTTGGCAAATTTATAAGAATGCCAACCGGGAAGCAAAGAAGCAATCGCTGTCACCCGAGCGGACCATTACAAAAATCTATACGATAAACTGGACACTCGGGATGGCGAGAGAGATCTGAATCGACAAGCCAAAGCCGTAACGAACGTATACAGGATATCGAACACTTCTGTTGCGTTAATGACAAGAACGGCACTTTGCTTACCAGCCGTCGAGCCGCCACGAATAGATGGCGAGAATCCACTGGCATCCTTCACTTCTACAATCATTACCGACATTTGGAGCAGCTCCACCTATCTCTGCAACTGGTGCTCAGAGGTGGCGGAAAGGAAAACCGGACGGCAACCCTGTCGACTGAACCAGAACCAAGTGGCCGAAGAGAACCTCCTCCTGGTGCCACTAATACACCAGGAGACGCTGTATCGCATTGGCTTGCCGGCCTTGATGGAGTAGGCGAATGCTCTCAAGGCCTAATTAGGGCGATCAGACCCAAGTCTGTACGAGGATTCATCTGAAGTGGCAATAGTCACAAAATCTTACCAGAGGTATACTGGTACACTTGGAACCGGGATAGCCTCTGAATTTACATAATTGTATGTTCGTTCAGCTCGGCGTTTTGTGGTTGGCCCTTTAGTGCGAGCTTCATGGGGGTTGTGGTTGTGTTCAAGCGAACAGAGACCTTCGGGTCTCAGCGTGGTGTTGCGTTTCAACACTAGTTCAACCTTAGTTCGGTAGAGATCTTGGTAGATCTTGTTTTCACCAGTATGAATGCTGAGCCATGCACTCGGTATAGACTGGTGCGGTGGGCTCTGATTGTGGTCACAAAATCAATCCGTGTCTTAAGAAGACCGTGGGATTAAGTCCACGAGACAGGTACTCATGTTAAGCCCGGTGGCGTAACTGTCTCTGCAACTGAAGTCGAGGAGGCAATAGAACGAATGAAATCGAGGAAAGTCTCAGGACGGGGCGACATCGCATCTGAGCTCTGACTGGCAAGAAAGTACCACAGTTCCAATATAGAAAAGGAAAGGTAGTCCCCCAGAATGTTCAAATTACCGACCGGTCCACTTACTTTCCCATACCATGAAGATTCCTGAACGGGTTCTTCACAACTGTCTTCGCGAAAACGTTGAAATGACCGTAAATCAAGTTATGGACACCATCACACGGGACATCCAACGTCCAGCGCCCTATACATTGCTTTATGTAGATGATATTATCCTAGCAAATGATTTCGAGCAACTTCTCGAAAAATGGAGTGATCGCTTTATGCAACACTGCCTCAGATTGAGTCTAAATGAAACTGAACTGAACGATTTAAATACCTCGCGTCAACGCTATCAGCCAATGGAGAACTGTGTTATGAAATTGCTCACGCATTAACGCAACCTGGATGAAGTCGCGTTCCACAACTGCTGTTCTTTTTCATCGACGTATCAGCGAACGTCTCAAATTTAAAATTTAGCGCAATGTCGTCCGTCGTGTCGTTCTCTATGATTCTAAGTATTGGCCGACTATAAAGACAATGAACGGCGTCTTGTGGTAATGGAGATTAAGATGTTGTATTGGACAAGTGGCGTAACACGTTTTGATCACATCCGAATTGAGGATGTCTGGGGGTATATGGGGTTGCACCGATCGTGGAAAAATTGCCAGAGGCGTCTTCGATGCTGTGGTCTCGCAATATGCGTTAACAAAAATTTAGTTACCAAGATTGGTCTGAACATCGAAGTCGATGGTAAATGACCAAACGGCAGGCCGAAACAACGGTGGCTTGATACGCTGAATAGGGATTTAAAAGTGTCGAAATTGCATCCAGATCAGACATTTGATAGATCCAAATGGCGAAGCAGATCACGACGAGCTGACCTCGCTTGTGAACGGGACAAAGGCTGAACAAAAAGAAGACTAGCCCTTTGCTACTTTTAAGCTGGAATGGGTAGTAAAGTTTCCCTGGCAAATCAAGGTCTTTGATGGCTTTACGATAGTCGCTTTCGCTGTAGACCTGGAGTTTTGTCTCGTCAACATTGCTTTTTTCGTTGGAACACCATGCAAGTTGTTGCATCTAATTTTCTGGGTTAAGGAATTAACGAACTTGGAACTGTTACGCTTACGTAAGTAGATTGGCGGAGGCTTGGGTAATTTTGTATTTTCAGCAGAATGTCCACTATCTTAATTTTCAGCAGAATCTCCATTGTCTTCATTGGGAAGGATGTTGAATCACTTTTGTGAGTCTTTGTTAGGCTTAAGGCTTCTGAAGTGTTTGAAGGTGACTGGGATGTACCTATCTAATCCTGTCTGAAATAAAAGGAAAAATGCACCAGCTGAGAATCGAATTCGAATCCGTAGGGACCTTGTCTGGACTAAGCTTAGAGTATCGATAACACGGTTGAAGAATAACTGCATGTTCAATTCACGAAAAAATAGACAAAGACAATGGATGATGGTAAAAGATTCGTAGTGAAAGGCACTTTGTTGGGTTTTTGCAATAAATTGTACACCATCACTTTTCATACACGCCGTACTGCACACTGCGCTGTCGTTTTGTTAATTAATTCACTGATTAATAAAGTTAATCACGTTGCAAAGAAGGAACAGGAACACGTCCTTTCACTCCAACTCAAACAGAGCTTGGGAGTAATTGTAGGGATAAACTGTGGGTGTTACTTTTTATGGCCTGGACAAATTATAATGCATTTACTGTGAAACAACATAACCAGGGGCACCTAATACCTCCTTAGTAGCTACCCAAACCTAACATTGCTAACTTGAAAAGCAGAAAGCTATTCACATCACTTCCAATATTACCCATACAAGTTTTGGTTAGACTGTGCTTTCCCGTTAGAACCGAAAATGTGCTAGCATCATAAGAAAGTTTGCTCTATATTTAATAAACATTCTTTACTATTACCCATGCATCTATGTTTATAGGGTGCACGTATATACCCATATATTTCATGCATGGAATTTGAACTAGATGCATGGGCACAGCCAAGAAAAGATATTAGTAAATTATTATTTTGTGCTTCAAAAAATCTTTCAATTGCATCTCTTAATTTCGAAACGTTAGATTACAGGAAATGCCCGCTTAGCATTTCTGTCCGATTATATTGTTTTTTTATTTGAAGCAAATGCTTCCATGCAGGTCATAAAGTATGCTAAATTCATTAATACCATAATCTGTATATTATTAAGGACTTACTAAAACTAAATGTGGTACATGACTTAGAAGCAAGGAGTAAACTCCAGCTGACGATCCAACGATCAATAACTCTCTTTGGAAGATTGAGGTTGCCAGAGATCCGGTAAAAACTCCGCAATTATATATAATGAACACATTGAGATATCCTTGCTCTGTCTCCAGGGCAAACGCAGTTATAACCTACGGAGACAAATTATTAATCAGTTAGAAAGTTCAGAATAACTTTGATATCTACAAACATGTATGCACTTACCTGCAGAAAAATATTCACTACAAGATGCACAGCATCTGAATGTAGCAACGAATATGTGAAAAATCGCCAGATCTCATATTTTTTGTAGGGCGTGTAGATGAGCAGATTAGACAGTCTTTTACTTTGTAAAGCAAATATTGCAATCTACAAAAAGAAAAAAAATATCTAAATTAAATGAACGAGGTACCCATGGCCTCATGGCCCCCAAAGTAAATAGTTAACTTAGAAGCAGCTTAAACAGTTGTTAACCTCGCGCAGGATTTCTTTATTTTCCACATATTTTTCTTTTCTGGAAAGTTTTAGGTATAATTTCGGGAAACTTCCAGAAGCATGAATAGATTGGGAATGAAATTATTTCAATGTAAAATTTACTTAATTTTTTTTTATCCCTAGATAGTACGGAATCACTACTAATCCTCCTCCTCCTGAAAAGCATTTAGAGAGCAATCTTGTTGCTGTTGTTGATTTTTGTTCGATTCTTTATTATCAAGCCAACACAGTTAGTTTAGTTTAGTATGGGGAGCCGCAGCTCTAAGAACTCAGACCTTTGAAAGACCCATTGTACTATCCCCGGAGATCGCCTATTCATCGGCCTCTCGCCGACGGCTTTCGCGAATCTGACAAAAATTTTCGCAGACAGAGAATGGGCAGATTCTTCGTTGAAGAAAACCTTACCAAGGTATCTTCGTCTGAGGTCTGAGGAGGCCGGGCAGCTGCATACGAAGCGCAGGGCCTGATGACAACTCTACCCCACCTGGCTTGATATGTCGTTGCTGTTTAGTGCTGATAATGCTTACCGACGGCCGGAACAGATTCGAATGATGCGACCTCTCAATTTTTGGTCCAAACATTCTACTGCTGCCCATAAAATGGCATAAATTTCCACCTGGAATATGGTCGTAATTTTTTCCGAGGGGTCGGGCCAGTTCTATAATCGGATTTCCCGAGAACACCCCGGTGCCCGATCCGTTTTCTATAACTGACCCGTCGGTGAAGACTATTAAGTCTGCAAACCTAAAAGATTCGTGGCCATTTATCGACCATTCTTCTCTTTTGGTGGTTACGACGGCATATGTCTTTTTGAAGACATATGCACGTCAGGGCACCTGATGTTTGTCAAGAAGTTTCCAGATGGACGCAACCTAAATGCGTTGTTAGCAGCTTTCCTTCTTACCTCGAAATGGATTGGGTGTAAATTTAGAATAGCTTCGTGTGCTACGGTCGGCGTACTACTCATTGCTCCAGTAAACTTAGGCAACCGAACCTATGAATCTGCGACACCAGCTTCCTACTATTAGTTTGAGTCTAGTCTCGGCCACCAGACGATGCACGTATACATCAAAATGGGTTTTATTATCGATGTATACATCCAATGAATCCGTTCCAGTGAAACTCCCCAGGTCTTACCTATCTCTTTCTCAATTTTTGCCGTTAGTTCATGGGGTGCTGTCTTCTTTCTGATAGGCATGTTGGCAGCAGTGAAGTGGCCACACTAGGGATTTATGTATCCCTTATGAACCGATCAACTAGTCTTTCCGGTCCTTTTAGCAGAAAGGAAATTAGACTGATCGGCCTGGTTTGGGAATAAATATTACCTTTATATTACGCCAGCTGGTTGGAATATGAGCGGCAAGCACGAATGTGTAGACTCAGGGCATCCATGCCCTCTGTTACTAGAGCAGGAATAATGCCTTCCGGACCTGTAGACTTGTATCTATGAAACGAGTTAAATGCCCATTTCACTCGTTCCCGTGAAGCTACTTTCCCTCTGCCAATACGCAGGTGAGAATGCGTGAACACTGAAGTCTACTCCACAACAGAGACCTTCATCACACCCATAAAGGGGAATGAATGTAAGCTAGCAACGGAACGGAAGAATACTGCAAACCGTCAATGCTGCACTTTCAAAAAAGCGGGCATGCGCAGAGACCTAACACGAATTTCGTGGAATTTCAGAGACTGAAAACGGAATCACGGGAGAACCAACAGACCTGCGAACTCAAGAAGTACAGGGAGTCACCGAATCAGGCGCGGAAGTTTTACCAACAAGTCAGCAGGGCCGATACTTTTGCCCACAAACCCGAAAAGCCATTTCCATGCAAATATTTCAATTGTACTATAAAAATTCCCTAATATAATATGCACCTTGACTTTTTCTCAGGCTGGTAATATCACATATGTATATTGTTTTCCTTAGCTGGGGCGAATGGGAAGTTACCTGGTCATCAGAAAAGTTTTAGGTAATTTTTTCTTTTGCTGCCGCCGACTTGAAATTTAAAGTTGAAGGTCGAGGTCAGTGATAGCAAAACTTGGGGACTGGGCCGGCTGAGGAAGATGGACCAGTGATCAATTGTACCTAGGGAGTGTGGAAGAGTTAATGGGCATTCGTGCAATCATCGAGAAACGTGAAAGTCACTAGTAAATTGCTGATGTGTAGCTATTAGTTAATAGCGGCTAAGTATATTGGATAGTTCATATATTAGATAATTAATCGGAAGTGGTTCGTAAATTTTTAAATTTAAAATTTATAAACAACTTTCAGAGACTAAGCGCAGTTGGCCAAGGGGTTTCACGGGATGTTGTCAACTGTAATGCCCTCAGTGGAGCTTAATTTGATTTATGTACGTTCGACTTACACGGTGCCAAAAATTAACGTATGTTAATAACAACATTTATTACTGTGCTGACTTTATAAAGATGTTGTGCGTTGTGAGAATTGGAAACGCTTATGCACATCATTCTATTAGGTTGTTGCATATTAAATGGCCGTTTTGGCAATCAAGTGAAGTTAATAGCGATTTTGGTGTGTCACACAGTTGGCGCTGCTGGTGTTGAATATTGAAGTATAAATGCTCCTACATTTAATCAAGGAGTCATTTCAGTTTTGACCATCGTTGGGATAACAGGGAATAGGAAGGAACAAGTCGGGAAACCGGAAGCTTGACGCTTAAGGTATAAAAGGTTTTGTGTTTCCCTATGTGAGGAGCATAACGTAGTTCCCCATTGGCTTATAGCATTGACCCGAGATATTGAAATCGTTCAGTTCTGGGCAGGTTACTGCCATTGCCAGAACTGAGCGATTTAAGTATCTCGAAGGGCAGGTTACTGCCATTGCCAGAACTCAGGGATTTAAATATCTCGAGTCAACGCTATCAGCCAATGGAGAACTGCGTAATGAAATTGTTTCACGCATTAATGCGACCTGGATGAAGTAGCATTCCCCAACTGGTGTTCTTTGTGATCGACGTATCAGCGCACGTCCCAAATCTAAAATTTACTGCAATGTCGTCCGTCTGCCACTCTCTATAGTTCTGAGTGTTGGCCGACTATAAAGGACAATGAACGGTGTCTTGCGGTAATGGGGACGAAGATGTTGCATTGCACTGGTGGCGTGACACGTTTTGATTACGTCTGAAATGAGAATATCCGCGATCGATATGGGTTTGCATCGATCGTGGAAAAACTGCAAGAGAGGCGTTTTCGATGGTGTGGTCACGTAATTCACGCGAACAAGAATTCAACAACCAGTATTGATCAGAACATCGAAAGCAATGGTAAGCAACCAAAAGGCCGGCCAAAACAATGGTGGCTTGATACGATGGATGGGGATTTAAAGGTCTCGCGATTACATCCTGATCAGGCATTTGATAAAATAAAATGACGAAACCGATCATGACGAGCCGACCCCGCTTGTGAACTGAAGGCTGAAGAAAAAGAAAAAGACGTGAGAAGCGACGAGTGCACGACAGCTCCGTGTAATATAGCTAAAAATTCCATTGCCCTCTATTTTCTAGAAAGCGATTTAAATAAATCATTTGATGGAAAGCCCTGTGTTGATAATGATCAACCTCATACGCTTCACGCTCTCAGTTTAATATTATTAGCGAATGAAAACAATTTAACCAGCATCAAATATAAAAAAGGGCTAGGGAGAATTAGATTCTTCTTGAATAGAATTTTAATATTTCACTCGAATGTCAATTATTCTCGTTAATTATGACGTCAGCATCTTATTTGTATGGCTTAGAATGCTGTTAACTAGCACGAAATTGATAAGTTTGAACTGCTATAACTTTCCCACTAATAGTTGGATTTTCATGAAACCTGGCATGTGTATGCACGAGGCTGTCGTCTATGTCGGTGCAAAATTTAGTACACTTAGGATGAACTTAAGGGTAGTTTTTTAGTCTATTTCTAAAAGTTGGTAATATACTATTAGTAAAGTTTTTGAGCAGATACCGGAATGGGACGTCTCTCGAAGATTAGATTTCACATAAGTGTTTTACACAAAACCTTAAAAAGGGCTGCAGATAAATAGATTCTTCATAAATGTGACTTTAATATTCTACGCAAATGTCAATTATTCCGGGTAATTATGACGTCAGCATCTGATTTGCATGGCTTTGGAAGCAGTAAACTCGCGCGAAATTGCTAAGTTTGAATTGCTATAACTTTGGCGTTAATTGCCTGATTTCCATGAAATTTAGCACATATATACAAAATATTGTCCTCTATGCTGGTACAAAATTCCTAGAAGTCCTAGAATGAATTTAAGGGGGGTTTTTCAGTAAATTTCTAAAAAGTAGTAATATACTATTAGTAAGTTTATTTGAGCAGATATCGGAATGGGACATATTTTGAGGCCTAGATTTCATCGAGGCACACCATCCTGATTTTTTTTAGATTTTTAGGTTGGGTAGTTTCTGAAAACGAGTCCTGTCTCACTTCAAGTGCGTACATTTTGACTCCTTACTCACGCACTTTGCAATTTATGCCAAAACTAATGTCATTTTCGGAAAGTACAAATCGAGACCTTTCATTTGATATCCTACACAACTATATCCGGTGAAAAAAATTTGTGAATCCCCCTTTTGCATGTATGGGGAGCCCCCCTTTAAACTCCACCTAAATTTATGCCACTCGCTGTGTGCGTGGGATTTCAAAGTTCCCATCTGTCCACCAAATTTCGTTTGGATCGGTTTAGCCGTTTTGGAGAAAAATGCGTGTGACAGACAGACAGACAGACATTGAATCGATTTTAATAAGGTTTTGTTTTACACAAAACCTTAAAACAAGTCGGGAAACCGGAAGCTGGACGCTTCAGGTACGAAAGGTTTTGTGTATTTCTTAGTATGCAGCACGTAATATATGCATATATTATGTGGGAATATCCACTTTCGGATGATATTGACATTTATAGTCTTGAATTTGCGAAGAAGCGACAACTTTGACGTATTATAACTTTGTTAGTAATAGTGGGATTTCCACCAAACTTGGTAAGATCATGCTCTATATTATACCCTATATTGTTGCGAAATTTCGTGGTCCTAGCATGAATTTAAGGGGGGTTCTGCAGCGAATTACTAAAAATTATAGTAATATACTATTATTAACTTTATTTATACAGATATCAGTGTGGAAGGTATTTCGGAGCCCAGGCACTATATAGTGGCAGCCTCTCAATTTTTTTCAGATTTTTCGGTTGGGTAGTTTCTGAGAATGGCCCCCGTAAAGGAATGGTCACTTTCAACCACCCGCACTCCCCACCTTTCCAACAAATGTAAAAACTAAGACCAGCTTCGAAAAGTACTGGCCGAGACCTTTAATTTGATACCCCACATGACTATATTTGATGAAAAAAAAATTTACACCCTCCTTTTGCATGTATGGGGACCCCCCCCTTAAATTCGTTGTAAAAGCATGTAATTCACTGTATGCGTGAGCGTTCACAGTTCCCAGCTTTCCACCAAATTTGGTGTCAATCGCTGCAACCGTCTCCGAGAAAAATGCGTGTGACGGACAGACAGACAGACAGACAGACAGACAGACAGACAGACGGACAGACAGACAGACAGACAGACAGACAGACAGACAGTAAACCGATTTTAATAAGGTTTTGTGTTTACACAAAACCTTAAAAAGGATGGAAAAGAGCCAAGAACGTATACTTTTTCTGTATGAGTTCAAACTCGGTCATAAAGCGGCGGAGGCGACCAAAAACATTAACAGCCCATTTGGAGCTGATACGGTAAGCGAACGAACCACACGGCGATGGTTCGAAAAATTCCGGTCAAGGCACGTAAAACTTCAAAGTGGGCCACGTGGATATCCAGGACCATCGATGGACAACGACGAGCTGCGTTTGCTAGTCGAATCGGGTCTGTGAGAGACATTGCAGAGAAATTGGGCGTACACTATTCGACAGTTTCGGGGCATTTGCAACAACTTGGAAAGGTGAAAAAGGTCGACAAATGGGTTCCGCATGCCCTTACGGAGCAAAACATGGCGCTTCGAATGGAAATTTGCAGTTCTTTACTCTCCCGCAACAGAAGCGATCCCATTTGGAACAGAATATTATACGGCAATCGTCGTCGATCAGCACAATGGCTAGATGCTGATGAGCCACCGAAGCACATGCCGAAATCGAGCTTCCATCCGAAGAAGGTAATGGAGACTGTTCGGTGGTCTACAGCTGGAGTTATCCACTATTCTTTCTTGGCACTTGGAAAAACGATAAAAGCACAGAAATACTGTGCCCAACTCGAGGAAATGCACCAAAAATTGAGTATTCATCGGCCGAGATTGGTCAACAGAGATGGTGTGATACTCCTTCACGACAATGCACGACCTCATGTTTCCAGAACAACGGTTCAAAAGTTGAACGAATTGCAGTATGAGACTCTGCCTCATCCACCATATTCATTGCACCATTCGCCAACCGACTACCACTTTTTTAAGCATTTGGACAATTTGTTGGCGGAATAATACTTGAGGAAAGAAGAGGTCATCAAAATTGCCTTCAATGAGTTTATCAACCCCTGAAAATTGGACTTCTACTTCTGGTATAAATGCTCTTGAATCTCGCTGGGAGAAGTGTTTTGAATCGACTGGCACTTATTTTGATTAAATAAATAAATTTTTGTAAGCTTTACAGTCGTGTCAAATTTTTGTACAAAAACGGCCATTTCATTTGCAACAACCTAATACGTCGAATATAAAATGGTCCCAGTACATCCAAAAGGGGGGAGGGTTTTGTACATTTTTTATTCCCCAAATATAGCCATGCGGGGTACCAACTGAAAGGCCTTGGTTAGTACTTTCCGAAGTTGGTCCGAGTTTTAACATTTGCTGGAAAGGTGGGGAATGCGGGGGAACGAAAGTGATCATTTCTTTAATAGATTCATTCTCAGAAACTACCCATCCAAAAATTCTGAAAAAAATCGGGAGGCTGCCACTGTATAGGCTCCGAAATACCCTCCATACCGATATCTGTTCAAATAAAGTTAATAATAGTATATTACCATATTTTTAGTATTTGGCTGCAGTACCCCTCTGAAATTTATCCTGGAACCACGAAATTTTGCAGAGTATACTACCGAGCTTCATGGAAATCGCTGTATTACTAACGATCATGGCACTCGAGTTCGGAGTTTTAAACACGCAGGCACATAAAGCTTTGTTAAATGACACGTAGCAGATCGAAGTGCTCAAAGGACCCTACCACGTTTCCGAGCCTGGTTAGCATAGAGCCAAGCAAGCGGGTGTCGATGGAACTCTTCGATCGAGCTTTGGTATTTGCGGGCAGATTTCCGCGGTCAATTCCGTCATCCCTTTAGGTTTTTTGGGACAGCTCTCCCCTCTTGCTCGTCTCCGGTCACTAAGGCTGGCCGTTTGGACAATCGCAGACACATTTTTTCATTATACGTTCAATTGTAAACCCTGTTTGGAATAGATTATTACCTTTATATTATATGATTCTTCTATTTCTCTGGAATGTGATGACCAAGAAGTCGTTGTTCTATACCTTTTTCGGTGATAAAGAGAACAATAAAGTCGTTAATTTTTCTTATTGCTTTGTCATTCATCATTGTTGATAATTTCATTTTACTTGCACTCTCTTTTTGCATCGACCCACACCAGAACAATTGAATTTCCTTCAAACTTTCATTGACCTCTCACGTAAGTGCATATGTGAATTTTGCTTAAGAATTTAATTATGCATTTATCTTTGTCTGTTAATTGATGACGGGAAGACTCGTCTGTTGTGTCATGTAGAATGAGAAAATGTTTAATTTGTCTTTATAATGTAAGGTTGATGGAAATGCGTGTTTATAGTGCGCTAATGATTGATAATCCCAGACACGTATAGGATATTTCGAAAGCAGAGGCATTTTCATTTGCAATTGCATTATAGTGCAGACATGTGGGCCAACAGATGCAAGTGATTGTTTGATATTAATGGAACTAAGTTTACTTTCAGTTTTTACCCAATGTACATATATATCCGACATATGTATGGATACATCTGTGTTTACAAATTTATAATGAAATTTGAGCTCCAATCAAACAAGAAAATATACGGCTGAAAAGCACTTGTTCTTACAGATTTGCGGTTTTCGATAATACGAGTATTGTTCATTCAAGCTTAATGCCATATATAAGGGCTGCAAGTTCAATATTGCACACTCAGAGATAATCGTTTTCCAATATCAAGTTGCATTTTCTTAATCGGAAATTCAAACTGGGTTGACTTTTGTGGTTCAAATCAAACACAATACTAAGCAATACGATAATATATCTGTTCCATTGCATCATATTCACGAAATGATCAAAGTGTAAAAGTCTGGGCTGTAACAAGGAACTCATGCGAAACAAATGGAAATAAGTGAAACGGAGTTTTTCAGTAGTTTTACTCCTCATTGGTATACTGGTCTTATTGGTGTACCACATATCATTGGTATTTTTTGGTTGAATGGTTTTACTTGCATCTATGTATATAGTTTCAGATCCCCCGGGTGCACTTGATTCAGAACCGCCGCCTCCTCACGAGGCGCGGGGATGATTAGATTACTTACACAATGGTCAAGCCCTTGTGGCGCAGCAGGGTTAATAATATTCGAAATTTATTTCGAATGTTGTTAATTTGACTGACAGATGCCACCACCGGTGTTCTCCGCGACGGAGTAGGTCTTCATATGATTAGAAAAAATTGTAAAAAATAATTGAAGTTGGCAGTGAGTTCACAACCGTTCAAGAGTTGCTAGCGTTTTCCAAAACTTGACGCATTCATTTTATGTGTAATTTTACAGTTGAATTATAACAACCTTATCATATTGAGAAAACAGAAATATAATTCACAATACAAGAAAGAAATTTCATCGGTCACTCATTAGAGGCAAATTCGTGCATATTTGAAAATCCTTAAATCCAAATTATTTTCGTGTATGACCTGGCCATCACTACGTGCTAGCTTGGGAGACAGCTATTCTTCATTTCTTGCAAGAAAGTCTCTCTGAGAGGCAATTCTCAATTACCATTAGCCAGGGGGCCTCCATTTTACCTAAAGTTTCTTCAATTTAACCTAAAAGTACCAACGCTTGTCGTTTCGGCAGACAGATCCACGTCAGTTACTAGGAACCTTAGTTCAGGCTCCCCGGAATACCTCCTGTTGCACTGACAGATCATACGCTAGCTTGATTAGCGGGTGGACCGAGTTAATTTGTCTGTGTATCATGTAATCGTAATTTTCATTACCTTCAAGCCCCAGTTTTCTGTAGTACTGCTTTTTCCACGAACGCCGCCACCTCTCAGCCTTGATGAATGTCAGAACTAATAGGGGGCCAATATAGACCCGGATCACAATCTCGTTGGCATGGTGCTCCGAACTCGGATAATAACACTGCCTAGAATCTCCTCTGACAATCAGATGAGAGTTAACACTGAAGTCATCCACAACACAGCCCTTCAAAACACCTATAAGAGGGAAATGGATGCCGCAATAACCGCAGTCAACCGAGATCCAGGAGATGAAGCATCAACAAATGATCTTCACAATTACATGAAGAACATTATAATGAATACGACCACAAACATACTTGGCCCCAGCCGCAAAAAGAGTCGGAATCCCTGGTTTGACAATGAATGTAAGCTAGCAACGGAATAGAAGAATACTGCAATCCAAGTTATGTTGCATTCTCAAAACTCGCAGGCGCGCGGAGATTTTTCGCGAATTCCGGCGAGCGGAGGATCGATTTTATAGAAGGAAAAAAGAAGCCTGGCAGGACCAACAGGTCTGGGGGCATATTGGAGCGATGGGTTGAGTACTTTCATGAACTACTGAAGAACCACAACATCAGCGAGTTGGAGGTCCCGCCAACTGAAGAGGACGGACAAATACTGCCACCACCAAGTATAGAAGAAACAGTCCGTGCAATTCATCGGCTTAAAAATCATAAGTTGCCAGGAGCCGATGGAATTACAGCCGAATTGATTAAATATGGAAGCGACCAATTACGCCAAGTGGTTCACCAACTTGTGGTGAACGTATGGGACTGCGAATCAATGCCTGACGACTGACAAAGAGGCATTATCTGTCTCACACATAAAAAGGGAAATATCACACAGTGCAGCAATTATAGAAGCATCGCGTTGCTGAGTACCATCTATAAGACATTCTCCGCTACCTTTCTTGGCCAGATAGCCCCATTCGCTCAGAACATCATTGGCGCATATAAAAGAGGCTTCACTCCAGGCAAATCAGCAACAGATCAGATTTTCTCTGTGCGGCAAGCGATGGAAAAACTGTTGGAATACCATCTATTCATCGACTTTAAAGCCAGGGTAAAACTGTACACGGCCATCCCGATGAAATTGATAAGACTGACTAAGCTGACCCTGACCAATGTGCGAGGCCAGATAAAAGCAGCAGGATCACTCTCAAGACCATTCGACATCAACAACGGTCTAAGACAAGGGGATGCGTCCTTTTTAACCTGGCCCTGGAGAAAGTGATCCGTGATGCTGATGTAAATGCGATGGGTACGACCCTCTTTAAGTCGAGCCAACTACTGGCCTATGCTGACGATATCGACATCATGGGAAGTACCACCCGAGACGTACAAACTGCCTTTATCCAGATCCAGCAGGCGGCGCGAGATCTTGGGCTGCACATCAATGAGGGCAAGACAAAATATATGGTGGCAACGTCAGCACCGAAAACGAACCAACCAACAACATCAAACCGCACTGGTCAAACAGGAAGAATAAGGATAGGAGAATACAACTTTGAGACCGTTGAGAGTTTCTCCTATCTAGGGTCGAAAATCACAACCGATAACAGCTACGATGATGAAATCCGCGTACGGTTATTGTCAGCCAATAGAGCCTATTTCAGCTTAGAAGAACTGTTCCGCTCGAAAAGTCTCACCATAGGGTCAAATCTCTTACTGTACGAGAGGTCTTGTCAGTCCTCATGTATTCCTCGGAGACTTGGGTTCTTAGCAAGAAAAATTGCAAGAAAAAAACTCATGGCCGCGTTCGAGAGAAGAATCCTCCGATGAATTTTTGGCCCCCTCCATGAGGATGGATGATTCCGTAGTCTACATTACGACGAAATCTATGAGCGATACCATGACTGTTAGGTTCTGGATAAAATCCGGTACCGATGATCCAAATGCATACGGTCATTTTCAAATTGCCCCAATACCCCTCTCAATCGAAGCGGCGAAAAAAGTTATTGCTATTGGTAAAATCCATATCGGCTGAGTGAGCACCCAGCTGCGAGAACATACATCACCTAAGAAGATGGGAGGGAAAGCTGAGTAGAGGGAGTTTGGAGAGGAGTGTGGTCAACTTAATCAAAGATTTTGGAGAAATCGGTGTAAATATCAAGTACCCCCTGTCGTGAATTAAGATATTTAGCAAAGAAATTGGTAAAGACTAGATCGATGTTTCACGCAATCATGCTGCTCTTTCGCTATGAAGTGTCCAACGTGTGCGGTGAGCCAGCCGTTGACGTGTCTCTCGAAGATTTTGAATTAAGAAGAAGAAAGTGGTGGGACGGTAGCTAACACCTTGAGTAGGGTCTCTGCTTTTGAGGATAGGGTAATAAGGGCCTCTTTCTAAAGATGATGAAATATCATTCTTTATGACTTTTCTCGAAGATTATGTATATAGGAAAGGAGGTATATTATTAACAGTTGAGAAGCAAGAGGTTAGGAATCTCATCGGGACCAGGTCCGACATTGGTATCAATATTAACAATAAGGAAGTCAACTGAGGCAGGGATCTGAAGAAGAGTGGTGAGAGATTCGGAGTAGTCTGCGCTTCAAAGACATGTAATGGTTGAGCAAGCAAACACGGAAGAGAAGTAAAAAACAAGTAGGCCACAGCATTTTCGTGGGGAGTCGATAGTGGAGTGAGTAAAATTAATGGGAGAAGGGTAATATTGGGTGGGTTTACGGGAATAGCGAGCGTAGGACTAAAATTGTTGCGAGTTACCGTGCACGAGGAAGGCCTCATCTATATCTCTAGTAACCAACATCGGCTTGCCGATCACCAAAAGGCAGTGTGGTTTCTCAGATAGGTGGTTCGAAAAGGCAAAATCTACTGTCCGTCTACGTCAATCAGCAAAAATTGGGGAGGCAGCAATGGAGTCCAATAATAAGAATGTCTCAAATTTTGCGAAATAGAGCAAAATAATTGAGACTTTAGCTAAATCATTGATCGATTTTTGGGTCTAAACGTATCGAAAGATCTCTTTGGGTTTCCCAAAGGAGTGGTCGTAATTGGCTTCGCAGATGACGTCGGAGTGACACTGGGATTTAAAGGGATTGATATCTTCATAAACGAGAAAATTTGGGAAATTAAATTTTAGTTTGAAAACGTTGGTTTTACGCTCGCAGGGCACAAAACGGAAACAATTCTAATCGCTGAACGAAAGAAGGAAACATTGATAAAAATTGGGATTGATCGAACAAATAATATGTTTCCAACCAGCGTTCAAATAACTAGGAGTGACGAAAAACTAAACTTCGAGCCAAATCCGGAAAATTTAAGAAGAAAGGCATTCAGGGGTCGGCGAAAAAGTTACTCCAAGGCAAAGTGGTTGGCTGCTTATTTCGAGATGCATCTGAGAATTGAAAAATAAAGCAAATAGGAAAATAATTGCAAACATATACCAATTCAATGTATTGTGGATACCATGAACCTACCGTACAATATCAGACAAACTAGCATGTGTGATAGCAGGCATAGTTTCATCGACATCTTAATGGCAATTAGAAGCTATAAGGGAGTGGCAGAAAAGAAGGAACGATCCACTTAAAGGACATTAGATTCACCGAATTATTCCAGATGGATCAAAGTGGATTGAACGACAGCATGGGGAACAGGGCAGATGTGGAAATTGTCTCCGGAACGCTGTTATTACCTGGGAATGTCTTGAACCACATGCTGGCTTTCGAAACAACTAAGATGGCCATGGAAAAATTAATCAAGGCGATAAATAATATTTTGAGGAAGGAGAGACACGTCGAAGTTCGTAACGAAATTTGCAGCCTTTCATCACACCATGTATGGTGACCTTTCTCTTTACGGTAAAGTAGAAAATGCATTAAAAGATAACTCTTTTCTTTGGTAAATTTGTGTTTATTAAAAGGTGGAGAGGGTGATTTTTTCACATACGTGCAAATGCAGTGCGGAAATGCAATGCCCACTTTGGTAGCCATGGTTCAAACTAGGTGAAAGTAGTAATAGTACATACTTTATTTTTAGATGCTACAATCGCAGGTTCTCGCGATTTCGGGCAATTGAAACCATTCATAATTCGTTTTTCATTTTCATTTTTTTTCGGGTCTAGTAGTTGCTAGCGAAAGATCATCGCGGTTTGATATGAAATGATAAGGGAAAACCGTACATGGCCATGACATTAGTAGCTATTTAACATTGGCGAATTTGAAAGCGATTTGAGAGGAATATCTGAAGCTATCTACCCACGCACGGCAGAAAACTGTATTTCTTTAGAGGTAGTGAAGAGTGAACCCGAAAAAAGTTGGGCTCCAAATAGTTTGCATATCAAACTGGGTAACAAAAACATTTTAAAGTTAGGCAATGAAAGCGGTTTGATGTGTCGCACAAGTTGACTGACTCTGTGAAAAGTTTAACTGGTTTTTGGAATGGGAGAGATTGAATTGCAATTGTAATTCTGTATTCATGTACGATTACTACTTGTTTGTGGAATGGAATAAATTCGCTTCCACTTCTGTTTTCGCAAGCCAAAGTTACCTTTTTTCTGCACATTAACTTTTCAGAAACCTAACTCCACCAATATTAAACTCATAGCTGAGTACATGAGGGTACAAACGTATCCTTACATACGGAAAATCCCCATCCATTTATTCAAAGCCTCTTGTAGTTCACATTTCATGCTTTCTGAGCTAATTTTTGCTCCTTGTATAGAGTGGCGTCGACCTCAAAACTGAACGGGTTGAATACCTTGAGTGCCTGTTTTGTGCAAATCGATTAAAACTGAATTCACTCATTCAACAATGAAAGGAGGTTAAGCCTTTTGAATAGCAACATAACGAGGTGTGGTATCTCATGCACGAGTATTCATGTATGGAGGTCATTTCCTGTACATGAACACATCAAATATCTTTCGCTACGATACGCATCAGAAGAATGAGTTATCACTATTCAAATGCAAGTTGTTTTTTTCAAGAGGGACAAAGTGGGCTTATCCTGGAATACTTCATTCAGAGTATAATAAATATTTAAATTTATGTTTATTAGGTAGTACATTATGTTTTTTGTTTATATCTTCAATCGCGAATTCCTAATCTTGATGATCATAATGCGAATAATTTAAGTCAAAATAAGTTATCATACGCAAGCCGAATATGAATCGACTCGTGCTAGCACTTCTAGTAGTCTACCATACTTGGCGCCATTTTCAGGTTGTGGTCATGCCATCTATGGTATACCTCATTTCGGCAGTAATTATTACTAACAACTTTCGAGTGTAATATTATGATTTCTGGTCACACAACATGAAGCTGTTAAAACTTTGATAATCAATAAATTTGAATTGATAGGACTGATTTAATGTATCCTTACTGTTTAGCCTTACTGTTTTCACATTGTAGGCTACTGTTGCTCCCATTAATAATCATTTCACCTGCTCTTAATTTAACATTAACAGCGGTTCATTTTTTTTTTACGAGAGCGTTGCCAAAGTTGGTTTCAAAAGAAGTTAGGTGATAACAGTTTGGGACTGGTAAAGATGATTGGTGATTTCAATATGACCTAAAAATCAGGTTCAATAGAGTGGGGTGGAAGAATCTAATTGAGCACAGCCCAAACAAATCGAAAACCACAAAGTTTTTCGTCCATCCCATCTGAGCTAACGCTATTGATGAGAGGGCAAGTACTGAAGAACTGAAGAATGCCTACTCTTCACTATAAAGAAACTAGGGGCGCTGGTCCCCTCTATAAAGGCCAAAAAATAGCAGGACCGATTGGTATTCCCAAAGAAGTGCTGAAACTTGTATGCAACTATAAGTCGGACTTACTACTCAGTGCATTCAACGTATGTTTGACAACCGCTGGCAGGTTGCGGGGCTTGTGGTGATAAACATGGGCAAAGGCGACCCCGAGGATTCGTCAGCGTACCATCCTCTTCCCAGTATTAGGTTCTTCATTGTCATTTATATTCCTGTAAAATTTTGCACTTTTAGTATGAACTTAGTGGGGAGGTTTCCACATATTATGAGAGCTAGTTGTCATATAGGACATCATCAGGATCCTTTTCAGATTTTTGTTGTGGGTTACTCCTGAAAATGGCCACTTAATTTATGTGAGCTCTTTCTAACCCGTCGACTTTAGCACTTTGTAATGGATGTCAAATCCAATACCTGCTTCTGAATGAACTAATCGAAACGTTATTTTTGGCACTCCTCAAATTACCATATTTATTGAAAAAAATTACCTACGGGGGTCTTGCGTAAGCTGAAGGTGGAACGTGTAAGTAGTTATCAGTGTTTTCTAAAAATAGTGTGTGTGAGAGATGTTCAGACAGACAGGCCTGTCAGGAATTGCTAGATCAGGCGCGACATCGTGTAACATAAACCTTCTAGCGTCTTTAATACGGGCGCAGTTTTATTCGAAGTACATAAGTTTCTTTAAAAAAAAATGTTAAGATCCATGTAATAAATACACAAAAAGTAAAGCAAACTACTATCATTTGAACATTTCGAAGCACCTGGCATGGATGGCATCTACCCAGCGTTGCTAAAGGAGGGTATAGAGCATTTAGAGCAACTTCTAAGAAATATCTTTCGAGAATGTGTTCCTCTGGGCTACGCGCTTTCCTCTTTGCAGAAGGTGAAGGTAGTCTTCATAGTCTGGGAAAGATGACTATTCAAATTCAAAGAACTTCATGCAAATCAGCTTAACATCATTTTCGTTGAAATCTCTGGAGAGACTGTTTGAACGTCACATTCGCGAGAAGACGCTAAGGTCACACCCACTAAATGAAAACCAACAAGATTATCAACGTGGAAAGTCCTGTGAGTCGGCTCTTCATTCTTTGGTTTCAAAGATAGAGTGTGCAATTTTGAAGGATGAGTACACGATGGAGGTGTTCGTGGACATTGAAGGGACTTTTGACTGAGCGCAGTTCCAAAAGCTCTGTGATGCCGCCAGAGTATGGTGTTGCCGAAACGTTAATAAAGTGGATCTACACTATGCTAACGAAGATGGGCGTTCGCTACCAAACAACAGAAGCGACAAAAGGCTCACTACTATGCGAACTGCAAAATCTGCCAACACATGTTTAAGATTATGCGGATGTAGCTGTGCTGGCTGTTGGTCAAGATTTCGGAATGTTGTTGTGTGTTAATTTGATTGACAGTTGGTGCTTTCGGCACAGTGGTATTATTTACAAAAAGGAGGAAACTGAATGGTTTTTTCCTTCCAGAAATGAGGGGTGCAACCCTTCAACTCTCCGGAGAAGTGAAATATCTGGGAGTTAGTCTAGACAAGAAACTTCTTTGGAACAAACATGGAGAGATAAAGATGAAATGAGTTATCTCGACTTATGGGTTGTATCGGCGGACCTTTGCCTGGGGACTTAGATAGAAATGTGGATATATATTGCTATCATTAGGCCGATGTTCGCTTATGCATCCGTAGTGTGGTGGATTAAGGTGAAACAAAAGAGTTTTCACTGTAAACTTGCCACACTGCAAAAAACTGTATGTCTGGGTATCACCGGTGGAATAAGCACGACATCCAGCGCAGCTCTGAATGCATTACTCATTTTGCAGCCCTTGGATTTGTTTATTCAGAGCACTGCAATGAGAGCAGCTCATAGACTAATTCTAATGTCTTCCGATTCTCAGATCCGCATACATCAGTTTGGTAGAAGATATGATGTTATCTTGAAACGAAGAGAAAACTGGGACGAACCAGAGGAATGCATGTCAGGATATACTAATGTCTTCTATACCGATGGCTCAAAAACAGAACAGGGTTCTGGAGCAGGAGTGCACTTCTAGAATAAGAACGAGAAGTGGGCTTTTCCTTTGAGACAATACATGAAGTTGAAGTGTATGCGATCTAAGGGACGGCCACCTGGATGATTGGCGAGCGGTTGAAGGGCAAGCGCAACGTAATCTGTAGCGATAATCAAGCTGCATTGAGGGCGTTGCGTAGTGCTTTGATCACTCAAGAATCGTTCAGAAATGTAGAAACCGATTGAACTCTACATTCAATACGGTGGAAGTATTTTCGGCGCCTGGTCAATGTGGTGTATAGGGAAATGAATTTGTGGCGCGGCAGGATTCGCAGCATTCGAAATTTATTTTGAATGTTGCGAATGCGAACAAATAGATGGCGCGGAACTTTCCACTTTGTAGAGCTCGCCACGGAAGTGGAGGACTAGCGAGGAAAGTGTGCAATGAGTTGGGGGCAGAGAGAACCATATGGAGACGGATCGTTCTCTTCTGCCTCTAACCTTTGGATAGTCGGTTGTCTTGCGGTGCAGTTTTTGATAATTTAAACTCTTTCGTTACAATTAATGGAGTTTTAGTTTGTGCATAGAGAGTATAAACATGTATAAATAATTCTGATCAAGTATTTACGATTGTTTTCGTATCCATTATTTCGGGCGATTTCAAAGCCAGCAATCTGCGCTCAAAGTTAGCTAAAGTCAATACAAAGTTAGCTAAAAATTCGTCAGTTCAATTTCTCCAAGGCCCACACCGGAACCACCAATTGGGATGTCAGCAGCATTGGCTGATACTGCTATCAAAAACTGGGAAGAAGCTTCCCATAATGAGAGGTGGGGAAGCCTCAATACTGCTAGACACACCAAACTTTTCCTGTCAGAAGCAAAGAAACATATTGCAAAATTTATCTGTCCATTCTCCAAGATGATATGTGTCCATCCTGTAATGAGGAAGCAGAATCCACGGAACATTTTCTATGTGAGTGCCCCGGGTATGGACGCATCAGACATCAGATTTTTGGTGCCCCAGCTACAGCAGGTAGCATCACATCCACTAACGGAAATCCTGCGATTCATAAACGAATCCGGGATATTCCATTAGATGGGGGAATCAGGTATAACGAACCACTATGGTCTGAGTGCTCAGAGGCTTTGCCTCTCCCCCGCCGTTGGCAACTATGTAATAGTCACCCATTTGAAACCAATTAAGATAGTTTTTTAGTTAGTCATAAACTTAAGTTAAATCATGTCTAGATGTAAGTCACTATGAGATAATCATCATCAGCGGCGCAACAATCAGTATCCGGTCTAGGCCTACCATAGTAAGGAACTCCACATATCCCGGCTTTGCGGAGAGGACTACCAATTCAATATCCCTAAAAGCTGTTTGTCGTCCTGACCTACACCATTGTTCCATTTCAGGCAGGGTCACCCCCGTCTTCTTTTTCTACCATAACTATTGCCCTTATAGGCTTTCCGGGCTGGATCATCCTCATCCATACGCATCAGGTAGCTCGCCCACTGCAACCTGTTTCAGCATTTGTCGAACGTCTTCAGTTGGCAGGACTTCCAACGCGCCGATATTTTGGTTGTTGACCAATTCATCAAAGTACTCAACCCATCGCTCTAATATGCCGATTCTGTCGGATATCAGATTTCCCTTTTTGTCTCGGGAGGATGAGTATCGAGATGTATAAAACTTCATCCTGCGGACTTGATGACAAAAACTTCCGCGCTAGGTGCGGTTGCTCCTTGTACTTTTCGAGTTCGCAGACCACTTGCTTCCTTTTTCGGCTTCTCCACTTGACGAAGTTCGTAATAGGTCCCCGCGCATACCCGCGTTCTTTAAGAGTGCAGCATTACCCAGTATGTAGCGGTCTTCTTTCCTATTGCTAACTTCCACTCACCGTCGAACCAGCCGTTCCGACTTTTTTCGGGGCTGAGCCCAGTATGCTTGTGATCGTGATATATATGATAACATTCTTCAGATGGCTGTGAAGATTTTTTAATGATGCTTCATCTCCAGGCAACCTGAATGATTGACGAGAGGTTGAGGAGCAGGCGCATCGTAATCTGTAGCTGTATTGATAGCGCTTCAAAAGTCATTTAGGAACACAGAAATCAATTGAACTCTGTTTCCTGATTTAATACGGTGGAACTACTCTGGGTACTCCGTCACGGTAGCGCACAGGGAAATCAAATCTCGGATGCTTTAGCAAAAAAGCGTCCAATTTTTCCCAATCCGGACCGGAACCAGCAATTGGGGTGTCAGTAGCTTTGGCTAATGTTGCAATCAAAAACTGGGAAGAAGCTTCCTATAATAAACGGTGGCGAAGCGTTAATGCTGCTAGACACACCAAGCTTTTCCAGTCAAAATCAAGCAAAAAATTCGGCGAAGTTTATCCTGTCGAAAAGCAGGAAGACTTGCAGAAGTATTGTGGGCATTCTGACAGGCCAGCTCACTAGCTGGGCACATGCTCAGAATAGGAATTCTCCAAAGTGATACGTGTCCATCCTGAAATGAGGAAACGGAATCCACAGAACATTTTCTGTGTGAGTGCTCTGCCTATGGGGGCATCAGACGTCAGATTCTTGGTACTTATGTGCTACAACTTCAAAATCACCCGCAGTAGATGGCACCTTCCCAGCAGTAATCCAAAGAGGCCTAGAAATCTTCTTAGAGTCACTTCTAAGGACGGTTAGGGGCAGTCTAGCCTTGGGATATATACCAAGGGCATGATGGCGGGCAAAAGTGATCTTTATTCTGACAGCGGGTAAAAAGGATCCATTTCTTCCTAAATCTTTCAGACCAATTTGCCTAGCATCATTCGTGCTCAAAACAGTATGCGTATGCGATCAGCAACCTTCTTCTAGAGGAACGTCAGCAAAGGCATCAAAAATGGGCTGATGGAACTGGAGGAGCTGCTGGATCGCATCTCCTTCTACAGGCAAACGTGGAAAGCTGAGAGCATTGCTAGCACCAAACGGACCGCCGCTAGCCCATTGCAAAGCGGAAAGAGGACAACGTGCCTGAAGCAGACTTTATTAAAGTGGTTTCCAGGGCCCAAAACCAGAAGGAGAAGAAGGATAAAAGGAAACAACTGACTACGCCGCCAGAGGCTCGTCTGTCCAAAGATAAAGAGGTTACAAATCAGAAATTAATAGCAGAAGAGACGAGAAAACGAAGAAGGGCTAGACTGTTGACTCTGCTCATTAAGCCGAAATTCGCTACCGGATGAAACCCAAAGACAACGGAGTAGAGGTGTTTTCCATACGGAAAATGAAGGGAGGTGGAGCCCTCGTCGAACTGAGCCCGAAAACGACTAGTAAGAATACGTTCTGCGGTCAAGGGTTTACTCAGGGTGAAGGTTCTTGTTTCTAGTGTAGAGCCTATGTGCTCCCTAAAAATCCGATTCCGATCCGATAACTGCCTTACAGAAAAAGTCAAAGCGGACAAGGCCGTAAAGCGTGGAGATCCAGAGGTAACCAATGCCCGGATGGGTATCATCTTTGTAAATGTAAATGCTCGGCGCGGTAGAAGTCCCCGAGTAATATGCGAAGAAACTCCTCACCAGCGGGTAAACTAAAATTGGATCGGTAGTATACAGGGTATGAATGCTGATAGTGCCCAGCAAACGCTACACGTTTCTGGACTAGGGAAACACGTCCAGTATCTTGAAAGGGACTGGACATAAGGACAACATGTTGGAGATGCAGTCACTAGGTTACCAAGCGAAAACCTACCATGAAAGCGAGAGTTGTGTTCTCTGTAGGGATCGTGGGGCGTTTGGGAAGAGCGTCGGACACACTGTGGGTTCAAGACGGTGTCCAGTCTTTGGGGCGGAATTGAAAAGGGCTACAAATTGACAAGCACGGGAGTGCAATCGCTCACCAGTTGCTAGCGCTGTTAGTTACGGAGGTAAAGGCTGATCAAGTTCTAACCTAGCGAGCAATACCGAGACAAGGACCCGGTTTCATGGTATCTCAACATATCGGGTATCGCTGTCATCTGGGTTCAGAAAGACGTTCGACTTCGTGTTCTTGCCTAAGACCGAGGGAATAGCTTTGCCTGGATTCGGTGTAAAAGGATAACGTTTTTTAGCATTTACCTGACGTCGAATGAGACGATGCCGGATATTCGGTGCAGGCTTGATGCTCTGGACGCCGCTTCGGGCACGGAAGGGCAAATCCCTGTAGACGGTAATTTTAATGCTAGGGCCTTTGGCCAGGCTTCAGAAGGAAATGGATTCTGGAAATGGCGGCGAGAACTGGGCCACCGGATCCACGCCAAAGTTTCGGCACCCAGGCTGCGAGCGAAGCATCCCTAATATCACTTTTGCGTCGGAAACCCTGACATCATCAGTGGACGTGTGGCGAGTTTCGGAAGATTTCTCGGCAAGTCATCACCAGTACGTCAACTTCGAAATGATTTTCGCTAGTTGCCGGCATACACCAGCCGGACGCTCCTCCTATGTGCGGAATATCGCGAGGGTCGGGAAGTTCGTCGAAGGTCTTGGAACAGGCAGAGTCGTCCTGAAGGGCGCTTCCAGCGTTGCAGCTGACACTGTCGTAAGCTCAGTGATGAATCTGATAATGACAACGTGTGAGGCTTCCATGCCCCGGAGCGACCCTAGCCGTGACAATCCTCCAATGTACTGATGGATGGCAGATATTGCCGACTTACGGAGGGACTGTCATAAACTTCGCCGTTTGACACAACGAGGAGGAGAAGGAGGCGTGCGACATAAAGGCAGGGTATAGAACAGCAAAAGGGAAACTCCGCAGCGGGATAAATAAAAGCAAAGCTCGCGGTTGGCAGGACCTGTTTAACGAGGTTAATGAGGACCCCCTGGCTATAAGCTCATCACCAGGAAAATCAGGGCTCTGCGGAAGCCCTGCGTAGTAAGTACCTCGGAAATCCTGCACGGGTTGATGTCAATAGCATGGGAAGTTTTTACCATGAAAAACAAGTAGGCGCCAACTCCTGATGATTTTCCGGTGGAAATTTACAAACTGGTGTTCCGTCAACGGCCAGACTTGCTGCTTGAAGGATTCAACGCTTGCTTCAAGGAGGGCATTTTTCCTTGCCGCTGGAGGGTGCCCGGACTCGCGCTGATCAGCAAGGGAAAAGGAGACCCGGAGCTGCCGTTTGCATACCGACCGCTGTGTATGCTTGACACAGCTGGGAAAGTACTCGTAAAGCTCATCAGGAGTAGACTCGTTGAAGTAATCCGTGCTGCTGTGGACTTAGCTCCAAGGCAGTTCAGGTTCGGATCTGGGAAATCCATGGTAGATGCTGTTATGGAGGTCGTGGATACGGTTCATCGAGCTGAGGCACACAGCGGCCCATCTCGACGATAGTGTTCCTCATAACAGCACTAGAAATGCTTTCAATTCCATAAGATGGAGAACTCATTCCACGTGCCAATCTATCTCTTGCGGACATTGAGGGATTATCTGAAAAACCACTCCCTGCTCTATGAGATGCTCCAGGGGAGGAGGGATCTATCCTAGGGCCGGACCTCTGGAACCCTTCCTATGATGGTCTACTGAGAGTGGATACGCCTGAAGACTGGCGCTTGGTATGGTATGCAGACGACATTGCTGCACTTGTTGCCAGATGCAGTGGTCATCTTGATAAGTAGTCATCTTGACCAGAAAGAGAACCCCGACTATGCGTCTTAAATCGATTGGCGATATAACTATAGAGTCAAAGCTAGTAGTTAAATACCTTGGTTTAATGCTTGACTCGAAGATGAGCTGTTTCAGTAAATCAAAGCCACAGCGGATAGGGCTGCAGCTGGAGCCTCAGTCTTGAATCGGCTATTGGCGAATGTTGGTGCCCTATATTTACTATGAGACGTCTTCTTATGAGAGCAACATAGTCGGTTCTGCTCTATGGCGCGGGGGGATGGGATGGTGACCCTGATAAGCACGTGCATCGTAAGCGCCTTGCTCAAGTGCAGAGACGGGGAGCTTTACGAGTGGTGTGCGGGCATGGAGGTTTTTAGTTTTACCTGCACAGAATTGGGAAGGTGCGATCTCCTCATTATGTGTTCTAGAATGGAGTGGCGGACGATGCTGAACAACACGTGATTTCTCTTGTCAAAGGTGGGACGGAGTTTCGTCAGAAGCTTTATACAGACACCGAGAGCTCTCTGCAGACAACATTGTCAGAGAAATGCTGACGAGCGCTGACAGCTGAAGTCGCATTGCGCATTATGTTCGGACTCTGCTTATTGTGAAGAAGATTGAACTCGACCGGCGGAGGGACCGCCTGGCAAGGGTTCCCTGAACTAACAACAACTCCCTTTCTCCCGTCCCCTCCTGTTGGTGAAGGGGATTCCTTGACTGGAAAATTCCTAAAGCCGGGAGAGTGAGAGGGCTACCCCAAGTAAGGTGTCAAGCGGTTCCAGGCTAATTTTTTGATGGCAGGGAGGTGTTTAGCTGGTGGTCGGACAGCGTACTGTTACGACAGATTACATTCACCTAGCCTACTCCAGAAAAACAAAAAAACCACGCTTACCGGGCAGGATGGTCAACCGAAACTGCTCCGTATCAGTTGACGGATGTACTACGGGATGCCATAGAAACGAAAGAAATATCACTGTTTGCGTTTTTGCATGTCGATAGAGCATTCAATAACACATTTTACACAGAAATACAAGATTCCCTGATCCATAAGTGAGCGGGAAACACCTTGGCTTTCTCAAAATTGTCCACAGGGCGCTTATGTGAAGTATGCTAGTGGACGAATTCCTGGGCGATCTAATAAATACTGGAATACAGATCCACAGTTACGCGGACGACATTGTTTTAATCTGCAGGAGCAAATATGTGATAGAATCCAAACTGGATTAAGGGTTACTACTGCCTGCTGCAGGAAGGTGGGGCAGCGTATCAATGTGAAGTGTCTTAGTGGACGAACTACTGGATGAATTAACAAATACTGGAATACAGGTCCAGGGTGACGCGGATTACATTGTTTTATGTGTAGGGGCAACTATGAGAATACCCTATGTGATAGAATCCAAATTGCATTAAGGGTTACTAGTGACTTCTTCAGGAAGGCTGGGCTGCGTATCAATCCAGTCAAAACCACCATAGTGCCATTCACTAGGAAACGTATTTTGATCACAATCACAATCATAATTTTCATCACCTGAAAGCCATGGAGGTGAAACGAGAAACAGTGGTCAAATATTCGGGAATTACGCAGACCAAAAATTACTCTGGAAGACGCATGTCAGAAACACTTCTCGGAAAGCTGGGGATGGGCTCTGATGACTCGAGGTCCATAGCAGGAAAAAGATGGGGTTGCACCCCGAAGATACTACTTTTGATACACACTGCCATAGTAAGGTCAATGATTACCGACTGGGCAGTAATCTGTGCAGAAAGAACTGAAATCAGCACACAAGCTAGGGAATTGCACAAACTCCAAAGACTAGCTTGTGTGTAGAATACTAGGGCAATAAGGACATACCCAGCGGTATCCCCGGAGGGGATAAACCCCTCTCCATCTGTACATACAGATGCAGGCAAGGAGGTGAGGTGAGTGAGGCGGAGAGCTGCCTAAGGAAGATATATATTCCGAATTATTCATATCATGGGATAACATGACAACAAGGTTTCACTTCAATAAGAAGTTTGAAATACGTTGGAGTAACAAGACAAACTGGGCTTAAACGACCAGCTGATTACTTGGTGCACTGACTAATCCTCTGCCGGGGTCATTGGTACAAGGAAAATGTACTTGGAATGGGTAAGCACATTAGCATATTCCAGGCGGAAATATTAGACAGATGTGCCTCCTTTAACTTAGGAGGAGGTAGAAGGGGCAGAACATTGCTACTCTGGGTGATTATTGGCAAGCGCACAAAGGAGAGTCTAACCCTCTCCAAAAAGAACTTCCGAATCAGAGTGGGAATTCTCACTGGTTACTGCCGACTATACTATGACCTGCAGGTTCTGTTCTGGGTATGTAGAAACCTCTATACACGTTCCGAGATAGTGTCCGGCTCTTGTGCAAAGTAGGTCGAGGCACTTAGAAGAACACTTAATACCAGATGCAAAGCTGAATGATGATGATGATGGAAGTAGAGAATATACTAAAATTCGTAACGGTTAAAGCCAAACTTGAGATACTACAGTTATTAGGTACATTATAACTAGTAAAACGGGCGCAATATTTCTCTAAGAACGCAGTGCGACTTACTCTTAACAGGATAATAATAATAATAATAATAATCTATGGTAGAAGAGAAAGATGTGGCAAACCCTGTCTGAGATGGAACGATGGTGTGATCCAGAACACCATACAGCTTTTAAGGATATGGAATTGGTGGACCTCTGCGCAAAACCGGGATGCCTGGAGTCCTTACTAAGTCAAGCCTAGACTGCATACCGGTTGTTGGGCCGTTGATGATAATATTCTGTTCTCAATTCGAATTGTTAAAATGTGAAGGGCATAATCACACACATAATTAACGCGTAGCATACAAGAGATTATTTTTACACGTCTATAAAAAATTATTTTTCCAAATGTAATTTAATCAAGTAAATAAGTATGTTGCAATAAAATTTATTATTATTTCCTAGTTGTTGTGTGTATGCCGTTATAGTAAAAACAAACAGCTTACACAGATTACGATTTCCACAAATTATTTGTAATCAGCCCCACAGCCATCGACTTATTCATCCGTTCTCCCCACGAGATTATTTAAAGTCTTTAAGAAGTAGCAGAAGTACTTAATCTGTTCCATTTTGTGAGATTCCATTACACCCGACCATGATGAGGATCTTAAAATATCTCAAAATAAACAACGCTGAAAAAAGTTAAATGAAGCAACCAAAGAAAAGCCGCCACTATTGAGAGCTCAAATTGAAATCGAGTAATAGCCGGCAATGTGTCGGATGCGCGAAAAATGCTTGGCGTAAAATGTTGCTATAATATTTAGCAAACCACATCAAAGAAAACAATAAAATTAAAAGATTGGCGCATGTTGTTCCAATTTCTTGCTGCTTCCTAAAGTAAGGCCTCGTGCTCCTAAGCAAAGTGGCGTAAGTTCACTTTGGGCATGGAGGGAAACTTCCATTTAATTCTGTTCGAATTTCTGTGAGAAAATCTGAAGTTGATTATAATTTCCCCCGGATCGGATTACTGAAGGCTACAAAATCGAAACCTCATATCATTATGCTTACAATGCGTGCCGAGAAGCAATTACGGTTAAGTATGTGCTGTAAGGTGGCAGTCATAGTTACCTGCACACAACAGTTTGTGATGGCCACCCACGGAATCTTCCAAGGACACTTAGTTTTTGGCGGTTTAGTAGAGTTTCGCAATTGAGGCACTATCGGGTCCGACTGGCCATCTATTACCTCATCGAATATAACGGACAATTGACTAGTATCTGATTCGGCATTTTGGGTGAGAGGTTTGTAGCTACTCCCGCCGCTTGTTGACCATGCATCCTGACCATAGGGCGACGCTTCTGCTGGTATTATCCTAGGACTTCGAACTTTCAACGGCGAACCACTCACGAGCATAGTGCAGATACCGAGCACGCAATTCAGAACGAATATCACTTTCGATCACTTTCTTCCACCACTTTCTCACTGTCTTACTACCGCAAAAAAATTTACTACAAAACATCCAAATGTTTCTTTTCGTGCGGAAATCAACTCAACGCGCTCGCGGCAGATTGCTTCCCACATCGAGCACCTGCCGTGACCAGTCAGGGGCCAATTAGAATCTAATTTCGCGAATTCCAAGTCATACACGCGACTGACGGCATGTTCGGAAGCTGCCCGCTGGAGCTGTTAACATCATATTATGTTTGGTTTCACGTTCTCGCAAATGGGGATACCCACAAACCACGCACAGTCACCCATTCTGTGCCTATGAGATTGCACTCGTAGATACTTTTCTGCCTTCTACTAGGCGAATTTATGAATGAAAAAGTTCCAATTCAGATCCTCAGTGGAGCTTTAGTTACTGGTTTGAGTATTTGATCAGGGCTTTTAGTGCTGATAAGGTTTAGGATGTAAAGCGATGAATTGCAATTGTAGGTCACAGTAGGGGAGACCAGCAGTTTAAGAATCTTTCACATTTAAGAAAAACATTTCTGTTTCTGAACATATAGTAAAATATGCCGATGTTAGTGTAGCGGGGCGAGGAATTTGTGTGTCGAACGCACGCAATCGCGAATCGCGTTGGTCATGACATTGGGAAACAATTTTTGACAGAGAAAATTGTTTTTGATGAAACAGAGCCGCGAAAAAGATTCAGAGGAGTAGACATCCACACTCCACTTATTATTTAAATTTTAGAAATATGTATTTGGTTGTGGTGGTCAAAGGGTCAGGGCGAAACGTAGATTTGTACCTAAGATGGAGCAAAGAACCGGGGAAACGCCTGCTCAATCAACACCAGCAGCTCTACCACCAAACCCTATCTCCACCTCCACGTGATGACCACTGGGAGCTCTTTCTTAACGAAAAGCGGAGAAGGTTGAAGGCGAGTTTCCCGCGCCTAAAAACGGGACAAATTGTACCAACTGGTCCTCCAGATTGGGAATTGGGTGGGGCTGACAACCCCGCACGAAAAACGGAAGTCACGAAGCCTCGGATTGGACGGATAACGCAACGACGAACCCGGCAACTACAAAGGAATAACGCTTTGCGCATTTTTTCATGGAACCTGCGCTCCCTGCTGCTTGGCAGCTAGCTGAAACCCTGTCCCAATATAGGGCTGATGTAACAGCGTTACAGGAGATGCATTGAACAGGGACGGGTTTCCTGGAGAAGAGTCACTGCACCATATATTATAGCAGCCATCCAGCAAACCATGTGCTTGGAGTAGGTTTCTTAGTCAGCCAAAAATGAAACCTACTAGTTTTGAAAACATAAACGAACGGCTATGCACTCTGGGCTTGCGAGGCAAATTTGGAAATATAAGCCTCATTAACGTTCACGCCCCTACAGAGGAGACTGCAGAGTCGAAGAAGGATACCTTCTACGAGACAGTAGAACGAACCCTTCAAGAATACTTGGGGATTTTAACATCCAAGTAGGGATAGAGCCCGTATTCAGGCGATGCGTTGGCTCCCATAGCTTACATCAAAATACAAATGATAACAGACTTCGGACTATTCAATTAGCAATGTCACACGAAATGGTTGTGGGAAGTACCTGGTTTTTCGCGGAAAGCGGTCCCTCTCCAGACGGGACCACTTTCAACCAAATTGACCACGTGTTGATCGAACGGTGCCACCTCTCAGCCTTGACGAATGTCAGAACATATAGGGGGGCCAATATAGACTCGGATCACTATCTCGTTGGCACGGAGCTCGAATAACACCATCCAGAATCCCCTCTGACAATCTGGTGAGAGTTAACACTGAAGCGATTCACAACACAGCCCTCCGCAAAACCTATGAGAAGGAAATGGATGCCGCAATAACCGCAGTCAACCGAGATCCTGGAGATGAAGCATCAACAAATGATCTTCACAATCACCTGAAGAACGTTATCATAAAAATGGTTACAAACATACTTGGCCCCAACCGCAAAAAGAGCCGGAACGGCTAGTTTGATGAATATAAGCTAGCAACAAAATCCGGCGAGCGGAGAAGCGACTTTACAGACGGAGAAAGGAAGCTTGGGAGAACAACAGGTCTGAAGGCGCGGAAGTCAACAGGATGAAGTTTTACACACCACGATTTTCATCTTGGCGAGACAAAGAGGAAAATCTGATTTCCGACAGAATGGGCATATTGGAGCGATGGGTTGCGTACTTTGATGAACTACTGAAGAACCAGAACATCGGATGTCCCGCCAGCTGAAGAAGATGGACATAAACTCCCACCAAAGAGTATAGAAAAAACAATCCGTGCAATTAATCGGCTTAAAAATCATAAGCTGCCAGAAGCCGATGGAATTACAGCCGAATTGGTTAAATATGGAGGCGACCGGTTACACCAAGTGGTTCATCAACTTGTGCTCAAGATGTGGGACAGCGAATCAATGCCTGACGATTGGCATAATCTGTCCCATACATAAAAAGGGAGATATCACACAGTGCAGTAATTATAGAGGTATCACATTGCTGAGTACCATCTATAAAATATTCTCCTCTATCTTGCTAGGACGGCTACGCCCTCAACATCATTGGCCCATACCAAAGAGGCTTCATTCCAGGCAAATCAGCAACAGATCAGATTTTCTCTCTGCGGCAAGCCAGATAAAAGCAGCAGGGTCACTCTCAAGACCACTCGACATCATCGACGGTCTACGAGAAGGGGATGCCCTATCTTGCGTCCTCTTTAACCTGGCCGTTGAGAAAGCGATCCGTGATGCTGAGGTGAATGCAAGAGGTGCGATCCTCTTTAAGTCCACCCAACTACTGGCCTATGCTGACGATATCGACGTGGATGGGAAGAACGACCCGAGACGTACAAACTGCCTTTATCCAGATCGAGCAGGCTGGCCGAAATCTTAGGCTGCACATCAATTCAGGCAAGACAAAGTGTATGGTGGCAACGTCAGCACCGAAAACCATCCAACGAACAAGGTCAAACCGCGCTTGTTAATTTATTACTGCCAGCCAACAGAGCCTATTTCAGCTTTCAAAAACTGTTCCGCTCGAAACATCTCACCATACGGTCAAAGCTCTTACTATGTTAGACAATGATCTTTCCATTCCTCATGTATTCCTCGGAGACTTGGGTTTTTAGCAAGAAGAATTGCGAACTCTTGGCCGCGTTCGAGAGAAGAATCCTCAGAAGAATTTTTGGCGTCCAACCTGAGGATGGACGATTCCGTAGCCTACACAATGACAAAATCTATGAGCGATACCATGACTGTTTGCCCGTGGATAAAATTCGGCTCAACAGGTTACGGTGGGCGGGTCACTTAATCCGTAAGGATGAGGATGATCCAGCCCGGAAAGTCTGTAAGGGCAATATCTAAGGTAGAAAAAGAAGATGAGGCAGACCCTGCCTGAGATGGAGCGATGGCGTTGGTCAGGACGCCAGACAACTTTAGGTATATCGATTTGGTGGACCTCGGCGTAAAACCGGGATGTTTGAAGTTTCTTATTAAGGCAGACCTAGACCGGATACCGGTTATTGCACCGTTGATGATGATAATTTGGTTGCCATTTACTTCTTGGTGGGGTACTTTCTCCACGACTTATCGATGCGCTCACACTCCTCCTCTACTGTTCTGCACCAAGTGTCCTTGGGGCAACTCACTCGTTGACCATGTTGTCACCTCTCCTTAATGTGTGGCCTATCTGTTACCACTTTTGTCTTCCGATCATAGTACGTACGAATGGCATGTCTGAGCACCGACGAAGTGCTTCGTTTAAGGTATTGTCAGATCTGCGAACTCCGATGAAACGACGCAGGCAGGTATTGACGAAACCTTGGAGTTTTTGAGTAACAGTGGAGTTCACTTTCCATGTGCTATAGCAACATAGAAAGGACACTAGGATAGAACAGGCTCAACTTGATCTTGGTGTTGAGATAACTGCATTTCAAGATTTTAGTCAAGATAGTGAAAGTGCAGCTAGCGCTATTAATTCGTCGGGCAATATCTACTTCGATGACACAGCCGGTAGAAACCACGCTTCCTAGATATACAAGTTGATCGATGCCTTCGATGCTCTGCCCATTAATGCAGATAGGGGAGAGCGCGATGATCCGTCAGACTAAAACCCTTGGTTTTGTTGGTGTTTATCTTCAGTCCAACTCTATTGGTCTCTCTTTTCAAATCCAGAGCCATTTGGCCAAAGTCCATTACACGGTGAGAGGGCGTAGTGGCCGCGACTACGCAACGGAAGGGAAATTTCATTTTCTTTTTTCTGGATTAATTTGCTCAAATAACGCATTCTATAATGTGTAATTACCGTCCCAACTGCGCCATGCTGGTCCCAAACCCAAGTAAAGGGTGTAAGGCAACGTACTTTGTATTATCCTTAGTAAAACAAAAATAAAATGCTGATGGAGTTATTCCACTATGTTAAATTCTACCTGATCTCTCTTGGTGGCAGGTCCCGTGGCAGGCCGACCAACAAAATGCATCCAATGTCTTTAGAAACAAGATGTTCGGATCGAGTAACAAGCCTCGGAAAAATGCTAGGGCGTCCACCTCAGTCGACGCGGCAGGACGGGCCACGGTCCTGTCGAGAAATGGGCAAGGGTTCTTGACGAATGGACGGCGTCAGGTTTAAGTAAATTAGTCTGAACAAAATAAATATGTGTCTGTACGCTAAATGCACCCTAACTGGAAAGGCTTCGGAAAAGGCGCATTGATATTTGCACTCTGCAAAAAACCCGATGGTCTGGTGCCAGAAGCTGCGTTATTGAACCTGAACGCGACAAAAATGGCTATAAAATTTTTTATTTTGGTGGCTCACATACTCAATACGGCGTTGGCATTGCCATTTCACAGGGTTTCCGTGATGCTATTGAAGAAGTCGAACGATTTGATGATCGACTAATGAAGCTCACCATTATAACAGTCGATCGCACTATTCACTTCTTTACCTCATATGCACCACAGACAGGTAGACCTGATGCCGAGAAAGATGCCTTCTGGCAACTTCTCGATGAAAAGACCTGCAACGTGCCTGCTGACGACGATATCATCATTACCGGCGACCTTAACGACCAAGTGGGTGAAAAGGCACACGGTAATAGGTGCCATAGGGGAACCGATCTGGGGTTGGACTGATCGTAGAAAAATTACGAGAAAGGCGTATTCGATGGTATGGGGTTTGTAGCGCGCAATGAGGGTGCGAGCGTATAGTCGATTTTGTGAACTCCCATGACCTTGTACTTATGAATATATGGTTCATCAAACGATTGTCTCATCTTCCCACATTTTATAGTGGGAACAATAAAACGCAAATCGACTATATTCTCATAAGACGTCAACATTTCACCACTGTCACTGAATGCAAAGTCGTTCCCTATGAGACCATCGCACCTCAGCATCGGCCGTTGATTGCTGTCCTGCGAATTAAGCCACCGATAAAACGGCGTGAGGAACGCACTGGCCCGCCGCGCATTAAATGGTGGCGATTTGGTGAGAAGAATGCAAAAACGGTCTCACTCATACGATTACCAACCATTACGAATGTGGAAGAATCATGGAACCAAATGAAAGACACGATCCACAAAGCGGCCTCTGCAACCCTCTGGGTCACCAAGCCGGGTAAACGGTATATCAACCGAGATACTTGGCTTTGGAATGTCCGTGAAAAGAAACGCCTCTACCACAAATTTCTCGACGATAAAACACCTGCTAATTGGCAAATTTATTAGAATACCAACCGGGAACCAAAGAAAGCGGTCGTTGTCACCCGAGCGAACCATTTGAAAAATCTTTACGATAAACTGGACACTCGGGATGGCAAGAGAGATCTGTGTCGACTTGCCAAAAGCCGAAATGAACGCACACAGGATATCGAACACTTCTGTTGCGTTAATGACAAGAACGGTATTTTGCTTACCAACCGTTGAGCTGTGACGAATAGATGGCGAGAATACTTCGAGCAGATTTCAACTGAAGAATTTGCTCATCTCTTCTTTCAAAATCACCTGTCAACGCAACTGAAGTCGAGGATGAAATCGGGGAAAGCAACAGGACCTGAGGACATCGCATCTGATCTCCAAAAAGCGAAGTGCTGGGAACCAACACTGTGGTTCACGACAGCACTTAGTGCCAGAAGAGCTCGTGCGCTGGGTTCAATTGCTCTACCCCGATCCGAAATGTAAAGTTCGAAGTGTGGCGGGTGTATCAAAACCGCTTCGGGGTTATATAGGTGTTAATCAAGGAAGCGCCCTTTTACCACTCCTCTTTGTTCTTGTCATGGACATCGTCACACGGGAAATCCAAGGTCCAGGGCCCTGTACACTGTTTTATGCAGATGATGTTTTTTTAGCAGCTAATAGCAAAAATGATTTCGAGCAACTTGTCCAAAAATGGAATGATCGCCTCATGTAACACGGTCTCAGATTGAATCTGAATTAAACTGAATTTACAGTCTGAAGAATACAGTCGTAAGCGGCCTATGATCCGCCCTTTCTGTGGGTGCATAGCAAAGTATGCGAGAAATCCTCCAGATTATCGGTTTCGGTCGGAAGTTAATGAAGTCTCTTACGAGTATGATAATTAAAAGTGAGCATGTTAGTTAGACCAAAAGGAGAGAAGAACAAACAAAAAAAAAAGTTAACAAATGCCGGTGTTCATTTTTTTGAAGGAAATATATGCGGATTGTGATAAGGAAATATATTTTGTGCCGTAAAAATAATTTATATATATACATATATAAACATCAACACAAATGAATCACGCCGGGCTGTGGGTGGGATTGTGAGAGTGATTTTTGTTGTTACTGAAAAAGCGTTATTACTTATTATTATTTTATTTTACTTAATACTAGCACTAAGTGCCAAGCATTTAGGCTCGGGCGATCCTACCTACTTAAAAACTAAAGGAGTGCTGGTGGTGGTGGCCGGTGGTAGGTCAATCCGTCGAGAACTCCCAACTACACGGATGCAGAATGGTGCACTTCTGCATGGTTGAAATCAGACTTTGCGAAAGTCCCAGGACATCAAGGAAAGCCGTGAGGGATTTAGGTATAATACCTGCAGCTGACAATATTATGGGAACTACAACCACCCGCTCGAGACACCAAATTTCTTTGATTTCCCGAGCCAATGGCTCATAGTTAACCTTCTTCTCCACGTATTTCCGTTCAATGTTGCTATTACGAGGAATAGCAATATCAATAATATACGCGGAGCGACCTGTCTTGTCAACTAACAGTACGTCAGGCTTGTTGTGTGGAGTATGGCGATCAGTCAGAACTTGCCGGTCCCAATAAATGCTGTAAGCAGAACTATCGGGTACTGCTTGCGGCTCATATCGGTAAACCGGGCATGTTCCCGTGATCAGCCCTTGCTTGTATGCAATGTTTTGATGAATCACCTTACATACAGCATTATGTCTGGTGATATATTGCACCGATGCCATAGCAGCACAGCCAGAAATGAGATGATCCAACGTCTCTAACGCCGAACGACATATTCTGCACTAGTCGTTCTCCACGCGTTCTTTGATGATGAGCTTTTTATAAGCTCGGGTAGCGACTACTCCGTCCTGAATGGCACACATGAACCCCTCTGTCTCAGCAAAGAGGTCCTCAGCACACAGCCATCTGTCCGACAAATGTAAATAGACAAATGGCTGCCAAAGACAGTTCACGTGTTTACCGTGCATTGCCTTCGACTTCCTTTCATCGATTCACCGGCCCGACTTCACCCACTCAGAGGATTGAAAGATCGATCCTTCAAGTTAAGTGGAGTTAGTCCAGAGTGCTTTACAAACAGACGCATGCCTTTTGCTGTAAAAATAAGTGCGCAGGGAACCGACGTGGCGATGATGTTGTCCCGTTACGTCAACCACGCCCCTACCTACGATGTCACGAGGCAGGTTCATCCGCTCCACGGCAGAGTTTGGATGATGCATTCAGAATTTGGATATAGTTATCCGTATCCACCGCTGGACGTTTTCCAGATCGGTCTTCGTCCACGACAATGTTTCAAATGTATAAGCCAGTGAAGGGATGGCGTATACATTCAATGGACTTATCTTATTCTTCCTGCGTTTTCAGCACCAACTTGAGATAACAATCCGAGGTTGACTGTCGCCAAAGACTTTATTAGTTTCATGCGGTATAGATGTAGGACATCGATTAGCCAGATATGCGGGACTCTATGGAAAGCCTTGGCATCGATATAACAACTAAAGAGGTTTCTTTGCTGTTGCTTGTCCTACAACTACCTGTAGCTCCTCAGACAGAATGTTGTTGGTCTCGAGGTACGGATTGACCCTTCAACTAATAATGGAGATTATGAATTTGTAGAGGGTTAGTAATCAAGTAATCGGTCATGTGTCCACGGGGTCCTGCACCGTGTCCTTCTCAGGTATAAGGTAGGTAATCCCCGCAGTGAGGAAGGGTAGAAATACCTCCGGCCGACTCATTTATACTGTGCGCCAACCGACTGTGAACGCTGGTAAATTTCTTATACCAGAAATTCTGCACTCGATCCAGACCTGGGTGCCTCCAGTTCTTCGAGCTGGCTCATCGAACTTCTTCGGTAACATCCGCAAAATTCATGCCAGGCGTATTGCCATGGCGGGTGCCTTCGGCGGTGATCCACTCAGCATGCTGGGCGGGTAACCCCCAAAGTCCACCCCAATACTCTTGCGCTTCCGTCACCGAAAACTGTACTGTCTGAACGCTCTGTTGGGATTTGTTGAGAGATCTGAAAAAGCTCCGTTGGCTCCTCGCGTATGTTGCATTCTGGACACATATAAAATGACTTACCGTCGTAACCGACTGCATATGACAGAAAGTGACCATACCATCGAAGACGCCTTTCTCGCAATTTTTCCACGATCGGTGCAACTCCACAACGATCGCGGATGTCCTCATTTTGGATGTGATCGAAACGTGTCACGCCACTAGTCCAATGAAACATTTTCGTCGCTATTACCGCAAGACGCCGTTTATTGTCTTTTATAGTCGGCCAACACTCAGAGCCATTGAGGACGACGGGACGGACGACATTGCAATAAATTTTAGATTTGAGACGTTCGTTGATACGACGATCATAAAATACACCAGTTGTGGAACGCCCTTTCATCCGTACCGGACGTTAATATCCTCCTTCTCCTCATTTTTGGTAGTGCATTTTATACTTAACTATCAGGTGTGGAGATAGTTTCCTCACCTACTCCTGAAACATAGTGGTGGCGTGCAGCCATTCAGAATGAAGCTGTCCATCCCTGCTGCTTTCACAACCGGGCTTGGGACCGGCTACGGCGGTTTATTATTTTAATATTTATTTTACTTTATTATCTTATTTATCATTTGTCATTTGTGACTTAGAATATATGGGATTATGAAGTATAACTAGGTTCCCTTCATCTGAGGACTTCCTTCCGCACTTCTCCTCCTTAATCGCGCAAAACTGACATATATAGGGGCATCATCTCAAATGATGACCTGAGGATTGAGGCTGTGATACATAGTGGGTCTTTCACCCTTCGATCGCGGATGCATGCAAGAATGTGTCAACCGAGTGCTTTGATGTAGCTTCAGTCTTTCCGGGCAGACCACCGTCCAATTGTTCAATTTCATTTAGGTTTTGGGATAGCCCTTCCCTCTGGGTCATCTTCGCCACTCAGGATGGTCATTTGACCAACTGAATCTCCAAATATCATTACAGTTGCTACCATAAGCTTTCTTAATGAAAAGCAGGTGCAACGAAGATAAAATCCGCGCACTGTTCCAAAATAATTCATAGGGTGTTGATGTGATGATTATTCCGAGTAACCTTTGCGACGACTGGGAGTACGCAGATACCCCTCTAATTGCCATTCCCATTATTCCACTTTATGGAAAAGGTCTTGGAGTCTCAAAATTTCTCAGTAATAGTGGAAGCAGCAGATTTGCATTAAGTGCAGGTGCAGCGATAAATAAATCTGCGGGGACACCGTTAAGTCCAGTGGCTTTACTTCGTTTCAGTGCATTCAAGGCCGAAATTATTTCTCTTCTGCTTGGAGGAACAGCCCGTATACTCATGCTTGTTACAGTAAGAGTCCAGCATTGCATCACCTTGGCACCAACACGATCACCGAGGCTGTCAACCAACCCGACTCCCCTAACAGGTTTGGCAGTTGTGAACACCAACTGCGCGATATAATATATGGAACTAGACGGCACGTGCTCGAACTAACTTGAATGCTAGCAGTTTGTCGAAATGAGGGCTGTGGTTCCTGGTTCTCAAATATTATCTCCCTATCAGGACACAAGTGACTATTGAGTCAAGGCACGTGATTCTTGACCAAATGGTCAAAAAAAAAAAAGCTAAACGCACTCGGTTTAAATTATTCTAATAGAGACGTGATTTCTCGAGGCCGACCGATACCACCGAAATTTCAATCGCGAAAGAGCTAAAATGCCAAAAGGCCTAATAAGGGAGGGGACACAATTACAAAAAAACCTAACGTGCGAAATGGATGGAGAATGATTAGCTCTGAGCCGATTCTGACATCTACGCGACGAATGGCCCCTGTCTTCCTTTCCTCCTTTTGGGGGCCACCCCAACCTAATGGGTCGTCCCCTGCCTCTTTAAATATAATGGGGAGAACCCTTGATAACTTGGAAGGTTGCCGTCTTCCTAGGGTGGGTTACAGCACAAATACCTTAGGTCAATACATGATTAAACTTATTATTCCAATTCCTTCTGTTTGTACAACTGACCTAATACGGTAATACACGTCGAAAATTAAATAAACTAAGAAGCAGATTTTTTTATCAATTCCTCTGAAACAAGAGTGGAGGTATAACTGATATTCGAATTTTTCATATCCTTTCCCAATTTTAGTTTTTCAACTTTAGAGTGACACAACCCCTCACGGCCCCGAAAAATCGTTTCTCGTTTGAGAGATGCAGTTTTATCACTCATCAGGCGTGCAATTACAGTCTTGAAAACTACCGAAACAACGAGCAATGACAAATCATTTTTACACTATCTGCAATTGAATTTATCAATCGTTTCCACATTTTCCGGCACTCCATCATTCACCGTCGAATCCAGATTATCTCTTCTTAATTGCACATCTTTAGCGCAGATACGTTTTTCATCGATGTTTACTGGTCGCGGTCCCTTTCTCCTCTTCTTCTGACCCGTCTTCACACTCTTTTTTTCCTTCCGGGTCCAAAATTCCCCAGTTATGTTACGCGGCAAAGCAGATCAGGGCAGCCACCACGATAAATTTTCTTTGCGTGGCCGAAGCTTGACGACTAAAATTTCAAATTTCAAATTTGAATATCCAAACCTCGAACGTGGTCAGGAAAATTATATCGACGTAACACGTTACGGTGACTAGCCATTTTACCCATAAGAGGAGGAACTTCACTTCAGTTGTTCATCATCGTGGATGAGAAGTCGATCGCTGACGTCTTTCACAGGATCATTTGCAACCAGATCCATGCTCTTTCATGATAGGGTATACCTTTTTGAAATCGTTGCGTTCTGTGGCATCTTCCGCTGCCCTAAGCAACGCAGTGGCAAATTTTCCTGTCACGGCGTACACTACGTTGACTACACCATGATTTAGCTCGGTATCGGCATTCGAGTGCGTTACGCTTGCCATCACTCGCCGCGGCCAGTAGAGCATTTAAACCATTCCATTCATCGATCCACTTCCACGATTACGCAGTCAGCTAGATCTTATGATGCCCCTCCGGGAAGATGCCGACGAATTGTGTGGCATTCGAGGAAGGAGCATTTTTGATCGCGACCTAATGTTCAGTTACTCAGTATATCTGCCGTCCGAACACCAAGATAGCTTTGCCACTATCCAGCGATAGCTGAGTTATACGAGTGGTCGATGTTGGACTTAGAGGATCGCAAGTCCCTAACCTTGCGAGTAGGGGCAGATGGAGTGCGTACGCGACCATCAGATGGTGATCCCCTCCGAAGCTGATGTCAGTGCCTCTGTTATTGCGCACATCCAAGAGATAGCTCCTGTATCCTGCTGATCGCGGCCAGTTGAAAAAATTGTTGGCAAAGACGGTGCTTCAAGAACCCCGGGAGAAGTTTCTAATGAACCAAGTTATTGAATATCTTTCGAAAGTTATCTACACAAGGTTCACTAAGGCCGAAGAATGAGTAGCCCTCAGTACATTTTTTGTCTGTATCGTTAAGTAAATTAACAGTCAGTTTCGTTATTATTGATAGATAGAATAAAGGCAAGCCCTCGGTAACTCTCGTGGGCGCGTGAGTCGCGCCGTTTTGGCGTGGATCACGCGCTGGTCGGGCTAGATGAAGAGACAATTGGGTTTTTCTTCGACATTCTCGAGGACAACCCTTTCAAAATATTAAAAGAGCAGCTCATAAGGCGGTTGTCCGTGAGTGAGATGGCTAAATTTAACCACTTATTGCCAGAGCTAATGCTAGGTGACCGTGCACCAAGCCAGCTGCCGCGTGAAACGAGGCAGTTAGGTGGTGCCAAAGTCGGCACTGATATGCAACAGTCTTTTTAGCTGCAGAGGCTCCCGGAGAGCACACAGTCCATCCTAACAGGTGCAGATTTAGAGAATTAGTGAGGTGCGACCCGTGGTGGGCGAGGTGTTCCGCAGGTGGTTCAGCTGCAGCACAAGGTGGCAGCGTCAACGGACATCGCTTCTGAATTGGCAGAGGCAATCGCTCCTTTGCGTCCAGAAATTAGGACTGGATGAAACTCTGGAGACGCCTCAAGAAATTGGTGATCGGGCAGTAGGCCGTCGGGAGCTTTGACGAGTACCATCGTAGGTTCGTCGAAAAGACTTGCCGCGAGTTCTGGCAAATCATCATCATCATCATCAACAGTGCAAAACCAGTATCCGATCTAGGGCTATTTCGTCCAGGCAGGGTCCGCTTCGTCTTCTTTTTCTACAATAGATATTACCCTATAAACTTTCCGGACTGGATCAACCTCATCCATACGGACTAAGTGACCCACACACCGCAGCCTGTCGAGCCCGATTTTATCCACAACCAAAGCTTTAAAAGCCTATATCTTAATTTCTGATCATTACTATTGGTAGACCGTCTGAGCTTCAAACTGGTATATAGGTTGGAGAGTCTGGGTGCGGGAAAAATTTCCGAAATTTCGACGAATCTTGGAAAAAATTTTAAACACCCATATCTTCTTTAATATTTGGAAAAAAGGAGGTTAATTTGTGATTACTCCGTCTGGTAGAGAGCTTCAAAAGGGTATACAGGTTAGGGGGTCTGGGTGCCGTAAAAATTTCAGAAATTTCGACAAACCTGGGGGGAACGCTTATATCTCAGATAATATTGAGAATTTCGCAAAAAAGAGCTTAATTTGTGATCAATACCTCTGGTAGAGAGTCTGAGCTTCAAAATGATATATGGGTTGTGGGGTCTAGGTGTCAGGAAAATTTCAGATTTTTGGAGGAATCTGGGGAAGAGTTTAAACGCTTATATCCCGTTAATATTGAGAATTTCGCAAAAAGGAGCTTAACTTGTGGTTACTTCTACTGGTAGAGGGTCTGAGTTTCAAAACGATAGATACGTTTTGGGGTCTAGGTGACAGGAAAATTTCTGATTTTTGGAAGAATCTGGGGAAAAACTTTAAACGATTATATCTCCGTTAATATTGACAATTTCGCAAAAAGGAACTTAACCTGTGATCACTTCCTCTGGTCGAGGGTCTGAGCTTCAGAATGGTATATAGGTTGTGGGGTTTAGGTGCCAGGAAAACTTCTGATTTTTGGAGGAATCTGTGGAAAACTTTAAACGCTTATATTTCCGTTAATATTGAGAATTTCGCAAAAAGTAGCTTAATTTGTGATCACTACTACTGGTAGAGGGTCTGAGCTTCAAAAGGGTGTATAGGTTGGGAGTCTGGGTGCCGGAGAAATTTCCGAAATTTCGACGAATCTTGGTAAAAACTTTATCCGTTAATGTTGAGAATTTTGCAAAACGGAGCTTAATTTCACTACATCTGGCGGAGGTTCTGAGGTTCAAAATAGAATATAGTATAGGGGTGTGGGTGCCTGCAAATTTTTTGAAATTGCGAGAAATCTTAGGGAAAATTTTAAACGCTTATATCTCCGTTGATATTGAGAATTTCGCGGAGGGTAGCTTAATTTGTGATTAGTGCTATTGGTAGGGGATCTGATCTTCAAAATGGTATATAGGTTGGGGGTCTGTGTGCCGGAAAAGTTTCTGGAATTTCACTTGGACACTCTGGACTCTTGGGAAATATGATACTTTAAACGCTTATATCTCCGTTAATATTGAGAATTTGGTAAAAAAGAGCTCAATTTGCGATCATTACCATTGGTGGGGGATCTGATCTTCAAAACGGTATATAGGTCGGGGGTGTGGTTGCCGGAAAATTTCTCGAATTTCGACGAATCTTGGGAACTTTAAACGCTTCTATCTCCACGAAGATTCACGTGAGTGGCTTCACTAGAGGAAGAATAAACGGATTATCTATTTACAGCTGTTATGCGGCTGCAAGCCTTACGAGAGAGGATTTCCATTTTTTTGTGGAGATACTAGCATTGGATGCAAAAACTATAGATAGTGACTTCGATTTCACCGCATAGGCTGAAGAATGTGGCACCCGAGAAACGTACGCAAGAGGACGTATATTACTCGTAGCTCTTTTTCGTCTGAATCTTGCGGTTGCTACCACTTGATGCGTGAAAACTTTCCGTGAGAGAGAAGTGGGGTCAGTGATAGATGTCACTTTTGTTAGCGATGTTTTAGCTAAGGATCTGCAGTGGTATATCAGTGAAGAATATTCACAAAACAATGATAACTTTAGCGAGGAGATTTTCGAAGAAGCTCTGCAGCAAAATACAGCACTTGAAGGAAGCGCGGAAGATAAAACCTTACAGATTTTCGAAAATATGCGACGTGTATGTGAATCATCCATGCCAAGGTATGTTGTATCCCAGAAGCGAGTTCCGAAATTTTGGAAGACCAGAAGCCACAGCAAGCGAAATAGAAGCCGATCTGGATACGAGCAATTACGTGAAGAATACAAAAATGCTCGGAAGAAATTACATGTGGCCATAATAAAAAGTAAAACCGAACATGGTAAATAATAATAGATAATAAAAATATAATGATAAATAATTCCGCCGAAGCCGGTCCCAAGCCCGGTTGTGAAAGGAGGAGGGATAGATAGCTTCAGTCTGAATGGCTGTACGCCACCGCAGCGTCTCAGGGGGTAGGTGAGGAAAGTACAGGAACTTTGTAGTCTTGCAGATTATTCACTAAGGAAGCTATCTTAACACTTGGCAGCTAGGGATAAAATGCACCACCAAAAATGAGGTCCGGTACGGATAACCGGCGGGAGTCGTCTGACTTGGTGACTGGGTCGGGCTCTCGTAATGGACAGCACGGCGTCGAAACCGCTAGTCGTGGGGCGGTTCGACGTCTAGGCGCGACGACGACCAGGAGCTCCGCCTGCTGCAGCTGTTCCGCCACAATCTGTAGCGACCACTCCAGCAGGTTCGCGTAGGAAGCGGATGAAATGAACTGAAGAAATGAACCTCTTCATCATCCGCTCCTACTACGAAATAACGGCGGGGGCGGGTACAACATCTTACCGCCCCTTGTTGCACCAGAGATTCGTCGAGCGTTTCCCGCAATTCGCGCACGTGACTGTGCAGCGAGTCACAGACCAGTATCGCTTTGTTACTCGCAGCGATACAATCCTGGCCACCATCAGGGAGCGTGTTCGACTTGAAGTCATCGGGGAAACTGGTGACCGAGAATCGATGGGGGCAGAGGCGGTGGCATCAACAACACCATGCTGCACTTCAGGTAACAGTTTCAGTATTCGCCGCAGCACTCTTCTCCACCGTCCAGCTGAGGTTCCCGCTGAGGTTCGGCACGAATTCCAAAGAGCATGTATAGAATCCTCGGATATGGATCCTTTGCAGGTATTCCCTGGCTGTATGCATCTCCAGCAACTCCGGGAGTTCTATCTGAAATCAATGACGAGATTGCATCTCGACTGTGTGCTGATATGTCGCTGCTGCAACTACAATCACTTGTGTATTGTGGTGCAGTTGCGGCTATCAGATTGCACGACCAGAAGATTTGCTTTCGTGTTATTGGTTTGGGTGACTAAAGAGATCCACCATGGAAAATTAGTCTGGAACGTCGGCGGGACTGACTAAGGCAAGACATTGCTAGACTGATTCAGATGAGCACTGGCTATGCCGGCCGACGGGTGAGAAATAAAGTGCAGAGGGTTTACCGGAACTATGCCATCCCCAGTGAGACACCCGTAGTTGAAATTCTGGACACACTAAAACAGAAACTTTCTGTCATATGCAGTCGGTTACGACAGTATGGCGAAAGTTATTCCAGACGTGTCCAGAATGCAACAACGGTGCAGGACCCCGCAGACACAAGACCGATCACTTGCTTACCAACCCTCTACAAGTTCATCACGTCCATTATTAGTAGAAGGATCAATGCGCACCTCGAGACCAACAACATTCTGTCCGAGGAGCAGAAGGGCTGTCGAGTTGGGTCAAGAAGTTGCAAAGAGCAACTCATTATCGACTCGGTACTTGTAGGGCTAGCAACTAGAGGCCAAAGAAACCTCTTTAGTTGCTATATCGATTATACCAAGCCTTCCGCATACCTGGCTAATCGGTATCCTACATCTGTATCGCATTGATCCGAAACTAATAAAGTTTTTGGCGACAGTCATGAAAGGGTGGCATACCACCTTATCAGTCCGTACATCTGAGAGTGCTAATACCTCAGAGCCCATCTGTACAAGAAGGAGCATCAAATAAAATAAATATGGCCTACGTGCTAAGTACGAACTGACACACTTGATGTACTTAGATGACATCCAGCTGTATGCTCGGACTGACGACCATCTTAGAAGTCTGTTGCGAATAATAGACATGTTCAGCCGTGATATTCGGATGGAGTTTGGATTAGACAAGTGGTGAATCCAAGTCATCCGCAAAGGTCATCACGAGTCGCATGTCGGACATAGCATTGGTCCCCTCTGCATCGAAGCTATGACCGAGACAGACTTCTACAAGTACCTAGGAATGCTGCAAGGAACCCATGCTCGAGTTGGTGATCTGAAGGATGCTCCGCTGTCCGAATTCCTGCGACGTGTAAAGCTGGTGCTGAAATCGCATCTCTCGGGGAAGAATAAAATAGGTGAGTTGAATGTATTCGCTATCTCTTCACTGGCTTATGCATTCGGAATATTGCCTTGGACGAAAACCGATCTGGAAAACGTCCAGCGGCGGATACGGACAACTATGTCCAAATTCCGAATGCATCACTCAAAGTCTGCCGTGGAGCGGATGAATCTGCCTCGTGACATCGGACATATTCCACATAACAAGCCTGACGTACAGTCAGTTGACAAGACGGGTCGCTCCGCGTATATTATTGATGTTGCTATCCCCCGGAATGGAAATACGTGGAGAAGAAAGTGAACTATGAGCCATTGGCTCGGGAAATCAAAGAAATTTTGGGTCTCGAGCGGGTGGTTGTAGTTCCCATAATATTGTCAGCTACAGGTATTGTACCTAAATCCCTCACGGCTTCCCTTGATGTCCTGGGACTTTCGCACAGTCTGGTTCAAACCATGCAGAAGTACACCATTCTGCATACGTGCTCGATGTTGCGGGGAGTACTCGACGGATTCTCCCACTGACCTACCATCGGCCACCACCTGCAGCGCCCCTTTAGTTTTTAAGTAGGTAGGATCATCCGAGCCTAAATGCTTGGCACTTAGTGCCAAGATTGTGATAACTCGGAAATAAATAAAAAGTAAATAAAAAAATAATAAAAAGTAAAACCGAACATGAACATGAAGCTGACACGATACGGCGCTTATAAAACGATAATATCAAAAGTTAAAGGCGAATGCTCCCCACCGATTTCTTATCCTACTCTGCTTAATGAAATAGTAACAGATCTTTTCCCACAGAATGTGAGTACAGTTAACCTTCCCCTGTCGAGGTACCGCCGACCGCCGAATTTCCCATGGTAACGAAAAGGAGGTCCTCGAAGCTGCGGATAAAATTGTTGGAAATAAAGCACCTGACTTGGATAGCATTCTCAATAAAGCTCTTAAGGCAGCAGTCAAATTTCCCCCAAATATGTTTGCCGAGGCGTTAACCACATGCCTTAAAGAAGGGGCATTTACTACACAATGGAAGAAGCAGAAATTAATTCTAGTCACCAAGCCAAACAAACCTTTAGGTGAAGCTCCGTCCTACAGGCCGATATGCCTTCTAAATAATACTGGCAAACTGTCTGCCTGTCACAGTCGATTTATTCGGAAATGGCTTGACCGATTGTCACGAAATTTGGTAAGAGTATGTGATCTGCTGTTCCCTTTATATGCAGTAAGTGGCGCCCTTTTGTGATAAGTTTAAGCTACACATGTGAATGGAGGGTGCAAACTTCTTTCTCATAAAAGGTGGCCATGTCGGGTCTCAATTAGTACTTTTCAAACCTGGTTCCATATTTGATATCGGATGGAAGGTGGGAGAATGAGACTCAAAATATGACCCACAAAAAGTGTAACAGGTCTCGTTCTCAACCGAAAAATCTGAAAAACATCACAGTGATGCATCTCTACGAAATCTAGGCCTCAAATACATTCGGTTTTAATATCTGCACAAATAAAGTATATTCCTACATTTAGAAATTGACCCAGCAACCGCCCTTATGTTCATCGCAGAAGTACAAAATGCGTGGGAGTAATGAAGAACATAATGCACAATTTGTGTCATCATCACATATCAATTCATCAATACCATAAACAAAATGATATGCGTGCTAATGAAGTTTGCGGGTAGTGTCTAATTCAGATAGATATATTTGTACATTAAACCAGCCATATTTAATATACGTACTATATAACATATGTACGTATGTATGTTTTTGTGTGCATGAAGTAAATCGGAAATATGGGTATGATTTTACATACGTGCATATATATGCACGGTGTTCGGATGTAGGCGGTTTGTTTGTTTAGGGTGAGTATAATATCTATGGCTATAATATGTACGTATATCTTGTAGTTTGTAAAAATATCAAAGATTATGTTAGATTTGTAGCTATATACAGATAGAAAAATGTGCGTTTCTTACATATAATGAACACAAAACCTTTATACCCGAAACGTGAGCTTCCGGTATCCGACTTGTTTCCTTTTTGGTGCCTGTTGATTCCCCAAAGCTTCCCCCCCCCCCTTGTCTCGCACTCGCTTACCTGATCGACCTTGTGATTTTGTGTCGCTTGGGTCGCCAGTGATCCTGTTGGTGCTGGGATGTTCGGCTTTTCCTTAGGTTTTTCTTACTTCTTACCTGGGACCTATTGTAGAGCACCCTGATGGCTCTTACCATGTTCTTAATGGCTTGGTGAACGTTGTCGTTGTCCTCAACTATTTTAGTCCAAGCTGCATACAAGGTTGTTCTACTGGGTCAGGGCCCTGTTCTCGATGAGTCTTGGCCAGATTACTCCTTTTACTGACTTCTTCACCTTGTTTAATTGATGAGCTCCCATGAGCTTTCTCTTTTGCCGGCCTTTGGTATTGGAGGAGATCGTAAAAGCTTCTCCTAACTGGTTCTATTTTCTGCTGTTGGAGTACCTCTTGATGAAATCCGATGGGTGTCGAAATCGCCTTTTTTGGCCAGCTATCTCCTTTTAGCCCATCATTCTTTGTCTTTACAATTGGTGTTCTTAGCAGAATTGTGCTTCGTTTAAACACCTCCTTCTCCGAATCTAAAACACTTGTAGTATTAGATGCCACGGTGCCCAAGTTGTCCACCACTGAGGCATTGCGGTCGAGGAATATCAACGACCGGGAGCCCGCTTGCTCAGTGTCAAAAGCCGCCGGTATTGGGGTTCCGAGCCCCTGCCCCGTAACTTTACTTCTTCTGAATTCGTCCATGTTGGTTTTATTTTCTGGGTGTCCTTCCCGTAGCCATTTTGGTCCACGCACCAAAGATGAGCAAACGCTAGCTCTTGCACAGTCAGAAAAGAAAAGTGCATGAACACATACTTAGACATCAATAGGTATGCCCTATCCGCCACCTGGGGTTGCGCCTGATGGAGATCTGGCAACTCCCCACAGGGTTTATTGTCTGCCTGTCTGTCACGCACATTTTTGTAGGAAACAGTTATAGCAATTGACACCAAATTTGCTGGAAACGCTCACGCATACAGTGAATTATATCTATCTAGGTTGAATTTAAGGTCGGGTCCTCATATGTTACATGCAAAGGGGGTGTACTTTTTTTTCACCAAATATAGTAATTCGTATTAAATGAAAGGTCTTGGTTAATACTGTCCGAAACCGGTCTTAGTTTGGTCTTGTTGGGAGAGTGGGGAGGGCGGAGGTCGAAAATGATCAATTTTTTTCCACGAACTCATTCTCAGAAATTATCTACCTGAAAAATCCACTGCCACTATATGGTGCCTAGGCTCCGAAATATCCTCCATGCCGATATCTGTTCGTATAACGTTAATAATACATATAACTGTAATTTTTAGTAATTGACTATTACATAGAGCAGGGGTCAAGCAGTGTACTGCAGGGATAGAGTTGATGCGGAAACATAGCTCCCTGAGGCCCAACCTATCTTTCTCTAAAGATGAGTTGTCTCTCCTCTGGGACGGTGTGTGCCTTTTCAGGGGCCAAGCCTCTCGTCTACCAAGACCGTTAGTGAGTGGTGATAGCCACACCCTGTACGAGGTGACCCTACTATTAACAAAACGCTACGGATCTAGACTGGGGAGTCGAAAAACACCTCCCCCAATCCAGGGGTGTCATGCGAACCGTGCCCATTGGATAGTTTGCAGTCGGGGGTAACTGTCTGCATTCGAACGGAGCCTCACTGATACCTGGTCGCCTCAGTGAGTAAGTTAGATCTTACCGTGCTAACGGGGGGGGCTATGGCACGGCGGACCTCTTAACCCCCTACTCGTGGGAATCAAATGAGTACAAAACTGGAAAAAAAAAACAAAAACCAAAAAGCGGGGCCCCGTACCGCACCAAAAACTGGTTAATCAGGTGGAGGCACGTCTCCGAATACTGAAAGCCAGGTGACTACACCCAAGAAGGGAGAAGTTGGGACGTCAAGCAGTGGATCCAAGGTGAGCATTGGTATACTGCATGGACTACAGCCAACGAACACCACTGCTCAAAGAGCAGGGACCAGCAAAAGCATGTCTGAGAGAAATATAACAGACGTCAGGAAGGAGACAGGTCTCAGTGGCGCCGGGTTAAATGGTACCTGCGCTATCTGAAGGAAGGCCTGAAACCAGAAGAGGCCCTTAAGAAGGCTCAGGACAGACCTAAGCCATCTCTACCGGAGCCGAGCTGGGAGCAGCAGAGATCAGCCGCATGAAGGGAATGCTCCAAAAAAACCCAGACCTGAACCCACGGGAGGAGAAAACCCGGGCAGGTCAGGAGTGAAGGCAGGACCAGGAAGCCCGGCATTAGCTATGCTAGTGCGGTCAAGGGCATTCGAACTGGCATACTGCCAAAAGGTTTCCCGAGCAAATACTCACTCGGGAGGAACAGGAGATCATTGAAGAACTTGTCGTCAAGCAGATGATCAAGGGATGGACGTCGAAACTGGTGTTCACCGGGATACGCTTTCGACCAGGCCTTATACTGGTGGACTGCGCGACGGAAGGTACCGCAGAATGGGTCAGAACCATAATTCCTAGATTGCCAGGCTGGGAAGGGGTGAACTGTCACACATGTGCTGGAGATGATATACAGGAGCCACAATGGTGACAGCTTTTCTCCCAAAGGCCGCGGGCAATAGTAACAGAAGACCTCATGAGACTCCTAATTGCTCAGAACGAAGATCTCCATACTCGACTATGGAGAGTCTTCAGAAGCAAGGTGGAGGGAAAGGGTAAACTCCTCACGATTGGGGTAGATGACCGATCCCTAGAGGCAATTAAACGTCGGAGTTGTCATATCAACTACCGATTTGGCAACATACCCGTGCATGTGCACAAGGAAAAGCATCGGGTGGAAAACTTACCGAGGTCCCTGAAAGAAGTCGCGGAAGCCATAGAGGCGGAAAGAACGGGATCAACCAGGGAAATAGACCTGCTGCCCAGTGAAGAGCAGAAGCTGGACGACCTAGACCTAGGACTGCTAGGGCTCGGGGTGGACAGCGACGCGCGGGAAAGCGCCATGTCGGAGGAGAGGGTGACACTCCGACAGTGGAGAAGAGCTCCAAACAATAACGGAGCCAATGGCCAGCAATAGGAGAGCGAGAGCACTGCGAGAGCTGCATCTGCAGTGATTGCAAGGGCAAATTCCAAGGAGAACATTGGAATAGTGCTGGCTCAGGAGCCCTGGGTGTACCGGGGGCAGATTCGCGGTCTGCAAGGAGGAGATATGCAGGTAATTTGGGACTCCTCTTGTGAAAAACCAAGAGCTTGCATAATTCTCAAACGTAATCTAAAATACATATGTCTTTCAGAGTTCTTAACCGGGGACCTTGTGACTATCCAAGTCTCATTGGAAGCCGGGAGGAGCACTCGAAAGGTAGTGGTAGCATCAGGATACTTCCAGGAGACGAGAGCCGGGCTCCACCGGAACAAGTCGTAAAGCTGACGGAGTATTGCGAGGAGAGGGCGTTACCACTTCTTCTCGGCTGTGATGCCAACGCCCACCACGAAGTGTGGGGAAGCAGTGACACTAATCGTAGAGGTGAGTACCTTCTCGAATTTATTCTTAGTAATAAGTTAGAAATATACAACGTAGGGAACACTCCAACATTTGTGACCAGCACCAGACAAGAGTACTAGATATACTCTAGGAAATACCCTAATGAACGGGATGGTCAGGAATTGGAGGGTGTCGGATGAACCCTCAATGTCTGATCACAGGATAATCAGATTCGACATTGAGGGTAACTCCGAAATAAAAAGAATAATAAGGAATCCAAGAGAACGGATTGGGAATCCTACACAATGCACCTGAGCAACAACATTGCCCACCTTCAAGGGAGCGGTGACATCAGGAGCGAATTAGAATTAGAAACGGTGTTGGAAGACCTCACACAATCGTCATTGACGCATATGAGGCCAGCTGTCCGGCCAAGACAGTCAAGTCATCAAGGGATGTACCATGGTGGAACAGAAACTTAGCCAGAATGAGAACGGAGGTACGAAAACTCTTTAACCGGGCAAAACGAACCGGGGACTGGCGGAGGTATAAAAATGCACTGACTGCGTATAGCAACGCCATCAGGGAAGCGAAACGGAACAGCTTTAGGGAATTCTGTGAAGGGATTGAACAGATCACAGAAGCAACTAGGCGTTCAAGGCTGTAGCCAAAGACGGGAGAATATCCTCTGTCTGCTTGAAAAAGGAAGATGGGACATTCACCGGGAATGAGGAGGACAGGGTACACCTGCTTCTCAGAACTCATTTCCCGGGGTCCTACCCCTCGGCGGCAGGCGACAATGATCTGCCTGACACCCCAACAACGAATAAAAGGGGAAGGAAGAGAGCTGGAAACTAGCAAAAGAGGTATGCTCAGAAGCTAGGCTAAGATGGGCAGTGGGAACCTTTCAACCAATGAAATCTCCCGGAGCAGATGGCATTTCTCAGCACTTATCCAGAGAGGCCTAGGATTATCCTAGAGTCTCTTCTGAGGGTGGTAATGGGTGAGCATAGGCACTGGGTTACATACCAAGGGCATGGAGACGGGCAAAAGTGGTCTTTATTCCGAAGGCGGGTAAAAAGGATCCTTTTCACCCTAAATCTTTCAGACCAATCTGCCTAACATCGTTCGTACTCAAAACGGTGGAGAAGGTCATAGACAACTATATAGAACTAACGTTCTAAAGCGTAATCCTTACATCACTGTCAACACGCCTACCGGCAGGAGTCCAACTGAAAACTGCTCTGTATCAGCTGACAGAGGTACTACGGGACGCATTGAACAAAAGAAATTGCACTGTGGCGCGTTTTTGGTATCGAAGGAGCATTCGACAACACATCGCACACAGAGATACAGGATGCCCTGAGCCGCAAGGAGTGGAAACACCCTGGCACTCTGGATGGGGCAAAATGCTAGAAAGCAACAAATAGAGGTACAACGGTACAAATTCTATTATCATGAACACCACTCAAGGCTGTCCTCAGGGCGGAGTACTATCGCCGCTGACGTTGGGAGTATGGTAGTGGATGAACTCCTGGACGTGTAACTAATACTGGAATACAAGTCCAGGGCTACGCGGACGACATTGTTCTATCTGTAGGGGCAAATATTGAAGATACCCCTATGTGATAGAATTCAAACTGGATTAAGGGTTACTAGTGCCTGGTGCAAGGAAAGTGGGACTGCGGATCAACCCAACCAAAACCACCATAGTACCATTCACTAGGAGGCGTAAGCTGGATCACCTGAAAGCCATAACATTACATGATATAGAGGTGAAACGAGAAACAGAGGTCAAATACTTGGGAATCACGCTAGACCAAAAATTACTCTGGAAGACACATGTCGGAAACACTTGTCGGAAAGCCACGAGGGCTCTGATGACTTGCAGATCCATAGCAGGAAAAAAATGGGGTTGTAGCCCGAAGATACTACTTTGGATATATACTGCAATAGTAAGACCAATGATTACCTATGGAGCGGTAATCTGGGCAGAAAGAACCCAACTCAGCACACAAGCCAGGGAATTACATAAGCTCCAAAGGCTGGCTTGCGTGTGTATCAGTGGGGCAATGAGGACATGCCCAACGGCATCCCTGGAGGTCCTTCTGGGATTAACCCCTCTCCATCTGCACATACAGATGCAGGCAAGGAGATCAATATTCAGGATGGCCGGTAGCATGAGTGAGGCGGGGAGCTGCCTAAATCGAAGGAAGATTGATATCCTTTCTAGGCGGTATCCCGAATTACTGATACCGAGGGACAACATGACAACGAGGTTTCACTTCGATAAGAAACACGCTGGAGTAACAAGACAAACTGGGAAAGCGTGGCTGCGACATAAGGCTTAAACCAGCAACTGATTACTTGGTACACTGACGGATCCCTCACAGCAGAGGGAGCGGGTGCCGGTGTCATTGGTCCAAGGAAAATGTACTTTGAGCCAATGGGCAGGTACACTAGCATATTCCAGGCGGAAATTTACGCCATAGACAAATGTGCCTCCTTTAATCTGCAAAGGAACTACAGGGGGCAGAACATAGCTATTCTCACCGATAGCCAAGCAGCGATCAAGGCACTTAGGTCCAACCAGGTGAACTCTAAACTGGTATGGGAATGCCTTGAGAGACTGAATACACTCGGCTCGTCCAACAAGGTCTGGATACTTTGGGTTCCAGGCCATGCTGGGCTGGAAGGCAATGAGGCAGCGGATGAACTAGCCAAGAAGGGAGCAGGGATGCCTTTATACGGGCCAGAACCCTTCTGTGGAATCGGAAACGGTTTCATGGCTATGAATCTAAGAAACGAAGAAAAACGGTTGAGGGAACTATATTGGGCGGGCCTACCAGGGATGGAGCAGTCCAGTGTGCTTATTGGGGGATACGAACCCATGCGCACAAAGGATTGCTTAAACCTCACCAAAAAGAACCTCCGAATCATAGTGGGAATTCTCACTGGTCATTGTCGGCTGAACTACCACCTAGGGAAGCTAGGGATATCTACGGACACTGCCTGCAGGTTCTGTGAGGAGGAGGACGAAACCTCTATGCACGTCCTGGGACAGTGTCCAGCACTTGTGCAAAGTAGGTCGATACATCTGGGAGAACACTTAATACCAGATGCAAAGCTGAAACTTCTGGAAGTGGGGAACATACTAAAGTTCCTAACGGTTACTGGCCTGCTTGAGATACTATGATCAACAGGTACACTATAACCAGTAAAAGGGGCACAATAGTTCTTCAAGGACGCGGTGCGACTTTCCCTTAACAGAATAATAATAATTACATAGAGCATGATTTCACCAAGTTTGGTGGGAATCACACTATTATTAACAAAGTTATAATAGACTAAATTTGTCGTTTCTTTACACACTCAAAATTTTGGATATTATTATCACGCGAAAGTGGATATTCTCAAATAATACACGCATATTTTACGTACTAGTTACTAATAAGACAAATGTCCACTCACATGTTTTTATAAAAGAAATACACGAAACTTTTCATATCTGAAACGTCCCGCTTCCGGTTTCACGACTTGTTTCTATTTTCTTTCAAGAAGTGGTGGTTTGCAATCCCATAAAACCAAAATTGCATATTGGGGATTTATAATATTCTCAATTTTATTAAGGATTACATTTGTAAATATATTTTTTATTGTTTTCTGTCCAAACAAAACCTATCGCTGTGACGTTTCTCATTCGGAATGCTCCAAAAGATAATGTGTGACATTATTGTTGCACAACTCAATGCTAACATTAATGGTGAAAATTGCATTTCATGTCATACTCATTAGCAGCGCGAATAGCGAATATGAACTTTTCAAAACCTGAAACACACGAATCCGATAATTTGCCGCTAAAATTTATACAAATAAAGTAAATCCTTTACCGAAACAAATGTCGCCAAATTGACAGGAAAAATTCCTCCAGCAACAATTGTCATACTTTGTTGTGTTGATTGCATAAATATTATCAAATTTTTTTTAAAGGTTTTGTCTCTTTCCATCCAATTACATGAATAAATAGCATTAGTCATGCGATCACTTTCATCTGCAAGTTGATTTCCGAAATGACAATAAAGAAATATTTCCAGGATTACGCAAAAGAAGTATTCTCCGAGGAACATTAGTTCAAATAAATTGCCCTCGACACAGAAAACACAAACAGCAATGATACAGGCTTCCATCCCAGTGACAAAAAACTGAAGGAAAATTGCAATGGAAGTGGCTTTTCGGACTGTGTCAAAATACCTAGATATTAATGACTAAATCTAAATTCTTTTATGGGGCTAGATTTGATGAAATCAACTTACTTAACTAACATTTGCTGATCCTTTATGCATTGTATCAATTTCGCATTGGTGACTTGCCAGGATTCAGTTGACTCCACGCCCAATTTCCTGATACGAATGTTCAGGGTTTTAATATGACTCGTTAGGACAATCATGTAGATCGCCGGAAAAGTATCATTGGAAACATTCTGCAACATATATAATACCGAGACCACACTTTGGTGCACATGCACAATACAATATTTCCAGGTAGAATGCTGCCAATCGAAAGGATACCAGGCGGGGCCCAGCAGTTTGTTTTCATGTGAAAGAAGAGCGTTGAATTCGCCTAAAATTATTGAGCCGCTGTACATGACACATGTCAAATAAAACATTTTATGCGCTATTCGAACTGCTGAACGAATACACTCTTGCTCCTGTGCAGAAGAGACGCGAGTATCCAACTGGTGAACCCAAGTGTTTACATCCAGAATATTTCGCCGTCTAAATAGGATATTGGCGAACTTCAAGTTGATTGCGATGGAAGTAAGATTCACCGACAGATTTAGCAAAATGTCCTTTAGATGGTCCAAATGGAATAGGAAAATTGTCATGCCAACTGATAAACTGACAGTTAGAGTTAATATAAAAATATATGAAAATCTGCAACCGTTGGCGGGATAGACACCCAGGATTCGCCAAAACTTAAATTGACCCTTGAAAGCATCACTGCTTACAACTTTCTTCGAGACTTCCACTTTGTTCGACATATCGTGAGAATAACAGTCAACTGAATTAGGTTTTGCAATTGCACCAGAATAAAAGCTGTGGCATGTCCCATGGTCCATTAATAATGTATTATAAATAGTCGTTATATAATTTTCCCCAGTAGAATAAGGACGATACTCTGGAGGTGTCTTCTATTATTAGATAGTTAACAACTGATGCCTTTCACATGTCAACAGTTTGCTAGGAGTGGACTCTATAATTATGTTGTGGATTTGATTGGCACTTGGGAAATCAATGGATTGCAGATATTACATTTTCTCAGAACATGGTTGTGTGGAAATAATGCGACCCGTTTATGATGAGAATGTGACTAAGCGTACTTTTAAAAAAAGTCGCAAGCTGGAAGCTTTTGTAGATTTGAGAAATTGTCTTCCATTCCTGCATATCTATATATTCGAAATATTCCTTCGTGCTATTCAGATCTCCGAAATATATATATACACATATATCATTATGGGTGTATTGCGATTCATCAAGAAATAACTAGAGCCAACCACACGGTTCTCAGCAAGAAAAAAGGTCATCGACAAATAACCAATATCGTCAGCAACTCGAGCCAGGTCATCGACAGGTGCAAATACATTTACCACGCATTCAATTGAACACCGCATCAGCCCCGTTACAATATAAATTTAGCGTTCGATTAAGCAAACAGTTCAGTTATTAATTTTTCATTATTAATAATGTTAATAAAGACAGAATTTTTTTTAAAAATAACGATTCGTCTTGATTAATTTAACCTATATATGTACACATGTATCATCCTGGGTGTATTCCGTTGATAGTGTTTGTTCAACATGTTGTTTGTTTTGGTTGGCAAAAACCAAAAAATTCTAGTCAGAGGGTAGTATAGATCCCAAGGCGAATCGTGGATTGGTTTACACTTGGAGTATAAAACCTGGGAAACGCGTGCTGAACCAACACCAACAGCGCTAATACCAAACCCTATCTGCAGATGAAGAAAGATGAAGACGAGTTTACCGTGCCTAAAGCGGGACAAATTGTAACAACTGAACCTCCAGGTTGGGGGTTGGGTATGACTGACAACCCTACAAGTAAAACCAAAGTTACGAAGCCACAAAAGGAGCCTTGGACTGGATTGATAACACAATGACAAATTCAACGACGAAAGCAGACTAACGATTTGTGCATTCTCTCATTGAACCTGCGCTCCTTGTACAGAAAAGGAACTGCCAATCAGTAAGCCAATACCTTATCCCAATATAAGGCTAATATGACAGTGTTACAAGAGGTGCGTTGGACAAGGGCCGGTTTCCCGGAGAAGAGACACCACATCATATATCAACGTGGCCATCCAGTAAACCATGTGTTCGGAATAAGTTTCTTAGTCAGCGAAAAAATGCAACCTGCTATTAAAATATTTGAAAACATAAACAGCCGGCTATTCACTCGACTCTTCCGAAGCAAATTTCAAAATTTAAACCTTATTAATATTCATGCCCCCCAGAGGAGGCTGCAGACTCGGAGAAGGATACCCTCTGCAAGGCAATGGAAAAAACCCTGCAAGCCTGTCTAAGGTACGATATAAAAATCATATTTGGAGATTTAAATAGCCAAGTAGACGCGGAGCCCGTATTCAGGCGATATGTTGGTTCCTATAGCTTACATAGGGACACCAATAGTAACCCACTGTGGACTATCCAACTAGCAGTGTCGCACAAAATGGGTGGTGGCAGACAAGCCCACTTTCACTTGGCATAATGCTCTGAGCTCCAATAACAATACCACCTAGAACCCCCTCTGACAACCAGATGAGAGTGAACGTGGAAGCCATCCATAACAGAGTCCTCCGTTACACCTATAAAAGGGAAATTGATACCGCAATGACCGCAGCTAACAGAGGTCCTGCAGATGAAGCATCAGAAAATGATCTTCACGATCAATAGAAAAACATTACTATTGGTGCAGCCCTAAAATACAGGTTGGAACAGCTGGTTCGACGATGAATGTAAGCTAGCAACGGAACGAAAAAACGCCGCATACAGAGCAATGCTGCACTCTTAAATATCGTTAGCACGCCCAGGAATTTATCACGAACTCCGTCGAGAGAAGAAGCGACTTTACAGAAAAAAATAAAGGAAGCGTGGAAAAACCAACAAGTCTGTGAACTAGGAAAGTACGAAGAGCAACCGCACCAGGCACAAAAGTTTTACCAAGAAGTCAGCAGGATGAAGCGTTATACACCTTGATCCATCCTGCTGAGACAAAGATTCTTATCTGATTTCCGATAGTGTGTAGTATGTATTGGAACAATGGGTTCAGTGCTTTGATGAATTGTTCAACAACCAGAACATCGGCGAGTTAAAGGTCCCGCAAAAAGAAGTCGACGGACAAATGCGACCACCACCAAGCATGGAAGAAACATTCGGTGCTATTCATCGGCTTATAAATCATAAGTCGCCAGGGGCTGATGGAATTAGAGTCGAACTGGTTAAATATGGAGGCAACCAACTACACCAAGCGGTTAATGAACTCCTACTCAAGGTGCCGGTTGGCGTCTCAATGTCTGACGATTTGCAACGAGTTATTATGTGTCCCATTGATAAAAACAGAACTCACGACATATGAGCCGCGTATGATAACACAGCCAGGGCAACACTGTAAGCGACTGTCAGAGAAATTGATATTCCTGACTAAACTGACCCCCACCAATGTGCGAGGCCAGATAAAAGCAGCAGCAACCCACCCAACTGAAAAATCTGAAGAAGTTCACGGAGCTGGCACTATACGATGCCTAGGCTCCGAAACGCGCTCCATACCGGTATCTGTCCAAATGAAGTTAATAATAATATATTACTATAATTTCTACTATTTTAATTCTCTGTGAACCCCAGGTTAAATGCATATCATGAATGTATCTTATTCATTATATTTTTTTTGAAAATTTTGTGCTTCTCATTGGTCCCCAAAAGCTTTTTAGTGGGGTTAAGTTCCAGTGAATTACAAAAGCTCTAGTTTGACTTTTTTCTAAAAAATGGTGGCCCTTTGGCATGGAGCCAAGTCTTATACAAATGTAAAGTTTCCATTTCATAACCATTTTGGACAATTTATAGGCGCCCAGTACTTTTGTTACCAATCATTAACCGGGCTATAGTACTGAATGGACGTTTGATTCTTTTTGCGATCATATTCTTCAGATTAGATGAAAAATGTTAGTGACTTTAATAATTTGGCCACCCACTGTACACTAAATAGCTTAATGCAAATTTCGACAATATACCATGTTTGACTTGGGGCACTTACCTGCTTTCACGCACAAGATGGAATAATAGATTCAAGGCCAAATAAAATTACAGCGGGCTTGGAAAGTCGCCTAGGAAGATTCCACGCCTAATTGGTATCTCTCCTGATGTTTGTGTGGATACCGGTAGGTCCGTGCTCCAATTCTTCATCACTTTTCAGCAGAGGGACGACATTCTGGTTGATTTAGTAGTAGTAACCACGAATGTGATATGAAATAAAAAGCTGATTTATAATCGATGCAGGCTATCGAGATATGTCGTTTCTGGTGGACAGAAGTCACATAATCACCAACTCCAATTGCAGGTTATGCAACTGTGAAGAGGTGATCATCCGACATATAATATCTGCATGCAAGATGTTGAATAGTACCAAGTAGACCAGTCTCCATAACTCCGTCTGCAAGATTCTCCATCAAAATCTTGCGGAGAAGTAACTTAACGGCAACCTATAATCCTCATTATAAGTATACTCCACAGAGTATCTTGAAAAATGATTATACCAAACTGCTGTGGGACCACACTATCGCTGCCGACCACAGCGTTAATCACAATAGACCCGATCTAGATCTGCTTCTCAAGGGTGAGAGAGCGTGCTTCATAATCAATGTAGCCGTACCGTTGGAACGGAATACTTTCGAAGTGGAATTAATAATAATAACAATCGTTGGCGCAACAATCCAATTGGATCAGGGCATTGAGGTGTGTTAGAGCACTTCATTCAAGACCGTAACGGGACACTGCAATACACTGTAGGAGGCAATGTGGTCAGCACTGCGCCCACCCGAGATTATTACTCAGGTACTCATTCACAGCTGAGTCGACTGGTATCCGACGTCAAATCACGATACAAATCCCACTGCCACCAGTGAGATTTGAAATGGAAGTAATTGGTCAAAACAGGCAAACGCGTTACTGATTTGCATCAGATGACACTGATCTTGTCGGTGCTATCTGGGCTTCCCATATTACTGCTGTTTTCACATTTAATCGCACTAGTAGTATCTGCACATCAGGTGATGTCGGATCCTTTGGCGAGACTTGCATAGGTGCAGCTATTACCCGCGATCATTAATCGGTTTACGTGGCCGTCTAAGGCAATACCTCTAGAGTACACTACAGCACAGTTATGTGCTAGGCCTTTCTGGCGAGAATGGATTTTGCGGAGTTCTAGCCGTGTCAAAGATCAAGGAATGCAGTTCGAATCTGCTCTCTTCTAGATTTCAAACGTCATCGGACAACTGCAACTGAGACCGGATTGCTGCACCTACTACAGGAAGCCGTTGCCAAATTGAAGTCGCTTCCACCATTGCGTCACCCACAGCCAGTGGTCAACACTTGTAAGCGGCTAGAAGTCTGCATTCTAGTCCTGGTGAGGAATGACACCACCCGGGGAAAGCATCAAGCACAATATGAAGACCTTTAATGTCCTTGAACGTGGAAAGCACTCGCTTAGACTATACATTGACTGAGCCAAACACCATCTCCTTGGACCTGGCTAAAACCTTTCCTCCGGAGAACAGACGCCACTAGAAGGAAAACTAAAAACCGCATCCGTTTTGACGTCCAGTCTCTGCAGCGAGGTAACCACGTTGAAGCGAAGTCAGATTCGGCTGCAAGGCATCCATTACAGAGCATATTTTGAGTTTTTTCATTTTTAATTGGAGTCAGTACACTATTAACATATTATGCTGGTCCCAGCCCAGGTAAAGGAGGAGTGTTTAAGGCAACGTACTCTGTACTATCCTCAGTAAAACAAAAATGAAATGCTGGGAACAGGGAAAGAGATAAATAGAGTATAGTGGGAGTTATTCCACTATGCTAAATCCTACCAGATCTCTCTCTCTCTCCCCTCTCTCAGGTCCCGCGACAGGCCGACGAAAAAAATGCATACAATGTCGTTAGAAACATGATGATCGGATTGTGTCACAAACCTCGGAGAAATGCTAGGGCGTCCACCTCAGTCGACGCAGCAGGTCGGGCCCCGGTCCTGTCGAGAAATGGGCAAGGGTTCTTGACGCATGGATGGCGTCAGGACGTAAGCAAGTTAGTCCGAACAAAACAAATACGTGTCTGCATGCTAAATGTTGGACGGAGGAACTCGCAAGAGCCCTTCGAAAAAGCCGCATTGATATCTGCGCTCTGCAAGAAATCCGATGGTCTGGTGCCAAAGCTGCGACATTGAACGCGAACGCGATAAAAATAGCTACAAACTTCTCTATTTTGGTAATCCACACACTCAAGATGGTGTTGGCATTGCCATCTCAGAGGGTTTCCGTGATGCCATCAAAGAAGTCGAACGATTTTATGATCGGCTGATGAATAATAATAATAATAATCGTTGGCGCAACAATCCATGTTGGATCAGGGCCTTGAAGTGTGTTAGAGCACTTCATTCAAGACCGTAACGGTACACCACAGTAGACTGTAGGAGGCAATGTGGTCAGCATTGCGCTCGCCCGAGATTATTACCCTGATTTGACTCAGGTACTCATTCACAGCTGAGTCGACTGGTATCCGACGGCAAATCGCGATACAAATCCCACTGTCACTAGGGAGATTTGAACCGAGACCCTCCGTACGACAGCCTTGCGCTCTAACCACTCAGCTATCGGCTGATGAAGGTCACCATTATATCAGCTGATCGCATTATTCACTTCTTCACTGCGTATGCACCACAGACAGGTCGACCTGATGACGAGAAACATGCCTTCTGGCAACTTATCGATGAAAAGACTTGTCACGTGCCTGCTAGCGACTATATAATCATTGCCGGCGACCTTAATGGTCATGTAGGTGAAAAGGCAGACGGTAACAGATGCCATGGAGGAAAGGGGTTCGGAACGCGCATTGAGGGTGGCGAGCGTATAATCGATTTTGTGGACACCCATGACCTTGTACTTATGAATACATGGTTCATCAGACGATTGTCTCATCTTCCTACATTTTATAGTGGGAATAGTAAAACGGAAATCGACTATATTCTCATAAGACGGCAACATTTCCCACTGCCACTGATTGCAAAGTCGTTCCCTATGAGACCACAGCACCTCAACATCGGCCGTTGGTTGCCGCCCTGCGAATTAAGCCACCGATAAAACGGCGTGAGGAACGCACTGACCCGCGACGCATTAAATGGTGGCGATTTCGTGAGAAGAAAGAAGAAACGATTTCGCTCCCACGATTGCCGACCATTACAAATGTGGAAGAATCATGGAACCAAATGAAAGACACGATCCACAAAGCGGCCTCTGCAACCCTCGGGATTACCAAGCCGGGTAAGCGGTACATCAACCGAGATACTTGACTGGAATGATGATGACGAAATGAAGGTCCGTGAAAAGAAACGCCTCTACCACAAATTTATCGACGATAAAACGCCTGCTAATTGGCAAATTTATAAGAATGCCAACCGGGAAGTAAAGAAAGCGGTCGCTGTCACTTGAGCGAACCATTTCAAAAATCTTTACGATAAAATGGGCACTCGGGATGGCGAGAGAGATCTGTATCGGCTTGCTAAAAGCCGTAATGAACGTACACAGGATATCTAACACTTCTGTTGCGTTAATGGGAACGGAAAAAGAAAGGTAGCCCAGCAGAATGTTCAAATTACCGTCTTATCCGATTACTTTCCCATACCATCAAGATTTTTGAACACATTCTTGACAACCGTATTCGCGAAATCGTTGAAATAACCGTGAATCAAGTCGGATTTGTCAAAAACTGCGGAACTACTGATGCAATACACGCTGCGCGGTTACTCATGGAGAAACACTGTCAGCATCGCCCTATTTACATTGCATTTCTGGGTCTAGAGAACGCGTTTCACCGTGTGTCACACCAACTCATCTGGTATGCTTTACGAAAACACTCTGCCAGGATCCGAAAAGTAAATTTCGGAGTATGGCGGGTGTATCAAAACCGCTTCGTGTCTCTGTTGGTATTCATCAAGGAAGCGCCCTCTCACCACTCCTCCTTGTTCTTGTTATGGACACCGCCACACGGGATATCCAACGTCTAGCGCCCTGTACACTGCTCTATGCAGATGATGTTTTCCCAGCATCTGATAGCAAAAATAATCTCGAGCAACTTGTCCAAAAATGGAATGATCGCCTCATGCAACACAGTCTCAGATTGAATCAAACCAAAACTGAATTTTTGACGACCGATCCCCATGAAACAGGCACAATCTTCGGATCAATGCTATCAGCCAATAGAGAACTGCGTTATGAAATTGCTTCACGTATTAACGCACCCTGGATGAAGTGGCGTTCCACAACCGGTGTTCATTGTGATCGATGTATCAACGAACGTCTCAAATCGAAAATTTACCGCAATCTCGTCCGTCCTGTCGCTCTATATGGTTCTGAGTGTTGGCCAACTATAAAAGACAATGAACGGCGTCTTGCGGTAATGGAGACGAACATGTTACGTTGGACTAGTGGCGTGACACGTTTTAATTACATCGGAAATGAGGATATCCGCGATCGTTATGGGGTTGCATCGATCCTGGAAAAGTTGCGAGAGAGGCGTCTTCGATGGTATGGTCACGCAATTCGTGCAAACGAGAATTCACTTGCCAAGATTGGTCTGAACATCGAAGTCGATGGTAAACGACCAAAAGGCAGGCCGAAGCAAGGGTGGCTTGATACGTTGGATGGGAATTAAAAAGCCTCGAGATTGCACCCAGATCAGGCATTCGATAGAGCCAAATGGCGAAGCCGATCACGACGAGCCGACCCCGCTTGTGAACGGGACAAAGGCTGAAGAAAAAGAAGAAATATGAAGCTAGATTATCAACGTAAAAGAGGAATGGATATTTCGCCTGCCATTTGAAGAAGGAGTAACATTTAATAAAATATATTTTTTATTTTAATAGATCATATTTAATCCAAAAGAATTTAAGTATCTAAAAAGAATTTATATAAAATAATGAAAACTTGAATTTAAATTATTATTGCATACATTCTATAGTAGGAAGGGTTGCTGGAATACGCTTTATCAACACTCGAGAAGTAATTTAGAGTTTTGATATCAACTTAAAAGTATGTGAACGTCACACCATATCGCAACACAATCAGGTCAACGTTTAATTTATAATATTATTGTATACCCACTTGCGATTGGAAAATGATCCTGAAATACAAGAACGCATAGACAACGCATAGGTAAAGGAGTTTATGAAGAATGACGAAGTGTGCTATGGTTCTCAGGAGATATCTGATAATTGTATTTTAGGAAAAAAAATTCTTCAGTAAATATTCGACCTCATCCTATGTATCTAAGTTGTTTCAAAACCATCATGCGTATTGTTATCTCCTGGGATTTAGTATGATACTTGATCTTTAAAGGTTGTTGGCGACAGTGTATTATAATTTATTACCAACCATATCGGACTTTACGCAATTTATATGTTGGTCCTTTGAACAAGAATGGTAACGCTAACGCTAGCTTCACAAGATGCCATCAAAAACTATATATAGTTTGCGAAGAGGTTGAAGCAATTTTCCAATATTAATCAAGAATATTTAGTAGTTAGTTCATATGCATTCATATGTTTGTAAGGGTCTGGATGTACTGGAATGGATCTTTTCCGATCAATGAACCTTAATCCAAATATCAAAGATTGATAGTAAAGCCTAATTTGGGAAAACAAGATCATCAATCCACGCTGATGATCATCATGAATTCATCATACATTATAGTTGCCATTTTCATAGTTCGATGAGATGAAATTAATCAGCCGAACCGGTTTTGATTCGTATCGAAACCAGCTTTAAGTTTCCTGATAAGGTAAGTAATTATCGAATGAACAAATCAATTCCGCTCATGGCATTTTGTGTGGCTATAAAACCAGAGTGTGGTTGAACTTACAGTCAGGCGAGCCCTTTACAAAAATGAATGAATACTAATAGGGGCTCGCATGCTTCGGTTTGCACGCAGTCTATGTAATTATCTTCTTCAATGATTCATCGATCTTCTGGTCTGTTCTTGGGCCTTTTATTATAAAATTAATTTGAAATAACATTGAAGTATCTTAGTTATTTTGAGTGTCCGTTCAGATCGTCTCATGGAGTTAATAAAGTTAACTTTTTTAAGGTCCACATATTCCATCGTGTAGGATTACTTTCCACCAAAATCACCCCCTAACTCCTGTCCTCTTCCCCGCGGAACCCCCCCAACCTGTTAGTTAACTGCATTTTGGTTCGATTGACACTCAACCATCTTCCCAATTTGACTTTGTGGTCCTAATATTCCTCCCAATGCCTCTTCTAGCCTCTTCCTTTCCTCTGCGAAGATAGGACAACGGAAGAAACATGCTCCGGGTTGCCTGGAATGCAGTCGAAACTTGGACAATTAGGTGAGATACCATGCATTTCCTGTGTCGGGAATATGTAGGTCCATTGACCCTTTCCCCCCATTCCTACTCAATGGTAAACTATAGAAACGCTTTTTTTGGAAACCAAATGCAAGTGTTTCTCATCCATTTCCAAAAATGCTTCTCGAGCAGCACTTATATGCTTGCATTCAATTCTTCTCTAAGGTGAAATTAGTCTGCTCCCCTTCCATGTATGATATAACATGCTTTTCAGGAAGCACTTATTTACTGGCGCAAAAAGGAACGCTTACCGGCAATGGCACGCAATGATAAAAAGTAGATAAAGTGGAAGTGGAAAAGAAGCGCTCCGTGCTGCTTTTTAAAAGTTCTAGTTGCGTTTTCCTATTGGGTACCGTTGTTGCCATCCACTTAACGATTCGCTTCTGCATTTTTCATGTGCCGATGAGATAAAGAATCGAATCTGCCTTAGATGAGCGGCCAGAATGCGATCCGCATCACTGCGACTTCTACGTAGGCCGCTTCATCTGTGACAGTTCTAAAACCGCAGCACACTCTTAAGGCGACCTTTCAATAAACCGCGCTCATCTTTTAAGCGTTGCATGTGATAGGTAATGCCAAACTGATGTCATATAGACCTCACTATTTCAGCTATCAGCAGCCGATTATGACGCTCCACAATTATGATACCAGCACAAAGCCCTGAGAAAAACCCGCAAATATAGTATATTCTCAGGGTTCGTTGCCTGTGTCGTATCAGCACTTTCCACCTTTTAAATGGCTGTCGACGAGCGCAGTAAAGTAACTGGGTATACCAATCGTGGCCAGAAATCTCCTTATAATGTTCCAACTGGCCTGAACAAAAGGCCGGCAAAACCACTTTGGCTGGATACGCTGAATAGTGATTTGAAAGTCTCGGGACTGCATCCAGATCAGGCAAATGACAAACATAAATGGCGCAACTGATCATGACGAGCCGATCCTGCTTTTGATAGTTCTACAAATCGTTTCAGATAACTCTCTCTCTCTATGTTTGATCTGGACTTAACCGAAAGCTTAAGGGGTCTGTTCGGTATATCGTCGAGGCCTGGTGGTTTGTTGTCTTGCTGCCAACCGCAAATCTCCAGTATCACCCATTTCTCCTGGGGAAACAACTTGCGGGGCTGCCTGACCTTTGAATCTCCCCATAGCAATCCTGTAGGCACTTCCTCATGGTTCTGTATCCGCCTCTGCATAGAGTTGTTTGAAGCAGCCCCAGCTTCAGGTTTCTTAGAGCTTCCTTATAGGCATGAAGCTTCAACTCCTTGTCAATCCTACTCATTACCTATGACAGGCCAACCGAAGATAAAACCAGCAATTGAGGCTTTTATGTCTTGGAATTGACGAGCGCATCCCGTCACGATGCACTTTGTAATATGGGTGGCTGTTTCCGAGGGTGTGCTTGGTATAGTGTCCAGTACCAATTACACATCTATGGATGTTTGCTCATCAGTTGCTTTTGCATACCAATCTGACGTTCTCCTCATTTTTGGACGAACAGATTTTCAACCGCTTAACTTGCTTTTCAGGTCAAAGACTATAGCCTGCTAATCACTGTAGGTGTAGAGTTTACTGGCGTTTCAGGACATATTGCATCTGGTGAAGGGCTAAGAAAAGTGAGATTCACTATCAAACTGGACCCCCTTTCCGGCAAAGTCAGTCCGCGAGATTACACTTTGACATATTGTTGTTTGCAGATTAGTGGATACCTGGAGCAAAGTTTACAAAAACCTTCAATCTATATTGTTGGTAACTATAAAATAGGGCAATGCTGAGCACAGTGTATTGTAGTGTACCGTTATGGTCTTGAATGAAGTGCTCTAACACACGGCCCTGATCCTGCCCTGATGATGATTATTATTATTATCATATTAATTATAAAATAGGGTTGAATAGAGACGGACGGTTAGAGGCAGGTCTGTAGCTATCCGGAGGGAGAGGATTTTCATTTTTCTTCGGGATGAGTGTGATCTGAGGACACTTCCAGCTCGAGGGAAAATGAACGGAAGGCATTGTGAAAACAGAGCATTTTTCAGCATTATGGAAAGGATCTTGTCGAGTCAAATCGACTTTTTGCTCTTGCTCTGCTCAATGAACATGGTAACCATTTTAACATTGTTGACTTTAAGAGACGAACTAGTAGCACCGTTTGGGATGGCTGATTGTTTGGAGTAGGACTGCGAAGATCAGAGGGAAATAATTGATCTCAATTTCAAAGCCTTGGTGAAGCTTATGAAGAGTAGAGTTGTCGTTGTTTTGCTTTTTCGAGAGAAAGCATGTTTTGTGGAACGATTTCGTTATACCAGTTTTGCTAAGTCGCGGGAATATTGACCTGACCGTGCGTTTAGTGTAGTGTAGAGGAGGCTGAAGGTGATTAGTAGATTCTTTCACTTATCTAGGTATCAAAATCATGGATCTTATTCATAAGGAAGGTGCACTTCGGAGAATTTATATTCCTAAATACTCTTCACTGGAGGGTTTTCTTAAGGTGGATGTCTTCAAAGATATCGTCCGGGAGAGAGATAAGATTGCGAAAATTGGAGGAACGAATTGATATGCATTACGAAATACGTCACATAGCATCTGAATCGCTTCAGTTATTAACGAACGACACGGTCAGTGGTATCGTTTGAAATTCTCCAGTTCAGTGGGAGTTAGAGCAGGGACTGCCTGACCTTGGAGGATTGGTTTATGTGTGTATAGTTGGAGCCGTTAGCGGAGCGAATAGCTCGATCGAGGAATTATGTCAAGGATCTTGCTCACGTGGTGAGTCAGTTTGAAGCAAAGGAGCCACGTTTGAATTGAGATTTACGCTGATGTTGCTGCTTATCGGGAAGTGATCGAGGTATAAGTAGCCGCTCTTGCAGACAGTGCTGGACTAAAATGGGAGATATAACAAGAAGCGGGGTATGTGGGTAGCCAGCAAAGCAGTATGCGACCGTTATTTTTGATATAGGAGGGAGCGTGGCGTTTCCATCGTCCCCTTGAATCAGGAACTACGATTTGTCAGTTGGGCCGGGTTGATCTGCGCAAAAGGATTTGATAAGGAATAGATCGTTTGGATGAAAGATTTAATTAGGACAGCAGAAGGAACATTGGTGGAAAGGAAGAATGGTATTGCAAGGAATTTTCCGCAGACCAGTATAGCGATGCCTCCATCCAGGTATGAGGGGTAAGGCTAGGAGTATCTGTGCGGACAAGGTTGAAATTTGGAAAGGTTGGATTGTAGAGGCAGTGGTTTCACATCAGAGCGTGCATAAAGGTATATGTTCAATTCAATGACCCTAAGATCGATGACTGGATGCCATAAGGTTGATTGTTGTATTCAACACCATCTTGGTCTGCGGGATCGCTCAGAATACAGCCGGAAATCTGAGATGGATTGGTTGGAAGGTTCATTTGGGGCTGGGTGCGTTTAGTTGCTACTGCGTAATGCATCGGCGAAAGATACAAACCACCAAGTTAAGACGTTGAAATCACGCGCAGTCAAGTGAATGGGGTTGGGTTATTCCGATTAGGGGGCCCGTTTTGGGCGTTCCTTCTCATCATCACAAAGTTAAGACACTTTCAGTAGTTGGCAGAGTGGTCGTGGGGCAACCACAATTTACGCACTTGGGACTTTCGTCGGGCGTCTTGGGAGACTGACCTATCCCCTCTGCCCACACATTTAACATATGCGATATTGTAGGTAGCAGCTCGGTGCACATGATCGACTTGTTGGCAGTTTTTGCGCTACAAAATCAGTTTATTAATAACCCGCTCGAAGCGGACTTGGGGATTGTTTGTTGTTTTTACTGGTATGATACCATCTATCTCGAAGAAGGTGCCAAAAGTGATTAGTCACAAGCTCAGTATACGCCCCTATTGCTTCGCCTTTGATGTGACGGAGGGTTTGGCGGACAGTACATTGCAGATGCCGTGGGCCTTCAGATCTCCTGTGTGGAGTAAGTGTGGTCCAAACCACGAATAATGAGTCACGTGATTTTCTACGTAGCGCAAGTATACGTGAAGAACTTCGTCTTATGTTCCACGATAAAGTTTGTTGTTGCGGTGTAGTCCTTTTTAGATTTGAGAACTATTTAGTGCTTGGAATTTCCCGATTTCTCAACCAACGAGTTTTTGGTTACGCACTGAAGATAGTAATCTCTGTCATCCTAAAATTTTGTCATAGACCCATTGCTTAATCAGAGATCTACATTTGATATAGATGGAAACTTTCAAAATCTGCTCTGCTCTGTAAATAAGTAGCTGAAATGCAGGAAAAGTCTGTTTTCAGATAAATAGCCAACATTTGGGCAGTAGAACGTGTGTAGAAATAGTACTGCAGGGTTGAATGTAACGACATTCAACTCTATAAATTCAATTGAACTGAAAAGAGAGTTCAACAAAATTTTGGAAATTGCTGGACGAAGGTGTATAAACAGGTTGGGCCCAAATTTTAGGAAGAGATCCTCCAGCGGCTTGTACTTAAGAAACACCTTGTTTAGCGGAATTTCCTCCCTGATCCATGTTGTAATGGCGGAAAAGGACTTTTGTACACTTTTTCATTTCTTTTAGTTGCCGGTTGGGTAGAATTTCACTAGGCTGCTTCTGCAGGGGTACTTACAATTTTAGAACTAACTTTTGTATTTTTCCTTCGTCGGGTAATAATACCGTTTCTTTATTTGTCTATTTCACTCGAGAATTCTGTATGTAAAACGTATCGCCACCACAAGTCTGCCATATAGATTTCACTAGATATCTTAACTCGCTAAAGGATCTAATCAGCTCTGCTCTCTGCTCCCGCTTGGCTTTATAGCTTACATAGAACCTCTTATTTTCGCACAGGAGATTGACTCCTCGCTATTACCGGACTTGGATGATATAGTGAACCATGCGAAAAATTTTCCTTGTTTTGTGGTGTTTCAAGCTTGTGTATATATGTCTAAAAGTCTCCAGTATTGTATCTATGTTGGATGGCTGAGAGTCAAGCAACTTGAGTTATAAAAGGCTCGATTTTCTTCACAAGAGTTGGAATTCAGTTAAATTCTGGTAGTTTAACGTGAGTACTTGTTGTTTAGACTTAACCCCACGGCCTTCTTAAGACACGGGTTGATTTTGTGACCACAATCAGAGCCCACTGTGACAAGCAACAACGTTACCAGCCTACATTGACTGCATGGATCAATATTCATTCTAGTTGATGCAGGACCTACCTAAATCTCCATCCAAATAAAGAGAACGGCATCCGAGTTGAAGCACAACTCTTCATTTGAGATCCAAAGGCTTCTTTGTCGCTTGAACGTAACAACAATCCCCATAATACTCCCACAAAGCGGCCAACCTGCTAGTAACTGGGCTGAAGTAGCATGAACGAGGAATTCTCCTGAGACATATAATGCCCATGGTACCAGTATACCCCAGGTGACCGTAGCCACTTCAGATGAGCCTCAATTCAGACTTGAATTTGATCGACTGCATAAGTTTTGGAGCATTTGCCTACTGCATCATAACCAACAAGTCAAGTGAGTAGAGAGTTTCCCGGGCGTAATGGATCTGCCTGTGCGATGGTGGATATGCCGTGCTTCAGGCCGTCAAGGTGGCTCTCAAAAGGTTGGTATCATTTCAGACGCTCTGCATTCCTGTAAATCACTCAAACAAACTACGGCATCGAATCACCTAGTAGGCAAAATATCTGCCCTTGCTTTTTTAAGTCTTTGAAAGTTCTATGGTTCCCGGAGCACGCGGGACACTCATTAAATGAACTTGCCCATGTAGAGGTCCGTAAGATTCTGAGCTCTAGTCCCACAAGTTTGGTCAAACTCTCCTCTGTAGATATTTTAAAGGCAATTCAGGAGCACTCGTATAGACAGTGGGGGGATGACTTTTTGGCAATATCACGTGTCAATGTCTATAATATTTACGCTGCTTTACCTATAGTTTAACCGGAAGTTACACGTACGATTACAGCTTCCGAAGAATAATTACTGGATCGTTTTCACATATAACAAAGTTTTTCTCAAAAGGTTTGGAAACATAGATTCGGGCAAATGTAACACTTACATATACGGTGTTGGGATTATGCCCGGTTTCGGATTAAGTGCAGATGGTATAATAAGTTTTTTAACCTTCAGCAAATCTTTTTGAGTAGAGATCCTTCCATGACTGATGGCCTTTTATATTTCTTTAAGGAAGCTAGAGTCAGAATATAATACATATAGTTCAAGTTTCTTCGCGACATGGCATTTCCTGCCATCCCCGTTCTTTTTCTTGCATTGATCTATTATTACCCTACGAAGCTCCAATGGTTCGCAATGGTTAGTAGAGTTGCGGAGAAGTACCCGATCCAAACAGGTTCAGATACCTTTAAACAACCGAGCAGCCTTTATGTCCGTCAGATAGTTACTGGCTTTCTGGTCCGGGCTGGGCCTTTCGTGTGGAAAATACAGACAATCTTTTATTTCACCTGGAGGAATACTGAATCTTGGTTTTCCGGACCTCAACCACCTTCGATTCTATAATACATCCTGCTTTCCCCGGAAGTCATATTTTTGTATACTAAAACTTATAATACATCCTGGTCATTATCATCAGCTACGATATCGACTGATAAACACTAAAATTGCATCATTGCGTGAATTAATTATGAACTCAATAACGACTAAGCATTCATAACCCTAAAACCCCTCATACACTTCCTCTGCCATTGTCTAGCTCTAGCGAGAGTAAGAGTACGCACGCTGGATAAACCATTCTTTGGGCACCCCAGAGATTTTTAGCTGCAGGGAGCGAGAGCATCCGTGGATGCTACGTGCCGACTTTGAAAATCTGAGCCGCCTGGACTCTATCTCTCTGCTCTCATAACAGCAGTCACGATCTTAGGAGTTTGTTGCATTAAAACAGCGCACCGCAGCGCGGATTGGGCTCCTCGGTGTGGCACTGACATCCACCCAGTAAGTGTTAAGCTTTCAACACGTATCCAGTCTGTTCGCCAGGCTTCGACACTTATGTGTTTGTAACTGTATCGGTAAATTAAAAAAAGTCGGGAGCCCGGAAGCTATACGCTCCTGGTCTGGAAGGTTCCGTCTTTCCTTTTGTCAGGATCATAAAGCAGGCCTCCATTGGCTAATAGCATTGACTCGAGATATTTAAACCGCTCCGTTCTGTCAGCGGCAGTGACCTGTCCAGAACTGAGCGATTTAAATATATAGGGTTAATGCGATCAGCCAATGGGGAACTGCGTAATGGAATTGCTTCATGCATTAACGTAACCTGGATTAAGTGACATTCTATTACTGGTGTTCTTTGTGATCGACGAATGTCTTAAATCTAAAATTTACGGCAATGTCGTCCGTCCTGTCGCTCTCTATGGTTTTGAGTGTTGGCCAACTATAAACGACAATTAACGGCGTCTTGTGGTAATGGAGACGAAGATGTTGCGTTGGACTAGTGGCATGCCAAGTTCTGATCACTTCCGAAATGAGGATATCCGCGATCGATATGGGGTTGCACTGATCGTGGAAAAACTGCGTGGAATGCGTCTTCGATGGTATGTCACGTAATTCGCACTAACGAGAATTCAATTGCTAAGACTGGTTTGAACATTGAAGTAGAAGATTTTGTGTTCATCATATATAAGAAACTTTCTTCGCACATTTTTCCATTCATCCATTCATATATGACTGAAAACGCAAAATATTTCTTTACACTTTTCTCAAAGTACAAGATATACGTACATATTACAGACGTATATATTATGATCAACCTAAACAGACAAACATTGCCTATTACCGAATACCATATTCTATCTGCATGTATATAAATTAATCGTACATCGATTTTCTATTTACTTTGTCCATACATATGTACATATAAAGTACGTATATTGAAAACCGCTTGTTACAAATGTACAAATATATCTATCTAAATTAAGCACTACCCCAAAGCGCCATTCACATATTCATATAAATACATACATATGTCCGTCTGAAGTAATTGATATTGATATATCATCATCATCATCAACGGCGCAATAACCGGTATCCGGTCTAGGATTGCCACGGAATAAGGAACCCCAGACATCCCGGTTCTGTGCCGATTAGATATCCCTAAAAGCTATCTGGCGTCCTGACCTACGCCATTGCTCCATCTTAGACAGGGTCTGCCTCGTCTTCTTTTTCTACCATAGATATTGTGCTTATAGACTTTCTGGGTGGAATCATCCTCATCCATACGGATTAAGTGACCCGCCCCCCGTAACCTATTGAGCCGGATTTTACCCACAACCGGACGGCCATGGTATCGCTCATAGATTTCGTCGTTATGTAGGCTACGGAATCGTCCATCCTCATGTAGGGGGCCAAAAATTCTTCGGAGGATTCTTCTCTCGAACGCGACCAAGAGTTCGCAATTATTCTTGCTAAGAACCCAAGTCTCTGAGGACTGGCAAGATCATTGTCTTGTACAGTAGAGCTTTGACCCTATGGTGAGACGTTCCGAGCGGAACAGTTTTTGTAAACTGAAATAGGCTCTGTTGGCTGACAACAACCGTGCGAGGATTTCGTCATCGTAGCTGCTATCGGTTGTGATTTTCGACCCTAGATAGGAGAAATTATCAACGGTCTCAAAGTTGTATTCTTCTATATTTATTCTTCCTGTTTGACAAGTACGGTTTCATGTTATTGGTTGGTTGGTTTTCGGTGCTGACGTTGCCACTATATACTTTGTCTTGCCTCCGGGCCGATCACCGCCTGCTCGATCTGGATGAAGGCAGTTTATACGTCTCGGGTCGTTCTTCCCACGATATCGATATCGTCAGCATATGCCAGTTTCGGGGTGGACTTCAAGAGGATCGTACCTCTTGCATTTACCTTAGCATCACGGATCACTTTCTCGAGGGGAGCGCCAGGTTAAAGAGGACGCATGATAGGGCATCCCCTTGTCGTAGACCGTTGTTGATGTCGAATGCTCCTGCTGCTCTTATTTGGCCTCGCACATTGGTCAGGGTCAGCCTAGTCAGTCTTATCAATTTCGTTGGGATACAGTGTACAGTTTTATCCTGGCAATGCTATCATAGGCGGCTTTAAAGTCGATGAACGGATGGTGCAACTGTTGTCCATATTCCAACAGTTTTTGCATCGCTTGCTGCAGAGAGAAAATCTGATGCTGTTGCCTGGAATGAAGTCTCTTTAGTACGGGTCAATGATGTTCTGGGCGTATGGGGCTATCCGGCCTAGTAAGATAGCGGTGAATATCTTATAGATGGTACTCAGCAACGTGATACCTCTATAATTGCCGCACTGTGTGATATCTCCCTTTTTATGTATGAGACAGATAATGCCTCGTTACCAATCGTCAGGCATTGATTCGCTGTCCCATACGTCGAGCACAAGTTGATGAACGACTTGGTGTCACTGGTCGCCTCCATATTTAACCAATTCGGCTCTAATTCCATCGGCTCCTGGCGATGAATTGCACGGACTGTTTCTCTTATACTTGGTGGTGGTAGTATTTGTCCGTCGTCTTCAGTTGGCGGGACCTCCAACTCACCGATGTTCTGGTTATTCAGTAGTTCATCAAAGTACTCAACCCATCGCTCTAATATGCCCATTCTGTCGGAAATTAGATTTCCTTCTTTGTCTCGGCAGGATGAGCATCGTGGTGTATAAGGCTTCATCCTGCTGACTTGTTGGTAAAACTTCCGAGCCTGGTGCGGTTGCTTTCTGTACTTTTCTAGTTCACAGACTTGTCGGTTCTCCTAGGCTTCACTTTTCTGCTAGACGGAGTTCGTATAGGTGTCGTGGAGAGCTTTGTTGTGGATGGCTTCAGTATTCACTCTCACCTGATTGTCAGAGGGGATTGTAGGTGGTGCCGTAATTCGAGTTTGGAGCAGCATGCCAAGTGGTCCGAGTCTATATTGGCCCCACTATATGTTGTGACATTCATCAAGGCTGAGAGTTAGCGGCTTTCAATCAGCACGTGGTCAATATAGTTGAAAGTGGTCCCGTCTGGAGAGGCCCACGTATATTTGTGATCCGCTTTCCGCGCAAACCAAGTACTTCCAACAACCATTTCATATGATACTGCTAACTGGATAATGCGCAATCCGTTATCTCTGGTAATCCCAATGTAAGCTATGGGAGCCGACGTATCGCCAGAATACGGGCGGCGTCCCTACTTGACTGTTGAAACCTCCAAGTATGATTTTGAAATCATACTTGGGATAGGCTTCGAGGGTCCGCTCAACTGCCTCGTAGAAGCTAATCTTCTCCGACTCTGCAGTCTCCTTTGTAGTGGCGTGAACGTTTATGAGGCTTATATTTCTAAACTTGCCTCGCAAACGCAGAGTGCATAGCCTTTCGCTTATATTTTCAAAGCCGATAACAGCATTCATTCATTTTTTGGCTGATTAAGAAACCTACTTCGAGCACATGGTTTACTAGATGGCCAGTGTAAAATATGGTGTAGCTGCTCTTCTCCAGAAAACCGGTCCCTGTCTATCGCATCTCTTGTAACGATGCTACATCAGCTTTATATTGGGACAGGGTATCGGCTAGCTGCTTAGCACCATTCGGTCTGTACAGGGAGCGCACGTTCCATGAGAAAATGCGCAAATCGTTAATCCCTTTTTAGTTGCCGGGTTCGTCGTTGTAAGGTCCATCCCCATGCGTCTATATGGAAATTCCTTGAAAAACATCCGGTAGCCCTGATGCCGACTGATCATATGGTTTCCAAATTCGTCTTTGAAAAGACATACACTGTCGTAATCACCGAAAGAGAAGAATGGTCGACAAGTGGTCATGAGTCTTTTCAGATTACAGACCAAATAATCTTCACCGACGGGTCAGTCACGGAGGATGGATCGGGTGCAGGCGTGTTCTCGGAGAATCCGATTATAGAACTGGCCCGACCCCTCGGAAAAATGACGACCATATTCCAGGCGGAGATATATGCCATTTCATTGGCAGCAGAAGAATGTCTGCGACAAAAATGGAGGGGTCGCACCATTCGAATCTGTTCCGACAATCGGGCGGCATTACAGGATTCACGCAACCGAGTGGAGAAATTTGGACTCTTGCCGGCAAGCAAAAATCCTTGTGAAGGAGCCTAGGGCCACTAGAGCGGCATTTTTGTTGTCCCTTAAGAAGTGGGACATGAAAACCCTAGTAGGGCTTTTGACGGGACACTGCCCCTTAAACTACCATATGGAAAAGATTGGGGTAGTGGTTTCGGCTGTGTGCAGCCAATGTGAGGAGGAGGAGGAAACTGCCCTGCACTTTTTATGCAGCTGCCCGGCATCCTCAGATCTCAGACGAAGACACCTTGGCAAGGTTTTCTTCAATGAAGAATCTGCACACTCTCTGCCTCTTGAGAATGTTCTCAGATTCGCTAAAGCCTGCGAACACCGTAGGCGGGAAGCCATTGAATAGGCAACTTACGGGGATAGTACAATGGGCCTAATAATGGCCTGAGTGCTCGGAGCTGCGGCTCCCCCCATTTAACTAAACTAACTAAGGTCCATCCTGTCCGAGGCTGCTTTCGTGGCTTCGTAACATCGGTTTTCCGTGTAGGATTGTCAGCCCTACCCAACCCCCAACCTGGAGGACCAGTTGGTACATTTTGTCCCGTTTTTAGGGGCGGGAGACTCGTCTTCATCCCTCTCCGTCTGCAGTTTTTCATAAGAAAGAAGAAAGAACTCCCAGTGATTACCATGTGGAGGTGGAGATAGGGTTTAGTAGTAGGGCTGTTAGTGTTGGTTCAGCAGGCGTTTCCCAGGTTTTATACTCCATCGTGGGTACCAATCCACGTTTCGCCCTGGGACCTATACTACCCTTTGACCGCCAGTTCCCATATCTCTAGCAAGTTTCATTCGGATCGGTTTAGCCGTTTTGGAGAAAATTGCATGTGGTAGACAGACAGACAGAATCGTTTTTAATAAGGCTTTGCTTTACACAAAACCTTAAAAATCAAAATTAAGAAATTTGTGTTTGGTTGTTTTTGGCCATAAACGATAGTGTGCTTCTAGCTAAGTGCATGCTATCAGTCCTATTGGTTCACTTTGTGGGTAGAGTATCAGGTCCTTTTTAGACTGTTAGCCTGCCGGGTCCCAGGGCCAAACAAACAACAACTGTGTTTCCCGGTGCCATCTCGTGAAGATTCTCCTCGGTCACTTGATTTTGGTTCGACCTACAGGGTTGCTGCCCTATCGTTCTCACCGCCACCTTAGAGCCCTAGAGTTGAAATTAAAGGAAATAATTGTTAAGAGTTAAATCGACCTACTTAGTTGGCTGCTGCAGAATGAACGCTTCTAAAGCATATAGATTCTTCGCCACCGCGAAATATATTCTTAGTTAACGCTGTTTAAGTGGCCACTGAAGATTTTCTGAAATTTGGATGAATTTCCTAGCATCCAGCAAACAAGCTTGGACGAGAAATGAATAATACGATAATATTACAGCGTCAGGGGTTGATGCCTTGCAGAATGTCTAAACTATTGCATAATAAATAATCGATCTAACAGCATCTAAGTTATATTGCTACCTCCTCCAATTACGTTATTTAGTTTTTACAGCTGTTTAAGTTTCTGATACAGATTACTGGTGATGGTGTAATAGTATACTTTGTCATATCCAACATATCCATTTGTGAATTTCCATCCATTGTATAAGAATGGTAATGCAAGTGGCTTAATGAGTTTCCGTCAAAAATAATAAGGAAATGGACCCCTATATTTAGAGAAGATGTAAAGCTAATTCTCCAATATTAATCAAAAATGTTTATTTTCCAACATGTGTATATATTTGTAAGGCTTTGGATAGATCTTTTCCGACCAATGAACCTTAATCCAAATATCAAAGATTGATACTAAAGCCTAATTTGGGAAAACAAGATCATCAATCCATGCTAATGATCATCGACCAATTTATTATACATTATAATTGCCATTTTCATAGATCGATGAGATGAAATTAATCAGCCGAACAGGTTTTGATTCCTATCGAAACCAACTCCAAGTTCCCTGATAAGGTAAGCTATTATCGGAATGAACAAATCAATTTCGCTCATGGCATTTTGTCTGGATATAAGATAAGCAAAAGTGTGGTTGAACTTACAGTCTGCCAGGCGAGCCCTTAAGTCTACACCGATGGATGAATATAAATAACGATTCGTGTTTCGCCCTGCTTGTATCTATTTTACATAAACATCCACTTCAACGATTGAATAAGAAAAGATCTAGCAGTTCATCGATTATCGCATGTTTTATAAAACGAATTTTGATTAAGATTGAATCATTCCCATTTTAAGTTTTTTATTCAATGAGGGTTGGGGCAATTACTTTTATTGAAAATGAGTATCTTTTGGATTTTCATATCATCTTACCATAAGGTTAATAATCACTGCCTGATGAAAATTAGCCTTATAAAGTCTTATCCTCCTGCAAGATCTTAGATTATTATTGTTTAAACCATGATCGAACGACCGACGATCATCTTAGATGGCGTAATGGCAAAAATCCAGAGATTCTGGTTGGTATATTTCTGCAATTATTGCTGCATGACAAACTATCTTAAATGGGAATATGACATTAAACGAAATGGACAGGCGTGAATATAATTTGAGCTCATCTAACCATCCTGGGTTTTTGTTTACTATGCCTTTGATCGTGTTTAAAATTACCGTATGCGTGGGACTCCTCCTCAACGTGAACTTGACTTTCAGATGACCACGGATCTTTTTTGGACGTTAAGTGAGGCTACTTATGGCTCGGTTGAATGATAGTTTTGACATGGATCCATCTGTTCATTAGTTGAAGTAACAAACATGAAATTCGCATCAGAATAGTTTCGCCCGCTTAGGCAAGTACATAGAATCTGTGGTTTTTATGGTATCTAGAGAATCGAAGACCATCCATATTTTTTTGAACATGTAAGTCGGTAAATTTATGGTCGGAGACTAAAACGGTGCTGGGACTAAAAACTTACGATAATATGGAGTAAATTACGTATACATGTTACATATACAAGTTGTCACCTATTAAATTTTGCTGTTTTTATTTTCAAAAGTAAAATCGATAATTTGCAATGTTACATGGCTACATTTGTTAAAACAACAGTTGCACATTAAATTTAAAATGATGCTATTACTGACTCTGCTCTCTTTACGGAAACCTTCTGAAAGGCGTGACACTCCCTCGTCGGGACAAAAATTGGCGAACTCACCAAACAAGCGGAAACGCAAGTCATTATTTACAGAATAAGGCGAAGGGTTTCACCCTGCTGCCTCAAGTGCCGGGTCTATGTACACAAAGCCAGGATAAAAGGCAGAATAGAAGCAGTTTGTGTTTGTTGGAGAAACGCTTCAAAAACAATGTTCGAAAAATGCGTTCTTTGAAAATACTGGGACCGGACTTCTTTCGAGATTCAACCAAATTCACGGTTGGGTGAGAACGAGTTGATATCAAAACAAAACACAAAGATTAGTGTTAATTGATTAATTTTATTGCCCGCACAAAGCAGGATGAGAAAAAGAAACGAAAAAACAAAACGAGAACGTGAAAACAGTAAAAAAGCGAATTGCGCGTGAAAGATGATAATAAACGTCAAGCGGAGATCTTGATAGAAAACCGCTGTAAATTTACACACACAGTCAACGCTAACGCAGAAATAAGATGAGATGAGAAGCGGGAGATTTGAACAGTGTTTGCAAGTGTGACGAATCGGAGTACAAAGTGTCAGGTTTCCACAGAAGAGCAAAAAGTGAAAAGTCAAACACAATAATCCATTTTTTATAACACATTCAATTTATTGTTCTTAATTTGTTTGACAATTTAGCTTAGGACTAAACTTAATACTATGTCTTAACCCTAACAAACCTAATTTTATCTAGAATCTAAACTATCGCTAATTTTACAACTTAATTTTAAAAAAAAATCGTTCTTGGGGGAAAGCCGGGAAAACCCCCTACTTCATCAATATGATGGCGGTTGTGGTGTCTTTTTCCATGTATAGGTGCCAATCGGTACCAGTCTCTTGAGAGTTTGGTCAGTCAGATACGTCTAGTCTGTTATTAGGTTATTGAGCTAACGAGTAGACAAAGCCGTGGAAGGGGCGGTTATAGTGTATTAAGGAATTTTGATGGAAAAGTTGATCCTAATTGAAGTTGAATGGGGAGGATGTGGGAAATTAGCGACCGTAAGTAAGTCGGTCTGACACCCAACGACGAACTAGCTCGTGGGGATGGGTTTGGACTTGGGCTGGGAATTTTATTAGGGATTTGATTAGGAAGACGACTAGGTCGATGGTTTCCATCGTGTCATATCACATCTTGGTTATTTAGAGGGTGATCAGGATTCAGGGATATGCGGAAGAATTTCCTCTCTCTTGTTCCAAGGCATTCCATTTGGTGCGATGAAAGGTCGCAAGCAACAAAACCTTAAGAGATCAGAAGTCGAATTAACTGTTTATAACAGAATAATTTAACCTCCGATCGGACAGAAGAGTTCTTATTGAGTAGGAGCCTTTTGAGACTTTGTATTGTCTTTTGAGACTTTGTATTGTCTAAAATATGACTCATATGAAGAATCGGGGAAAGACGGGTATTAAATTCGACGCCAAGCTACTTGGTGGATGTATCATATGGGATTTGGGTGGTAGGTACGTTTAGGTTTCATGCGTCAGTCATTCTCTTCCGTGTAAATTTGGATTTACCACGACAAATTATAACTTCGCACTTCGCTGGATTAGGAGGAGGAATTAGGGGGACTGATTAGGCTTAGGTTAATTGAGGCTGTGTACAATATTAGATCATCCGCGTATTGGATGATTCTAACGGGGTTGCTGGGGATTTTCTAAAGGAATATGGGCGGTGTATATAAAGAGGAACATAGCAGATAGAACAGACCTCTAAGGGATACCATCGATTGTTTTCACTGGCTTCAAATTTTTATTTGATTAAATCCATCGATATGTACCAGGAGCACTACACCAACCTTCCATTTACCCAGTTCCGGCAGCTGCGATGGTTGGGGGAGGTGCCTGATATTACCCTACTAACCGACAATGGGAACTTTAGAGTGGGGAACTGAAGAATGTCTGAGCAGAGATCTTCTAGTTTTACGGTTTTAGGAACATATAGGAGAATTAACGGGCTTACGGACCAGCCAGGCGGGGCTTTGATCTTGGCCGTCCCGCGGTAGGTACAGTCTGCATCTCTGACAACTGTTAGGAACGGAATCTATTCGTACTATTCACCACCAGCTCAAGTCATGGAAAATTTCGCCCGTCTACAACAAGGCCCGATCACAGGAGATCTTGTGCCAGTTTTGGCTAGAACCAGACTGCGGATACCAGTGAAACCATTTTCAGAGGGCCTGAAGGAAATATCTTGCTGCAAGGTGAGATGACTTCTATACTTCGTGAAAGCTACGGGCTGGCTATGAAGATCAGTGCCGGGTGAAGTCTGATCCCTTGGTCTTACTATAACAATCATGGTCTTAAAAGGTCTTGGCATCAAAACGGCGCATAAGGGGGTTAATTGTACTACTCGGAATGATACCTATCTATCATACCACACGGTCAAACTCCTTCTCTAGATCTAGACAAGCAGTCTAGAGAGGACTGTGATCTTCATAGTGTTTCTCCATGATCCATCTCCGCGCATCGTGTATTGCGTCGATAATTTCTGATCGCTCTGTACATATGTATGCTCGTTTGACTAATTCATCCCTTATAAAAATTAGTCTGGTTACTGACCGGCGCTATTGTTATCTTAATCCATTCATTAACACAAAAACAATCATTCTTCTATTCCAAAGAAGACATCCTTTCAGCATGACCTCTGCACTTCCCTTCATAAAAATCTCTTATCTCAGGAATTATACATCTAACATTGTTATGCGTTGATGGATAATAGATTGCAATTTGCTTTCTTAAAATAGTTTAATAAAGTCTCCTTTATTTTATACTTTTGAGATGTTTGGTTTTGTTGTTATCCGTTTCGGAATAATTTCATGAAATTTTTGGAATATGCTTTTATCAACGCTTTGAAACTATAGTGAATTTAGAATATGAGAAAAATAAATAAAAAATATAAATGACAAATATGATAAATATGTAAATAAACAAAATAAAAGGAAGTACTGAAAATTACAGCATTCCGCGAAAATTTCTTAAACGGAGTTCATCTAAACTGCACGTGATAAAAAGGCAAACTAATTTTAATATAGACTTTTATACAAAGCCTTACAAATATTAATGGCGATTTCTTTAAAAAATTATCCTCCTCACTCAACGTCAACTTTATTCTTGCAAACTTCTCATATCTTGAATACGTCAGCACAAGCTACCCATTTAGAAACATAAAATATATACCACTTAATATCTGGATATTTCCAAAGGGCTAATTTAATCAACTATCAAATTATAGACTACACCTCTGGGAAATTATTGACACATAGAAGGAATAAACTATCAATCGCCTAATGATAGGTTACCTTTCCAGGAAGTCGTTCTTATTCTGTTGAAGAAAATTGATAAATTATATCATTAATTGTTTATGTTAGATATTCTGGGAGACTTCCCTCTCATGGAATTCAAAAACCAAAACCAGTTGGTTTATATCCCCCAATATGTCAGATAAAGTACAGGTCCCAAAAAAAGTTGTTAGTAGCGATGCTTTCAAGTTTCAGTTTAAATTTTGGCGAATTCTGGGTGTCTATCCCGCGAATGGTTGCAGGTTTTTATACATTTTGATAATAACCCTAAGTACGAGCGTGCCAGTTGGTATGACGGTTTACCTATTCTACGTGGACCAGTTAAAAGATATCCTCTCGAATCTGGCAGTGAATATTACTCCGATAGCAATAAATGTGAAATTCGCGAATATTTTGTTTCGACGAAAGATAATCCTGGACGTCACTCCTTGGGTTCAACAATTAGATACTCGCGCAACTTCTGCGCAGGAACAAAAGTGTCTCCGTTGGGGAGTTCAAACAGCACACAAAATGTTTTATTTGACGTGTGGCATGTACATCGTGGCAGTTGTTTTAGGCGAACTCGGGGCTCTCCTATCACATGAAAAGAAAATGATGCTTCCCGCCTGGTATCCTTTTGATTGGCAGCACTCTACCTGGAAATATTTTATTGTCCACCTGCACCAAAGTGTAGCTCTCATATTATATGTATTGCAGAATGTTTCCAATGATACTTTTCCTGCCATTTACATGCTTGTACTCAAAAGTCATGTGAAAACTCTTAACATTCGTATCAGGAGGTTGGGCCTGGACACAACTGAGTCCTCACAAGTCACCTGTGCAGAATTGATTCAGTGTATTCAGGACCAACAAATGCTAGTGGAGTAAGTTGGTTTTTTCAAATGAATATCCATGACAGAATCGAGACTAAATAATGAATATTTAGGTATTTCCACACGGTCCGCAAAGCCACTTCAGCTGCAATTTTCCTTCAGTTTTTCGTCACTGGGATGGAAGCATGCATCATTGCTGTTTGTGTATTTTTTGTCGAAAATAACTTATTTGAAACAATATTTTTCGCAGAATACTTTTTATGCGTAATCCTAGAAATATTCCTTTACTGTTATTTTGGAGAGCAACTTGCGAGCGAAAGCGATCGGATGACTGAAGCTATTTATTCATGCAATTGGATGGGACAGGACAGAAGGTTCAAACAGAATTTGATAATATTCATGCAATCAACTCAAACAAATATGACCATCATTGCTGGTGGAATTTTCAAAGTGAATTTGTCAACCTTTGTCACGGTGAGCAATTTGTAAAACATTTAAATAGAAATCGCTGAATCTTTTCCTTTTAGGTTCTGAAAAGCCCATATTCGCTGTTCGCAGTATTGACGAGTAGGACGTGAAATGTAGTTACATTTTCGCGGATATATATTTCTCCTCCCAAATTTTTGATAATCATTTCATAATATTTAAAAAATAGATAATCAAGCTTGTTACTACCGGTTGAAGCGTACTTGTGAAATGCGTTTATGCTATCATAGATAAATGAATGAATGAATGCATTCTTGAAAAAAAAAAAATAAAGCCAAATAATATTGTGGCGCGGCAGGATCTGCGGCATTCGAAATTTATTTCGAATGTTGCGGATGCGGACGGGTAGATGGCGAACTCTCCACTCAGTCATTTTCTTAACGCACCAGGGGAGTGGAGAATTAGCGGTGAAAAATGCCGTTGGTTGGGACAGTAAGGACCGCATGGAAATAAGTCGGTCTCTTCTGTATCCAACCGCGGCGCTGAACACATCGGCATTAGATCGCTCGTGACTGAACAAACTTATTAGGTCGCGTTTAATTCACCAGTGATTAAGAATTCATCTTTTTGCTTCGGATTTTATCATATCTCCATTAACTGAGATATAATCTAAATAAAATAATAAAGTGACCGAACAGTGGTGACCCCGATAAAAAAGAAGAGGGAAAGGATCGCAGTGTTTTCCCCAGCTCAGGCATTCCTCCACTCATTTTGCTGCGCCGCACTTGCTACCAAACACACTTTTCCACGAATTTCGATTCTACGGTTCAGTCTATTGTCCACACGAGAACGTTATAAAACCACCATCGAAATTCACTGAATCGCTCGTTCTTCGCAAAATCTCGGTCTACAGTCCGGTGCGCGTAGCACATTCATCGAACGTCTGGGATTGCAGAGCCACGCAGCAGGGACAGGAGTAGTCGCGGCAACGATCAACAACAGCAGCAAACGGCCGTCCCCAGCACCGCCAACGCCGCAGCTACAGCCCGACGAATTCGAACCAGCGCCGCCGTCGAGGAGGACCCCAGCTCGGCTTAAAAGCAGCGAAAATCTCAGGCTTCATATTTTATCTACGGAAGGAACTAGTTTAAGTGAAATTATTATTATCTCATCTCTGTAATCATTTTATATCCGTATCAAATTCAATTGTTTGCATTAGTTGTGCACTATTCGCACTAATTGTTATATTAAAAGTTAAAAAGTGATAATAAAATTAAAGCCGCTGCAAGAGACGGCGTTGAGGTGTTTCGCATCGCGAGTTCTCCGTTTCCTTGGTGTTTTTGGTCTGCGCTGGAGAGCGTCCGCTTCGGTCGTCGTTTTTCTCGGTTCGTGCGTGCATTTGTGGGTGCGGCCTGCCGTGTCGGTGTAAATTTCACCGCGTTTCAGTATAAACTCACCGCGTCTGCATCACAAACTCGTACTTTTTGGTAAGAAAAATGTCGTTTGACAATAAAGACGCGGCAGGCCCATCGGACCCACAAGTGACCGCCCTCGCCGTACGCGTTCCTCCGTTTTGGCGGCGGAACCCCGAACTGTGGTTCGTGCATTTGGAAGCGCAATTCCAAATGTCCGGCATCACATCGGACGCGACCCGCTTCAACTACGCGGTGGTCGGCCTGGACGAAGAGTCCATACTTCTGGTGTCCGACGTAGTGAAGTCGGCATCGTACTCGCAGCTCAAGAGCGAGTTGATCAGGCGCCTGTCGACAAGCGAGTCGGCAAAATTAGACCACTTGCTGGCGGGTTTAACGTTGGGTGATCGAACTCCCAGCCAATTGCTTCGTGAAATGAGGCAATTGGGTGGGAGCAAGATCGGCGACGATCTGATCAAGTCGCTCTGGCTGCGTCGGCTCCCGGAGGGCACCCAGGCGATCCTAGCCTGCGTCTCCGGTTCCTTGGAGGAACTAGCAGCGACGGCCCACCAGGTACAGGAGGTGTACGTTCGCCCAACCATAGCGGCCGTTCAACCACCGTCGGATGAGGTGAGCGACTTACGGCGCGAGATCGCGGCTTTAACTGCCAGCGTGGCCGAGATGCGGGCGACGTTGGACGCTCAGCGTTCGAGTGCCAGGTCGCGAGCTCGCTCACGGTCTGCCACACGAAAAGGGCGTTCGGGTAGCACGTCGTCAAGACAGCCTGCGGACCGAGGTATTTGCTGGTATCATCGTAACTTCGGAGATAAAGCGACAAGATGTACGCTACCTTGCAAATTCGCGCCTACCGCAAAAAACTAGGTCCGCGGGGGGTCTTGGCGACGGCCACCCAGAGCGCAGCGCCACGTCGCCTAACTATTTTCGACCCCCTCAGCAGGCGCAACTACCTCGTCGACACGGGTGCGGAGGTTTCGGTTCTTCCCGTACCCCGGCATCATCGACTATACCCACAACCCCTCAAACTGGCGGCAGCAAATTCCTCCCGCATCAATACATACGGGTACAGGCAAGTGGACGTGAGTCTTGGCTTGCGTAGGACGTTTCCGTGGCGTTTCATCCTGGCGGATGTCAGATTCCCCATATTAGGCGCAGACTTCTTGTGTCACTATGGGTTGCTGGTGGACTTGCAAAATAAGTCCCTTATAGACCCCACAACCAACCTAAATTCGTCGGGCCAAATGGTATCTCACGCTGACAATAACCTTTCCGTTCTTTTGGAAGACATCTCCGACTCTCGTGTTCGGACACTCCTCCAAAAGTTCAGCCAGATTACTACCGAGTGTAGTCTCTCGAAACCAGTGAAGCACAATGTGCAGCACCACATAAATACTACTGGTTCCCCGATTTTCTCAAAGGTGCGTCCTCTACCACCCCAGAAACTGGCTATCGCGCGGAAAGAATTTGAACAACTTGTTCAACAGGGTATCTGCAGGCCCTCAAACAGCTGTTGGTCTTCCCCTTTACATATGGTCCCTAAGCCAAATGGCGAATGGCGTCCCTGTGGGGATTACAGAAGGCTAAACGCACAGACTGTTCCTGATCGATATCCGATTCCACTCATCCACGACTTTGCGCATCACCTCGCGAATTGCCGCATCTTTTCGACCTTGGACTTAGCCAAGGCCTACCACCAAATCCCAGTAGCTCCTGAAGACATTCCAAAGACGGCAATATGCACACCCTTTGGACTCTTCGAGTTCACCCGAATGACTTTCGGATTGTGCAATGCGGCGCAAACCTTTCAAAGGTTCATCCACTCAGTCCTGCGAAACCTTGATTTCTGTTTCGTCTATTTGGATGATGTTTTGGTCGCTTCTTCCACTGAGTCTGAGCACTTAGCCCATCTCGAGTGCATTTTTCAACGTCTCCTTGAGGCCGGTTTAGTCCTAAACGTTGAGAAATGCAAATTCCTTCAACAACAGGTGAGATTCCTCGGCCACTCCATTTCATCTGAAGGAATACAGCCCGACCCAGACAAGGTGCAAGCAATCACAAGCTTCCCGCGTCCAAAAACAGTGAGGGAGTTGAGGAGGTTCTTGGGCATGCTAAACTTTTACCGTCGTTTCCTGCCCAAGGCCGCCCATCACCAGTCCGTTTTGAACGCGTACTTGTCTGGCAACAAAACAAAAGAGACACGAGAGATTGTGTGGTCTGAAGAGGCTGTCCGCGCGTTCAACAAATCCCGACAGCAACTGGCCGATGCTACACTTTTGGCATTTCCTCATCAAGATGCACCCCTAGCCGTTTTTGTTGATGCCTCTGACATCGCAGTAGGTGCTGCCCTTCACCAAAAGGTGGATCAAGTTTGGCAGCCGTTGAGCTTCTTCTCGAAACAGTTGAATCCCGCTCAACGGAACTACAGTACCTACGATCGCGAACTGCTCGCCGCGTACTTGTCCATCAAATACTTCCGTTTCTCCCTAGAAGGCAGGCCACAGTGTTCACGGACCATAAGCCTCTCACTTATGCTTTGAAACAAAAGCCCGACAAAGCGTCCCCTCGTCAGCTTCGACACCTGAGCTTCATAAGCCAGTTCACGTCAGACATCCAGCACGTGTCCGGGAAGGACAACATTGTTGCTGACGCTTTGTCTCGTGTCTCCGAAGTTAACATCCCCGCCTCACTCGATTTCTCGGCTATTGCCAAGGCGCAGATGGATGACGCAGCACTTCAGAGCCTCAAGTCCAACCCCAAATACAAATTTCGGGAGTTGCCCATCTTCGGCTCAAACCTCTCGCTCTGCTGCGAAGACTCGGAAAAGGGACCTCGGCCATACATTCCGGCCACATTTCGCAAGGAAGTGTTCCACGTAGTTCACGACTTGGCGCACCCCGGCATCAGGACAACAAACCGGTTAGTCACCGGAAAATACTTCTGGCCCTCCATGAACAAGGATCTTCAATTCCTGGGCCAGAGAGTGCATCGCATGCCAGAAGTGTAAAGTCTCCAGGCATGTAAGAAAAGAGGTGGGCTCATTCCCCCGCACTACCAAGCGTTTCCACACCATACACCTCGACATAATAGGGCCTTTGCGAGACTCGCACGGTTACAAGTATTGCCTCACAATCATCGACAGGTTCACGCGGTGGCCTGAGGCAATACCTCTGAAAGACATTACGGCGCAATCTTGCGCCGAAGCCCTCTGCCGAGAGTGGATACCTCGCTTTGGCGTCCCTGCAATGGTCATCACTGACCAGGGAATGCAATTTGAGTCCACCCTTTTCTCCGAGTTAGGCAAACTCCTGGGTTTTAAACGCCAGCGGACTACTGCATACCACCCGCAATCCAATGGGATGCTAGAACGTTGGCAGCGGACGCTGAAAGCCGCCATTATGGCACGCGACGACCCGTCCTGGACTCAAGTCTTGCCTCTCGTCCTACTCGGCCTTCGTACAACCCGCCGAGAGGAATTTGCTGCCAGCCCCGCGGAGCTGGTATACGGGGAGAACCCAAGACTCCCAAGCGATCCGGTCTTCGACAAGAGATCGGGTCTCACGGAGTCGGGGTTGGTGCGTCTGCTGAGGGACAATCTCCAACGCATCAAAGCGCCACCACCCACTCGACACTCGTCCATACCTGCTTGTTCGCCCAAGGAACTGGACACATGCACGCACGTGCTGATCAGGACGGATGTCGTCCGGAAGCCGCTGCAGCCTCCATATGAGGGCCCGTACCGCGTTCTCGAGAGGGGAGAGCATTTCTTCCAGCTCGAGATCGGTGGTCACAAAAAGGCGGTCTCTTTGTCCAGGCTGAAACCCGTGTGCGCCCCGAAGCAGCGTCGTGTCCGCTTTGTGGATTAACGGCGAACGAAGTTCCGGGATCCGTCGCCGAAACCCCCTAGGTTTCGTCTGGGGGCGGAGTGATGTGGTGCGGCAGGATCTGCGGCATTCGAAATTTATTTCGAATGTTGCGGATGCGGACGAGTAGATGGCGAACTCTCCACTCAGTCATTTTCTGAACGCACCAGGGGAGTGGAGAATTAGCGGTGAAAAATGCCGTTGGTTGGGACAGTAAGGACCGCATGGAAATAAGTCGGTCTCTTCTGTATCCAACCGCGGCGCTGAACACATCGGCATTAGATCGCTCGTGACTGAACAAACTTATTAGGTCGCGTTTAATTCACCAGTGATTAAGAATTTATCTTTTTGCTTCGGTTTTTATCATATCTCCATTAACTGAGATATAATCTAAATAAAATAATAAAGTGACCGAACAATATTTGCAAAAGATGTAGAGAAAATAAAATGTGTTATTGTTACGCTATTGTTTAGTAATTTTTGGTCTGCGTTTCTTACATTTCAATATGTACGTTTTTGTTAGTAATAAACGACAGTATAGTCTGCTCACATCAAACAGGAGAAAAAGCAAATAAAAGTCGTTTTTTTTTTAAATCCTCATAAAGAGTTTCAAGCTACACCCAAAGACCTACAAGTTGGGAAACTGGAACCGGTGTATTGCTTACATAAACACATTTGAGCGGACATTTGACCAATTTGTATCTAACTCGTAACGTTTATGCATTTTGTTTCTCAGAGGATTCACTTTAATATCCTTCAAAGTCTAAGAATGCACCAAATTTCCATAAAAGTAAAAAATTTAATCTATTACAACTTCATCAGTAATAATGCAATCCTCTAAAGTTGACAGTATCATGCTTCGCAATACAGACTATATTAATTCAAAAGTTAATGATTCTGGGATCAAGTTAAGGGGGATTCCAAGGCAATTTCTAAAAGATATACTTGTGATAAATATGGCGACATGCTATTATAAACATTGCTTTAAAAGTTATCAGTTTGGGGATATGTTGAGGTCCAGATACTATATGCTTGGACCAACAATTTTTTTTTCCGATAGTTGGGTTGGGCAGTTTCTGAGAACGGGTCATTGAAATAACTGGCCCTTTTCAGACCCCCGCACTCCTATCCAGCCTCATCAAGTGGTGCGACTGACCGTGCGGGGATAGCAACTCCATTACCTTGCAGCGCCCCTGTCCTGGAAGTAAGCTCAGTGAGAAACGCTAGTCCTGAGCAGATGGATTTGGACACCAATCGAGTGGAAATGCACTCGACCGTCCTCGCTAGAGCCGAAGAGGAAAGGCTCATCCGAAAGTGCGCAGCAGTGGTGAAACGTATGCGGTCGGCAACGTTCCTTCAGAGAAACGTCAGCAAAGGCGTCAAAAACGGGCTGATGGAACTGGAGGAACTACTGGACCGCATTTCCTTTTATAGACGCACGTGGAGAGCAGCGGAAGACGATTGTAGAGCAGAAACAGTCGCACTCCCCGCTGAGAATGCTGCTTGCGTCAAACGGACCGCAGATAGCCCTCTGCAAAGTGAACAGGGGAAAAAGCGGAAAGAGGACGACGTTCCTGAAGGAGACTTTATCGAAGTAGTCTCCAAGGCCCAAAAAAAGAAGGCGAAAAAGGATAAAAAGAAACAACGGACTCCGGCGCCAGAGACACGTCTGTCCAAAAACAAGGAGGCTGCCAACCCAAAGCCAGTAGCGGAAAAAACGAGGAAACGAAGAAGGACTAGATCGTCGGCTCTGCTCATTAAGCCGACGGAAGGCAAGACATTTGCGGAAGTCCTTAGTGAAATCCGCTACAGGATGAAACCCGAGGAGAACGGAGTAGAGGTGTCTTCGATACGGAAAACGAGGAGTGGTGGAGTTCTCGTCGAACTGGGCCCAAAGACGACCGACAAGAGCACGTTCTGCGAAGCGGTCAAGGGGCTATTGGGGGAGAAGGCCCTTGTTTCCAGCCTAGAACCCATGTGCTCTCTGGAAATACGGGATCTTGACTGCCTCACAGAAAAGGTCGAAGTAGAGGAGGCGCTAAAGCGTGAATGTCCAGAGGGAACCAATGCCCGGGTAGTTATTACCTCTGTAAATGCTCGAGGCCAAAAACTTGCCGTGGTGGATGTCCCCGAGCAATATGCGAGGAAACTCCTTAACAGCGGGAGAATCAAAATCGGATGGGTAGTATGCAGGGTACGAATGCGGATAGTCCCCACCAAGTGCTACAGGTGTCTGGACTATGGACACACATCAGCAGCTTGCAAGGGTCCGGACAGGAGGACAGCATGCCGGAGATGCGGCCAAGCGGGTCATCAAGCGAAGACTTGCAAGGAAAGCGAGAGTTGTGTTCTCTGCAGGGATCGTGGCGCATCTGGCGAAAGCGTCGCACACACTGCGGGCTCGGGACGGTGTCCGATCTTCAGGGCGGAATTGGAGAGGGCTAGGGTGCGAACGCCATGATCCGCATTTTGCAAATTAACATGCACCGGAGTGCAACCGCTCACCAGTTGCTAGCGCAGTTCGCTGCGGAAGTAAATGCTGATCTAGTGCTGATTAGCGAGCAATACCGAAACAAGGACCCGTCCTCATGGTATCTCGACTTATCGGGCACCGCTGCCATCTGGGTTCGGGACGACGTTCGACTTCGTGTTCTTGCCGAAGGCCGGGGGGACGGATTTGCCTGGATCCGGTGTTTAGGGATAACGTTTTTTTAGCGTTTACCTGACGCCGAATGAGTCGATTCCGGACTTTCAACGCCGGCTTGATGCTCTGGAGGACGCCGTTTCGAACACGGAGGGACGAATCCTGGTTGGCGGTGATTTTAATGCCAGGGCTCTTGAATGGGGCATGCCTCAATCAGACTCCAGAGGGAAACGGATTCTGGAAATGGCGGCGAGAACCGGGCTCGTAATTTTAAACACCGGATCCACGCCAACGTTTCGGCGCTCAGGTTGTGAAGGAAGCATTCCCGACATAACTTTTGCGTCGGAATCTCTGGCATCATCGGTGGACGGGTGGCGAGTCTTAGAAGACTTCTCAGCAAGTGATCATCAGTACATTGCGTTCGGAGTGTTTGACGCTACTTGCCGGCGAGCACCAACACGACGTTCCCCCTGCGTGTGGAATGTCGCGAAGGTGAACATCGGAAGGTTCGTCGAAGCTCTTGGAGCAGGTAGGGCCGCGCTGGGGGGCACTCCGGGGGGTGGTGGTGTCGCAGCTGACACCGTTGTAAATTCAGTGATGAATCTGATAACGACGGCGTGTGAGGCTTCCATGTCCCGGAGAGGCCCCAGGCGCGACAAGCCTTCTATGTACTGGTGGACGGCGGAAATTGCCGACCTACGGAAGGAGTGTCATAAGCTCCGCCGTTTGGCACAACGTTTGTACGCCAACGAGGAGGCATGTGCCATAAAGGCACAATATAGATCAGCAAAAAGGAGACTCCGCAGCGCTATAAATAAAAACAAAGCTCGCGGCTGGCAAAATCTTATTAATGAGGTGAATGATGACCCGTGGGGACTTGGCTATAAGCTTGTCACTCGGAAAATCGGGGCTCTGCGGAAGCCCTGCATACTGAGCACCGACCAGATGGACCGCATTGTGCGGGCATTGTTCCCCAGACACCCTGTACGGCTTGATGTAAACAGCGCGGAAAGCGTCGTGGATTGCCCCCTTTTCACAATGGGAGAACTCGAAGAAGCGGTTCTCACTATGAAAAACAGGAAGGCGCCAGGTCCTGATGGCATCCCGGCGGAAGTTTACAAACTGGTGTTCCGCCAACGGCCAGAATTGCTGCTCGAAGCGTTCAACGCGTGCTTGAAGGAGGGCATTTTTCCTTCTCGCTGGAAAGTGGCTAGACTCGCGTTGATCCGTAAGGGTAAAGGAGATCCGGAGCTCCCGTCTGCATACCGACCGCTGTGTATGCTTGACACGGCCGGAAAAGTGCTCGAGAAGCTCATCAGGGGTAGACTCGCTGAAGCGATCCGTGCTGCCGGGGACTTATCCGCAAGGCAGTTCGGGTTTAGAACAGGGAAATCTACAGTGGATGCTGTTATGGAGGTCGTAGATGCGTTTAATCGAGCCGGGGCACACAGCCGCCGGTCTCGACGGATAGTGCTCCTCATAACGCTTGACGTCAGAAATGCCTTCAATTCTGTGAGATGGACAGATATGCTGGGCACACTAGAGAACTCCTTTCACGTGCCAAGCTATCTCTTGCGGATATTGAGGGATTATCTGAAAGACCGCTCCCTGTTCTATGAGACGCTAGAGGGCCAGAGGAGGATGGAAATCACGTCGGGAGTAGCGCAGGGATCCATCCTAGGGCCGGACCTCTGGAACGCTTCCTACGATAGTCTGCTGACACTCGATATGCCTGAAGAGTCGCGCCTGGTCGGTTATGCAGACGACGTTGCGGCACTTGTTGCCGGACGCACTGTTGAACAGGCGCAAAGCAGACTTGGCATATTGGTGCGACGGGTAAGCGGATGGATGACTGCTCACGGTTTCAACCTTGCGCTGGAAAAAACCGAAGTAGTCATCCTGACCAGAAGAAGAATCCCGACCTTGCGTCCCATATCGATCGGCGAGTTGACTATAGAGTCAAAACCAACGGTTAAATACCTTGGTTTAATGCTCGACTCGAAGATGAGCTTCTTCGAGCAAATCAAAGCAGCCGCGGACAGAGCTGCAGCAGGAGTCGCAGCCTTGAGTCGGCTAATGGCGAATGTCGGCGGCCCTATATCAACTAGGAGACGTCTCCTCATGGGAGCAACGCAGTCCGTCCTTCTCTATGGTGCGGAGGTATGGGCTGATGCCCTTGACAAGGAGGTGCATCGTAAACGCCTCGCTCAAGTGCAGAGGCGTCTGCTTATCGCACTGTCTCCGAACCGGCTGTGATGGTGATTGCGGGAGTGATCCCCGTTGCCCTCCTTGCCAAGGAGCGCAAAGCTATCTATCGCCGTAAGGGCGAAAACTTAAGAGAAGTGGTTGCCCGTGAAGAACGTCAACGCACCCTTAACGAGTGGCAACTTTCTTGGCAAAATGAGCCAAGGGGCAAGTGGACTGCGCGGCTCATCGACAAATTAGACCCGTGGTTGAACAGAAAGCACGGTGAGATTGATTACTTCCTTACCCAACTTCTAAGTGGGCATGGAGGTTTTCAGTCTTACCTGCACAGGGTTGGGAAGGCGCGATCTCCTGACTGTGTGTTCTGCAATAGAGTGGCGGATGACGCTGAACACACCTTTTTCTCTTGCGAGAGGTGGGACGACCTCCGCCAGCAGCTTTATGCAGACACAGGGGAGCTCTCTCCAGACAACATTGTCAGAGAGATGCTGAAGAGCGCTGGCAGCTGGAATCGTATTGCGCATTATGTTCGGGCTCTTCTTACTACGAAGAAGATTGAACTCGACCGGCAGAGGATCGGACGGTAAGGGGTTCCCTGAACTAACAACTCCCTTCCTCCCCTCCCCTCCCGTTGGTGAAAGGAATTCCCTGACTTGAAGGCTCCCAAAGCCGGGAGAGCGGGAGGGCTAGCCCGAAGTAATGTGTCAAACGGTTCCAGGCTAGTTCTCTGATGACGGGGAGGTGTTTAGTTGGTAGTCTGCCAGCGTGCTGTTGCGGGAGTCCAACACTCTGTGCGTAAACGCATTCACCTACCCTACTCCCAAAAAAAAAAAAAAAAAAAACTCCTATCCTTTGCAATGTCAAAACTAATATCAGCTTCGTAAAGTAGACCTTTCATTTGATATTTGATACCTTACATCAATATACTTGTTGAAAGAAGTTTCTATATCCCTCTTTTATATGTATGGAAACCCCCCTCTTTAGCCGAGCGAGGAACTATTCAAGTCCAGCTGGCATCCCTCAGGGATCAGTGCTCTCCACTGCCGTCTTCTCCCTATTCACCGAAGACGTACCCAAACCCACCTCACATCCAAATCCAATCCGAATCCTCCAATACGCGGATGACCTCATCCTCAACACCCCCCCCCCCCCCCCCAAAACATCCTGGCGGGTGATGACCGCCTTAATTCCTAGTTGGACGAGCTCTACCGATATTTGACCTGTTGGAAACGATCCCTGAATTCGCAGATATGGAAGACTATCGTATTTTGCGGTAGCGCAGAGATGACGCCGAAAATAAGGAGCGACATATCAACCTTATCCCTGAAAATCCACAACTCCACAATCCTAACCGTTAAGGCAGTCACCTACCTTGGAGTGACAATGAATTCCCGTTTATCCCATTTTCCACATATCACGAAAGCACTGAGCCGTGCAACTGGTGCCTTCAAATCCGTCTGCACAATCCTGAAATACAGCAGCCCAACACTTTGTTTTGCTGCAAGCAGCTTATACGTCCCCTCCTAATTTTCGGTTCCATCTGGTCCCTTACCCAAATCGAACGACTCCGTCTCAAAGAACGCAGAATTCTACGCCACTGTTCCAACACCTACAAAAGAGAAGACTACTCCAAATACATCTCCAACCAGATTCTCTACGACTTCTGTCAGACGCCCCGCATCAAGGTCGTCCTAGCTGGTCATGACCTCAAATTCCTCAACAAATATCTATCCCATCCCAACCCCTTATCTCCCAGGCCATGCAGATTGAAATCGTCGTAGAGAATCTTCTACGAACTCATCTGTTCCTTCAAATCCTTCTATCTCTCCACACCGGTAGCTACGCCTCATCCCAATTTTCAAACCGCATCCATCCTCAGCGCCACTCCTAGCTTCCTTTCCCAAACCCCTCCCGCATTCTCTCCATCTCATCCCGCATCCTACTTCTTTCCCTCGCCCACCCGTTTTTATATAAAATTCAATGAGAAGAGGTTTTTTTCAACTTTTTCTCCAAAATATGTTGTTAATTTTCGTAGAATACTTCAATAGTGATAAGTTAGTTTAGTTCATAGTTTGTACCTTAGATTAAGTTAAACTGTTAAGGTAGTCCATAAGTTAGGATAATTTTGTTTGTTACAGAAGTAGGTCAATAAAAAATGTTGTTTTTAAAAAAATTTATAGCTTTTAAGTTCCTCTGCGTCTACGAAAAAGGCTTATGAGCTCCATTTCTTTAAATTCTGCGCAGACCAGAGGAGGAGAACTAGAGCCCCTCTGCGAGAGTGGACAACAGCTTCCAAACTATCCTCCCCTGAAGCGGCACGACAAGACTCTAAGGCAACACCAGCGGACGATAGTGACATTGGGGTCATACCACACAAAACCTTAAAAAAGCTGCACTGAATTTTGTTTTTCCTTTTTGGTAGTTTGACGCAAGAAAACGTTAATTAAATTACATAAAACTATTATAATTTCAATTAAAGTTCTTACATTGATTATTTAAAACAATACTATAATTTTGAGACATGAATTTCAGAAGGCATAATTAAAAAGTGTCCGAATAGCTCGTGGTTAGAGGACTGGGTTGTCATACAGAAGGCCGCGGTTCAAACCCTCGCCGGTGGGCAGTGGGCTTTGTATCATGACTTGACGTCGGATACCAGTCGACTCAGCTGTGAATGAGTACCTGAGTCAAATCAGGTTAATAATCTCGGGCGAGCGCAATACTGACCACATTGCCTCCTACAGTGTACTGTAGTGTACCGTTACGGTCTTGAATGAAGTGCTCTAACACACCTCAAGGCCCTGATCCAATATGGATTGTTGCACCAACGATGTTTATTATTATTATAATTAAAAACAAATTGGGAAACCGAAAGCTCGGCGCATCAAGTATGAAAGGGTTTTTTTGTTTCTTCTCTGAGAATATTTCACTGCAGAAACTATCCCATTTGTGCTTAGGCCGGTTATGTTGACGCATTAAGCATATCAAGACTACTCCCTTTACTGTGATATTGATATTTAGTTACAGTAAATTTACACGGTAAATTCAACTTTGGGCTACTGTGACTTTATTAGTAATGGTATGATTTTTCATCAAACTTTGCGATAACATGCCCATGGGGTAGGTAGGTATGTATCAGTGACCGTCCGAGGGGCCCAATTAGCATGTGGTGCGCCGTTTTGATGCCACCAAACTCCCAAGACCATGATTGCTATTATGGGAGCAGGGAGGCAGAGTCTAGCCGGCTCGGATCTTCAGAGCCAGCCCGTAGCATTCAAACATGCACCATACTGTACAACTTATTATTACTTTTTTATAACTCTAGGACAAACCTAAGGGGGGTTTGCACTCGATTAGCGCAAAATATAGTAATATACTATTATTAACATAATTTGAACAGATATCGATATGGAGAGTATTTTGAGGCCTGGGCACCGTATAGAAGCAACTTTATGATTTTTTTTTCAAATTTCGGTTGAGTAGTTTCTGTAAATGGGGTACGTTAAAGAAATCATAATTTTTCTACCCCTCCACTCCCGCCTTTCCAACAAATATCGAAACTAAGACCGACATCAAATACTAATCAATCCTTTAATTTGACACCCATCATTTGAGGATATAGAAGGACTGTCCTTAATCTCAACGTAGAAAACGTTACTGCACTGTCTGCACATCTGGGCGGTTACAATGGACAGACAGACATCAGCTCGATTCTGATAAGGGTTTTGTTTCGCACAAAACAGTCCATTCTTTGAATTTGTTCAAACAATTTCATTGCTTGTATTTGTTCCGCCGCGCTTGGCTTTAATGATATTCTTCACCCTTTTGGAGATATGAAATACTAAAATATTCAGCCCTAATATCCTCTACCAAACTTTTTCGATTGTTTACCTTAAGGAGGTCCATCCCGTGAGAAGGCCGTTTTTTGGCTTTTTTTTAGAAATTTTTTTAGAAGAATAGAACTGGATAAGATATAAATATGAATTTTTCACCATAGATTTACTTATATCTTGAGCATTCATGGTAATTTTTCTCAGCCCGATTGCGTTGTTCATTATTGAAATACAGAGCAATTTATGCACCCATCTAAAAAAAAAGTGTTTTTCTGCTGCCACGCAAGAGGGCGACTGCGATCATCTTAAAGAAAAAAAAAGTAAACGGCATTTTAACGGACAGACATAGCTACAGTCCGCAAACTAGGATTATTAAAAAATATTAAAAGCTAATTTTTCGGTGCCGTGTTAAACTTTTTTTTATGAATTTTGGTGTTTTTTCACGACTTCTTCAATGAATAAAAAAAAGCTACTGAATGAAATCGGAATTATCGTATTCTGCGAACCGTAGAAATATGTTCTGAATATGTCCGTGGAAAATTCAAAGAATTTCGTTTGATAGATTTTGGGCTATTGTGGCAGCCGATTTTCAACATGCAGTTCGAGAAAAACCGTTTAAAAAGTAGAATGCGATTTTTAGCTATAAAACCTTAACTGACCATTAATCTGCTATACCTAGTCCAAACCTTAGGTTTCTTCAAGAAACACATGTGCAGCCTTGGCTTCACATTCTTGTCCTTTTAACGAACTCATTCGAACACCATTCGGACCGATAAATACGAGCTTATTACGGCGTTCAACATAAATCTGGCATGTGACTTATCACGTGTTTAACGCTATAATTTCCGAACGACTCTGAATATCGAAAAATCGATTTGCCCATATATTCTACACTATATCTAGATACAACTGATACCAAATCGTTCCGCGGATGCGACACACGGGATTGACCCCCTTAAGCTCAATTATGGTCCCTTATTGTCATTTGGCCCCACACATTTTCGATTGAACTGTTGTGTGGCCAATTGGTGAAGTGGTTTCTTTGCAAGCTTTTTTCGCGATCATACCCAACCCTTTTAGCCATCATTGAACAGTTTTTTTTTAAATATTCATTTGGTATGACTGTTGCTCTTTTCCTGCAATGTGAACTGCAGTTTTGAAACGATTTTCAAGACTTTCTCTCAAAATAATTCAACCTCCCTTTAAAGTATTGCCCTTTTTTCATTCCGATACTTTTTTCTTTCCATTTGGCCTGTTTCACGGTATTTTTCAAATAACGACGTACGGAGCTTTCATCGAACTTTAATTCACGTCCTTAATTGACCAACAAGTACATTACCATCGGCAAATGCAATGACAACGCCTTTTTACTTGATGGTCACTGTGTCCTTTTCGGCATCATATTATTAATCTTTGCAAAAAAACCCTCTTACTACACACAAAATGTTCGCATCAACTGAGCTTTCAAAACAAATGTCAAGAGCAAACTTTGGGAATCATTAAAATATTTGTAAATTTGTCACAGAATTTTCTCGGGATTCGCCGAAAAAAAGAAAAACAAATTCGATTTGTTTTTCGATTGCGGCTTTTTTGCCGTTGGGTTGTAGATGTGCCAAAGCCTCTGCAGATAACAAAGGGGTACCGACTACCTGCATAGAGAAAGAAGATGATTAAGCCGTTGCGGAAGGTGGAATTGCTGCTTTAGGCTCCACTCATACAATCCAGCGGCAGGCACAGAATGCCTGCTGAATCGTCCAGGATGGATCCAAAAGCGAAAAGCTATTGCATTGGATCGAAGGAGCATTGACCTTCGCATAATTTTTTAAGGAACTTTTCCGATGGAGCCCAGTCTATATCAAAATGGGCCTCTCGAGTTCAAGCATAGTTTGGACAAATATAAAGTGGTTCCATGATTGACTTGTAATTTCGGAAATAAGAAATATTGTGGACAAATTCGTTCTTTTCCAGCTTTGAATTTATCATCAGTTTGGATACATGAACGAATGCTTACAATGTAATACACGGTAATGGTATCTGTCAATACCTATTTGACTTGCATTCATTTTGAAATTGAAATTTTGTTTCACCAAATATAGTCATGTGGAGTATCCAATGAAACGTACTTTTCAAAGCTGGCCTCAAATTCTATAAATTTAATGGCAGAAGAGAGGGAGGTGGTTATATTCTTTCAGGAACCCATGACCCGAAATTCATATCAACAGCTATTCAAATAAAGTCAATAAGAGCATATTACTATAATTATTAGTAATTGGCTGTAAAACGCCTTAGAGTCATCCTAGAATCATGAAGGTGTTTGCTGTAATATAACTATGGCATAAAGCTGACCTTATCAAGTTTGGTGCAAATTGCATTATAACTAACAAAAGTTATAATACGTCAGATTTGTGGCTTCAGTGCAAATTCTAAAATTTGAATGTCGGTAGCATGCGAAAGTGATATTCTGATGTAATATAAGCATATTCATTACGTCTAGGGACTAATGGGACAATGGGTCACAAGAATGCTTTTATATAAGAAATACACAAAAGCTACATACTTGAACTTTCCGTTTCCCGACTTCTTTTATTATTTACTATTAAATTTCTGAGTTGAGTCTCAATGAATTATATTAGAATATATTATAATGAATTGCAGTAAATCTTTCTAATTTGAGGACTTTCTTACCCGTCAAGGGTCACATGAATCAAGAAACCTCCGGCAAGAATTATGGTTTCAGGCTGCCAAAAACCTCAAAGGCCACACCTCATTGGACATATAAAGAAGGTGAAGCATCAATTGTGGATGCGAATCTATGTGTGGAACTTTCCTCTCGACCGCGACATTTGAGTCCGGAAACAAAACCTTATTAAAATCGTCTGTCCGTGGAACCACCTTTAGTATTATATCAGGGGCGGAGATAGCTTACGTTAGCTAGTGTTGCTTCCGCCTACATGTAGAGTCCGTAACCTTCCCTTTATGTGCATTGCCTCAAACAGGAACTTTCCCTCGGACATGCACGCTTCGAACAACTCCGCGAATATATGTGCCTCGTCTACATTTGAATTCAAGCTTGAGGGCCTTATTCGGTATGGTGTTCAGACCCGGGGCTTTGTCGTCGACTGTTCGACTGCAGATCTCCAGCAGCTCGGCTCGTGACTGGTGGAACTGGCGTCACATTCAAAAGATTCGCTACAAGATGTCAGTATCCCCCTCTTGCGGGAAAATAACCCCTGGATTATTTTGAACTGCGAAAACGAGCGGCCTATAAATAGTCCTGGCACGACTTTATAGGCGCTACCCCACGGATTTGTCTCCGGTTTTTGGAATAGAGCTCCTTAAAATATACCCTCTTACTCCGCTAGATTCCGAGCTTGAGGTTCTTGCAGGCTTCTGCTTAGGCGGTGCTCCTATTGCCCTTGATCGTTCCTACACTATTGTCCTCTGAAACCGTTCATCTGGCTCAATGGCAAATCGATTGAAGCTCCATGAATCCATCGCTTTTGCCAAACCATGCTGGGGAACTTTCGGTTTTACGGCTTCCGGGGTGCGGGTCTCCTGCCTTGTCTTTGGTTCAAAGGTGATTGCCTGGTGGTCACTGTACGTGAAGTCCTCGCTAACTTGCCAGGACATGTTACGTGCTAACGCAGGGCTGACAACAGTCAGATCTACAATTGAACCAGTTCCCCCTTTCCGATAAGTGTTTACATCGCCTTCGTTGGCCAGGACTATATCCAACTAGGCGAATGCTTCTAATAAGCACCGCCCTCTGCGTTAGTCTTTTGCTGCCCCACCCGATAGCCCACGCATTAAGTTAGCGGCTATTACCTTTGGATCTCGTCCCCTGCGTCGTGAACAAGATCGTCTAACAGGTCTTCAAATTCAGACAGTATGAGGCTCAGTGGGGCGTAGCAGCTGTATACGAATATACCGCTTATTTTTGCTCACACAAAGACACTAGCTGCCTGACGCATGCTTTATTGGATGGCTTGATGGCGCGCATCCCCATATCGCCGCTCCACCAGTCGAATCTGTGACTCTACACCACCACCAAATTTTCTGTACGGTTGACTATGAAAGCAATCCTCTATCGTAAGTGGCCTGCCCGAGCAAAGTCCTTTCTGACCCTGCAATTATTGAGGTTTCTTTGTATTAACCTCATTTTTTCACTGCACATAACGCCTTCGTAACTTTCGGGCATTTACAACCGGCAATATGCCAGTTATCCCGTCCTTCCTTTTCATCATCATCACCATCAAACGGCGCAACAACCGGTATCCGGTCTAGGCCCGCCTTAATAAGGAACTCCAGACATCCCGGTTTTGCGCCGAGGTCCACCAATTCGATATCTCTAAAAGCTGTCTGGCGTCCTGACCTACGTCATCGCTCCATCTTAGGCAGGGGTCTGCCTCGTCTTCTTTTTCTACCATAGATATTGCCCTTATAGACTTTCCGGGTGGGATCATTCTCATCCATACGGATTAAGTGACCCGCCCACCCTAACCTATTGAGCCGGATTTTATCCACAACCGGGCGGTCATGGTATCGCTCATGGATTTCGTCATTGTGTAGGCTACGGAATCGTCCATCCTCATGTAGGGGGCGAAAAATTCTTCGGAGGATTCTTCTCTCGAACGCGGCCGAGAGTTCGCAATTTTTCTTGCTAAGAACCCAAGTTTCCGAGGTTTGATGTTTTTGGTTGGTTGGTTTTCGGTGCTGACGTTGCCACCACATACTTTGCCTAGCGTTCATTGATATGCAGCCCAAGATCTCGCTTTAATTGCCACCTGCTCGATCTGGATGAAGGCAGTTTGTACGTCTCGGGTGGTTCTTTCCATGATGTCGATATCGTCAGCATAGGCCAGTAGTTGGGTGGACTTGTAGAGGATCGTACCTCTTGCATTTACCTCGGCATCACGGATCACTTTCTCGAAGGCCAGGTTAAAGAGAACGCAAGTTTTGTTGGTGGGTAGACGAGCGGATAAAATAAAAAAAAGAGAAACTCCGCGTTTCACTGAAATGATTTACACCAGTTTCTACTTCATTAACAAAACTTTATTAATTTTACAATACCGATGTCCCGTCGGACATAGTGAGGATCTTAGAGTAATTAATCGGACTACTCCTTGCTATGTATAATCGTATTTGTGTAAAGTGCTGATGTTAGCGTCTGCACTTTACACCTGCTTATTATGTTTACGATTGCATTTCCGGCATGTGCAGTTTTACTTGATCTAAGGGAATTTTGATTTCGTGTGAATTAATGGGACCGGATGTCTGGTTATACATAACTCGCATGATAGGGCATCCCCTTGTCGTAGACCGTTGTTTGATGTCGAATGGTCTTGAGAGTGATCCTGCTGCTTTTATATGGTCTCGCACATTGGGTCAGGGTCAGCCTAGTCAGTCTTATTAATTTCGTCGGGACACCGAATTCTCTCATGGCCGTGTACAGTTTTACCCTGGCTATGCTATCATAGGCGGCTTTAAAGTCGATGAATAGATGGTGCAACTGTTGTCCATATTGCAACAGTTTTTCCATCGCTTGCCGCAGAGCGAAAATCTGATCTGTTGCTGATTTGCCGGAGTGAAGCCTCTTTGGTATGAGCCAATGATGTTCTAGGCGTATGGGGCTATCCGGCCTAGCAAGATAGTGAAGAATATCTTATAGATGGTACTCAGCAACGTGATACCTCTATAATTGCTGCACTGTGTGATATCTCCCTTTTTATGTATGAGAAAGATAATGCCTCGTTGCCAATCGTCAGGCATTGATTCGCTGTCCCATACCTTGAGCACAAGTTGATGAACCACTTGGTGTAACTGGTCGCCTCCATATTTAGCCAGTTCGGCTGTAATTCCATCGGCTCCTGGCGACTTGTGATTTTTTAGTCGATGAATTGCACGGACTGTTTCTCCTAAACTTGGTGGTGGCAGTATTTCTCCGTCATCTTCAGTTGGCGGGACCTCCAATTCGCCGATGTTCTGGTTGTTCAGTAGCTCATCAAAGTACTCAAACCCATCGCTCTAATATGTCCATTCTGTCGGAAATCAGATTTCCCCTCTTTGTCTCGGCAGGATGAGCATTGAGGTGTATAAGGCTTCATCCTGCTGACTTGTCGGTAAAACTTCCGCGCCTGGTGCGGTTGCTCCCTGTACCTTTTAGGACTTGTTGGTTCTCCCAGGCTTCCTTTTTCCGTCTGTGAAGTCGCTCTTCTCCGCTCGACGGAGTTTGTGATAAATCCCTGCGCGTGCCCGCGTTCTTTGAGAATGCAACATTACTCGGTATGCGGCATTTTTCCGTTCATTTGTTCATACTTCATTTGTTGATACTTCATCTCCAGGTCCTCTGTTGACTGCGGTTATTGCGGCATCCATTTCCCTCTTATAGGTGTTGCGGAGGGTTGTGTTGTGGATGGCTTCAGTGTTCACTCTCACCTGATTGTCAGAGGGGATTCTAGGTGGTATTGTTATTCGAGCTCGGAGCACCATGCCAATGAGATAGTGATCCGAGTCTATATTGGGCCCCCTTACATGTTCTGACATTCATCAAGGCTGAGAGGTGGCGGCGTTCGATCAACACGTGGTCAATTTGGTTGAAAGGGGTCCCGTCTGGAGAGGCCCACGTATGTTTGTGGACCGCTTTCCGCGCAAACCAGGTACTTCCAACAACCATTTCGTGTGACCCTGCTAATTGAATAGTCCGCAGTCCGTTATCATTTGTTTTTTCATGTAAGCTATGGGAGCCAACGTATCGCCTGAATACGGGCTCCTTCCCTACTTGGCTGTTAAAATCCCCAAGTATGATTTGATATCATATCTGGGATAGGCTTCGAGGGTTCGTTCTACTGTCTGGTAGAAGGTATCCTTCTCCGACTCTGCAGTCTCCTCTGTAGGGGCGTGAACGTTTATGAGGCTTATATTTCTAAACTTGCCTCACAAGCGCAGAGTGGTTAGCCGTTCGCTTATGTTTTCAAAGCCGATAACAGCAGGTTTCATTTTTTGGCTGACTAAGAAACCTACTCCGAGCACATGGTTTACTGGATGACTACTGTAATATATGGTGTAGTGGGTCTTCTCCAGGAAACCGGTCCCTGTCCATCGCATCTCTTGCAACGCTGTTATATCAGCCCTATATTGGGACAGGGTATCGGCTAGCTGCTCATCAGCTTCATCTCTGTATGAGAGCCGTACCGTATTCCCGCACTCTCTTCTTTGCTTGCAGGTTGCTAACACTACGGTTCGACGTCACTTGGTTTGCCTGTGACACAGTTGAAATGGTACGTTTCAAATTTTAATTGGGACCTCTTTCCTCCTCCTGCAACCTGCTCGTAATATAGATGGCCCACCGTCTGCCCGTCTGTCACACCCTATTTAATCGAAAACAGCTGAACCTATTGTCACAAAATTTGCGAGAATATACTCTGTGAATCGATTTGTAGGTAGCAAGTGGGACCTTCCTTAAGTTCATCCTGAAGGTACTAAATTTAGTACGGTTATAAGTAATAATATAATACTGCGATAATTCACATCATCAAGGAACTGAAGATTTGGTACGAAATATCGGGATTACCAATTATCGGGAGTACAAAATAGAGAAAATTAACTCTGGGGACCGGCAACTTTGTACGCATTAGCCGGAAATAGGAATCATCATCGTACGAATTGTCGGCATTCCACTGTATAATTTTAAAAAGCTCCAACAAAATTATTGGAGGTCAAAGTTGTGTATTTTACGCATTCTAAGACATGTATGATGTTATTATTACCTAAAGTGAACCCATATGAACGGCGGGGTTGAAGTTTAGAAATATATATGAAGGAACGTTTTTAATTTTTAAGTATCTAAGAATGGGGAATCGTGCAGAGGAAATTTCTCCGACAAGATGAAGACAAAACTTTTATGCCTGAAGTGCCCAGCTTCTGGTATTCCAACTTATTTTCACGTTCCAAATTTAGCTCCCGTATTGATTATTGAATAGGTTCGCGCAAAGTCCCGTGTTTAGTTGATTTGCAGGTCATGGTGCGGACCCCGGCATCAATGAGTGGTCGAAGTGTTCAAAGGACTTGTCATTCGTAACAATATGAAGAATTCCGTGTGACGATTACAACTACGAAAGTCTCGAGCTTCGCGCAAAGGAAGTCCGTTCGTCTGTCTATCTTTCTGTTTGCCTGTTACACCTATTATCTAGGAAACGGTTAATTTGGTGGAACTTTGAATGAGGTTAGACAATTAAGTACACGCTACACAGCGATTCCAGCGTGTTTTTCACTCTTCGTAACATTTCTGAAACGCTTCGACTGGGATGTCCTAGAGTACCCTCGTCACGGCCGCTTGGATGTCCGTAATTGACTCAAAATGGATTCCTTTGACAACCGATTTTGTTCTAGGACACAAAAAAAGTCACAAGGGTGACGTATTATATCGATCAAGCAACGTGGGATGGTTTTCCACTTGTTCCAAACAGTCTTCTGCGACGGGCATTCGGTGTAGCTTCTGCCCCTCAAAAAGGTTCTTTTGAACCATCTTCGCGCACAACTCTTTCATCCCGAAATCGTCCATTAAAATTTGCCTGTTTTACGGTTCATACCCAGTTCCGAGGCCGATATTCGAACTGCTAAACGCCGATCCTCCCAGATTAGGGCGCACACGCTGCGCATTCGCGTCAGTCCGCACCTCGACTCCCGCATCGCACCTCGTCACCATCGCACCATCGAAACACCTGAGCACGACTAAGAGCACTATCACCATGCACTTTTCGCCCAATGTGGCGTAAAATTTTATCGCGACGCGTTGCTCGTTTCTCTATTTCGTGACAAGTACCACCAACACACGTCTACTCAACACGGCACAGCAGGCGAACTAAACAAGCTAGAGCGATGGTGAATATACCAATGGAGAGTGGAATAATGCCGAGGAAGGGGAATGGAATTTAAAGGTTGCAGGCTTACTACAAGCGCGGCAATAAAATCAGCCTCATTACTTAATTGGCTAACCTCGTACACTCAGATGCAGTGTAAGGTAACAAGATTCCACGCTGAGTTGAAGGGGGTTCCCCATACATGCAAAAAGGGATGTACACTTCTTTTTCACTAAATATAATCATGTGGGGAATCAAGTGAAAGATCTCGATGAGTATTTTCCAGGCATGGCTTTTTTTTTTTTCTTTTTTTGGGTAGGGTAGGTGAATGCATTTACGCACACAGTGTTGGATTCCCGATTCGGTACGTCGTCGGACTACCAACTAAACACCTCCCCGTCTTCAGAGAGCTAGCATGGAACGGTTTGTCACATTACTTCGAGCTAGTCTCCGAACTCTCCCGCCTTGGGGAGCCTTCAAATCAAGGAATTCCTTTCACCAACGGGAGGGGAGAGGAGGAAGGGAACTATCAGTTCAAAGAACCCCCTTCCATCCGGCTCCTCCACAGGTCGAGTTCTACCTTCTTAGCAACGAGAAGGGAACGTAATGGACAACACGGTTCCACCTAGCAGTCCTCAGCATCTCTTTGACAATGTTGTCTGGAGAGACATCCCCTGTGTTAGGGATGGCATTAGTTTTGATATTAGTTGTGATAGAGGAGAGTACAGGACTTTCGAAATCTTTCACGCACCCAAAAATCTGGGAAAAAATCACGACATCATCATTATACGGTGTCTAAGCTTCAAAATACCCTCCATACCGATACTGGTTTTCTGACTTGTTAGGGACAAAAGTACTTATAACAGAATGATATCAGCCTAGATCAGGGTAAAAAAAGTTTATTTAAGAAAAATATTTATTCTTTAAAAGTTTCGCTTAATGTTGCACGATATTACCAAAGTAAATTGACGAATCCTTGAAAGGAGAACATTTTTCTGAAACTAATTTTCTCTTTTTTCTTTATTTTATTTTTTTTCAGATTATAATTACCGGCGTCCTGCAACTTAAATCCGTCGTATTATTTCCACGTAAGCATTGATCTAAGAATATGTGACACATATGACTCTACACATACACACTATACTAATACTACATTGAGCTGTATGCTATTCCTCTGAGAAAATGTCGATATGCCAAGAGAATGAGTTATCAATTTTTCAATAATAACTTGCATTTCTAGGAAATTGTCCTTATTCTGTTACTGAAAATCACTTAACTATCTCATGAATTATTTGCACTACGGGACTTTCAATGGGTTTCCTGGTCATGTAATTGCAAAATCGGCACCAGTTGACTGGTATCCTCCAACATGTCGAACAAAGTTGTTAGCAGTGATGCCTTCAAGTTTCATTTTAAATTTTGGCAAATCCTCGGTGTTTATCCCACCAAGGGATGCAGGTTTTTGTATATTTTGATAATAGCCATAAGTACCAGCATACCAGTTGCTATGACAGCTCTCCTGTTCTACCTAGACAGTTTGAAGGACATCTTGTCGAATCTATCAGTGAATATTACTTGCATCGCAGTCAATTTGAAATTCGGGGTCATCTTGTTCCGACGACGAAACATTCTGGACGTTAACACTTGGGTTGACAGATTGGATACTCGCGCTTCTTCTGCACAGGAACAGGAATGTCTTCGTTCAGCAGTTCAAATAGCGCATAAAATGTTTTATTTGACGTGTGTAATGTTTACCGGGGCAGTTATTTTAGGCGAATTCGGGGCTCTTCTATCACATGGAAAAGCAATTATGTTTCCCGCCTGGTATCCATTCGATTGGGAGCATTCGTCCTGGAAATATTTGATTGTTCATGTGCATCAAACCATAGTATCTGTACTATTTGTATTGCAGAATGTTTCCAATGATACTTTCCCAGCCATCTACATGCTTGTACTAACGAGTCATGTGAAGACTTTGAACATTCGAATCAGGAGATTGGGTCTGGATGCAGCTGAGTCCTGGCAAGACACCAGTGCAGAATTGATACAGTGTATCAAAGATCAACAAATGCTAGTTGCGTAAGTTATTCTCGCCAAATCTAAACCTTTGATCGAACTGATACTTAGTGAGTAACATTTAGGTATTTTCAAACGGTCCGAAAAATCACTTCGACTGCAATTTTCCTCCAATTTTTCGTCACTGGAATGGAAGCATGCATCACTGCTGTTTGTGTATTTTGTGTTGAAGGCGATTTATTTGAAATAATGTTTCTCGCAGAATATTTTCTCTGCGTAATTCTGGAAATACTCCTTGACTGTTATTTTGGAGAACAACTTGCGGGCGAAAGCGAGCGCATGACAGATGCTATTTACTCCTGCAATTGGACGGACAAAGATAAAACGTTCAAAAAGAATTTGATCATATTTATGCAGTCAACACAGGAAAACATGACCATTGTTGCTGGAGAAATTTTCTTAGTCAATTTGACAACCTTTGTTTCGGTGAGAGATTTTTTTTTGCCTCTGTAAAATATTCAAGCGAATCCCTTTTTTCAGGTTCTCAAACAATCATATTCTCTGTTCGCAGTTTTGATGAGTATGACATAAGACATTGTCATATTTCCAGGTTGATTGAGTTTTTTTGCACTAGTGTTTTGAATGTTCTTGAAAATCAGTTAAAAATAAAAAAAAACGTTGCTGTCACCATAGGTTTTAGTACATTAGAGAAGTGTAGCAATAAAAAACATGTATTGATGCTTATTCAGTTTAATAAAATGCTTTGAAGTTAATTACTACTTACACACTGTTCCCCCTTTTTCTTCTCAATATTGCTAATCTATTTTTAGTCCAAGAATTGGCTACCGAGGAATCAACATGACTCGGTGCATTCCCACAAGGGCCGTCTGCCATCTTCGGGGGGTGATTTTCCCGATATAGTGGAGTAAGTAGTCCTGACCGCCTAACTGGCAGTATACCTGTTGGTGGTGAGCGTACTACGAGTGGCCAGTTCACGGGGGGTTCACGGAGCCGTCAACAGCTCTCTGCCAGCATCGTGTGTTTGCGCCGTATATCAGGAGCGAGTCCCTTCCGACCCTTGGTCAGGTAGTGTGCTTTGAACTTTGCTAGGAGCCGAGCTTACACTCGATCCTGCATACGATGCGCTCGTGACGGAGCAAACGACTTGCGTGTCGCATGAGCGCAAGTGCGCATCGAGTTGCCAGCACATTGAAAAACAATTTTTGACAAGCGAAAATTATTTTTTGATGTCAGTTGGAGTTCCAGCAACGACAAGTCAAGCAGGGGGAAATAGGTCACCCCCATCTATTCAATGTTACTAAAGATTAAATAAAAATAATTAATTTAAATAATAAAATAATATTAAAATCAAATAAAATAAAGTGTTTAAACAATACGGGTCACATTATTCAAGGACCATCGGCTACTCAGTTTTGCCTTCAAAAAAGAAAGCCTGACAAGGCGTCCCCTCGACAACTTCTGCACGTCAGCTTTACCAGCCCGTTCACTTTCGATATTCAACACGTGGCCGGAAAAGAAAAGGTGGTTGCTGATACTTTGACACGTGCTGCAGAGGTCAAGATCCCCAGCACCGACGATTTTCCGCTAATCCCCAAGGCACAGAATGACGATGCAGTTCTTCAGAACTCGAGGACCAATTTTAAGGAGTTTCCTATCTTCGCCTCAACATCCGCTATATACTACTAGACCTCAGTCAAGGGACCAAGGCCATACATCCCGGCCGATTTCCGAAAGGAAATATTTCACAATCTAGCGCACCTAGGCATTTGGACAACGAATCGATTGGTCACCGCGAAATATTTCTGGCTGTCCCTGAATAAGCGGGGTCTGGCATGGGCCAGACAGTGCACCGCATGCCAGAAATGCAGGGGTCGTCAACGATCCTTAACGGGTTGCTTACAATACGGAGTGTGACGTCCCCGAGGTGCCCGAGCAAGTAGTTCTGACCACCTAGCTGGCATACTACCTGCGTCCTAGATCGTAGCCTCCAGAAAGTGTCTCGGTGAAGAGTGAACTGCTAATGACCGATACACTCCGGGACACACTGGGAGTGCCCGAAGCCGTCGATAACTCTTTGCCGACGTCGATGACATTATGTGAGTCTAGCTCTGCCAAGGCGGTAGTTATGACGTGACGAGTTCGGAACGCTGGTCGGGTAGTATGCATCGAACCGGTATTAGTAGACCGCGTTCCGCCGAACGAGCGCTGATCCGTACGTGAGTTCTGGGATCAGTTAATCGAAGGTTAGACTTGAGGGAACTTGGGTAGGAGCTTTGTCCCCGGGGGTATACCCATTGCTGACTATTGCGGCCCGCTTCCTTGCATACGATGGGCTGGTAAATAACTTAAATAGCCAACAAAAACAAAACAAACGAGGAGATAGTGGAAATGGAGAGTGAACGTTTTACGCAGCACGAAAATGCGCCACTCGCCCTAGAACCCAGCGAAAGGAGCAACAAAGGCTGAAATACCCGACGAGACATCAGGACACGCGGACGGAGAGAAGGACTCGCAAAGTGATGCGGCACTTGCAACGGAGGCAGGAATCCAGATGCGGTGCTATAATTGCGGAAAGAGGCTCAGTGGAAACTGGTGAAACTAACCAAATGGTTTCGAATGTAAGCCGAGTGGGAGAGCTGCCGAATACTCTGGCGCAAGCTGAAGAGGAAAGGCTTATTAAGAAAAAAGCATTAGCAAAGGGGTGAAGAACGGGTTAATGTAACTGGACAGGATTTCATATTCTAGGCGGACATGGAGAGTAAGAGCAAATCTGCAGAAAGCTGAAACAACCGCGCTTCCCGACGAGAATACTACGAGCACCAAACAGATCGCAGGTAGCCCATTACAGAGCGAACTGGAGAAAAAAGAAAGGAGGAGAGAACATCCCAAGAAGACTTCACTCAGGTACTCTTCAGGGCTCCAGAGAAGAAGGCGAAGAGAATCAAGAGACAGCAACACGTCGCGCCATCAGAAAAATCTCTACCTAAAGTTAAGGCGGACACGAAGGACGAAGCACCAAAAGAAAAGGTGGGGAGACCAAGGAGGTCTAGATCACCAGCTCTACTTATTAAGCCAGCGGAAGGCAAGAATTTTGCGGAAGTGCTCAGTGAAATCCCTTACAAGATCAAACCCCAAGATAACGGAGCAGAAGTGTCTCCCATTCGTAAAACGAAGGGTGGTGGATCCCTAGTCGAACTAAGCCCGAGGACAATAAATAAAGTTACGTTCTGTGAAACAGTCAAGGGACTTCTGGGAGAAAAGCTTTAGTTTCCAGCGTGGAAACCATATGTTCTCTGGATATCCGAGACCTTGACTATTTCACAGAAAAGAACGAAGTAGAAGAGGCCATCAAACACAAATGTCCGGAGGTATACAACGCCCAGATAGGTATCACCTCTGCGAACTCCTGAGGCCAATAAGTCGCTGTGGTGGAAATTGCCGAGCAATACGCTAGAAGAAGAAGTAGAAATAAGATTTGGTTGAGTAGTATGTAGGATACGAATCCGGGCCGCCCCAATCAAATGTTACAAACGTTTGAATTATGGGCACACATCTGCACACCTGTCGATGACCTGACAGAAGGACAACATGCCGTAAATGCGGTCACTCAGGCTATAAACCTGCAATGAAAAGGAAAACTGCGTCCTATAAGGGACCGTGGCGTGACTGATGAGAACGTTCCGCACACTGCGGACTCGGGACGGTTTGCAGTTTTCAGAGCAGAATCGGAACATTTTACAAATACCGATATTTCGGGAACCACTTGTTCCCTTCATTAGTGCTAACAAGTCTGCTCATCAGTGGGTTTATTAGCTATATTTATAAACCCACTGATAAGCAGACTTGTTAGCACTGATGAAGCGAACAAGTGGTTCCCGAAATATCGGAATTTGCAAATAAAAATCAACAATAGCGAATAGGAAAAACAAGTTAATCGCTAGAAACGGCGCGTAATTACACTCAGATAATAGGTATTGCTTCTATGACATTAAATATTTGAAAATGAAATCCTACGGTGATACCGGAGTACTTATACTAAACACACTTATTGCGGATCCAAACTGATCATTTCCAAAGAAAACCAGATGTGGGACGTGCTAGCCCACGGCGCAAGACTTGGCATCGTCTCATCGGGATAGGTCATAGCAGATCGACGAAAAATCTCGGATCTGGGAAGCAACCACCAATTGGATCAGGATCTTGAAGTATGTTAGATCACTTCATTGAAGACCATAGCGGTACACTACAGTGCACTGTAGGTGGCAATGTGGTCAACGTTGCGTTCGCCAGAGACTATACCCTGATTTAACTCAATTATAACCGTCTCCGAGAAAAATGCGTTTGACAGACAGACAGACGAGGAGTTGCCAGATCTGCCATCAAGCGCGTCCCTTCGGGCGAATAAGGGAATGCTCGGCGGATGCGTATGTATGTACTTGTATGCATTTGAAGGTGTGCGTCCATGGTCATTTTTATACGCAGGTCGGGCAGGTGGGAGAAAAACGCCCACCCGTGGATAAAAGTGGATGTGGGAAAGATACCCAGAATAATAAACCAATATTGACGAAGAGAGGGTGTATGAACCTACGGTGCAGGGGTTCGGAACCCCAGTACCGGCCGCTTTTGGGAGTAGGCAAGCAGGAGTGTAAACAGAATCCGAAGAAACAAAAATGAGGGGATCTCTGCTGGAACTGAAAAGGTCCAAAGAGAGCAAAGTCAAAGGCTTTTGCAAGAAAGTCGAAAAGTTACTAGGGAAAAGTATTGCTGCGCCTTCTCAAAAGCATGAGATCTCTATTCAGTGCAAGGGCCTAGATGAGGTCACTTCTAAGGCGGAAAACTGTAATAAATTAGCGGAGCAGTTTAAGTTGCACGACTTGCAAGAGGCATCCTTTTAAAGCCTTATGAAGACGTATGTAGGTACATAGACGGCGACCAACCGGCTGCCTACAGAAGGAGCTTGCGGGGAACAAGCCATACAGGAATGTATGAGGGAACCCACAAGTGGGTTCCTGGGTTCGACTATTACCTTACCTGCACACTACCGGGTAATCACGGTCAGATTATAATAATTGCAAGGACGTGATGGATGATGCCTGCCACACATTTTTCTTCTGCCGAAGGTGGGAGCGCCATAGTCATCACCTTCTGCTGTAAGGGTGTCTTGCATCCTCAGACACACAGCGAAGAGACGTGGAGGCGAATGACATGTTACAAAGCATTTTTATGACGAAACAAGTCGGGAAACCGGAAGCTGGGCGCTTCAGGTATGAAAGGTTTTGTTTGCTTCTTGTGTGAGTATATTTGAGTGTAGAACCATCCCATTTGTACGTAGCCCGTTAAGAATATGCATTTAGCATATCAGATTTAGTACTTGGGGTTGTAAATTTACACGATAAAGACAACTTTGAGCTACCGTAACTTTGTTACTAACAGTATGATTTTGATCAAACTTGTAGATAATATGCTCCATATTATATTTTATATAACTTTTATAACTCTGAGATAAACTTAAGGGGGGATTTACTCAATTTTCCCAAAAATATGGTAATATACTATTATTAACTTAATTTGAACGGATATCGATGTGGAGAGTATTTTGAGGCCTGGGTACCATATAGAGGCAGATTCATGATTTTTTTCAGATTTTTGGGTTGAGTAGTTTCTGAGAATGGCCCCGTTAAAGAAATCATCACTTTGCACCCCTCACACTCCCCGCCTTTTTAATCAATTACAAAACTAAGACTGGCTTCATTTGATATCCCACATGCCTATATTTCGTGAAAAAAATGTTCACACCCCTCTTTCATATGTATGGGGACCACCCCTAAATCTCAACGTAGGAGGATATTACTCACTGCATGTCTGGGGGGGTCCCAACTTCTCACCAAATTTCGTGTCAATCGGTATAGCCGTTTCTGAGAAAAGTGCCTGTGGCAGACAGACAGACAGACCTGTGAGGAGTTGCCAAATCTCCCATCAGGCGCGACCCCAGGTGGCGGATAGGGGATACCTATTGATATGTAAATATGTGTTCATGCACTTTTCTTTTCTGTGCATGGGCTAGTGTTTGCTCATCTCTGGTGCGTGGATCAAAATGGCTATGGGAAGGAAACCCAGAACATAAAACCACCATGAAAGACGAGAGAAGGAGTAAACTTACGGTGCAGGGGCTCGAAACCCCAGTACCGGTGGCTTTTGGGAGTAAGCAAGCGGGCTCCCGGTCGTCGCACCAAGCCATAAAGAATATGGTGAGGGCAATTAGAGTCCTCTATAATAGATCGCAGATGGAGGAAAAAAAATACTGAGGATACGCCGAACCCCGCTGCACCAACAGTGTCACAAGCGACCCAAGTGACACCTAACCGTACTACCATCGAAACACGGCGAAATAAACGAGTACGGGAAAAAGAGGGGGATCCTTTAAATAATCAGCAGGCGCCTAAGAGAAAAAATGGCGGACAGGAAACTCTGAAAACCAGCACTAATAGCTCTGAAGGAGGAAAGCGTACAGCGAATATAGAAAAGTCGACCAGCGTTGCGAAGCTCAAGACGAACGGAAACAATGGATGGACTAAGATTACGAGCAAAAAGCGAAAGGAAAAGCAAAAGTGCGAACCCGTCCAGATGTGATTGTTATCTCCAGTAAGGGCAATCTGCCCTACGCGGAGATACTCAGAAAGGTCAAAGCGGATCCCGACCTAAAAGATCTGAGCGGAAATGTGAATCGAATCCGAAGAACCCAGAAAGTGGATCTCATGTTCGAGCTGAAAAGATCCAGCGTTGGCAAGACTGATGACTTTCGCACTCGGGTGAAGGACTCACTTGGGGAGAATGTCGCAGTGCGTGCCCAAAAACATGAAATCTACATGCAGTGTAAGGATCTCGATGAAATAACATCGAAAGCAGAAATTTGTACTGCTCTGAAGGAGCAATTCAAATTGGAAGAACTTGCCGAGGAGTCTGTTGTGAGTTTACGAACAGCCTATGGTGGTACTCAAACGGCCACAGTACGAGTACCAGCGGAGACAGCGCAGAAGTTGTTGGCGGCCGGAAAAGTTCGGATTGGATGGGTTGTCTGCCGTTTAAGAGAACAGACTTCACTAAAGAGGTGCTTTAAATGCCTCATGCTTGGGCACTTCGCCAAGGTATGCACCAGCAGCATTGATCGATCCGATCGATGCAGAATGTGTGGGGAGAAAGGCCATATTGCCAGGAAGTGCAATAGGGACCCCAAATGCCTATTGTGCGAGGTGAAAGAGGGACAAGATAACCGGCATATTGCCGCAAGTAGTAAATGTCCGGAATTTTAGGAAGGCGCTCACTGCAATAAGAAAATGAGGTTTATTCAAATAAACCTGAATCATTGCAGGGTCGCTCAGGATTTACTTGAGCAGACCACGTTCGAATCTGAGATGGAAATCGCCATCATAAGGGTACCGTACAGAAACCGTCACGGTGGCGTATGGGTCACAGATTCGACTGGTAGAGCGGTGAGATGGGCTTGTGGTCGACAGGCCATACAATGTACTGCAAGTCAGGCAGCGCTTTGTGTGGGCGAAAATAAGTGGTGTATATGTATGCAGCTGCTACACCCAGTTTGACACTGTCTGAATTCGAGCAAATGCTTGATAATCTGGTTTTCAACGCAAGGGGACGAAGTCCAAAAGTGATTTTAATAAGGTTTTGTTTTACAAACAAAACCTTAAAAAGGGGAGATAGATTGGCAGGGTAGCTGAAGCTCCCTGAATCCACAGGGTTTTACTCTTTTACTAAATAGACCTGGCCTGACGTAATGTGTTACACGGTTCCAGATCGGATTTCTAAACGCTTCAAGGGGGTGTTTTAGTCGGTAGTCTGTCTGAAACAGGAGTAAGGCACAAGCATTTCACTTGCCTGCCCTAAAAAAACTCCTTATAACAACTTTACGTCATAATTCTCTCGGCTGCATAGATGGGAGGAATATTGATCAACGGAATATGAGATTTTGGAGTGAACACACCATCGCAACCGGGCTTTGTTTTCTGCTGAAAAACAAAACACATTTCACATCTCAGCTTCAGCCAGCGATAAGTTTTCCAAGAAAGCAAACCATTTTATGGCAATTTCTTTTCAAAAGCTTAATCATCATTTTAGTCGATGATGACATTATATTTACGGTATCGACATAAACTTTACACACATGTACATACTTAATAAGTTATGGTTACAACCTTCCACATTTTTAACCAATCGCACTATTTCCATGTACACATCGCTCTAGAAGTATCAGGTTATTTCCCAAGTGCTAATTATTATAAATCAACCATCAAATTAAAGCTACACCGTTGCGAAACTGTTGACACAAACAAGGAATAAATTGTTAATCACCTAATAATAGACCACACTTCTGGGAATTCGCCTTATTCTCCTGAAGAAAATTGCTAAACTCTCACATGCATTACTTATATACATACTTTGTTGCAACAAACAGTCCTTGAAAGCCTAATGGAACGGCGGAAGTAGTTGGTGTGTATCTCTCCAACATGTCGAACAAAGCGCAGGTCTCCAAAAAAGTCGTAAGCAGTGATGCCTTCAAATTTCACTTCAAATTCTGGCGAATCCTTGGTATTTATCTCACCACTGATTCCACCATTTTATATGTTGTGATGATAACCATGAGCACAAGCTTACCTGTTGGTATGATAATTTTTCTGTTCGAAATGGAGAGTTTGAAAGATATTTTGACAAATTTGTCAACCAATATATCTGCGATCGCGATTATTCTGAAATTCGCCAATATCTTCTCTAGACGGGAAAGTATTCTGGACGTGAATGCTTGGGTTCGTCAATTGGATTCTCGCTCCACCTCTGCACAGGAACAGGAATATCTTCGTTCGGCAGTTCACACAGCACACAGAATGTTTTATGTGACGTTGGTTATGTTCATTGTTGCAGTTGCTATAGGCGAATTTGGCGCTTTTCTGTCACTTGAAAGGAGATTAGTTTGTCCCGCCTGGTATCCTTTCGATTGGCGTCATTCCACCTGGAAATATTCAATTGCTCGTGGGCATCAGAGTGTAGTGTTTCTAATATGTTTATTACAGAATGTATCTAGTGATACTTTCCCAGCCATTTATATGCACGTATTGAAAACTCATGTGAAGACTTTAAATATTCGAACAAGGAGATTGGGTATGGACGCAACTGAGTCCTGGCAAGCCACCAATGCGGAGCTAATACAGTGTATCAAAGATCAACAAATGTTAGTTGAGTGAGTTGGTTCTTTCACATCCACAGCTTTGAAGGACTTTAGATTTTCCAACCGCCATTTAGGTATTTCCACACGGTTCGGAAAGTCACTTCACCCGCAATATTCGTTCAATTTTTGGCCACTGTCATCGATGCCTGCATCACCGCTGTTTGTGTATTCTGTGTAGAAGGCAATCTATTTGAAGCAATATTTTTCGGACAATACTTCTTATGCATTATCCTTGAAATAGCCCTTTACTGTTATTTTGGTGACGAACTAGTGGTTGAGAGCAGTCAAATCACTGACGCTATTTACTCCTGCAATTGGATGGACCAAGACAAAATGTTCAAAAAGAATTTGTTAGTGTTTATGCAGTCAACACAAGAGGGTATGACCATTGTTGCTGGAGGAATTTTCCCTGTCAATTTGACAACCTTTGTTTCGGTAAGGAATTGAGTTTAATTTAGGAAGAATTAGAAGAATTTTACTGGAAATCATTGCGTTCTTTTCTTTTAGGTTTTAAAAAGTTCATATTCATTTTTCGCAGTCTTGATGACCATGACATGAATGCTCCAGGAGCTCTCAAAGCACGAAAAAGTAATTGTTAGGTGGTTGTAATAGCTTCCACACTATATCGAGGAAGTGTATCTTTTATATATAAAAAATGTATTCACAGAGGCATCCTCTAATAAAATGAATTAAACCCAATCAGGACTTTCTCTGACGCTCATTTGGTTGTGAAGGATTTGTCACTATTTGTTCACCAGCAAAAATATTCACAATGTTTTTAGAACAAATGTTGTAGGAGTGGCATAGCCGTGGACCGTGCAGGAAGTAAATCTCGAGCTCCGCAAAGAGCACTCCAAAAATGTCCGCACTACGATAACACACGTAGGGGATGCGGAAAGTAATATCCGAATTGGCAGAGCAGTTCATCAGGCGATTGCAGAGTTTGAAAAGAGTACACATATCCAGGAAGATATGGCGTTGCTGCGGGAAGGGGAGATTGGCGATGCGGAGTCGTTACGGATAGTCAACCCGCGGAAGGTTCTTTTTATAAAAAAAGGGTCCGGGTGAATTTGCGTTGTACAACTTCAAGAGGGCGGCACCACAGCAATATTCAAAGACTAATCTCGACAGCATACAAACGGCAGGCAACCCGGTCTTAGATTAAATCTGACTAAAACACCGATTCCCATGAAGCAGACACAATTACTGTCATTGGCTGCCCAGAACTGAGCGATTTACATATCGCGGTTCACTGCCATCAGCCAATGGCGAACTGCGTTGTTAAATTGCTTCACGCATTAGCGCAATTTGGATGAAGTGGAGTTTCACAACTGGTGTCCTTTGTAATCGACGTATCAACGAACGTCTCAAATTTAAACTTACCGCAATGTCGTTCGATCTGTCGCCCTCTATGGTTCTCAGTGTTGGCCGACTACGATTACGTGACCATAACATCGAAGGCGCATCTCTTGCCACTTTTCGTCGACCGACACAATCCCATATCGATCGCGGATATCCTCATTTCGGATGTGATCAAGGCGTGTTACACCACTTGTCCGACGCAGCATCTTCATCTCCATTACTGCAAGACGCCGTTCAGTGTTTTTTTTTCATATGAGGCCAACACTCAGAACCACAGAGGGCGACAGGGAGGATGACACTGTGGTAAATTTTGAATTTGAGACGTTCGATGATACGCCATTCACAACGAACGCCACTTCATCTAGGTTGCGCTAATGCGAACAATTTCATAACGCAGTTCTCCATTGCTAATAGCATTAACCCGAGATATTTAAATCGCTTAATTCTGGGCAGGTCACTGCCGCTGACAATGCTAGAGCCTTTTTCATGGGGATTGGTCGTCAAAAATTATGTTTTACTTTAAGTCAATCTGAAACTGTGTTGCATAAAGCGATCATTCCTCATTTTTCAATAAGTTGGTAAAGATCATTTTTGCAATGAGTCGCCAGGAAAACATCAACTGCATAAAGCAGTGTATAGGGCGCTTGATGTTGGATGTCCCGTTTGACGGTGTCTATAACAAGAACAAAGAAGAGTCGTAACAGGGCGCTCCTTTGATGAACATCATCAGAGGCACGAAGCGGTTTTGCCAGACTTGGAACAAAGCAATTGTTAAACCCAATTGAACCCAGCGCACGAGTTCTTCTGGTACTAAGTCTTGTCGTTGAGCATACCAGATGAGTTCGTGTGGCACACGGTCAAACACTTTCTCTAGATCCATAAATTCAATGTAAAAAGGTCGATGTCTCTCAGGGGGTTTCCCCATGAGTAACCGCGCAGCGTGTTTTGTGTGTATTGCGTCAGTAGTTCCGTAGTTCTTTACAAATCCGACTTGATTTACGGTTTTTCCAATGATTTCAGTTGTAAAAAATTCGTTCAAAAATCTTCATGGTATGGGAAAGTCACCGGATCGGACGGTAATTTGAACATTCTGTTGGACTACCATTCTTTTTCCATATTGGAACTATGGTACTTTCTTGCCAATCAGATGGTGTTCTACCTTCCTGAATAACACTATTGAAGAAGGGTCCCAGCTCTTCGCGCAGCTCTGAGAGAGATATCTGCAAGAATTGTGGCTTTCCCCATTTCATTCGTTTGATTGCTTCCTTGACTTCAATTGCGCTGACCAGTGGAATTGCGCCAAATATCGGCAATGCTGTGGAAGTGAAGGATGAACACATTCTTCGGTTGAAATCCGCTCGAGATAGTCGTTGGTCGATAAGTAAAGCATTGGTCTTGTCGTTGACCCAACAGAAGTGTTCAATATTCTGTGCGCGTTCGTGTCGGTTTTTGGTATGTAGCCTGAATGTACAGTTAATCGTAAAGATTTTTGTAATGGACTGTTGGAACGGCAGCGATCGCTTCCTTTGCTTCCCAGTTGGCATTCTTGAAAAGTGGCGCATTGACCAGTGTTTTATCGTAGAGAAACTTGTAGTAGAGGCGTTTCTCTTCATGGACTTTTATTTCAACATCGTCATTCCAAAGGCTAGTATCTTGGCTGGGGAACCGCTTACCTAGCTTGGTGACCCCGAGGTTTGCAGAGGCCGCTTTGTGGATCGTGTCTTTCATTTAGTTCCATGATTCTTCCACATTCGTAATGGTCGGCAATCGTATGAGTGAGAACGTTTCTTCTTTCTTCTCTCGAATTCGCCACAATTTAATGCGCGGTGGGGCAATGCGCTTCTCACACTTTTTTATCAGTGGCTTGATTTTCAGGACAGCAATCAATGGCCGATGTTGAGGTGCGATGGTCTCATAAGGGACGGCTTTGCAATCAGTGACGGTGGTAAAATGTCGGCGTCTTATGAGAATATAGCCGATTCATCATCATCAACGGGGCAACAATTGGTATCCGGTCTAGGCCTGCCTTAATAATAAACTCCAGACATCCCGGTTTTGCGCCGAGGTCCACCAATTCGATATCCCTAAAACCTGTCTGTCGTCGTGACCTACGCCATCGCTCCATCTTAGGCTTCTTCTTCTTCTTCTTTTTCTACCATAGATGTCGCCCTTATAGACTTTCCGGGCTGGATCATCCCCATCCAAACGGATTAAGTGACCCACCCACTGTAACCTATTGAGCCGGATTTTATCCACAACCTGATGGTCATGGATTTGGTCGTTATGTAGACTACGAAACCGTCCATCCTCATGTAGGGTGCCAAAAATTCTTCTGAGGATACTTCTTTCGAACGCGCCCAAGAGCTCGCAATTCTGCTTCCTAAGAACCCAAGTCTCTGAGGAATACATAAGGACTAGCAAGATCATTGTATGTACAGTAGGAGCTTTGACCCTATGGTGGTCGATATCGCCAGCAGAGGCCAGTAGCTGGGGGGACTTAATTACGGATGCCTTTCTCGAGGGCCAGGTTAAAGAATCGATTCCAACTTTGAAAAGTGGGAAGATGAGATAATCTTTCGATGAACCATGTATTCATAAATACAAGGTCGAGGGTGTCCGCAAAATCTATTATACGCTCGCCACCCTCACTGCGCGCTCCAAACCCAATTCACCTATGGCACCTGCAACCGTCTGCCTTTTCACCCACATGGCCATTAAGGTCGCTGGCAATGATGATAGTCATCAGCAAGCAGTGCAGGGGGCTTTTGCATCGAGAAGATGCCAGAGAGCATCTTTCAGGTCGGCCTGTCTGTGGTGCGTACGCGGAGAAGAAGTGAATAGTGCAATTAGCGGATATAATGGTAAAATTCATCAGTGGATCATCAAATCGTTCGACTTCTTTAATGGCATCATGGAAATCCTCTGAGGCAATGCCAACACCGGATTGAGTGTGTGTACCAAGATAGAGAAGTTTATTGCCATCAGACATCAGGTTTCTTGGAAAGAGCAGATATCAGCAGAACAGCTCTCGTGAGTGCCTCGGTCTTTCCAGCTAAGGTGCCAATACTAAGCGTACAGACACGTATTTGTTTTGCTCGGACTAACTTGCTTACGTCCTGGTGCCGTCCACGTTACGAACCCTTGCCCATTTCTCGACAGGATCGGGGCCTGTCATTCCACGTCGATCAAGGTGGACGCCCTAGCATTTGTCCGAGGCTTGTTACTCGATCCGATCATGTTGTTTCTAACGACATTGGATGGATTTTCTTGGTCGGTCTGTCGTGGGACCTGTCACCAAGAGAGATCAGGTAAGATTTATTAAAGTGGAATAACTCTAACTAAACCTTATTAATCTCTTTTTCTGATATCGGAATTTTTTTTTTGCTTTTACTCCTCCTTTGCCTGGGCTTGGGACCAGCTTGCTATGTTATTATCAAGGCGGAGTTAACAGATGAAAATGGGAATTGCAAACCGCTTAACTGAACTCTGAACATATTGCGCCTATCGAACAATATCCGAGGAAGCGGCGGGCGTGATAGCACGAATGATCCCTATTGATTTTCTGGCGGGAGAAGGGCAACACCTTTATGATCGATTGCGGAACGGGTCAGAGAAAGGTCGATGGACCCGCAGAATCATATGGAATATTCGGAGATGGATCGAGCGATAATAAATCATATACCGCAATCGAAAAGGTGATCGAAGCTAACCATAGCAAGCTTAGGCAACAGGAGGCCAGCTAGGCGAAGGAGCGAGTGAGGGCCGCGAACGTGAATACGAATGCTATGTAGATAAATTCTGATCCAGTCCTGCGACGTAATACCAAATGGGAATCCCGAACGGAGGGTCGAAGAAGGTGGTTTTTGGTGGGGACGGGTAAAAGTGGGACTTAAAAATAAAACCTATTCCATAATGACAATCACTTTTCTGGAACTAAAATCTGAAGTTAGCTTTAATTGACAATGTTCTCTGGTAATCGAACTCACCTAATTAATAGACTAGCGCTAACTTTATAGCTTTAAATTCATCATTTCGAATCTATTTTCACATTACTATTTTTCCAATTTTGTGGAGTACATTTCTGGTAAATTTCCAGTGCTTTTGATGGAATGCCTAAATTCTTAAGGGGGTCATTCCGTGTGAAGGCCGTTTTTTGCCTTTTTTTAAAAAGTTATTTTGAAGGACTGGATGAGGATAGAAATGGGATGTTTTCACCATATGTTTACTGATATCTCTAGTAAATGTGATATATTTTTCAGTTTGATATCGTAGCTAGTTTTTGGAATACGTGTCAATTTATGCACCCATCTCCAAAAAAGGTGTTTTCTGCTGCCACGCTGGAGGGCGCTGTGTTCATCTGAGGAAAAAAAAACTAAACGGCATTTTAATGTGGACAATATTTCACGGACCGCAAACTAGGATAATTAGAAAATATTGAAAGGTAAATTTTTGGTGGACTTTTACGTTTTTTAATAAAAATAAAACTACCCGTCCAATTGCAATTATCCTAGTTTGCGGACCGTAGAAATATGTATTAAAGAAGTCGTGAAAAAGAATTTGGTTGGATAGATTTTGAGCTATGGTTGCAGCCGATTTTCAAGATGCAGTTTCGAGAAAAACGCATTTGAAAATTTAAATAAATAAATTTAAAATTTTAACTCACCATTAATCTGCTATACCTGGTCCATAGAGAGCACCCTCTGTTTCTTCAAAAAAGTCTTGTCAGGCCGATTGTTGCTCTCTAGTTTCAATTCTGGCTCTTTTAGCGGGGTCAGACGATCGTCGTTCCGACCGCCAAATTCGCGCTTCATTACGGCGGTCGATATAAACCTGACATATGTGACCAACTTGACATCTCACTGTCACTAGGATTTTGAGAATGCCATTGAATCCTTCATTGAAAATAATTACAGCCAGAAAAGTGGCTATTTCTACGACCTTGGCCCCAGAATGAAGGTGTTTAGGAGCGAAAGTCCAGATCAATGCATTTAACGACTCTTTGTTATTCCGGGTCTCTGCTCCTAAACATCTGTTCACCTCATGACAAATCTTCGTAGATTGGTATGATGACTGTTTGAACTTCTTCAGTCAAAGGTACCTTCTCGTGGTGGAAACTATCCAGTTTTCCTTTAGCTTCTGTTTTGCGCCATTTGCACCAACTGTCCTCGCCTGCTGGACAATTTTGATGCTGTAGAACATTTATGGAAGAAGGTTGCCCAAATTTCTTGCTTCATTCCTTCTATCGAATTTGCGTGACGACAAATAGCTAGCCCAAAAAAATTTAGTGAGGTCGTTAATAACCTTATCAGTAAGTTTTCCAGCCCCTTTTCCACCAATGCCTTTGTGATTCTTCTTTGCATTTCTAAGCCGCGTTCCCATTCTTTTCTCGACGTGTCCAACGCATTCCTTTTTTACTACTTTTTATTATTTGCAGAAATTTGCAGAAATATCGGAGACAACTCCAGCAAAATCCAATATACATGATACAGAACTTGTCGCAATTGGAACAGCCATGTTCAGGCTTGCTAAAAGTTTCTTTGCTGATGTTGATGCGAAGTCCTTTTTTTCTCTGATAAGTATCGATTCCCATGAAATACTCGGTTTTTAGTGCGAGCATGACGTTCAACGTTAAAGCGATCTCCCTTCGTACGATCCATTTAAAAAAATCACTGAACACGCAAACAGCACAATACTTACAACAAAATATAACTGAGTACAGCTTGAAAGCCTTTCAGTGCTCACTCTAGACTGGATTATCCTTTTTATTCCAAACAGAAAATAATTTTAAACAATTAATTGGTTTTCCATCTTTTTTTTATTTATGTCTATGTTCGAATTTATAAGGCTCCCGTAAAAAACTAACAGGTAAAAAAAGTTTCGATGCTCTTTCTCATCGCGGCTGCAAACTCCTTACCTGTTTAACCCTGTAATTTCTGAACGACTCGGAATATAGGAAAATCCCTTTGCCCACATATTCTCCACTATATATAGATACTCTATACTCTACTATAATTCATGCAAAAAAAATCGATTTCTCCAACCCGACACACGGGATGACCCCCTTAAGCTCTATCCATGAAGGAAAAGACTTTCCCCAGGGTTAACGTGACCGAAAGGGTCACATCCCTTCAATCTAATCATAACACTTAGACTTCGTTCAACTTTGAACAACACATTTTATGTTTTACTTAACATCAATTATCCCTATATTATGCACTAAGGTGTGTGTAAGTTAGCAAGAACAGAATTTATTAAGAAATTGTTTATGAAATTAATGCAAATCAAATGTCATTGCAATTTCCGTTCACAGATTAAGTCATAATTTCAAGATTGGTATCACGATATTGATTGCTTGATTATACTACCAACACGAACTTTGCACTTACTTGCTAAGTTATGGGTATCCGCTTTTCGCATATTTAATCAGTCGCGCTGTTTCCACGCAAACATCGATCCAGGAACGTAAAATATATGCAATCTAATATCTAGTTGTTTGCTAAGTACCAATTAAACTGACTGTCAAATTATAGACTACACCCATGGGAAACTGTTGACACGTAGACAGAGTGAACTGCTGACAACCTAATTATAGAGCACACTCCGGGAAAATCGTTTTTATTCTGTTGAAGAAAATTGCTTAACTACCCCATGCATTACTTATGCCCCTTGAGACGTAACCCTTCTGAAAGGACTAGAAAATCAGTTGGTTTGTATCCCTCAAACATGTCGAACAAAGTGCAGGTCACGAAACAAGTTGTAAGTAGTGATGCTTTTAGGTTTCATTTTAGATTTTGGAAAACCCTTGGCGTCTATCCCGTCAATGGTTCCAACACTCTATGTGTTGCGATCATAGCCATAAGCGCCAGTTTACCAATAGGTATGACAATTCTTCTGTTCAAACTGGACCGTTTGAAGGATATCTTTTCGAATTTGTCCCTGAATATTACTACGATCGCAATCATTCTGAAATTCGCGAATATCTTGTTTAGACGACGAAATATTCTGGATGTAAATAGTTGGGTTCATCAGTTGGATACTCGCGCCACGTCTGCAGACGAGCAGGAGTGTCTCAGATCGGCAATTCATACCGCACGTAAAATGTTTCATGTGACGTGTACCATGTTCACTGGAGCAGTTATTTTAGGCGAACTCGGAGCTCTTCTTTCACATGAAAAGACACTGGTGTGTTCTTCTTGGTATCCTTTTGATTGGCATCATTCCACTTGGAAATATTGGATTGCACATGTGCACCAGATTGTAGTGTTTGTAATATATATATTACAGGATGTATCTAATGATACTTTCCCAGCCATTTATATGCTTGTACTAACGGCCCATGTGAAAACTCTAAACATTCGAATCAGGAGATTGGGTGTACACGTAACTGAGTCCTGGCAAGCCACCAATGAGGAACTACGACAGTGTATCAAAGATCAGCAAATGCTAGTAGAGTAAGTTGGCTTTTTGAATCTAGAGCTTTAAAGCAATAGACCCTGAGTTACCACCTTTCGTATAGGTATTTCCATACGGTCCGAAAAGTCACTTCAGCTGCAATTTTCGTTCAGTTTTTTGTTACTGGTATGGAAGCCTGCATCACTGCTGTTTGTGTATTCTGCGTTGAAGGCAATTTATTTGAACTAATGTTCCTCGGAGAATACTTCTTCTGCGTAATTCTGGAAATATTCCTTTACTGTTATTTTGGTGATGAACTTGTGCACGAGAGTGGACGGATAACTGAAGCAATTTATTCCTGCAACAGGATGGACCAAAACAGAAGTTTCAAAAGAAATTTGGTGATTTTTATGCAATCAACACAGGAGAGTATGACCATTATTGCTGGAGGAATTTTTTCAGTCAATTTATCAACTTTTGTTTCGGTGACGTATTTAATTTATAAAGAATTTAACCAGAAATCACTGAATTATTTCCTTTTAGGTTTTAAAAAGTTCATACTCGCTATTCGCTCTGTTGATGAGTATGACATAATACGTATTGATAAGAAACGTTCATAGAAGGGTTGAGTTGAGGAACAACATCATTTTCACATTTTTTTTGGAAACCTTTCAAAATACGGAAAAAAAATATTTTTGGGTTTTTCCAACAGATTTAGGTTATAGGCATTATTGGAGACGCGCAACTACTACAGGGAAGTGTAACCATTACAAAAGCAAGTTGGTATAGGATGCTTCGGATACAGAGGTTTTTGGGTTCATCTTACGCGGAAAACTTTCTGTGCACATTTTTTCATTCTACATAGTTAAAATTTCAAAATATCCCTTCATATGTTTCCAAACCCTAAAATATATGTACAAGTTAATTAAAATGGATTGATTGTTGGAAAAAAAAATAAATTTATTTTAGGGTTAAGCGCTGTTCCTTTCTTTGCAAAGGTTAATTAAACACCAAACCAAAATTTCTATTCCTAACTGACATTACAATTATTTAAAAGTGCTTTTTCATGGATTGCGCTATAACTCAAATCGACCCTTAGTCTGCCTGCCGCCTCCAATTATCTCGATCCTCAAAAATTAGAATTGGTCTGCCATCAGCGTCCATTAAATCCTCCCAAGGTTTGCTAGGCTTCCCTTTTGTCGGTTGCCATCGGCTTCGCCTTTCAGTACTCGTTTTGGAATCCTTCCCTCGTCGATTCGATCGATGTGACCAGCCCATTGTAATTTCCGCACTTCGAGTAGTGTCAATGGTGGTGAGTTCTCAAATAATTCATACATTCATGATTGTATCTGATTCGTCAGGCATCCCCTTTCTTTACGGTTCCGAGAATCTTCCGGAGGATTTCTCACTCGAAAATATCGATCTGCTACTGCGACATTTACATCAAGGTCTCGTATCTATGCATCACCACGGGACAAATTAAAATCTTGTAGATGCGTAGTTTATTGGGTCTATTTACTTTTCTTAACCTCGTTATAGGGTGGACCACATAAAATACATTATGGGCTTTGGATTTCGCGTTTTTCATTTCCGTCCTTCCTGTTCGAAACTATGCTCGCCCATTGCAATGTTCTGCATGCTGGCAGCGCCTTTCGGGGCTGGGTCATGCATTTGATATTGGATTCACTGACTATGAGCCCCACTTCACTGCAAGCATCTTCAGATGTAGACCTAGGTTTAGATGTAGATGCCTGGTCCGCTCGCGCCGCAGTTGGAATGAGAAAGAAGGAAATTCGCGCCAGCCATGTCGGCGGCAATTTTGTACATCGATGAAGCTGAATTCACCACCGGTAATGCAGTCGTGATCGATGTGCCGCAACATATCGATCAGTCAAGAAAATCCATGTCGTCTGCATACACCACCAGTTGTGTGGATTTTACCAGTAACATTTCTCTGGTATCAACTGAGGCCAAATCCCTAACGACGTATTCGACATCATGTTAAAGAGGGTTGGAGACGGGACCATCATCATCATCATGATCAACGGCGCAACCACCGGTATCCCATCTAGGCCTGCCCTAATAAGGAACTCCAGGCATTACGGTTTTGCGTCGAGGTCCACCAATTCGATATCCCTAAAAGCTGTCTGGCGTCCTGACCTAAGCCATCGCTCCATCTAAGGCAGGGTCTGCCTCGTCTTATTGCCCTTATAGACTTCATCATCCTCATTCATACGGATTCATCGACCTGCCCACCGTAACCTATTGAGCCGGATTTTATCCACAGCCTGACGGTCATGGTAGCGCTCATAGATTTTGACGTTATGTAGACAACGGAAAAGTCCATCCTCATTTTTCGAAAGATTCTTCTCTCGAACGCGGCCAAGAGTTCGCAATTTTTCTTGCTAAGAACCCAAGTTTCCGAGGAATACATGAGAACTGACAAGATCATTGTTTTGTACAGCTGTGACCCTATAGTGAGACGTTTCGAGCGGAACAGTTTTTGTGAGCTGAAATAGGCTCTGTTGGCGGCTAACAACTGTGCGCGGATTTCAATATCGTAGCTGTTGTCGGTTGCGATTTGCGACCTTAGATAAAAGAAATTATCAACGGTCTCAAAGTTGTAGTCTCCTATCTTTATTCTTCTCGCTTGACCAGTGCGGTTTGATGCTGTTGGTTGGTTGGTTTTCGCTGCTGACGATGCCACCACATACTATATTTAGTCTTGCCTTCATTCATGTGCAACCCAAGATAAAGAGGATCGTGCCTCTTTCATTTACCTCAGCATCACAGATCATTCTCTCCAGGACCAGGCTAAAGAGGACGCATGATAGGGCATCCCCATCTCGTAGACGGATGTCGAATAGTCTTGAGCTTGATCCTGATGCTTTTATTTAGCCTCGCACATTGGTCAGGGTCAGCCTAGTCAGTCTTATAAATTTCGTCGGGATACCGAATCCTCTCATGGCCGTGTACAATTTTACCCTAGCTATGCTATCATAGGCGGCTTTAAAGTCGATGAAAAGGTGGTGCAACTGATTCCATATTCCAACAGCTTTTCCATCGTTTGCCACACAGAGAAAATCTGATCTGTTGTTGATTTGCCTGGAGTGAAGCCTCCTTGGTATGGGCCAATGATGTTCTGGGCGTATGAGGCTATCCCGCTTAGCAAGACAACGGAGAATATCTTATAGATGTAACTCCGCAACGTGATACCTCTATAATTGCTGCACTGTGTGATATCTCGCTTTTTATGTATTAGACAGATAACGCTTGTTTGGCAGTCGTCAGGCATTGATTCGCTGTCCCACACCTTGAGTACAAGTGGATGAACTACTTGGTGTAACTGGTCGCCTCCATACTTCACCAATTCCGCTGCAATTCCATCGGCTCCTGGCGAGTTATGATTTTTAAGTCGATGAATGTTTCTCCTATACTTGGAGTGGCTGTATTTGTCCGTCGTCTTCAGATAGCAGGACCTCCAACTCGCCGATGTTCTTGTTGTTCAGTAGCTCATCAAAGTACTAAATATGCCCATTCTGTCGGAAATCAGATTTCCCTCTTTGTCTCGGCAGGATGGGCATACAGGTGTATAAGGCTTCATCCTGCTGACTTGTTGGTGAAACTTGCGTGCCCCTCCAAAAATCAGAAATTTTCCTGGCACCTAGACCCCACAACCTATATACCATTTTGAAGCTCAGACCCTCTACCAATAGTAGTGATCACGAATTAAGCTCCTTTTTGCGAAATTCTCAATATTAACAGAGATATAAGCGTTTAAAGTTTTTCCCCAGATTCCTCCAAAAATCAGAAATTTTCCTGGCACCTAGACCCCACAATCTATATACCATTTTGAAGCTCAGACCCTCTACCAATAGTAGTAATCACGAATTAAGCTCCCTTTTGCGAAATTCTCAATATTAACGGAGATATAAGCGTTTAAAGTTTTTCCCCAGATTCCTCCAAAAATCAGAAATTTTCCTGGCACCTAGACCCCACAACCTATACACCATTTTGAAGCTCAGACCCTCTACCAGTAGTAGTGATCACGAATTAAGCTCCTTTTTGCGAAATTCTCAATATTAACAGAGATATAAGCGTTTAAAGTTTTTCCCCAGATTCTTCCAAAAATCAGAAATTTTCCTGGCACCTAGACCCCACAACCTATATACCATTTTGAAGCTCAGACCCTCTACGAATAGTAATGATCACGAATTAAGCTCCCTTTTGCGAAATTCTCAATATTAACGGAGATATAAGCGTTTAAAGTTTTACCCCAGATTCCTCCAAAAATCAGAAATTTTCCTGGCACCTAGACCCCACAACCTATATACCATTTTGAAGCTCAGACCCTCTACGAATAGTAGTGATCACGAATTAAGCTTCCTTTTTGCGAAATTCTCAATATTAACGGAGATATAAGCGTTTAACGTTTTTCCCCAGATTCTTCCAAAAATCAGAAATTTTCCTGGCACCTAGACCCCACAACCTATATACCATTTTGAAGCTCAGACCCTCTACCAAGTAGCAGTGATCACTAATTAAGGCTCCTTTTTGCGAAATTCTCAACATTAACGGAGATATGAGCGTTTAAAGTTTTTCCCCAGATTCCTCCAAAAATCAGAAATTTTCCTGGCACCTAGACCCCACAACCTATATACCATTTGGAAGCTCAGACCCTCTACCAATAGTAGTGATCACGAATTAAGCTCCTTTTTGCGAAATTCTCAATATTAACGGAGATATGAGCGTTTAAAGTTTTTCCCCCGATTCCTCCAAAAATCAGAAATTTTCCTGGCACCTAGACCCCACAACCTATATACCATTTTGAAGCTCAGACCCTCTACCAATAGTAGTGATCACGAATTAAGCTCCTTTTTGCGAAATTCTCAATATTAACGGAGATATAAGCGTTTAAAGTTTTACCCCAGATTCCTCCAAAAATCAGAAATTTTCCTGGCACGTAGACCCCACAACCTATATACCATTTTGAAGCTCAGACCCTCTACCAATAGTAGTGATCACGAATTAAGCTCCTTTTTGCGAAATTCTCAATATTAACGGAGATATGAGCGTTTAAAGTTTTTCCCCCGATTCCTCCAAAAATCAGAAATTTTCCTGGCACCTAGACCCCACAACCTATATACCATTTTGAAGCTCAGACCCTCTACCAATAGTAGTGATCACGAATTAAGCTCCTTTTTGCGAAATTCTCAATATTAACGGAGATATAAGCGTTTAAAGTTTTACCCCAGATTCCTCCAAAAATCAGAAATTTTCCTGGCACCTAGACCCCACAACCTATATACCATCTTGAAGCTCAGACCCTCTACCAATAGTAGTGATCACGAATTAAGCTCCTTCTTGCGAAATTCTCAACGATTAACAGAGATATGAGCGTTTAAAGTTTTTCCCCCGATTCCTCCAAAAATCAGAAATTTTCCTGGCACCTAGACCCCACAACCTATATACCATTTTGAAGCTCAGACCCTCTACCGAATAGTAGTGATCACGAATTAAGCTCCTTTTTGCGAAATTCTCAATATTAACGGAGATATAAGCGTTTAACGTTTTTCCCCAGATTCCTCCAAAAATCAGAAATTTTCCTGGCACCTAGACCCCACAACCTATATACCATTTTGAAGCTCAGACCCTCTACCAATAGTAGTGATCACGAATTAAGCTCCTTTTTGCGAAATTCTCAATATTAACGGAGATATAAGCGTTTAAAGTTTTTCCCCAGATTCCTCCAAAAATCAGAAATTTTCCTGGCACCTAGACCCCACAACCTATATACCATTTTGAAGCTCAGACCCTCTACCAATAGTAGTGATCACCAATTAAGCTCCTTTTTGCGAAATTCTCAATATTAACGGAGATATAAGCGTTTAAAGTTTTTCCCCCGATTCCTCCAAAAATCAGAAATTTTCCTGGCACCTAGACCCCACAACCTATATACCATTTTGAAGCTCAGACCCTCTACCAAGAGTAGTGATCACGAATTAAGCTCCTTTTTGCGAAATTCTCAATATTAACGGAGATATAAGCGTTTAAAGTTTTTCCCCCGATTCCTCCAAAAATCAGAAATTTTCCTGGCACCTAGACCCCACAACCTATATACCATTTTAAGCTCAGACCCTCTACGAATAGTAGTGATCACGAATTAAGCTCCTTTTTGCGAAATTCTCAATATTAACGGCGATATAAGCGTTTAACGTTTTTCCCCAGATTCTTCCAAAAATCAGAAATTTTCCTGGCACCTAGACCCCACAACCTATATACCATTTTGAAGCTCAGACCCTCTACCAGTAGTAGTGATCACTAATTAAGCTCCTTTTTGCGAAATTCTCAATATTAACGGAGATATGAGCGTTTAAAGTTTTTCCCCAGATTCCTCCAAAAATCAGAAATTTTCCTGGCACCTAGACCCCACAACCTATATACCATTTTGAAGCTCAGACCCTCTACGAATAGTAGTGATCACGAATTAAGCTTCCTTTTTGCGAAATTCTCAATATTAACGGAGATATAAGCGTTTAAAGTTTTTCCCCAGATTTCTCCAAAAATCAGAAATTTTCCTGGCACCTAGACCCCACAACCTATATACCATTTTGAAGCTCAGACCCTCTACCAAGAGTAGTGATCACGAATTAAGCTCCTTTTTGCGAAATTCTCAATATTAACGGAGATATGAGCGTTTAAAGTTTTTCCCCAGATTGCCTCCAAAAATCAGAAATTTTCCTGGCACCTAGACCCCACAACCTATATACCATTTGCAAGCTCAGACCCTCTACCAATAGTAGTGATCACGAATTAAGCTCCCTTTTGCGAAATTCTCAATATTAACGGAGATATAAGCGTTTAAAGTTTTACCCCAGATTCCTCCAAAAATCAGAAATTTTCCTGGCACCTAGACCCCACAACCTATATACCATTTTGAAGCTCAGACCCTCTACGAATAGTAGTGATCACGAATTAAGCTTCCTTTTTGCGAAATTCTCAATATTAACGGAGATATAAGCGTTTAACGTTTTTCCCCAGATTCTTCCAAAAATCAGAAATTTTCCTGGCACCTAGACCCCACAACCTATATACCATTTTGAAGCTCAGACCCTCTACCAGGAGTAGTGATCACTAATTAAGCTCCTTTTTGCGAAATTCTCAACTATTAACGGAGATATGAGCGTTTAAAGTTTTTCCCCAGATTCCTCCAAAAATCAGAAATTTTCCTGGCACCTAGACCCCACAACCTATATACCATTTGGAAGCTCAGACCCTCTACCAATAGTAGTGATCACGAATTAAGCTCCTTTTTGCGAAATTCTCAATATTAACGGAGATATGAGCGTTTAAAGTTTTTCCCCCGATTCCTCCAAAAATCAGAAATTTTCCTGGCACCTAGACCCCACAACCTATATACCATTTTGAAGCTCAGACCCTCTACCAATAGTAGTGATCACGAATTAAGCTCCTTTTTGCGAAATTCTCAATATTAACGGAGATATAAGCGTTTAAAGTTTTACCCCAGATTCCTCCAAAAATCAGAAATTTTCCTGGCACCGTAGACCCCACAACCTATATACCATTTTGAAGCTCAGACCCTCTACCAATAGTAGTGATCACGAATTAAGCTCCTTTTTGCGAAATTCTCAATATTAACGGAGATATAAGCGTTTAAAGTTTTTCCCCCGATTCCTCCAAAAATCAGAAATTTTCCTGGCACCTAGACCCCACAACCTATATACCATTTTGAAGCTCAGACCCTCTACCAATAGTAGTGATCACGAATTAAGCTCCTTTTTGCGAAATTCTCAATATTAACGGAGATATAAGCGTTTAAAGTTTTACCCCAGATTCCTCCAAAAATCAGAAATTTTCCTGGCACCTAGACCCCACAACCTATATACCATTTTGAAGCTCAGACCCTCTACCAATAGTAGTGATCACGAATTAAGCTCCTTTTGCGAAATTCTCAACGGATTAACAGAGATATAGCGTTTAAAGTTTTTCCCCCGATTCCTCCAAAAATCAGAAATTTTCCTGGCACCCTAGACCCCACAACCTATATACCATTTTGAAGCTCAGACCCTCTACCGAATAGTAGTGATCACGAATTAAGCTCCTTTTTGCGAAATTCTCAATATTAACGGAGATATAAGCGTTTAACGTTTTTCCCCAGATTCCTCCAAAAATCAGAAATTTTCCTGGCACCTAGACCCCACAACCTATATACCATTTTGAAGCTCAGACCCTCTACCAATAGTAGTGATCACGAATTAAGCTCCTTTTTGCGAAATTCTCAATATTAACGGAGATATAAGCGTTTAAAGTTTTTCCCCAGATTCCTCCAAAAATCAGAAATTTTCCTGGCACCTAGACCCCACAACCTATATACCATTTTGAAGCTCAGACCCTCTACCAATAGTAGTGATCACCAATTAAGCTCCTTTTTGCGAAATTCTCAATATTAACGGAGATATAAGCGTTTAAAGTTTTTCCCCCGATTCCTCCAAAAATCAGAAATTTTCCTGGCACCTAGACCCCACAACCTATATACCATTTTGAAGCTCAGACCCTCTACCAATAGTAGTGATCACGAATTAAGCTCCTTTTTGCGAAATTCTCAATATTAACGGAGATATAAGCGTTTAAAGTTTTTCCCCCGATTCCTCCAAAAATCAGAAATTTTCCTGGCACCTAGACCCCACAACCTATATACCATTTTGAAGCTCAGACCCTCTACCAATAGTAGTGATCACGAATTAAGCTCCTTTTTGCGAAATTCTCAATATTAACGGAGATATAAGCGTTTAAAGTTTTTCCCCAGATTCCTCCAAAAATCAGAAATTTTCCTGGCACCTAGACCCCACAACCTATATACCATTTTGAAGCTCAGACCCTCTACCAGTAGTAGTGATCACGAATTAAGCTCCTTTTTGCGAAATTCTCAATATTAACGGAGATATAAGCGTTTAAAGTTTTTCCCCAGATTCCTCCAAAAATCAGAAATTTTCCTGGCACCTAGACCCCACAACCTATATACCATTTTGAAGCTCAGACCCTCTACCAATAGTAGTGATCACGAATTAAGCTCCTTTTTGCGAAATTCTCAATATTAACGGAGATATAAGCGTTTAAAGTTTTTCCCCAGATTCCTCCAAAAATCAGAAATTTTCCTGGCACCTAGACCCCACAACCTATATACCATTTTGAAGCTCAGACCCTCTACCAATAGTAGTGATCACGAATTAAGCTCCTTTTTGCGAAATTCTCAATATTAACGGAGATATAAGCGTTTAAAGTTTTTCCCCCGATTCCTCCAAAAATCAGAAATTTTCCTGGCACCTAGACCCCACAACCTATATACCATTTTGAAGCTCAGACCCTCTACCAATAGTAGTGATCACGAATTAAGCTCCTTTTTGCGAAATTCTCAATATTAACGGAGATATAAGCGTTTAAAGTTTTTCCCCAGATTCCTCCAAAAATCAGAAATTTTCCTGGCACCTAGACCCCACAACCTATATACCATTTTGAAGCTCAGACCCTCTACCAATAGTAGTGATCACGAATTAAGCTCCTTTTTGCGAAATTCTCAATATTAACGGAGATATAAGCGTTTAAAGTTTTTCCCCCGATTCCTCCAAAAATCAGAAATTTTCCTGGCACCTAGACCCCACAACCTATATACCATTTTGAAGCTCAGACCCTCTACCAATAGTAGTGATCACGAATTAAGCTCCTTTTTGCGAAATTCTCAATATTAACGGAGATATAAGCGTTTAAAGTTTTTCCCCAGATTCCTCCAAAAATCAGAAATTTTCCTGGCACCTAGACCCCACAACCTATATACCATTTTGAAGCTCAGACCCTCTACCAATAGTAGTGATCACGAATTAAGCTCCTTTTTGCGAAATTCTCAATATTAACGGAGATATAAGCGTTTAAAGTTTTTCCCCAGATTCCTCCAAAAATCAGAAATTTTCCTGGCACCTAGACCCCACAACCTATATACCATTTTGAAGCTCAGACCCTCTACCAATAGTAGTGATCACGAATTAAGCTCCTTTTTGCGAAATTCTCAATATTAACGGAGATATAAGCGTTTAAAGTTTTTCCCCCGATTCCTCCAAAAATCAGAAATTTTCCTGGCACCTAGACCCCACAACCTATATACCATTTTGAAGCTCAGACCCTCTACCAATAGTAGTGATCACGAATTAAGCTCCTTTTTGCGAAATTCTCAATATTAACGGAGATATAAGCGTTTAAAGTTTTTCCCCAGATTCCTCCAAAAATCAGAAATTTTCCTGGCACCTAGACCCCACAACCTATATACCATTTTGAAGCTCAGACCCTCTACCAATAGTAGTGATCACGAATTAAGCTCCTTTTTGCGAAATTCTCAATATTAACGGAGATATAAGCGTTTAAAGTTTTTCCCCAGATTCCTCCAAAAATCAGAAATTTTCCTGGCACCTAGACCCCACAACCTATATACCATTTTGAAGCTCAGACCCTCTACCAATAGTAGTGATCACGAATTAAGCTCCTTTTTGCGAAATTCTCAATATTAACGGAGATATAAGCGTTTAAAGTTTTTCCCCAGATTCCTCCAAAAATCAGAAATTTTCCTGGCACCTAGACCCCACAACCTATATACCATTTTGAAGCTCAGACCCTCTACCAATAGTAGTGATCACGAATTAAGCTCCTTTTTGCGAAATTCTCAATATTAACGGAGATATAAGCGTTTAAAGTTTTTCCCCAGATTCCTCCAAAAATCAGAAATTTTCCTGGCACCTAGACCCCACAACCTATATACCATTTTGAAGCTCAGACCCTCTACCAATAGTAGTGATCACGAATTAAGCTCCTTTTTGCGAAATTCTCAATATTAACGGAGATATAAGCGTTTAAAGTTTTTCCCCAGATTCCTCCAAAAATCAGAAATTTTCCTGGCACCTAGACCCCACAACCTATATACCATTTTGAAGCTCAGACCCTCTACCAATAGTAGTGATCACGAATTAAGCTCCTTTTTGCGAAATTCTCAATATTAACGGAGATATAAGCGTTTAAAGTTTTTCCCCAGATTCCTCCAAAAATCAGAAATTTTCCTGGCACCTAGACCCCACAACCTATATACCATTTTGAAGCTCAGACCCTCTACCAATAGTAGTGATCACGAATTAAGCTCCTTTTTGCGAAATTCTCAATATTAACGGAGATATAAGCGTTTAAAGTTTTTCCCCCGATTCCTCCAAAAATCAGAAATTTTCCTGGCACCTAGACCCCACAACCTATATACCATTTTGAAGCTCAGACCCTCTACCGAATAGTAGTGATCACGAATTAAGCTCCTTTTTGCGAAATTCTCAATATAACGGAGATATAAGCGTTTAACGTTTTTCCCCAGATTCTCCAAAAATCAGAAATTTTCCTGGCACCTAGACCCCACAACCTATATACCATTTTGAAGCTCAGACCCTCTACCAAGAGTAGTGATCACGAATTAAGCTCCTTTTTGCGAAATTCTCAATATTAACGGAGATATAAGCGTTTAAAGTTTTTCCCCAGATTCCTCCAAAAATCAGAAATTTTCCTGGCACCTAGACCCCACAACCTATATACCATTTGAAGCTCAGACCCTCTACCAATAGTAGTGATCACGAATTAAGCTCCTTTTTGCGAAATTCTCAATATTAACGGAGATATAAGCGTTTAAAGTTTTTCCCCAGATTCCTCCAAAAATCAGAAATTTTCCTGGCACCTAGACCCCACAACCTATATACCATTTTGAAGCTCAGACCCTCTACCAATAGTAGTGATCACGAATTAAGCTCCTTTTTGCGAAATTCTCAATATTAACGGAGATATAAGCGTTTAAAGTTTTTCCCCCGATTCCTCCAAAAATCAGAAATTTTCCTGGCACCTAGACCCCACAACCTATATACCATTTTGAAGCTCAGACCCTCTACCAATAGTAGTGATCACGAATTAAGCTCCTTTTTGCGAAATTCTCAATATTAACGGAGATATAAGCGTTTAAAGTTTTTCCCCAGATTCCTCCAAAAATCAGAAATTTTCCTGGCACCTAGACCCCACAACCTATATACCATTTTGAAGCTCAGACCCTCTACCAATAGTAGTGATCACGAATTAAGCTCCTTTTTGCGAAATTCTCAATATTAACGGAGATATAAGCGTTTAAAGTTTTTCCCCCGATTCCTCCAAAAATCAGAAATTTTCCTGGCACCTAGACCCCACAACATATATACCATTTTGAAGCTCAGACCCTCTACCAATAGTAGTGATCACGAATTAAGCTCCTTTTTGCGAAATTCTCAATATTAACGGAGATATAAGCGTTTAAAGTTTTTCCCCCGATTCCTCCAAAAATCAGAAATTTTCCTGACACCTAGACCCCACAACCTATATACCATTTTGAAGCTCAGACCCTCTACCAATAGTAGTGATCACGAATTAAGCTCCTTTTTGCGAAATTCTCAATATTAACGGAGATATAAGCGTTTAAAGTTTTTCCCCAGATTCCTCCAAAAATCAGAAATTTTCCTGGCACCTAGACCCCACAACCTATATACCATTTTGAAGCTCAGACCCTCTACCAATAGTAGTGATCACGAATTAAGCTCCTTTTTGCGAAATTCTCAATATTAACGGAGATATAAGCGTTTAAAGTTTTTCCCCAGATTCCTCCAAAAATCAGAAATTTTCCTGGCACCTAGACCCCACAACCTATATACCATTTTGAAGCTCAGACCCTCTACCAATAGTAGTGATCACGAATTAAGCTCCTTTTTGCGAAATTCTCAATATTAACGGAGATATAAGCGTTTAAAGTTTTTCCCCCGATTCCTCCAAAAATCAGAAATTTTCCTGGCACCTAGACCCCACAACCTATATACCATTTTGAAGCTCAGACCCTCTACCAATAGTAGTGATCACGAATTAAGCTCCTTTTTGCGAAATTCTCAATATTAACGGAGATATAAGCGTTTAAAGTTTTTCCCCAGATTCCTCCAAAAATCAGAAATTTTCCTGGCACCTAGACCCCACAACCTATATACCATTTTGAAGCTCAGACCCTCTACCAATAGTAGTGATCACGAATTAAGCTCCTTTTTGCGAAATTCTCAATATTAACGGAGATATAAGCGTTTAAAGTTTTTCCCCAGATTCCTCCAAAAATCAGAAATTTTCCTGGCACCTAGACCCCACAACCTATATACCATTTTGAAGCTCAGACCCTCTACCAATAGTAGTGATCACGAATTAAGCTCCTTTTTGCGAAATTCTCAATATTAACGGAGATATAAGCGTTTAAAGTTTTTCCCCCGATTCCTCCAAAAATCAGAAATTTTCCTGGCACCTAGACCCCACAACCTATATACCATTTTGAAGCTCAGACCCTCTACCAATAGTAGTGATCACGAATTAAGCTCCTTTTTGCGAAATTCTCAATATTAACGGAGATATAAGCGTTTAAAGTTTTTCCCCAGATTCCTCCAAAAATCAGAAATTTTCCTGGCACCTAGACCCCACAACCTATATACCATTTTGAAGCTCAGACCCTCTACCAATAGTAGTGATCACGAATTAAGCTCCTTTTTGCGAAATTCTCAATATTAACGGAGATATAAGCGTTTAAAGTTTTTCCCCAGATTCCTCCAAAAATCAGAAATTTTCCTGGCACCTAGACCCCACAACCTATATACCATTTTGAAGCTCAGACCCTCTACCAATAGTAGTGATCACGAATTAAGCTCCTTTTTGCGAAATTCTCAATATTAACGGAGATATAAGCGTTTAAAGTTTTTCCCCCGATTCCTCCAAAAATCAGAAATTTTCCTGGCACCTAGACCCCACAACCTATATACCATTTTGAAGCTCAGACCCTCTACCAATAGTAGTGATCACGAATTAAGCTCCTTTTTGCGAAATTCTCAATATTAACGGAGATATAAGCGTTTAAAGTTTTTCCCCAGATTCCTCCAAAAATCAGAAATTTTCCTGGCACCTAGACCCCACAACCTATATACCATTTTGAAGCTCAGACCCTCTACCAATAGTAGTGATCACGAATTAAGCTCCTTTTTGCGAAATTCTCAATATTAACGGAGATATAAGCGTTTAAAGTTTTTCCCCAGATTCCTCCAAAAATCAGAAATTTTCCTGGCACCTAGACCCCACAACCTATATACCATTTTGAAGCTCAGACCCTCTACCAATAGTAGTGATCACGAATTAAGCTCCTTTTTGCGAAATTCTCAATATTAACGGAGATATAAGCGTTTAAAGTTTTTCCCCAGATTCCTCCAAAAATCAGAAATTTTCCTGGCACCTAGACCCCACAACCTATATACCATTTTGAAGCTCAGACCCTCTACCAATAGTAGTGATCACGAATTAAGCTCCTTTTTGCGAAATTCTCAATATTAACGGAGATATAAGCGTTTAAAGTTTTTCCCCAGATTCCTCCAAAAATCAGAAATTTTCCTGGCACCTAGACCCCACAACCTATATACCATTTTGAAGCTCAGACCCTCTACCAATAGTAGTGATCACGAATTAAGCTCCTTTTTGCGAAATTCTCAATATTAACGGAGATATAAGCGTTTAAAGTTTTTCCCCAGATTCCTCCAAAAATCAGAAATTTTCCTGGCACCTAGACCCCACAACCTATATACCATTTTGAAGCTCAGACCCTCTACCAATAGTAGTGATCACGAATTAAGCTCCTTTTTGCGAAATTCTCAATATTAACGGAGATATAAGCGTTTAAAGTTTTTCCCCAGATTCCTCCAAAAATCAGAAATTTTCCTGGCACCTAGACCCCACAACCTATATACCATTTTGAAGCTCAGACCCTCTACCAATAGTAGTGATCACGAATTAAGCTCCTTTTTGCGAAATTCTCAATATTAACGGAGATATAAGCGTTTAAAGTTTTTCCCCAGATTCCTCCAAAAATCAGAAATTTTCCTGGCACCTAGACCCCACAACCTATATACCATTTTGAAGCTCAGACCCTCTACCAATAGTAGTGATCACGAATTAAGCTCCTTTTTGCGAAATTCTCAATATTAACGGAGATATAAGCGTTTAAAGTTTTTCCCCCAGATTCCTCCAAAAATCAGAAATTTTCCTGGCACCTAGACCCCACAACCTATATACCATTTTGAAGCTCAGACCCTCTACCAATAGTAGTGATCACGAATTAAGCTCCTTTTTGCGAAATTCTCAATATTAACGGAGATATAAGCGTTTAAAGTTTTTCCCCAGATTCCTCCAAAAATCAGAAATTTTCCTGGCACCTAGACCCCACAACCTATATACCATTTTGAAGCTCAGACCCTCTACCAATAGTAGTGATCACGAATTAAGCTCCTTTTTGCGAAATTCTCAATATTAACGGAGATATAAGCGTTTAAAGTTTTTCCCCAGATTCCTCCAAAAATCAGAAATTTTCCTGGCACCTAGACCCCACAACCTATATACCATTTTGAAGCTCAGACCCTCTACCAATAGTAGTGATCACGAATTAAGCTCCTTTTTGCGAAATTCTCAATATTAACGGAGATATAAGCGTTTAAAGTTTTTCCCCCGATTCCTCCAAAAATCAGAAATTTTCCTGGCACCTAGACCCCACAACCTATATACCATTTTGAAGCTCAGACCCTCTACCAATAGTAGTGATCACGAATTAAGCTCCTTTTTGCGAAATTCTCAATATTAACGGAGATATAAGCGTTTAAAGTTTTTCCCCAGATTCCTCCAAAAATCAGAAATTTTCCTGGCACCTAGACCCCACAACCTATATACCATTTTGAAGCTCAGACCCTCTACCAATAGTAGTGATCACGAATTAAGCTCCTTTTTGCGAAATTCTCAATATTAACGGAGATATAAGCGTTTAAAGTTTTTCCCCAGATTCCTCCAAAAATCAGAAATTTTCCTGGCACCTAGACCCCACAACCTATATACCATTTTGAAGCTCAGACCCTCTACCAATAGTAGTGATCACGAATTAAGCTCCTTTTTGCGAAATTCTCAATATTAACGGAGATATAAGCGTTTAAAGTTTTTCCCCAGATTCCTCCAAAAATCAGAAATTTTCCTGGCACCTAGACCCCACAACCTATATACCATTTTGAAGCTCAGACCCTCTACCAATAGTAGTGATCACGAATTAAGCTCCTTTTTGCGAAATTCTCAATATTAACGGAGATATAAGCGTTTAAAGTTTTTCCCCAGATTCCTCCAAAAATCAGAAATTTTCCTGGCACCTAGACCCCACAACCTATATACCATTTTGAAGCTCAGACCCTCTACCAATAGTAGTGATCACGAATTAAGCTCCTTTTTGCGAAATTCTCAATATTAACGGAGATATAAGCGTTTAAAGTTTTTCCCCAGATTCCTCCAAAAATCAGAAATTTTCCTGGCACCTAGACCTAGACCCACAACCTATATACCATTTTGAAGCTCAGACCCTCTACCAATAGTAGTGATCACGAATTAAGCTCCTTTTTGCGAAATTCTCAATATTAACGGAGATATAAGCGTTTAAAGTTTTTCCCCCGATTCCTCCAAAAATCAGAAATTTTCCTGGCACCTAGACCCCACAACCTATATACCATTTTGAAGCTCAGACCCTCTACCAATAGTAGTGATCACGAATTAAGCTCCTTTTTGCGAAATTCTCAATATTAACGGAGATATAAGCGTTTAAAGTTTTTCCCCCGATTCCTCCAAAAATCAGAAATTTTCCTGGCACCTAGACCCCACAACCTATATACCATTTTGAAGCTCAGACCCTCTACCAATAGTAGTGATCACGAATTAAGCTCCTTTTTGCGAAATTCTCAATATTAACGGAGATATAAGCGTTTAAAGTTTTTCCCCCGATTCCTCCAAAAATCAGAAATTTTCCTGGCACCTAGACCCCACAACCTATATACCATTTTGAAGCTCAGACCCTCTACCAATAGTAGTGATCACGAATTAAGCTCCTTTTTGCGAAATTCTCAATATTAACGGAGATATAAGCGTTTAAAGTTTTTCCCCCGATTCCTCCAAAAATCAGAAATTTTCCTGGCACCTAGACCCCACAACCTATATACCATTTTGAAGCTCAGACCCTCTACCAATAGTAGTGATCACGAATTAAGCTCCTTTTTGCGAAATTCTCAATATTAACGGAGATATAAGCGTTTAAAGTTTTTCCCCAGATTCCTCCAAAAATCAGAAATTTTCCTGGCACCTAGACCCCACAACCTATATACCATTTTGAAGCTCAGACCCTCTACCAATAGTAGTGATCACGAATTAAGCTCCTTTTTGCGAAATTCTCAATATTAACGGAGATATAAGCGTTTAAAGTTTTTCCCCCGATTCCTCCAAAAATCAGAAATTTTCCTGGCACCTAGACCCCACAACCTATATACCATTTTGAAGCTCAGACCCTCTACCAATAGTAGTGATCACGAATTAAGCTCCTTTTTGCGAAATTCTCAATATTAACGGAGATATAAGCGTTTAAAGTTTTTCCCCCGATTCCTCCAAAAATCAGAAATTTTCCTGGCACCTAGACCCCACAACCTATATACCATTTTGAAGCTCAGACCCTCTACCAATAGTAGTGATCACGAATTAAGCTCCTTTTTGCGAAATTCTCAATATTAACGGAGATATAAGCGTTTAAAGTTTTTCCCCCGATTCCTCCAAAAATCAGAAATTTTCCTGGCACCTAGACCCCACAACCTATATACCATTTTGAAGCTCAGACCCTCTACCAATAGTAGTGATCACGAATTAAGCTCCTTTTTGCGAAATTCTCAATATTAACGGAGATATAAGCGTTTAAAGTTTTTCCCCAGATTCCTCCAAAAATCAGAAATTTTCCTGGCACCTAGACCCCACAACCTATATACCATTTTGAAGCTCAGACCCTCTACCAATAGTAGTGATCACGAATTAAGCTCCTTTTTGCGAAATTCTCAATATTAACGGAGATATAAGCGTTTAAAGTTTTTCCCCAGATTCCTCCAAAAATCAGAAATTTTCCTGGCACCTAGACCCCACAACCTATATACCATTTTGAAGCTCAGACCCTCTACCAATAGTAGTGATCACGAATTAAGCTCCTTTTTGCGAAATTCTCAATATTAACGGAGATATAAGCGTTTAAAGTTTTTCCCCCGATTCCTCCAAAAATCAGAAATTTTCCTGGCACCTAGACCCCACAACCTATATACCATTTTGAAGCTCAGACCCTCTACCAATAGTAGTGATCACGAATTAAGCTCCTTTTTGCGAAATTCTCAATATTAACGGAGATATAAGCGTTTAAAGTTTTTCCCCCGATTCCTCCAAAAATCAGAAATTTTCCTGGCACCTAGACCCCACAACCTATATACCATTTTGAAGCTCAGACCCTCTACCAATAGTAGTGATCACGAATTAAGCTCCTTTTTGCGAAATTCTCAATATTAACGGAGATATAAGCGTTTAAAGTTTTTCCCCCGATTCCTCCAAAAATCAGAAATTTTCCTGGCACCTAGACCCCACAACCTATATACCATTTTGAAGCTCAGACCCTCTACCAATAGTAGTGATCACGAATTAAGCTCCTTTTTGCGAAATTCTCAATATTAACGGAGATATAAGCGTTTAAAGTTTTTCCCCCGATTCCTCCAAAAATCAGAAATTTTCCTGGCACCTAGACCCCACAACCTATATACCATTTTGAAGCTCAGACCCTCTACCAATAGTAGTGATCACGAATTAAGCTCCTTTTTGCGAAATTCTCAATATTAACGGAGATATAAGCGTTTAAAGTTTTTCCCCAGATTCCTCCAAAAATCAGAAATTTTCCTGGCACCTAGACCCCACAACCTATATACCATTTTGAAGCTCAGACCCTCTACCAATAGTAGTGATCACGAATTAAGCTCCTTTTTGCGAAATTCTCAATATTAACGGAGATATAAGCGTTTAAAGTTTTTCCCCCGATTCCTCCAAAAATCAGAAATTTTCCTGGCACCTAGACCCCACAACCTATATACCATTTTGAAGCTCAGACCCTCTACCAATAGTAGTGATCACGAATTAAGCTCCTTTTTGCGAAATTCTCAATATTAACGGAGATATAAGCGTTTAAAGTTTTTCCCCAGATTCCTCCAAAAATCAGAAATTTTCCTGGCACCTAGACCCCACAACCTATATACCATTTTGAAGCTCAGACCCTCTACCAATAGTAGTGATCACGAATTAAGCTCCTTTTTGCGAAATTCTCAATATTAACGGAGATATAAGCGTTTAAAGTTTTTCCCCCGATTCCTCCAAAAATCAGAAATTTTCCTGGCACCTAGACCCCACAACCTATATACCATTTTGAAGCTCAGACCCTCTACCAATAGTAGTGATCACGAATTAAGCTCCTTTTTGCGAAATTCTCAATATTAACGGAGATATAAGCGTTTAAAGTTTTTCCCCCGATTCCTCCAAAAATCAGAAATTTTCCTGGCACCTAGACCCCACAACCTATATACCATTTTGAAGCTCAGACCCTCTACCAATAGTAGTGATCACGAATTAAGCTCCTTTTTGCGAAATTCTCAATATTAACGGAGATATAAGCGTTTAAAGTTTTTCCCCAGATTCCTCCAAAAATCAGAAATTTTCCTGGCACCTAGACCCCACAACCTATATACCATTTTGAAGCTCAGACCCTCTACCAATAGTAGTGATCACGAATTAAGCTCCTTTTTGCGAAATTCTCAATATTAACGGAGATATAAGCGTTTAAAGTTTTTCCCCCGATTCCTCCAAAAATCAGAAATTTTCCTGGCACCTAGACCCCACAACCTATATACCATTTTGAAGCTCAGACCCTCTACCAATAGTAGTGATCACGAATTAAGCTCCTTTTTGCGAAATTCTCAATATTAACGGAGATATAAGCGTTTAAAGTTTTTCCCCCGATTCCTCCAAAAATCAGAAATTTTCCTGGCACCTAGACCCCACAACCTATATACCATTTTGAAGCTCAGACCCTCTACCAATAGTAGTGATCACGAATTAAGCTCCTTTTTGCGAAATTCTCAATATTAACGGAGATATAAGCGTTTAAAGTTTTTCCCCAGATTCCTCCAAAAATCAGAAATTTTCCTGGCACCTAGACCCCACAACCTATATACCATTTTGAAGCTCAGACCCTCTACCAATAGTAGTGATCACGAATTAAGCTCCTTTTTGCGAAATTCTCAATATTAACGGAGATATAAGCGTTTAAAGTTTTTCCCCCGATTCCTCCAAAAATCAGAAATTTTCCTGGCACCTAGACCCCACAACCTATATACCATTTTGAAGCTCAGACCCTCTACCAATAGTAGTGATCACGAATTAAGCTCCTTTTTGCGAAATTCTCAATATTAACGGAGATATAAGCGTTTAAAGTTTTTCCCCCGATTCCTCCAAAAATCAGAAATTTTCCTGGCACCTAGACCCCACAACCTATATACCATTTTGAAGCTCAGACCCTCTACCAATAGTAGTGATCACGAATTAAGCTCCTTTTTGCGAAATTCTCAATATTAACGGAGATATAAGCGTTTAAAGTTTTTCCCCAGATTCCTCCAAAAATCAGAAATTTTCCTGGCACCTAGACCCCACAACCTATATACCATTTTGAAGCTCAGACCCTCTACCAATAGTAGTGATCACGAATTAAGCTCCTTTTTGCGAAATTCTCAATATTAACGGAGATATAAGCGTTTAAAGTTTTTCCCCCGATTCCTCCAAAAATCAGAAATTTTCCTGGCACCTAGACCCCACAACCTATATACCATTTTGAAGCTCAGACCCTCTACCAATAGTAGTGATCACGAATTAAGCTCCTTTTTGCGAAATTCTCAATATTAACGGAGATATAAGCGTTTAAAGTTTTTCCCCCGATTCCTCCAAAAATCAGAAATTTTCCTGGCACCTAGACCCCACAACCTATATACCATTTTGAAGCTCAGACCCTCTACCAATAGTAGTGATCACGAATTAAGCTCCTTTTTGCGAAATTCTCAATATTAACGGAGATATAAGCGTTTAAAGTTTTTCCCCAGATTCCTCCAAAAATCAGAAATTTTCCTGGCACCTAGACCCCACAACCTATATACCATTTTGAAGCTCAGACCCTCTACCAATAGTAGTGATCACGAATTAAGCTCCTTTTTGCGAAATTCTCAATATTAACGGAGATATAAGCGTTTAAAGTTTTTCCCCAGATTCCTCCAAAAATCAGAAATTTTCCTGGCACCTAGACCCCACAACCTATATACCATTTTGAAGCTCAGACCCTCTACCAATAGTAGTGATCACGAATTAAGCTCCTTTTTGCGAAATTCTCAATATTAACGGAGATATAAGCGTTTAAAGTTTTTCCCCCGATTCCTCCAAAAATCAGAAATTTTCCTGGCACCTAGACCCCACAACCTATATACCATTTTGAAGCTCAGACCCTCTACCAATAGTAGTGATCACGAATTAAGCTCCTTTTTGCGAAATTCTCAATATTAACGGAGATATAAGCGTTTAAAGTTTTTCCCCCGATTCCTCCAAAAATCAGAAATTTTCCTGGCACCTAGACCCCACAACCTATATACCATTTTGAAGCTCAGACCCTCTACCAATAGTAGTGATCACGAATTAAGCTCCTTTTTGCGAAATTCTCAATATTAACGGAGATATAAGCGTTTAAAGTTTTTCCCCAGATTCCTCCAAAAATCAGAAATTTTCCTGGCACCTAGACCCCACAACCTATATACCATTTTGAAGCTCAGACCCTCTACCAATAGTAGTGATCACGAATTAAGCTCCTTTTTGCGAAATTCTCAATATTAACGGAGATATAAGCGTTTAAAGTTTTTCCCCCGATTCCTCCAAAAATCAGAAATTTTCCTGGCACCTAGACCCCACAACCTATATACCATTTTGAAGCTCAGACCCTCTACCAATAGTAGTGATCACGAATTAAGCTCCTTTTTGCGAAATTCTCAATATTAACGGAGATATAAGCGTTTAAAGTTTTTCCCCAGATTCCTCCAAAAATCAGAAATTTTCCTGGCACCTAGACCCCACAACCTATATACCATTTTGAAGCTCAGACCCTCTACCAATAGTAGTGATCACGAATTAAGCTCCTTTTTGCGAAATTCTCAATATTAACGGAGATATAAGCGTTTAAAGTTTTTCCCCCGATTCCTCCAAAAATCAGAAATTTTCCTGGCACCTAGACCCCACAACCTATATACCATTTTGAAGCTCAGACCCTCTACCAATAGTAGTGATCACGAATTAAGCTCCTTTTTGCGAAATTCTCAATATTAACGGAGATATAAGCGTTTAAAGTTTTTCCCCCGATTCCTCCAAAAATCAGAAATTTTCCTGGCACCTAGACCCCACAACCTATATACCATTTTGAAGCTCAGACCCTCTACCAATAGTAGTGATCACGAATTAAGCTCCTTTTTGCGAAATTCTCAATATTAACGGAGATATAAGCGTTTAAAGTTTTTCCCCAGATTCCTCCAAAAATCAGAAATTTTCCTGGCACCTAGACCCCACAACCTATATACCATTTTGAAGCTCAGACCCTCTACCAATAGTAGTGATCACGAATTAAGCTCCTTTTTGCGAAATTCTCAATATTAACGGAGATATAAGCGTTTAAAGTTTTTCCCCCGATTCCTCCAAAAATCAGAAATTTTCCTGGCACCTAGACCCCACAACCTATATACCATTTTGAAGCTCAGACCCTCTACCAATAGTAGTGATCACGAATTAAGCTCCTTTTTGCGAAATTCTCAATATTAACGGAGATATAAGCGTTTAAAGTTTTTCCCCAGATTCCTCCAAAAATCAGAAATTTTCCTGGCACCTAGACCCCACAACCTATATACCATTTTGAAGCTCAGACCCTCTACCAATAGTAGTGATCACGAATTAAGCTCCTTTTTGCGAAATTCTCAATATTAACGGAGATATAAGCGTTTAAAGTTTTTCCCCCGATTCCTCCAAAAATCAGAAATTTTCCTGGCACCTAGACCCCACAACCTATATACCATTTTGAAGCTCAGACCCTCTACCAATAGTAGTGATCACGAATTAAGCTCCTTTTTGCGAAATTCTCAATATTAACGGAGATATAAGCGTTTAAAGTTTTTCCCCCGATTCCTCCAAAAATCAGAAATTTTCCTGGCACCTAGACCCCACAACCTATATACCATTTTGAAGCTCAGACCCTCTACCAATAGTAGTGATCACGAATTAAGCTCCTTTTTGCGAAATTCTCAATATTAACGGAGATATAAGCGTTTAAAGTTTTTCCCCCGATTCCTCCAAAAATCAGAAATTTTCCTGGCACCTAGACCCCACAACCTATATACCATTTTGAAGCTCAGACCCTCTACCAATAGTAGTGATCACGAATTAAGCTCCTTTTTGCGAAATTCTCAATATTAACGGAGATATAAGCGTTTAAAGTTTTTCCCCCGATTCCTCCAAAAATCAGAAATTTTCCTGGCACCTAGACCCCACAACCTATATACCATTTTGAAGCTCAGACCCTCTACCAATAGTAGTGATCACGAATTAAGCTCCTTTTTGCGAAATTCTCAATATTAACGGAGATATAAGCGTTTAAAGTTTTTCCCCCGATTCCTCCAAAAATCAGAAATTTTCCTGGCACCTAGACCCCACAACCTATATACCATTTTGAAGCTCAGACCCTCTACCAATAGTAGTGATCACGAATTAAGCTCCTTTTTGCGAAATTCTCAATATTAACGGAGATATAAGCGTTTAAAGTTTTTCCCCCGATTCCTCCAAAAATCAGAAATTTTCCTGGCACCTAGACCCCACAACCTATATACCATTTTGAAGCTCAGACCCTCTACCAATAGTAGTGATCACGAATTAAGCTCCTTTTTGCGAAATTCTCAATATTAACGGAGATATAAGCGTTTAAAGTTTTTCCCCCGATTCCTCCAAAAATCAGAAATTTTCCTGGCACCTAGACCCCACAACCTATATACCATTTTGAAGCTCAGACCCTCTACCAATAGTAGTGATCACGAATTAAGCTCCTTTTTGCGAAATTCTCAATATTAACGGAGATATAAGCGTTTAAAGTTTTTCCCCAGATTCCTCCAAAAATCAGAAATTTTCCTGGCACCTAGACCCCACAACCTATATACCATTTTGAAGCTCAGACCCTCTACCAATAGTAGTGATCACGAATTAAGCTCCTTTTTGCGAAATTCTCAATATTAACGGAGATATAAGCGTTTAAAGTTTTTCCCCCGATTCCTCCAAAAATCAGAAATTTTCCTGGCACCTAGACCCCACAACCTATATACCATTTTGAAGCTCAGACCCTCTACCAATAGTAGTGATCACGAATTAAGCTCCTTTTTGCGAAATTCTCAATATTAACGGAGATATAAGCGTTTAAAGTTTTTCCCCAGATTCCTCCAAAAATCAGAAATTTTCCTGGCACCTAGACCCCACAACCTATATACCATTTTGAAGCTCAGACCCTCTACCAATAGTAGTGATCACGAATTAAGCTCCTTTTTGCGAAATTCTCAATATTAACGGAGATATAAGCGTTTAAAGTTTTTCCCCAGATTCCTCCAAAAATCAGAAATTTTCCTGGCACCTAGACCCCACAACCTATATACCATTTTGAAGCTCAGACCCTCTACCAATAGTAGTGATCACGAATTAAGCTCCTTTTTGCGAAATTCTCAATATTAACGGAGATATAAGCGTTTAAAGTTTTTCCCCCGATTCCTCCAAAAATCAGAAATTTTCCTGGCACCTAGACCCCACAACCTATATACCATTTTGAAGCTCAGACCCTCTACCAATAGTAGTGATCACGAATTAAGCTCCTTTTTGCGAAATTCTCAATATTAACGGAGATATAAGCGTTTAAAGTTTTTCCCCCGATTCCTCCAAAAATCAGAAATTTTCCTGGCACCTAGACCCCACAACCTATATACCATTTTGAAGCTCAGACCCTCTACCAATAGTAGTGATCACGAATTAAGCTCCTTTTTGCGAAATTCTCAATATTAACGGAGATATAAGCGTTTAAAGTTTTTCCCCCGATTCCTCCAAAAATCAGAAATTTTCCTGGCACCTAGACCCCACAACCTATATACCATTTTGAAGCTCAGACCCTCTACCAATAGTAGTGATCACGAATTAAGCTCCTTTTTGCGAAATTCTCAATATTAACGGAGATATAAGCGTTTAAAGTTTTTCCCCCGATTCCTCCAAAAATCAGAAATTTTCCTGGCACCTAGACCCCACAACCTATATACCATTTTGAAGCTCAGACCCTCTACCAATAGTAGTGATCACGAATTAAGCTCCTTTTTGCGAAATTCTCAATATTAACGGAGATATAAGCGTTTAAAGTTTTTCCCCCGATTCCTCCAAAAATCAGAAATTTTCCTGGCACCTAGACCCCACAACCTATATACCATTTTGAAGCTCAGACCCTCTACCAATAGTAGTGATCACGAATTAAGCTCCTTTTTGCGAAATTCTCAATATTAACGGAGATATAAGCGTTTAAAGTTTTTCCCCCGATTCCTCCAAAAATCAGAAATTTTCCTGGCACCTAGACCCCACAACCTATATACCATTTTGAAGCTCAGACCCTCTACCAATAGTAGTGATCACGAATTAAGCTCCTTTTTGCGAAATTCTCAATATTAACGGAGATATAAGCGTTTAAAGTTTTTCCCCCGATTCCTCCAAAAATCAGAAATTTTCCTGGCACCTAGACCCCACAACCTATATACCATTTTGAAGCTCAGACCCTCTACCAATAGTAGTGATCACGAATTAAGCTCCTTTTTGCGAAATTCTCAATATTAACGGAGATATAAGCGTTTAAAGTTTTTCCCCAGATTCCTCCAAAAATCAGAAATTTTCCTGGCACCTAGACCCCACAACCTATATACCATTTTGAAGCTCAGACCCTCTACCAATAGTAGTGATCACGAATTAAGCTCCTTTTTGCGAAATTCTCAATATTAACGGAGATATAAGCGTTTAAAGTTTTTCCCCAGATTCCTCCAAAAATCAGAAATTTTCCTGGCACCTAGACCCCACAACCTATATACCATTTTGAAGCTCAGACCCTCTACCAATAGTAGTGATCACGAATTAAGCTCCTTTTTGCGAAATTCTCAATATTAACGGAGATATAAGCGTTTAAAGTTTTTCCCCCGATTCCTCCAAAAATCAGAAATTTTCCTGGCACCTAGACCCCACAACCTATATACCATTTTGAAGCTCAGACCCTCTACCAATAGTAGTGATCACGAATTAAGCTCCTTTTTGCGAAATTCTCAATATTAACGGAGATATAAGCGTTTAAAGTTTTTCCCCCGATTCCTCCAAAAATCAGAAATTTTCCTGGCACCTAGACCCCACAACCTATATACCATTTTGAAGCTCAGACCCTCTACCAATAGTAGTGATCACGAATTAAGCTCCTTTTTGCGAAATTCTCAATATTAACGGAGATATAAGCGTTTAAAGTTTTTCCCCCGATTCCTCCAAAAATCAGAAATTTTCCTGGCACCTAGACCCCACAACCTATATACCATTTTGAAGCTCAGACCCTCTACCAATAGTAGTGATCACGAATTAAGCTCCTTTTTGCGAAATTCTCAATATTAACGGAGATATAAGCGTTTAAAGTTTTTCCCCCGATTCCTCCAAAAATCAGAAATTTTCCTGGCACCTAGACCCCACAACCTATATACCATTTTGAAGCTCAGACCCTCTACCAATAGTAGTGATCACGAATTAAGCTCCTTTTTGCGAAATTCTCAATATTAACGGAGATATAAGCGTTTAAAGTTTTTCCCCCGATTCCTCCAAAAATCAGAAATTTTCCTGGCACCTAGACCCCACAACCTATATACCATTTTGAAGCTCAGACCCTCTACCAATAGTAGTGATCACGAATTAAGCTCCTTTTTGCGAAATTCTCAATATTAACGGAGATATAAGCGTTTAAAGTTTTTCCCCAGATTCCTCCAAAAATCAGAAATTTTCCTGGCACCTAGACCCCACAACCTATATACCATTTTGAAGCTCAGACCCTCTACCAATAGTAGTGATCACGAATTAAGCTCCTTTTTGCGAAATTCTCAATATTAACGGAGATATAAGCGTTTAAAGTTTTTCCCCCGATTCCTCCAAAAATCAGAAATTTTCCTGGCACCTAGACCCCACAACCTATATACCATTTTGAAGCTCAGACCCTCTACCAATAGTAGTGATCACGAATTAAGCTCCTTTTTGCGAAATTCTCAATATTAACGGAGATATAAGCGTTTAAAGTTTTTCCCCCGATTCCTCCAAAAATCAGAAATTTTCCTGGCACCTAGACCCCACAACCTATATACCATTTTGAAGCTCAGACCCTCTACCAATAGTAGTGATCACGAATTAAGCTCCTTTTTGCGAAATTCTCAATATTAACGGAGATATAAGCGTTTAAAGTTTTTCCCCAGATTCCTCCAAAAATCAGAAATTTTCCTGGCACCTAGACCCCACAACCTATATACCATTTTGAAGCTCAGACCCTCTACCAATAGTAGTGATCACGAATTAAGCTCCTTTTTGCGAAATTCTCAATATTAACGGAGATATAAGCGTTTAAAGTTTTTCCCCCGATTCCTCCAAAAATCAGAAATTTTCCTGGCACCTAGACCCCACAACCTATATACCATTTTGAAGCTCAGACCCTCTACCAATAGTAGTGATCACGAATTAAGCTCCTTTTTGCGAAATTCTCAATATTAACGGAGATATAAGCGTTTAAAGTTTTTCCCCAGATTCCTCCAAAAATCAGAAATTTTCCTGGCACCTAGACCCCACAACCTATATACCATTTTGAAGCTCAGACCCTCTACCAATAGTAGTGATCACGAATTAAGCTCCTTTTTGCGAAATTCTCAATATTAACGGAGATATAAGCGTTTAAAGTTTTCCCCCCGATTCCTCCAAAAATCAGAAATTTTCCTGGCACCTAGACCCCACAACCTATATACCATTTTGAAGCTCAGACCCTCTACCAATAGTAGTGATCACGAATTAAGCTCCTTTTTGCGAAATTCTCAATATTAACGGAGATATAAGCGTTTAAAGTTTTTGCGGTTGCTCCCTGTACTTTTCTAGTTCACAGACTTGTTGGTTCTGCCAGACTTGCTTCTTCCGTCTGTGAAGATGCTTCTCCGCTCGACGGACCGGATTTGAAAATAGACCACAAACAGAGAAATCCTCGACGGCCTAACAATGAAACCAGAACGCGAGCTAAAACTGGAAAATGTAAAAAAACGGCTCGACCGCACGCGTGGCGCCGTAAGTCTCCGGACCCGACTGCCGCGATCGAGAGGGAAGATCCACGACGGATCACAGTACAGATGATTGTTTCTTCTGCTTCAGAGGTTCCCTCCGATTTTTGATATCTTCAGGCCATTATTTGGAACATGTCCCTAGTAAGGTTTTGCGGGGTCAAGGTGGAAGAGAGAGGGAGGAAGATCTCAATTAAAAAAAAAAAAATTATTTACAATTCATGTTATATTCATCCACTCAAAAAATAAAAAATATATATATAAAAGTGAAATGAAAATAAATAGTAAAAATATGTAAAAAACAAGTCGGGAAACCGGAAGCTGGACGCTTCTTAGTACGTAGCACGTAATGTATCCATATATTATGTGAGAGTATCCACTTTCGGGCGATATTGACTTCAATTTTCAAAGAAGCAACAAATTTGAAGTAATATAACTTTGTTGGTAATAGTGCGATTTCCACCAAACTTGGTAAGATATGCTCTATATTATAGCCTATATCACTGCAAAATTTCATGGTACTAGGATGAACTTAAGGGGGGTTTCTAACCAATTACAAAAAATTGTAGTAATATACAATTATTAACTATTTAAACATATATCGGCATGGAAGGTATTTCGGAGCCCAGGCACCATATAGTGACAGCCTCCTGATTCTTTTCGGATTTTTCTGTTTGGTAGTTTCTGAGAATGGCCCGTTAAAGAAGTGATCACTTTCAACCCCCCGCGCTCCCCACCCTTCCAACGAATGTCAAAACTAAGATCGGCTTTGAAAAATACTAATCGAGACCTTTAATTTGACACATGACTATATTTGATGAAAAAAAATTGTACACCCCCTTTTGCATGTATGGGGACCCCCCTTGAATTCGACGTAAAAGGATGTAATTCACTGTATGCGTGAGCGTTCACAGTTCCCACCTTTCTACCAAATTTGGTGTCAACCGCTATAACCGTCTCCGAGAAAAATGCGTGTAACGGACAGACAGACAGACAGACAGACAGACAGACATTTGTGATAAATCATCCAAAGCTAGTATGGCTCTGGCGAGGATGATGCCGAACGTGGGAGGGCCACGGCATACCTCTAGGTTGCTTATAGCCAGGGTAGTGACCTCAATCATGCTCTATGCGACCTCAGTTTGGAGCGAGGCGTTGCGGATGTCAGTTAACACTAGCAAACTGAATGCAGTCTACAGAAGGACAGCTCTGAGGGTATGCTCTGCCTTCAGGACTGTCTCAGATGATGCCGCATTCGTCATCTCTGGAATGATACCGATTGATATCTTGGCAGATGAGATGGCGAATATATACCATGCGAAGCCAATCTCTCCCTTATTGCAGACGAAGAAGGCTGAGAGGGAGAGAAAAATAAATAGATGGCAAGAGCGGTGGGAACGCTCGGGAAAGGGTCGGTGGACTCACAGGCGCATTCCTGCCATCAAGGAGTGGTTGGAGGGACGACACGGTGAGATTAATTTTAATCTCACCCAGTTTCTCACGGGACATGGAGGATATCTCCAATACCTTCACAGGTTTAAATTGGAGACCTCACCCGACTGTCCAAATTGCGATGGAGTCTCAGAGGACCCAGAGCATGTATTCTTCCACTGTCCGAGATTTGTGGAAGAAAGGAGGAACCTAGAGGAGACTCTAGGAGAGGTGCTGGTACCAGAAAATCTGATGCCGAAAATGCTAGCACGTCAAGAGAATTGGGATGCGGTCAACTCCATGATCGCATCAATTCAAGATAAATTGCGAAAGGCAGAGGAAAGGAGAAAAACGCGGTCACGTGCGCCGCGTATAGAAGAAATGGGATTAAGCTAGAGTGAGCTGACTCCGCCCCGTGATGTAATACCTTATGGTGGTTCCGCGGGGCAGGGAGGGAGTCGGGGGTGGTCTTAGTGGGTAAAAATCCCACACGCTGGTGTGTCCACACCAGTGTCTTTTGAAGATTTCCACCTCCTCAACAAAAAAAAAAAAAGACAGACAGAGGGACAGACAGACAGTAAACCGATTTTAATAATGTAAATGTAAACACAAAACCTTAAAAAGGCAAATTTTGTGAACAAAGCGAAAACAAGTATCTATTGCACAAAATTAGGAGCACAAAAATACATGTACACAAGGCATATATAGTGACAGTTCATCCTCAAACCGTCGTTTCGCCATAGGGAGGGATACAGGGTCTATACTCCGAGGAAGAAGCTACTCCTTTCCCAAAAGAATATTACAAAATGACTTGAAGATGTTCTAGAGCTGGTCTATAAGCCAGAAGAGTTTTGGAAATCAGTTATTTTTTCCGAAGAGTTGAAATTTAACATCTTCGGTTCCGATGGCCCGTAATTGATGTGGAGAAGAGTAGGCGCTACCTTAGAAGACGGCAACATTGTATCAGTAGGGGTGCTATGGCATCTAAAGAACCAGGGTTCCCCAGGAAAATGTCACTAAAGTGGGCTACCTTAATATACTAAGGCACTACATACCAGCTAAGATAGTGATGATGGGGTTGCCATCAGATACATGCTAGTTCATGATAACGACCCAACCCAGTCATGGTCGTAAAGGGATGGCTGCTTTACTATGTCAAAAAGAACCTTCCTTATCCATCTCAGAGCCCGGATTTAAATCCGATAGAGCACTTGTGCGCACACGTCGAAAAAGAGCTACGGAAAAGGGAAATAAGGAACAAAAAGGATTTAGAATATCATATAAAGAATGTTTGGAGCTCTATTCCTGCAGAAGTCGCCGAAAAACTTGTAAGGTCGATGAGAAGAAGACTTCTCGCAGTTTTAAAAGGTAATGGTTACCACACCCAATACTAATTTAACCAATTGTTGACATCAATTTCTTTTCTTTTTATTAAATTTGAAGTGTCCAAGTTTTTTACTTTGGCTGTCCAAAATGCTATTTTTTTGGTTTTATCACTATTTTTCTGTTAAAAATAAAACTAATAAAATAATAATAACGGTAAAAAAATACATAAAAAAATGTTCTTTTGCTTTTAAAAATTTCTTAAAAAATATCATCGGGCTTTCTAGATATTTGATTCAAAAATCATGGACAAGAGCAATATTTAAAGAAGTTTCAGTGTAAATGAGGAAGACACTTAAAAAGACCGATAATATAAGTGTCGCAAGAATCATTTAACTATGGAAGTAAGGTATTGTAAGTATTGTAAGAAGTAAGGTATTGTAATTGTGATCATCAGAGCTCTGGGTGAGGGTTTTATTTTGATGTTTTCTTTGGTTTTACTATTAATTTTCTTTCTTTTTTTTTGTGGTCCCGTTTATTTTTTTTTTCTCTTTATTTTTATATTTCATTTACTTATTGATTTAATTATTTTTTTATGTTTCAATTTCATTTCCTTTCTCTACATTATAATGTACCTATTTTGATTCTTAATATTCTTAATTTGCCAACATCTTTCCATGAGTATTCACTGTTTTTTTTTTGTTTCACTCTCTAGTCAGTTTGAGGACTTCCTTCTTTTCTCCTCCTCTCCTTTCGTCTCCTTCACAAAACTTTAACTTAGGGACGTCCTCTACAATCCAGTTTTGATTATTAAATAAGTTTAATACAAAAGGACATTCGCACTACGATTACCTTATTAATAATAATAATAATAATTTTATTTATTATCGTTGCCGAAGCCAATACTTCAAGAACTCCAGGAGAAGTTTTTAATCAAGGAAACTATAGAACTTAATTCGCAAGCTATCTTCCCAGGAGGCATTAAGGCTAAGGAGCTACTCAAAGACGAGAAGCTGGCGAAGGGTATCGACGTTCATGAAAACGTCAACCTTCAACAAACGATGTTGTATTATTCTAAGTGTTTTTGTTAAGTTGTTAGTTTAGACGTTAAAGTGTTGTATTTTATATAATCCTCATTTTGTTTTTGTAATAAATAATCATTGAATTGCGTTGAGTCTTTTGTGTTCCTTTTGAATTCGTTTGCCTCTTGCGGTTAATTTAACCTTATTGTTGATTTTGCTCCACTCAAATCTGAAAATAAGGAGGTTCCGGGATTGACTTTCTGCCACCATTTTGACGGCGGAATCCTGAGACGTGGTGCCTTCAGTTGAAGTCACAGTTAGCACTGGCGAGTGTCACGACGATCGCCACTAAATTTAATCACGCGTTGATCGGCTTTGATGAGGAGTCAGCCGCGCTCGTCGCCAACACGCGGAACGAGTGCTCTTACGACCGGTTCAAGAATCAGGACTTGAGGCGCCTGTCAGTAATTGAGACAACTAAGCTGAATGTCTTACTGATGGATATGACGTTTGGGCACCGCACCCACGCTTCGGAAAATGAAGCAGCTAGGTGGGGACAAGGTTGGATCTAAAATTCTGAGGTCCTTGTAGCTTCAGCCACTGTCAGAAGGCGCACAGGTCGTACTAGGGTCTACCGTGGGGGTTCCCTAGAGGCGTTGGCCGTGACTGCAGACAAACACCACGAGGTGCAATTATCTATTAGACATTGGCGCAGAGGTCCAGACTCAGGAAGCTTCTCCGTCAGAACCTAAAATTAGTGACAGCAAAATGCAACCCCATCACAACTTACGAGTACAGGTAAGTTGACGTGAGTCTTGTCTTGCATAAGACTTTCATGGGGCTTCATTTTGGCTAACATCAGTGTCCCCATATTAGGCGCAGACTTCCTGTGTCACTATGGGCTGCTGATAGATATTGGGCATAGTTCCCCGATAGAACCACGACCTCACTTAAAACGTCAGGGAAAATATCAACCTGCTTACACAGCACTCTTAATATTGTTTCTGCAGGCGTTGTCAATCCAAGCATTCATGCACTTCTTCAAAAGTGTAACAATACCACTGTCGCCCGTTTTCTCTCTCAGCCGGTTAAGCATGATATTTACCACGACATCAACACTGCTGGTTCTCCAGGAGTGCGGGCCCCTCGGGAATCCCTGGAGGCTGCTGAAGGGCATTTCAGTTAACCACGAATAATGGTGCGTATGTGTGGTTGACGCGCCATACCCCACCTAGTGGCGAATGCCAACCATATATGTATGAAGAAAGACATACATTCTTGGGTCAGAGAGCCAAAAGTGTACGGTCACCAGGCATGCTAAGAAACAATTGGGGGTAATCCTTAAGTCAACAAAGCGCTTCCACACCATACATCTCGATATTGTAGGCCATTTGCGAGATTAGCACGGCTAGAAATTATGCCTCACGATCATTGATCGGTTTACGAGGTGGCCTGAGGCTAGTATATTACAGTATAGCCATGTGCTGACGTCCTGCGTCGGGAGTGGATGTCGCGCTTTTGTGTTCCCGCCGTAATCAGCTCAGACCAGAATATGGAATTTAAATCGCTTTTCTCTGAGCTCGGAAAGCTTCTTAGATTCAAATGCTAGTGGACAACAGCATACCAGCTGCAGTGCAATGAAATGCTAGAACGTTAGCACTGGACACTGAAGGCAGCCATTATGACGACGACAAGCCGTCCTGGTCGCGGGTCTTGTCTTTTGTTCTGCTTGACCTCCGTACATCTGTTGAGGTAGAGTTTGCTGCCAGCACTGCTAATCTGGTGAACGGGGACAAGCTACGATTACCCGGCGACCTGGTCCTCGACAAGTGAGACGGGCTTGAAGAGACCGGATTTTAGCATCTGCTAAGGTGGGCTGTCCTCAGAATGAAGTCGCCTCGGCAATCTCGTTACGCGAGATGAGATCAATATTTATAGTGTTTCAGACAAAGGATGCAAAATCCTGATAATGCATTTTGTAATTTAATATTTTGTTTATATGATGATCTTCATTTGATCCAGTTTGTTTATATTATGTAGATCGAATGAATTCATCCATTATTTGAAATAGTGATGACTCATCATATTTGAGATATGAATTGAATATTGAAAAAGATAAGGTGATGAGTCATATGGTATTGATCGGATTGATGTTTGCATTAGTTTTGGGATGTTTACAAATGAACTTATATTAATGTTTACATTATAGATTCCCTATTGTGATGTGGGCTGATGTCATTTTTTGGACTATTGGTGGAGGTGACCTTGGGGTCCTGGGGCCTGGGAAGCCCGAAGTCTGCACCCATCCTCTGTTGAGGACAGAGGATCCTCTCTGATGACATTCGGAGGCCGTTATGTCCACCGTACGAGGGTCTCTAGAAGGTCCTCGAGTATGGAGAGCACGCATTCACTTTGAACGTCGTAGGCTGGCCCAATATGGTCTTCCTAGACAGACTGAAGCATTTCTTCCAGGAAGGAGACGGCGGAACGAAGTGTGAACGCCGTGTGCGTTTTGACATCTGCCAGTCAGCCGCGGCCGAGTAGCGCACCATGAGTTCTCTCGCCGAAACCCCCACATTTCGGCTGCGGGAGCAATGTTGTTTTAAGAACAGCGTTGGCCATAACATGGGAAAAATTGTTTTTCGAATGTCAGAAGGAAAATAAAAAAACAGTATGGAAAGACCGTCACGTATAATCATTATTTAATTAATAAATTATTTATTACACTGTGGAGTATGTTGATCGACTCACTACTATACGAACTGCAAAATCTGTCAATACGCGCTCAAGTTTATTCGAATGACGTGGTTGTGCTAGTTGTTGATCGTGATCTCTGAACGGTACTGTTGCTGTTGATTTGATTCACAGTTGGTGCCTCAAGCATAGACTTTAAATAAATCAGAATAAACTCAAAATGATATTATTTACAAAAAGGAGGAAACTAAATGGTTTTTGCCTTCCAGGGGTGAGGGGTACAATTCTTCAACTCTCTGAAGAAGTGAAATATTATTAGAGGTAAAAATTAAATGAGCTCTAACCGCTTATGTTCTGTGTAGGCGGACTTTTATCTCGACATGGGGCTTAGGTCTCAGGTAGTAATGTGGATGTATGTTGCTATCATTAGGCTCGTGTTCAGTTTTTTATCCATAGTCTTGTGAGCTAAGGTGAAATAAGAGGGTTTTCGTTGTAAACTAACCATACTGCAACATGCTGTGTACTGGGTATTAACAGTACCATAAGAACGACATCCGATAACTCTAAATGCATTACTCAATTTGCAGCCCTTTATTCAAAGCACTGGAATGAGAGCAGTTCATAGACTAAGGATCTATGAAGATCTATGGGGAACCAAAGGAAATGGGGGACCAGAGAATTTGAAGAGTTATTGAGAAAACTGAATCCAGTTTTCACAATATCATCTGATTCTCGGGTTCCCATACATTTGTTTGCTAGAAAATATGAAGTTATCTTGAAACTTGGAGAAAACTGGCATGAGCCAAAAGAATGCGTATCAGGATATACTGACGTCTTCTACACTCATGGCTCAGAAACGGAACAAGGCTCTGAAGCAGGGGTTCACCTCTTGAATAAAAACGAGAAATAAGCTTCGATTGAACTCTGTTTCTAAATTCAATACGGTGGAAGAACTCGGCGTACCCGGTCATTGTGATTAATGAATGCTTTAGCAAAAAAGGGTTCAATTTCCCCGATATCCGGATCAGGACCAGCAATTGGAGTGTCACTACCATTGGCTAATGCTGCTACCAAAAACTGAGAACAAGCTCGCCATAATGCCAAGTAACAGAGCCTTAATGCTGCTAAACAAACCAAACTTTTTCTCGCAGAACCAAACAAACCTACGACAAAGTTTATCCTGTCAAAAAGCCGGAAGACTTAAGTATTGTGGTAATTTTGATAGACCATAATACATCAACTAGGCATATGTTCAGGATAGGGATTCTTCAAGTTGATACATGTCCATTCTATTTTTATGTAAATGCCTGCCTACTGACGCATTAGATATCAGGTTTTTAGTGCTGATGTACTCCAGTGGTGACGGTTAGAATCCCATCTACTTACGGACAAACACACTCCATATGTGAGAAACTTAAGTACGGCAGACCTAACATATACAATTTTTTTTTAAAGTCAATAAAGCTTATATCTTAACTAGTACGTGTTAAGGTTCGTATTCCAATGTAGTCTGCACTGGGGTAACGATAATTTCCCAATGCTTTCCCGATCTTTAGAAAGCCAAATTAACTGAAGTCCAAATTGCCATGAACGAGGAGTGGCGTCCCCGAGGTGCCCGAGCAAGTAGTTCTGACCCCCTAGCTGGTATAATACTTGCGACCTAGGTAGTAGCCTCGAGAAAGTTTCTCGGTGAAGAGCGAACTGCTAATGACCGATACACGCCGGGACACACTGGGATTCCCCGGAGCCGTCGGCAACTCCCTGTCGACGTCGATGGGATGATGTGAGCCTAGCTCTGCCAAGGTAGTAGTTGTGGCGTGTGTCAGGAGCCAGCCCCTTCAGGGCCCTGGTTCAAGTGTTAGTAGACCGCGTTGCCCCGCGCGAGCGCTGACCCGTCCGTGAATTCCGGGATCAGCTAAGCGTAGGTCAGGCCTCAGGGAACTGGGGTAGGGGCTGTGTCCCCGAGGGTATACCCGTTCCTGACAATTGCGGCCCGCTCCCTTGCCCACGATGCGCTGGTAAACAACTCAAATGGAGAATAAAAACAAACGAAACGAGGAGATAGTGGAAATGGAGAGTGAGCTTGCTGCTTTTATTCGCAGCACGAAAATGCGCCGTTCGCTCCAGCGCCCAGCGAAGGACGCAACAAGGGCTGAAATACCCGACAAGACATCGGGACGCGCAGACGGAGAGAAAGACTCGTGAAGTGATGCGGCACCTGCAACGCAGATAGGAACCCAGACCATACCACACAGTGCTATAATTGGGGAAAGAGGCACTGTGGAAACTGCCGAAACTAATCAAATGGTTTCGAATATAAGCCGAATGGGAAGACTGTCGACTACTCTGGCACCAGCTGAAGAGGAAAGGCTTATTAAGAAATGCACGGCAATTGTGAAGCACATGCGATCTGCGACGTTCCTCCAGAAAAACGTCGGCAAGGGGGTGAAAAACGGGCTAATGGAACTAGAAGAGCTCCTAGGACAGGATTTCATACTATAGGCGAACATGGAAAGTAAGACAAAATCCGCAGGAAGCAGAAACAACCGCGCTTCCCGAAGAAAGCACCACGAGTACCAAACGGATCGCTGACAGCCCATTGCAGAGCGAACTTGGTAAAAAACGAAAGGAGGAAGGGACATCTGAAGGAGACTTCACTCAGGTACTCTCCAGGGCTGAAAAGAAGAAGGCGAAGAGGAACAAAAGACAACAACACGTCGCGCCATCAGAAAAACCTCTGCGTAAAACTAAGGCGGACACGAAGGACGGAGCACCAAAAGAAAGGGTGGGGAGACGAAGGAGGACTAGACCACCAACTTTGAATTGGTTGGGTAGTGTGTAGGATACGAATTCGCCCCAACCAAATGTTACAGATGTTTGGGTTATGGGCACACATCTGCAAACCGTCGGGGACCTGACAACATGCCGTAAATGCGGTCAGGCAGGCCATAAAGCGAACACCTGTAATTAAAAGGAAAGCTGCGTCCTATGCAGTGACCGTGGCGCGACTGATGACATATCAGGTACCGCTGCCATCTGGGTTCGGGACGGAACCCTCCTTATCGTTCTTGCCCAAGGCCGAGGGGACGGCTTTGTCTTGATTCGGTGTTCAGGGATAGCGTTTTTTAGTGTCTATCTTAGGCCGAAGTGATGGACACAAACTCTCGGTATACGCCACCCCAGCAATCTTTCTGTGCATAGAACGTCGCGAAAGTGAACACCGGGCAGTTTGTAGAAACTCTGGGAGCAGGTGGGGTCACGCTCGAGGGTACTCCTGGGGGCGGTGGCGCCGCAGCTGACACTGTCGTAAATTCAGTTATGAACGTGATAACGGCGGTCTGCGGAGCCTCCATGCCCAGGAAGACATCGAGGCGCCGCAAACCTTGCATGTATTGGTGGACAGTGGAAATCACAGAGCTCCGGAAGGAGTGTCATAGGCTCCGCCGCTTAACACAACGTCTAGGCGACCGGGAGGAGGCATGTACCATAATGATGGAATACAAATCAGCCAAAAGGAGACTCCACAGCGCAATAAACAATAGCAAAGCTCGCTACTGGCAAGATCTGGTCGACGAGGTGAATGGGGATCCGTGGGGACTCGGTTACAAACTGGTAACCCGAAAAATCAGGGCTCTGCGGAAACCCTGTTCACTTAAGGCCGAGCAGATGGACCGCATTGTGAGGGCACTCTTCCCTGCGTACCCCGAATGGCATGGTGATGTCGGCGCGGAAAGCGCAGAAGACTGTCCACTTTTCTCTATAAAACAGTTGGAACAGGCAGTTCCTCTCTATGAAAAACAAGAAGGCGCCAGGACCTGATGGTATTCGAGCAGAGGTATACAAACTGGTATTCCAACACCGGCCAAACCTTCTGCTTGGCGCATTCAACGCTTCCTTGAAAGAGGGCTTTTTCCCTGCTCGTTGGAAAGGTGCGAGGCTTGCGCTGATCCATAAAGGGAAAGGCGACCCCGAATTGCCGTCTTCATACCGCCCACTATGTATGCTTGGCACTGTTGGGAAAGTGCTCGAAAAGTTCATCTGAAGTAGACTCGCTGAAGCGATACGCGCTGCTGGAAATTTATCTCCCCGGCAGTTTGGTTTTAGAGCAGGGAGATCGAGAATTGATGCCGTCAAGTCGTGGACGCCGTTCGACGAGCAGAGGCACATAGCCGCCGAACTCGACGGGTGGTGCTCCTCGTAACACTAGACGTCAGAAACGCCTTTAATTCCGTAAGATGGAAAGACATTCTAGGCACACTAGACAATACTTTCAACGTGCCGAGCTATCTCTTACGGATTTTGAGGGACTATCTGAGGAACCACTCCCTGCTCTATAAAACACTAGAGGGTCAAAGGTGGATGAAGGTCACGTCTGAGGTAGCACAGGGATCCTTCCGAGGGCCGAACCTCTGGAACGCTATCTATGACAGTCTGCTTAAACTCGACATACCAGAGGAGTCGCGCCTGGTCGACTATGCAGATGATGTCGCAGCGGTTGTTGCTGGACGCACTGTCGAACAGGCGCCAAGCAGACTCGGCATATTGATGCGACGGGTAAGCGGATGGACGACTGCTCATGGTTTCAACCTTGCACTGGAAAAAATCGAAGTAGTCATCCTGACTAAAATGAGAAATCCGTTCGGCGAGTCGATAATCGAGTCAAAATCAGCGGTAAAGTACCTCAGGTTGACTCTTGACTCAAAGATGAGCTTTTCTGAGCTTTACGAATGGCGTCTGCGTACCGCACTGTCTCTGAACCGGCCGTGATGGTAATCTCGGGAGTGATCCCCGTCGCCCTTCTTGCTAGAGAACGTCAGGCGCAAGGGAGATGAGCCAAGGGAAGTGGTTGCTCGCGAAGAACGGCAACACACTCTAGAGGAGTGACAGCATTTCGCCACGAGAGCTGTCTCTAGAGGCAGATGAACTGCGCTGTCTAGAGGCAGATGGACTGCGCGGCTCATCGGCAACTTAGGTGCGTGGCTGAATCGGAAGCATGGTGAGACTGACTATTTCCTTACCCAATTTTTAAGTGGGCATGGAAGTTTTCAGTCTTACCTGCACAAGATTGGAAAGGCGCGTTCTCCAGATTGTGTGTTTTGCAATGGAGTTGTGGACGACGCCCACCGCACTTTTTTTTCTTGTCGAAGGTGGGATAGGGTTTGTCAGCAGCTCTATTTAAACACAGGGGATCTCTCTCCAGACAACATTGTCGAAGAGATGCTGAGGACTGCTGACAGGTGGAACCGTGTTGCCCATTACGTTCGGGCCCTTCTCGTTGCTAAGAAGATGGAACTTGACCGGTGGAGGAGCCGGATGGCAGTTCCCTCCCGTTGGTGAAAGGAATTCCCTGATTTGAAGGCGCCGCAAAGCGGGAGAGTTCGGGGACTAGCCCGAAGTAATGTGACAAACGGTTCCAGGTTAGCTCTCTGACGATCGGGAGGTGTTTAGTTGGTAGTCCGACGACATACCGAGTCCACACGAGTCACATTCACCTATACTACCCCAAAAAAAAAAAAAAAATTGCCATGAACAAAAATTAATTAGTGGGAATTTCTTTTCAAAATTAAACTTCATATTATAATAGTTATCGTTCCGATGCTTGTAGGAGCAAGCTACCTAGTTTTATTTTTATTCATATTATACTTTATTTTACAAAACCACAGGAAATTTTACACTTCGCATTCTCATCGTTAATTCGTCCCATTATTTCCACACAAACATCGCATATGCAATTTAAAATCCAGAAGTTTTCTAAGCGCCAATTAAATCAACCACTTAATTATAGACTACTCTTGTGGCAAACTGTTGAAGGTATACATTGTTAACTACCTAATAATAGAAGACACCTCCAGAGAATCGTCCTTACTGTACTGAAGAAAATTACTATACCACTGTCTACATTATTTATGGGCCATGAGACATACAACGGGCATATTTATGGTGGAATTGCAAAACCTAAATCAGTTGGCTGTTATTCCCACGATATGTCGAACAAAGTGGAAATCTCGAAGAAAGTTGAAAGTAGCGAATCAAGTGGCGAATCCTGGGTGTCTATCCCGCCAATGGTTGCAGATTTTTATATGTTTTCATAATAACCCTCACTGTCAGTGTACCAGTTGGCATGACAGTTCTCCTGTTTTACCTGGGCGGTTTGAAAAACATCTTATCGAATCTGTCAGTGAATATTACTGGCATCGCAATCAACTTGAAGTTCGCCAATATTTTGTTCAGACGGCATAACATTCTGGATGTGAATACTTGGGTTCATCAGTTGTATACTCGTGCTTTTCTGCACGGGAGCAAAAGTGTATTCGTTCCGCAGTTCAAATAGCGCATAAGATATTTTTTCTGACGTTTACTATGTACACCGGGGCCGCTATCCTAGGCGAATCTGGTGCTCTTCTTTCACCTAAAGACAAGTTGATGTTTCCCGCCTAGTATCCTTTCGACTGGCAGCATTCTACTTGGAAATATTACATTGTTCACGTGCATCAAACTGTAGTATCCGTATTATTTATGTTGCAGAATGTTTCCAATGATACTTTTCCAGCCGTCTATATGCTTATACTAACGAGTCATGTTAAAACCCTAAATATTCGTATCAGGAAATTGGGCGTTGAGTCAACTGAATCCTGGCAGGTCACCAATGCGAAACTAATAGAATGTATAAAGGGTCAGCAAATGTTAATTAAGTAAGTTGATTTCCTCAAATTTAGCACCTTGAAGGAATTGAAATTCAATGAACAATATTTAGATATTTTGACACAGTCAGAAAAGCCACTTCCGCTGCGATTTTCCTCCAGTTTTTTGTCACCGGGACGGAAGCCTGCATCGCTGCTGTTTGCGTATTCTGCGTCGAAGGCAATTTATTTGAACTAATGTTCCTCGGAGAATACTTCTTCTGCGTAATCCTGGAAATATTTCTTTATTGTCATTTCGGAAATAAGCTTGCGGACGAAAGTGATCGTATGACTAATGCTATTTACTCATGTAATTGGATGGAAAAAGATAAAACCTTTAAAAAGAACTTAATAATATTTATGCAGTCAACACAAAACAGTATGACCATTATTGCTGGAGGAATTTTCCCAGTCAATCTGACAACGTTTGTTTCGGTAAGGGATTTATTTTACGCCTAGCTTGTAGCGGAAAATATTACTTTCGTATGTTCCAGGTTTTAAAAAGTTCATATTCGCTATTCGCGCTGTTAATTAGTATGACATGAAATGACATTTTCGGCATTAAGTTTAGAATGGATTTACGCTGCAGCAAAGTTACATACACATTTTCGTTGGAGTCATATCGAAAGAAAGATTGTGTCCATAGGATTGAGTTGTGCAACAAAAAATATAAAATCATATATTTATAGATATACATAGTTCTTAATATAATGATTTAAAACCAATCTATACTTACAAAAGACAAATGCGATAAGCCGTAGGCAAGAGATTTGACTTCCTTCGCTCATCTTTATGCGAGTTTTGTAATTAGGTAGTCGAGCTGATAAAAAGTAGGGAACTCCACGTGACCCATATCCTCCTTTGTAGAGACAGAATTTTATTTTAAAAAATTCTTCATATCGCCCCAACCCCAACTAGGCACTATGGGTCACAGTTGAACGTAATGCTCTTCAACTTCCTATAAAACTCCCTGGGAACCTTACCTCCTACGAATCGGCCATAATGGGGAAGTAGACTCCACTTCATTGTTTAGCCGATAAAGGAATCGTTGTCGTAATATGTGATCTATCCATCGCCACTTCTGCCTTTTGATCAACACGTTGACGGTTAATAGACCTGCGCACCAATCGAGTTCCTTGTTTGAAATTGCTTTAGGCCAGCGTACCCAGCGTGCTCAGACAAATGTTCAAGAAGGCTTCGAGCTTCTAAATAACAACAAGGGTCACTTTTCTACTTTTGATGTACTAAACGCATATAGCATCACAGAATGAATATTAGCACAGCGCAGTCTCAATTTGATCTTGATGTTGAGATAATTGCATTTCCAGATTTTGGACAAACCAACGAAGGTGGATCTATTGCTACTAACGCGCCGAATGACATCCAGTTCAGTGCTACTATCGGTAAAAAAATAAATGTACAAATGCCTTGAATGCTGTGCCTATTAACGCAGATAAAAAGCGTGGGATGGTCTGTCAGACTAAGCACCTTGATTTTGTTGGTCTTATCTTCAACCCAACTCTACTTGTCCCTCTTTCCAAACTCAGAGGCTTTTGGTCAGAGCCCATGACTCGATGTGAGTTCAAATAGATGCCATCAGCATAGTCGACGTTTATGAAGCATTGAGGTTCTCCACATCCTCCAGCCAAGACAACATTAAAAAGTTCGCCGATAAGAAGAAGAAATAATATCAGTGACAAGACACAACCCTGATGAACTTCGCCTTAGACCTCAAGTTCCTCTGAGATTTTACCTCTTACTGTTAGTCTCTTAATTTCGTTGCTACGGGTATGAATGCCAGCCGTTATGGGTGTCTGTATTCGCCTTGTGTGTGTCGTAGCTTTGAGCTTATTGCTTGCACATCATAAAGTGTGATGATAATGGAACTGAAGCCCAATCTCATTAAGAAATCACCATCATCAACGGCGCAACAACTGCCTTAATGAGGAACTCCAGATACCCCGGTTTTGTGCCGAGGTCCACCGATTCGACATCCCTAAAAGCTGTCTGCCTGGCGTCCTGGCCTACACCATCGCTCCATCTCAGGCAGACCCTCCCTCGTCTTCTTTTTCTACCATCGATATTTCCCTTTTTCTCTCGAACGCGGCCAAGAGTTCCGAATTTTTTTGCTAAGAACCCAGGTTTCCGAGGAATACATAACGACTGGCAAGATCATGTACAGCAAGAGCTTTGACCCTATGGTGGATCGTTTTGAGCGAAACAGTTGTTATAAGCTGAAATAGGCTCTGTTGGCTGCCAGCAACCGTGAGCCAATTTCATCGTCATAGCTGTTATCGGTTGTGATTTTCGACCCTAGATAGGAGGAATTTTCAACAGTTTCAAAATTGTAGTCCTTACTGTTTTCGTTTGACCACTGCTATTCGATGTTGTTCGTTCTTTGGTTTTTGTCGCTGACGTTGCCACCATGTACTTTGTCTTGCCTTCATTTATGTACAGCCCGAGATTTCGCGTTAATCGCCATCTGCTCTGCTCGATGTGAATGGTGGTAGCCTGTATACCTCGGGTTGTTCTTCCCATAATGTCAATATCGTCAATGTAGGCCAGTAGTTGGGTGGACAGGATTGTGCCTCTCGCATCTACTGCATCGCGAATCACTTTCTCCAGGGCCAGGTTGAAGAGGACGCATGATAGGGCATCCCTTTGTCCTAGACCGTTGTTGGTGTTGAATAAATAGTCTCGAGAGTGAGCTGCTTTTATCTGTCATCGCACATTAGTCAGGGTCAGCCTAGTCAGTCTCATTATTTTCGCCGGGATACCGAATTTCCTCACGGCCGTGTATATTCTCATCTAGGCTATACTATCATAGTCGATGAAAAAATGGCGCAACTGTTGTCCAGATTCCAACAGTTTTGCTATACAAGTTGACGAAGCAGATTTTCAGAAATTGCTGGAGCAGCGATAAAGCGATTTGAGGGAGGCGTTTAAACCCAGCGCCCTGACCAGCAGAATAACAAATCCCGTTTTATCACTACGTTGAACTCCTCTTCAATGATATAACAATTAGGCAGACCTTCCGGATGTGGCCGATAAGCTGCATAGCGCCCGAGGAAAGAGCATTTTTGCCATGCTCATTGATATTCTTTGACGATTTACTTTGGGAACCCGCTGTCTAATAAACAAGACAGTTCTTGGGATGTAGATTGCGCCACTCAAGCCCGACATAACCCTGGATGGCACGGCCAGAGAAAAAGTCACCCAAATCATCCGATGGGTGACCGAAGCATGCGATGCTATTATACTGACGGAACAGAGAAATCGCAGGCTTGCAAGCCGCATGTTTCTAGGAAAAGAGGCTTTACTAGAGTCTCAATGGGAAGCCCGGTACCGGTCGCGAGGAGATACAGAGGCAACTGGGTGACCGCTTAAAAAAAGCCAATCGAACGAATAAACTACTTCAAATGGTTGGTGGTGTCCATATAAAGCCTGGTGGGGCATATAGGCAAGCGAAGATCGCCTCAGCTGACCTACCGCTGTTACCACTATATGTCTTCGCCATGAAAACAGAGAAATGCAAATTATATTCCAGCTGCTTCTAGCTTCTGGAAGAAGTTATTTCTAGCCGATCCATTCTGTTTTATACATCGCCTGTGTGAGCAAATGAGCTTGCAAACTTTCAGAGACGGAAGCAGGCGAATTCGGAGTTTTCAGCACTTTCAGAACCACATCAAAACCACATTAGATACTCTACTGGTCCTGGTCATCATGAACCCAACCAACATCCTGTCGGAAGAAATGAGTGTGCACCACGATGGCAAAAATGCAAAGGGTGTTGGACTCCCCCGATGGTACGGTGTCGAGCTACGTTTAGTTAATAGTTCGACAACGTACCATTGTAGGGGTCCAGCACCCTTTGCTTTACTTTCTCGTCGTCCGAGAACTAGCCTGGAACCTTTTGTCACCCCATTTTTCTGCCCTGGAGAGCCTTCAAATTCGAAAAACTCCTTTCACAAACGGGAAGAGAGAGGAGAAGGGGAACTACTAATTCCAGAATCTCCCTGCCCAAATCCACTGGTCGGGCTCTATCCTCTTTACAACAGGTGGAGCCCGAACGTAATGCCCAACATGGCTCCATCTGCAAGACTCCTCAGCATCTCCCCGATAATGTTATCTGGAGAAAGCTCCTCTGTGTTTAAAGGTGTTGGCAATTCGTATCCTACCTTCCAAAAAAAGGTGCATTGGAAAACACGTAGTCACGAGATCATGCCTTCCAATCTAGTGCAGGTAAGACTGAAAACCTCTATGACCACAAGCTGAGTAACGGAAAAGTCTCTATGACTATGTTTTCGATTCGGCCATGCACTTAAGTTGTCAATGAGCCACACAGTTCACTTACCACTTGTTCTGTTTTGCCAAGAGAGTTGATACTCATTTAGAGTACTTTGCCGTTCTTTATTATCAACCACCTTCCTTGCGCTTGTATATGTTTTTACACCCCTTAGTAAGAAAAGCAACAATAACAACTCCTGGGATCACCATTAAGTGCGGTAGGTGGGCGTCACCCGAAAAGCTCCCCAGTCTGTACTTGCGCAAGACGCTTACGATGTATTGCTTATCAAGAGCATCAGCCCATACCTTCGCGTCATAGAGCTGAACAGACTTTCCTGTACTCATTAGAACACGTTGCCGACTTAAGGCCGAAACTCCAACTGCAGCTTTGTCCGTTGCTGCTTTGATTGGTTCGGAAAGCTTGCCTTTGAGTTGGGCATCATCTGCATAACCCCCGGCGTGACTCTTCTGTCACTTCCAGTCTTAGCATAGGATTGTACGAAGCGTTTCTCAGGAGAAGTGGTTTTTCAGATAATCCTTCACGTGGAATGAATCTTCTAATATACCTACCATATCTGTCCACCTTACGGAATTGAAGGCGTTTCTTACATCAAGCGATACGAAGCGCACTACCGGCAGTATGCATCCACAACTTGAATAGCAGTAACTGTGGATGTCTCTGCTCTAAACTGAACAGCCGTGGGGAAAAGTCTCCCGCAGCCGATATCGCTTCATTGAGTCAACTTCTAATGAACTTTTCGAGCACTTTCTCTGGTTGGTATGCAAATGACCGCTCAGGGTCGCCTTTTCCTTTGCTGATAAGCGTAAACTTCGGGACCTTGCATCCGGAAGGAAATATGCCATTTTTTAAGTAGCGTTGCATGTGCTAAGCAGTAGGTTTGGCCTATGCCGGACACCTTCTTGCTTTTCATAGACGGGCTGCCACTTACCACTCTTTTATAGAGGAAAGTTGACAGTTCTCGGTTCCGTCAACGCTGCTGTCATTAACCTGTACGGGGTATTCAAGGAATAGTACATGTGTAATGTGGTCCATCTACTACGGCTTGAATGGTAGGATTTCCGCAGACCTCTGATTTTTGGTTTTATAACCAAGTTTCCACGGGTCCCCATAGATCCGCCAGCAGTGAGCTTTGCTTTAGTTTATTACGCCTTACGACTTACGACTTATCTGTACACCGGCGTTATCATATCTCCTTTCGGCTGTTTAGGTGTTCTCAACGAATATATAGAAGATTTGCCACATATCAATGCCCTCCTCCGCACGGTCGCTTCGTAGGCTGTCGTTATCAAGTTCATAACTGAATTTGCGGCAATGTCAGCTGTAATACCACAACCCGCAGGAGTGCCCTCCAGCGCGGCTGCTCTAAGTGTGTCGAGAAAATCCCAGTGCTCAGGAGGTCACATATTATTTGAAGCATTTTCACAGCTGAATGTCGTCCTGGAAAACATCGAATCAGTCAATACTTTTCGAAGACAGAATATGGGATCGGCAATAGACCTTAGGTTTGCTATCAGTACACTATCCAAGGATCTGAATTGGTGGGGGTGCGAGGAATACACGTACGGCAACCATCAGGCTACTATCTTCCAGGTAGATCATAAAATGCAGAGAACATGTGACGCCTCGATGCACGTCACACTATATTCAGGAAACGAATAGCCAACTTCTGGTTGAATTCCGAAATTGATGAATGTCGTGAAGTCTGTCTTAAAGCCAGGAGACGTAATCAACGTGGTCTGAAGAGTTGAAGAACCGATGGAGAAAGGCGAGAAAAGAACTAGAAGTAGTCATTTCTTGAAGTAAAACCGAATCTTTCGAGAGGTCATGCGAGGAAGCGGACTCCGACCAATGGGGAAGTTTGTACAAAGCAGTCACGGTATCGAGCAAGGATAAAAGCCCACTGCCGATCCCGAAATCTGTTTTGTTGCAAGATATCCCTAGTACTATTTTCCCACAAGTCCAAGTGAATCGTACCTACCCACTGTTCGGGTAGATCCCGATGAAATGATGAGGTTCTTGATGAAAATAAACTTCGAGACTTAGATGACATCCCAAATGAGGCGCTGCTAGTGATAGTCAAGACAGTTCCAAACTGGCTGGCATAAATATTCAAGGCATGCTTTAAAGAAGGAATTTTCTCGGAAAAGTGTAACCCAAATAAACCTTTCGACGAACCTTCGTTAGGTCTATATACCTACTGAACGGCATCGACAAACTGTTCGAGAAGTCCATCTAGAACTGACTTATACCGATTACCGAAAGAGAAGACGACAGGCAATTTGGATTCCGAAAGGCGAGATCTACTGCCAATGTGACTGCTACGGTGACCAAAATTGCCGGAGACTCAATGGAGCACATCAAATCCTGTGGAGTAGTTACTCTTGATGTGAAAATACTTTCAACTCTGCAAACTGATCTAAAATAACTGACGCTTTTGCCAAATTAGGCACTCTCAAATACCTACTGTGCATCGAGATAGAGTTTCTCCGGGAGAGGCTATTGTATTACGACTCGGACTGTGGACCTAAGACACATCGGACAACCTGCTGAGAACGGATTGGTTTTCAACCCGTTTCTGTGGATAATAATGTAAGATGGACTTTTGTGGTTAAAGCTCCCCAAAGGAGTGACCGTTATCGGTTTTGCAGATGATATTTGTGTGACTATCATGGCACAAGACTTCAGGAAGATCGAGACAGATTGACAAACGAGGCAACTTGGAAACTCAGATCATGGTTAGAAGGCGTTGGTCTGGCGCTCGCAGAGGTTAAAACAAATTAAACAAATGCCAACGAAAAACATGCGCCATGGAGGGGTTAGCACACTCCAGGGCTCTGATCCGATATGGATTGTTACGCCAACAATTATTGTTATTATGGAGGGGTTAGCCACCTAACTCAAATCCTAAGTGAACATAGAGGGTATCGCCCATATCTTTACCGCTTTGGGCGTGACACGGGGGGGGGGGGATATTGCCCGATATGAGATATGGTTTATGAGGATGTGGACAATTTCTTTTTTGAATTGCCTGAGATTCGCTGTACACATGGCGAAAGCGGAGATTGTCGACCGGACGCAGTTGTCACCCGAGCATATCGTAGACCACATGCTAGCTTCTGAAACATCTTACAGGGCGGTGGAGAAGGCGATCTACAATACTCTACGGAAAGAGGAATTTTGGAAGAAGATGATAAGTACCAACACGAGGCGAAGTTACACGCACAGAAAGAGGGTCGGGCTGATGCACTCCGAGAGGTGGAGTCACCCAATTTGAACGCGATTTATTGATCGTCGTTTGCCGAGAAGTCTTCTAGAACTCGCCACCCAGTCACCTGTGACAGCGCCCGCACTCGTCTTGTGGTTGGTCTGGCCGAATCTGCAGCACGCTACCTTTCCTATCAGCCCCCCCTCCACACTACGGCACCTGTTGTCATCTGCTTTTCGCCCACATGACCACTAACATTTCCTGGAAAGACGTCATAGGCTTCGGCAGGCATATTGCAGATGTTTGTATCGATTAGTAGCCAAAAGGCGTCTTTCTCGGCATCGGGTCGACCAGCCCTCGGTGCACATGTGGCTACGAAACAGATCAGACAATTAGTTGAGATAATATTAAGCTTCATAGCTGGTTATCAAATTCACAATCACTGTCAGCGGTAATAACCTACCCAGAACTGACCGATTTAAATATCTGGGGTCAATGCTATCAGCCAATGGAGAACTGCGTTATGGAATTGTTTCACGCATTAACGCAACCTGGATGAAGTGCGTGCCACAACCGGTGTTCTTTGTGATCGACGTATTAACGAACGACTCAAATCTAAAATTTATCGCAATGTCGTCCAATCTATTGCTTTCTATGGTTCTGAGTGTTGGCCAACTATGAAATAATATAATAGAGGCGAAGATGTTGTGTTGAACTAGTGGCATGACATGTTTTGATCACATCCGAAACGAGGACATCCGCTATCGAAATGGGATTGCACCGATCGTGGAAACACTGCTAGAGAGGCGTCTTCGACGGTATGTTTACACAATTCACGCTAAAGAGAATTCACTTGCCAAAATTGGTCTAAACATCAAAGTCAATGGTAAGCGACAAAACCGTCGACCGAAACAACGGTGGGTTGACAGGCTGAATGGAGATTTAAAAGCCCCACGATTGTATCCAGATCAGGCATTTGATAGAATCAAATGGCAAAACCGATCACGACGAGCCGACCCCGCTTGTGAACGGGACAAAGTCCAAAGAAAATATCTAGCATTAAGACTTGTTGATTTGTTTGGTTTGTTTGATTTGTTGATTTGTTTGACTCGCTCTAGCGCATCTGTCGATAAAATTGAGGCCCGTCCTGTCACGTTGACAAAAGCATTTTTGTTGGAGTATCAGGTGGCAGGTTGGCCAAAGGATAGTATAGGTCCCAAGGCGACACGATTGGTACCCACGATGGAGCATAAAACCTGGGAAACGTGTGCTGAACCAATACCAACAGCTCTACTATCAAAACCCTCCACTTCTACGTGGTGGCCGCTGGGAGCTCTTTCTTAACGAAAAGCTGCAGACGGAGAAGGATGAAGGTGAGTCTCCTGCGTCTAAAACGGAATAAATTGTAATAACTGGTATTCCAGGTTGGCGTTTGGGTAGGGCTGATAACCCTACATGGAAAACAACTTGTTACGAAGCCACAACAGTAGTCCCGAACTGGACGGACAATACAACGACGAACCCGGGAACGACAAAGGCATAACGATTTGCACATTTTCTCATAGAATGTGCGCTCACTGTACAAAAATGAAGCTGTTAAGCAGCTAGCCGATACCCTGCCTCAATATAGGGCTGATGTAACAGCGTTCCAGGAGACGCTTTGGAAAAGGACCACTTTCCTGGAGACGAGTCACTGCACCATGTATTATAGTGGCCATCCAGTAACCATGTGTTCGAAGTAGGTTTCTTAGTCAGTCAAAAAATGAAACCTGTTGTTACTGGCTTTAAAAACATAAGCGAACGGCTATGCACTCGCGCTTGCGAGACAAATTTATAAATATAAGCCTCATTAATGTTCACGCCCCTACGGAGGAAACTGCAGAGTCGAAGAAGAATAACTTCTACGAAGCAGTAGAACGAACCCTCGAAGCCTGTCGCAGATATGATATGAAAATCATATTTGGGGATTTCAACAGCGAAGTAGGGAAGGAGCCTCTATTCAGGCGATACATTGGCTCCCATAACTTACATTAAAATGGAAATGATAACGGACTGCGGATAATTCAATCAGCAGTGTCACACGAAATGGTTGTTAGAAGTACCTGGTTTGCGCGGAAAGCAGTCCACGAACATACATGGGCTTCTCCAGACGGGACCACTTTCAACCAAATTGGCCACGTGTTGATCGAACGATACCTCCATGATGAATGTCAGAACATATAGGGGGGGCCAATAGAGACTCGGATCACTATCTCGTTGGCATGGTGCTCCGAGCTCAAATATAATAATAACACCACCCAGAATCCCCTCTGACAATCAGGTGAGAGTTAACACTGAAGCCACCCACAACACAGCGCTTCGCAACACCTATAAGAGGAAAATGGATGCCGCAATAACCGCAGTCAACAGAGATCCTGGAGATGAAGCATCAACAAATGATCTTCACAATTACCTGAACAACGTTATCATAAATACGGCCACAAAGATAGTTGGCCCCAGCCGCAAAAAGAGTCGGAACGGCTGGTTTGACGTTGAATGTAAGTTAGCAATGGAACGGAAGAATACTGCATACCGAGTAATGTTACATTCTCAAAGAACGCGTGCACGCATAGAGACTTATCACGAACTCCGGCGAGCGGAGAAGTGATTTCACAGATGGAAAAAGGAAGTCTGGGAGAACCAACAGGTCTGTGATCTCGCAAAGTGCAGAAAGCAGCCGTACCAGGAGCGGAAGTTTTATCAACAAGGCGGCAGTCAACCTTACACACCTCGATGCACATCCTGCCGAGACAAAGAGCGAAATCGGATTTCCGACAGAATGGGCGTATAGGAGCGATAGATTGAGTATTTTGCTGAACTACTGAACGACCAGAACATCGGCGAGTTGGAGGTCCCGCCAACTGAAGACGATATAAATACTGCCACCACCAAGTATAGAAGAAATAGTCCGTGCAATTCATCGGCTTAAAAACATAAGTAGGCAGGAGCCGATGGAATTACAGCGGAATTGGTTAAATATGGAGGCGACCAATTACACCAAGTGGTTCTTCAACTTATGTTCAATGTGTGGGACAGCGAATCAATGTCTGACGACTGGCAAAAAGGCATTGTTTGTCTCATACATGAAAAGGGAGATATCACACACTTCAGCAAATATAGAGATATCATCATCTCGCCAGGCTGAATAGCCCCATACGACCAGAACATCATTGGCCCTTACCAAAGAGGCTTCACTCCAGAAAAAAATCAGCAACAGATCAGATTTTCTCTCTACGGCAAGCGATGGAAAAACTGTTGGTATGTGGCCATCAGTTGCACCATCCCTTCATCGACTTTAAAGCCGCTTATGATAGCATAGCCAGGGTAAAACTGTACACGGCCTTGAGAAAATTCGGTATCTCGACGAAATTACTAAGGCTGAGTAGGCTGACCCTGACCAATGTGCGAGGCCAGATAAAAGCAGCAGAATCTCTCTGGAGACCATTCAACATCATCAACGGTCTACGACAAGGGGATGCTCTATCATGCGTCCTCTTTAACCTAGCCCTAGAAAAAGTGATCCGTGATGTTGAAGTAAATGCGACGAGTACAATCCTCTTTAAGTCCACCCAACTACTAGCCTATGCTGACGATATCGACATCATGGGAAGAACGACCCGAGACGTACAAACTGCCTTCATCCAGATCGAGCAGGCGGTGATCGGCGCGAGATCTTGGGCTGCACATCAATGAAGGCAAGACAAATTATATAACGTCAGCACCGAACAGGGAGAATAAAGATAGGAGAATACAACTTTGAGGCCGTTGATAATTTCTCCTATCTAGGGTCGAAAATCACAACCAATAACAGCTACGATGATGAAATCCGCGCACGGTTGTTGTCAGCCAACAGAGCCTATTTCAGCTTACAGAAACTGTTCCACTCGAAACGTCTCACCATAGGCTCAAAGCTCTTACTGTACAAGACAATGATCTTGCCAGTCCTCATGTATTTCTCGGAGACTTGGGTTCTTGGCAAGGAAAATTGCGAACTCTTGGCCGCGTTCGAGAGAAGAATCCTCCAAAGATTTTTTGGCCTCCTTACATGAGGATGAATGATTCCGTAGCCTACACAATGACGAAATCTATGAGCGATATCATGACCGTCCGGTTGTGGATAAAATCCGGCTCAATAGGTTACGGTGGGCGGGTCACTTAATCCGTATGAGTGATAATGATCCAGCCCGGAAAGTCTATAAGGGAAATATCTATGGTAGAGAAAGAAGATGAGGCAGTGTCTGCTAGAAAAGGAGCGATGGCGTAGGTTAGGACGCCAGACAGCTTTTAGAGGATGTCTGGAGTTCCTTGCTAAGGCAGGTCTAGACCGGTTACCGGTTGTTGCGCCCTTGATGACGATGATCAGGTGGCATGATAATTTTTGTCGCGTCATTGAATGTGTTCATGTTCATGGTCGGTCTGTTGCGGACCCCTGTTTCTTCATCCGTGCTTGAGACCAAACATAGTTCTTACCCAGATTCTTAAAATTTGTGTGCAAAACCAAGCCCGCGCATGCAGCGAGTGCCATTATTCTCTGCTGAATTTAAATACAAATATGCAAAAAGTGATGTAACATTTTTCTGCTTATATAGTCCTCGGTGGTATTTGATTCCAGTCGATCTCGATTAGGATTGTAGGTGCAAGTCAAAGTTTTGTGATTGATTGTAAAGGAATGTTCGGAGTCCTACAGTTAGTTACTCCATGAAAAAGGATTCACAATTCATTCTCACTTTTCTACCAAATTTCATAGCAATAAAAGTAATCGTTTCTGATATAATAAATGTGACAAACAGTCAGACAAATAGACTGTAAACCGATTTTAATAAGGTTTTCTTTTACACAAAACTTAAGAAAAAAGAATCTATTCCAAAGTGATGCCAAAGCGATGCCGGAGTGGAGAACCTATTTGGAACAGAGACGTGGGCGTAGCTTTATGATAGTAGACTAACATACTGGCCGAGTGTTGGCTTCAGTGTTGCTTTGATGGAGGTAGCAAAAGCAAAGACAACTCATAGAATATATGCCCGAAAAAATGAACTCTTACTCAAATTATCATATATGCAATTTCCTTTTTGTTTACTACTTAAAAATAGCACACAACCAACCGTTGATTGGCTTCCTGAAATTAAATTGCACTTTTATCTTGAACAATCGAAACAATTACCTATTCGCTCCGCAACATGCCAGTAATTGGTTTTGCCAAGCAGGGACCTCTGGAAATTGCCTGGGATAGGCACTTGCACGTCAAAAATGGTCATTAACCGGCCAGCCAGCCAACAGCTAACCAATTAGTTGACCATTAGTTTACAAACGCGTTCACCAACAATTATTTTATTGCTAATTAAAGCTCAAATGTAGACACCATGGGGCCCGTGGTCATCCAAAGCAGGGCATGCTTGCAGGACGTTGACAGTAAAAATGTTCAATTACCTTTGCTGGCAGAAAACCAATAGGAAAACGGATGATCACGTGAAATATTTCTCTACAGTTTCAGCTTTTCCGATTCAATGGTAATAATCACTTCCATCAATGAACAATATTCCGGCGTTTTCAAAATCAAAAGGAATTAAATTTTCTTTCCCCCATGATACATTCATGAAAGTCTCTTCCACCTCCATTTAATATTCAAACTTTACAACTTATCCTCTTGTGAAAATGATTTATCTTTGACTTTCTAATTTCTCCAATTTTATGGCTTCCTGGTGGCATTTATCGAGATGATTCCGTCTAGGGGCTGGAAAAGCCCTGATGAGGGGCAGACAGACATAAAAGTTGATGCACGTCTCGAATGAAAGCCCAAAATGATTTAAACAACAAAAGTCTGTACGTGACAAAAATTCATTAAATTACTAATTGCAAAGTGGTGGCATTACTTGCATAAGGACTTAACTGCTCCGTTACGTTCCGTGTGTGGACGTAAAGGATTTTTGCAATTGATATGCTACATCGAGCATTTATTGTTTGTCGGAGCCCTTAACTCAACACATACGGTTGGGTGAATGCAAATATACTATTCTGCACGGAAATATTCGGACGAAAAAATTGTCAGAGAAAGTTATCGGAGCACAGGTAATTGATGTAGAGGGACGACATATCGTAGTTGGGGTACTTTTTACCGAAAAATAGGCTCATGTGTATGTTAATGTTGATGGTTGTTTTTGAAAATCATGGAACTGAAAAAAAATGTGATTTCTTTGACAATGCCATTGAAATTTGATGATACTGTAAACAGTGCGAAAGATGGAACTTCACAATCTGTTGAAAGGCAATATTAGCGTGGACTTCACTGGAACAAATGTTATCAAAAACAGAATATTTTCAAAAAAGTCGGGAAACCGCAAGTTCGGCGCTTCAAGTATGAAAGGTTTTGTTTGCTTCTTCTGTTAATATATTCGAGTGCAGATCTATCCCATTTATACGTAGCCCGTTATGTATAATATATGCATTTACACCCCGCTTTTGCATGTATGGGGACCCCCCTTAATCTCAACGTAGAAGGATATCACTCATTGCATGTCTGGGCGTTCACAGTTCCCACTTTTCACCAAATTTCGTGTTAATCGGTGTAGCCGTTTCTGAGAAAAGTGCGTGTGACAGACAGGCAGACAGTGATGAAGCTGATACGAACCCCTGGGGTGGCGCCTATAGAACAATAATATCAAAAGTCAAAGGCAAACGCTCCCCACCGATCTCTTCCTCTACTCTGCTTGATGAAATAGTAACGAATCTTTTCCCACAGAATGTGAGTACCGCTAACCTTCCCACTGTCGAGATAGACACCGCCGAAGTTTTCATGGTAAGTGAAACGGAGCTCCTCGAAGCGGCGGATAAAATTGTTGAAAATAAAGCACCTGGCTTTAACAACATCCCCAATAAAGCTCTCAACGCAGCAGTCAAAACAGCTCCAAATATGTTTTCCGAGGCATGCACCACATGCCATAAAGAAGGAGCATTCCCTACACAATGGACGAAGCAGAAATTAATACTAGTCCCCAAAGTCAAACAAACCTTTCGGTGAAGCTTAGTCTTTCAGGCCGATATGCCTTCTAAATAATACTGGCAAACTATTCGAACGAGTAATCTATGACAATTGCCAAAAAGGATGGCGGTCTCTCCGAAAATCAGTTCGGTTTTCGAAAGAGGAGGTTTACAATGTATGCAGTTGTCCTAGTAGCTAACACAGCGAAGACCGCACTTGACGAGGACAAATGCTGTGCAATGATTACACTTGATGTGAAGAATGTCTTCAATTCCGCTAGATGGAGCAAGATACTTGAGTCCCTAATCAACTTAGGCGTGGCGAAGTACCTGGTGCGTATCATTACCGACTTCCTAATCGCAAGGATTCTATGCTGCGAATCAGATGAAGGAATGAAATCATACCAAACGACATCCGGAGTTCCACAAGGGTCTCTCCTAGGGCCACTCGTGTGGATTATTATGTATAACGGACTGTTGACCCTAGACCTTGCTACTGGTGTCGCCTCCATTGGTTTCGCGGACGATATTGGTATGACGGTTGTCGAAGAAGTCGAGCTTTATGCAAATGAAGCAGTCTATGAGATTAAATCCTGGTTAGAGAATGCTGGTCTACAGCTTGCAGAGCATAAGATGGAAGTAGTACTCCATGAAAATCAAAGTTGAAACACAAACAATTCATTCCAAGGCTGCACTTAAGTACTTAGATGTAATGATTGACCACAGGTTAAATTTCAGATTGCATGTGGAGGATGCAGCAACCAAGGCATATAACATCGGAGCGCTGGTTGCGAAAATGCTACCAAATATAGGTGGCCCAATGCCGAGCCATCGACACCTTATTTCGAAAGTGGTCAGTTCAATCCTACTGTATGCAGCCTCAGTATGGGCAGATGCACTGAAAAATATAGCAAATAAGAGAAAGATTGGGGCTGCGAATCGCATAAGTGCACTCCAATCATGTTGCGCTTACAGCACAATATCCAATGAAGCAGCTTGCGTGATAACAGTAATGGTCCCGATTGCGATTCTGGCGAAAGAAATATAACGACTTTACAATCGAACGTATCTCACCGGAGAATCCCCTACCCGTCGGCGACAGTTCGTATGAACTGAAACTGTCACGGAATGGCAAGAGAAGTAGGACGAGTCAGAAAAAGGCCGCTGGACTCATAAAATCATATGGGATATCCGGAAATTGATCCAGCGACCCCACATTTTTGCTGATGGAAGGTGGAAAGCTTCAAAAGCTACCGCGGGCTCCTGGCACATGGTTATGTGGGACTCTTACCCACTAAAACCACCTTCTTCTCCTTTCACTATTCTCGCGGGACTCCCATTTGGTATTACGTCGCGGGGCTGGATCAGAACTTATTCTTCTTTCACCATATGTTCCATTATATTTTCGGGTGTAAAGTGTTCCCCGGTTTCGATTTGCAAACAAAACCTTAAAAAAGGTTAGCATGGCTAAAACTTGCAACTGTCATATCAAAAAGTGTAACCCAAACTCCGCCAATAGACATTGTCAATAAAAAGTCATTACCGGACTTCATAAACTCAACGGAAGGAACTATAGGGAATGACGAAGACGTTAGAAGAGGGCAAGAAGAAGAAAAAAATAGACCACAAACATACATAACGAGTCGAGAAGATAAGCATACGCTACGGCAAGCTTGAGAAAAAATCCTTTTACAACCTAAAAGCCGACGTAGGTAACAATGATGTGATTATAAATAGGAAAGGTTACAAGCCTACCGTATAAAAGGAACTATCAAATGGGAGCTTTCTCAATTTACGAAACCACCCCTTACCGGACTCATTTAAACGGGTGGAAGAAACATGAAAGAAGCAGAACCTATTCACAAAAATATCAAGAAGTTGAGGATGCAGCACCCATCCTTGATGGGAGATATCAACCCAAGATCCACAAGGCGAGGAACGAATTAAAAACGATCCTCGCCGATAACAAATTCGAAATGGTTACTCAATGAATGTCGAAAACATGGTGACTCACTCAGCCAATGAGTCGTAAGGAACTGCCCTAAATGCATAAAAAAATTAGGCAGAGTTGGGACACTTACAAGACATCGAAATGCTAGTGACAGGTGCGACGGCAGGCCGATCAAACAAATGCATCCAATGTCGTTAAAAACGAAATGATCATGTTGAGCTATAAGCCTTCCATTGTACTCAACTCCGCGTTTAACGGAATATCCTGAATTTCTTTATGTATCGCAGGATATCCGTTAGTGGGTGTGATGCTTCCCGTTGCAGTTGCAGTTGCAGCACATCATCTTTAACATGTGAACAACTAGTGAATTATGGCCTGTCAGAATGTCTACAACGCTCTTGCAAGTCTTCCCGCTTTGCCTTATGTTTGCCTGGTTCTGACACAGAAAGTTTAGTGTGTTTAGCAGCATTAAGCCTCACCCATCAATCATTATGACAATCTTGTTCCCAGTTTTTGATAGCAGCATTGTGTCCCTCATCTCTGGAAGCCAAAGACCATTCAGCTTCCTTCTTTTTGTAAATAATATCATTGTGTTTTTATTTGGATTTACTGGAAGTCCATGCTCGAAGCCCCACACACCGTTCCAAAATCTCGACCAACAACTACTTGGACAACTACGAAATCAGCATAAACATGAGCGTGTATTGACAGGTTTTGCAATTTGCATAGTAGAGAGTCTATCAACATATTCCACAGAAGTAACGATAACTCACCTCCTTGAGGGCAGTCTTTCGTCGCTTCCGTGATTACGTTGCAATCAATACGCACTTCAGCACACAGCAATTTATTTGTTAGCATAGCATACATCCAGTTAATTAAAGTTTCATCAACACATGCTCTCTTGTGCATCACAGAGCCTTTCACAATTACGTCCTCTATCTTTGAAACTAACGAGTGAAGAGTGGTCTCACAGAACTTTCCACATTGGAAAGCATGTTAGCTTGCATTCAACGGGTGCGACCTTAGCGCCATCCTGCGAATGTGACACTGAACCCGTCTCTTCAGACATTTTAGCGAAAAAGATGTTAAGCCGATTCGTTTGAAGTACTTTGGATTTGAATTTGATTTGATTCATTTCTCCCAGACTTAGGTATGAAGACTTCCATAACCTTCTGCCAAGAGGAAGGCACGTAACCCAGAGCAAGATATCATTGAAAAGTATGTCTTAGAAGTTGCACTGGGTACTCTATACCCTCCTTTCGCATTGCTGGATAGATACCATCCATGCCAGGTGCATTAAAAGTTGGAAGGATTGTATAACAGCTCTTGCCTTTTCATTGGTAAAAATCGCTCCTGCCGTGTACCACTTCCTCTTACAATACCTTCGTAGGGGTGCAGAAACCACCAATTCTCTGCCTCCCACGTCTGAGGCCTGCTCTCCCGGGTTGTGTACTTGTTAGAGAGTCTGTATAGATTCAACTCTGGAGTTCGTGAAAGTGCCATCCGGTTTTCTAAGAGTGTTCAACTTTACCGACGGAGGACACAAAAAATCATAGGGTAAATAAAGAGTGGCAACTAAGACGTTTCTCCTGTTACCATTAACCTGGTTTTGTAATTTGACCGCAACCGCATGTTAGTGTGGAAACGCTGAAATGTGTCAGTGGCTTAGCAGAGACTTACCCGGGCTCTACATAAAAATCTCAGCATAACACACAACGGCTGAGCAACTTGGAACATACACGATCAGGATGAGAGCCACGAGACCGGTGTAGGAACCGGTCCTGGAATAATCTATAGCCAGTGGCTGGCCTCACCGGTCATTATGATTATTTTATTTTAAACGTTACTTATAACTATTAATCAATTACGAATATAGAATCAAAGTGCTAATCAAGTAAAATTACTTCTAACAATTTTTACATCAGGGCACAAGTCCTTGGTCTCGTGGATCTCATAAAAAAAAATCATAGTTCCCTTTACTGATCCAATACCACAAATTTCGTAAAAACCAACCCATGGCTCTTTCACCAGAAATACATAAGGACAGTCCTGAACTTTAATTTTGCTACCTTTATGTTTGTGGACGTAAGTGTATTCTAATATGAAAACCGTCGCTCAATGAAAAGTTTGCTGATTCCACTGTAGGTCTCACTGGGGTCACCAGCTAGTCCTCATCTTCCGTCCACTTTCTTGCATTCGATTTATGTAGATACCGCCGCCCTTGATGATGTAACAATGCGATATCCTCATTCTCTAGAAATTTTGCCTTCCTTCGCAGCCCCTTCCATTATCGTCCACTTTGAGCCTTCCCAGGTTTATGGTGTCCGGACTGCATGGATCTGCTTCTACATACCGGAATTATACCAGTTGCGTCCACATCATTAATTTCCCTTTCTTCGGCTTTTCCTTTGCGATTGAGGTTTCCTCTTGTCGAGCCTTCCTCTCCAATTTTCTGGAAAAGTGATATCACCTTGATGATCACAAGTATCCTCTGGTGGCCAAGGCTAAAACTTGCCTGCAGTTGTAAACTATAAGCTACTTTAGGATAACGAGCATAATAAACTTCACTAGCGAGGCAGTTATGGAATGGCAACAGAGGGATATATTCTGCAAAACAGACAAGGTCACGAAAGTCGAATATGTTTCTTCATTCTAGTGGGGTTAACACCTGAAAGGGAGCACCATATCAAGCCAGTTGGCTTGCAATTGTCCCCAATTACTGCATAAACTTTAAGTATTTAACATTACTTATATTTATTATAATATTTAAGTTAACATTTATTATTAAATTAGTTATACATGTTATTTGACCTAATCTTAGTCGGCGGACTCAACTTCCGTTTTCCTATTTTTAATTCAAAGGACTTCAGTATTTATTCATATATTCGAACTTAATATTACAAATCAGAGACATTTACGAAAAACATAATTACTGCATTAGATTAATTTTTTGTGTGTCTACTACGTTTTAGACAACAACTCATGGCACACTTTTCTGCGATCTTCCACTCCCGTGGCGTGCTACGCAAAGTGGATAGATCCGCGCCATCTATTCGCTCGCACTCGCAACATTCGAAATAAATTTCGAATGCTGCGAATCCTGCCGCGCCACATCACTCCGCCCCCAGATGAAACCTAGGGGTTTCGGCGACTGATCCCCGAACTTCGTTCGCCGTTAATCCACAAAGCGGACACGACGTTGCTTCGGGGCGCACGCGGATTTCAGCCTGGACAAAGAGACCGCCTTTTTGTGACCACCGATCTCGAGCTGGAAGAAATGTTCTCCCCGCTCGAGAACGCGGTACGGGCCCTCATATGGAGGCTGCAGCGGCTTCCGGACGGCATCCGTCCTGATCAGCACGTGCGTGCAAGTGTCCAGCTCCTTGGGCGAACTGGCAGGTATGGACGAGTGTCGAGTGGGTGGTGGCGCCTTGATGCGTCGGAGATTGTCCCTCAGCAGACGCACCAACCCCGACTCCGTGAGACCCGATCTCTTGTCGAAGACCGGATCGCTTGGGAGTCTTGGGTTCTCCCCGTAAACCAGCTCCGCGGGGCTGGCAGCAAATTCCTCTCGGCGGGTTGTACGAAGGCCGAGTAGGACGAGAGGCAAGACTTGCGTCCAGGACGGGTCGTCGCGTGCCATAATGGCGGCTTTCAGCGTCCGGTGCCAACGTTCCAGCATCCCATTGGATTGTGGGTGGTATGCCGTAGTCCGCTGGCGTTTAAAACCAAGGAGTTTGCCTAACTCGGAGAAAAGGGTGGACTCAAATTGCATTCCCTGGTCAGTGATGACCACTGCAGGGACGCCAAAGCGAGGTATCCACTCTCGACAGAGGGCTTCAGCACATGATTGCGCCGTAATGTCTTTCAGAGGTATTGCCTCAGGCCACCGCGTGAACCTGTCGATGATTGTGAGGCAATACTTATAACCATGCAAGTCTCGCAAAGGCCCTATTATGTCGAGGTGTATGGTGTGGAAACGCTTGGTAGTGCGGGGGAATGAGCCCACTTCTTTCCTTACATGCCTGGAGACTTTACACTTTTGGCATGCGATGCACTCTCTGGCCCAGGAATTGATATCCTTGTTCATGGAGGGCCAGAAGTATTTTCCGGTGACTAACCGGTTTGTTGTCCTGATGCCGGGGTGCGCCAAGTCGTGAACTGCGTGGAACACTTCCTTGCGAAATGTGGCCGGAATGTATGGCCGAGGTCCCTTTTCCGAGTCTTCGCAGCAGAGCGAGAGGTTTGAGCCGAAGATGGGCAACTCCCGAAATTTGTATTTGGGGTTGGACTTGAGGCTCTGAAGTGCTGCGTCATCCACTTGCGCCTTGGCAATAGCCGAGAAATCGAGTGAGGCGGGGATGTTAACTTCGGAGACACGAGACAAAGCGTCAGCAACAATGTTGTCCTTCCCGGACACGTGCTGGATGTCTGACGTGAACTGGCTTATGAAGCTCAGGTGTCGAAGCTGACGAGGGGACGCTTTGTCGGGCTTCTGTTTCAAAGCGAACGTGAGAGGCTTATGGTCCGTGAACACTGTGAACGGCCGGCCTTCTAGGGAGAAACGGAAGTATTTGATGGACAGGTATGCGGCGAGCAGTTCGCGATCGTAGGTGCTGTAGTTCCGTTGAGCGGGATTCAACTGCTTCGAGAAGAAGCTCAACGGCTGCCAAACTTGGTCCACCTTTTGGTGAAGGGCAGCACCTACTGCGATGTCAGAGGCATCAACAAAAACGGCTAGGGGTGCATCTTGCAGAGGAAATGCCAAGAGTGTAGCGTCGGCCAGTTGTTGACGGGATTTGTCAAACGCGCAGATAGCCTCTTCAGACCACACGATCTCTCGTGTGTCCTTAGTTTTGGGGCCAGACAAGTACGCGTTCAAAATGGACTGGAGATGGGCGGCCTTGGGCAGGAAACGACGGTAGAAGTTTAGCCTCCTCAACTCCCTCACTGTCTTTGGACGCGGGAAGCTTGTTATCGCTTGCACCTTGTCTGGGTCGGGCTGTATTCCTTCAGGGGAAATGAAATGGCCGAGGAATCTCACCTGTTGTTGAAGGAATTTGCATTTCTCAACGTTTAGGACTAAACCGGCCTCAAGGAGACGTTGAAAAATGCACTCGAGATGGGCTAAGTGCTCAGACTCAGTGGAAGAAGCGACCAAAACATCATCCAAATATACGAAACAGAATTCGAGGTTTCGCAGGACTGAGTGAATGAACCTTTGAAAGGTTTGCGCCGCATTGCACAATCCGAAAGTCATCCGGGTGAACTCGAAGAGTCCAAAGGGTGTGCATATTGCCGTCTTTGGAATGTCTTCAGGAGCTACTGGGATTTGGTGATAAGCCTTGGTTAAGTCCAAGGTCGAAAAGATGCGGCAATTCGCGAGGTGATGCGCAAAGTCGTGGATGAGTGGAATTGGATATCGGTCAGGAACAGTCTGTGCATTTAGCCTTCTGTAATCCCCACATGGGCGCCATTCGCCGTTTGGCTTAGGGACCATATCCAGTGGGGAAGACCAACAGCTGTTTGAGGGCCTGCAGATACCCTATTGAACGAGTTGTTCAAACTCTTTCCGTGCAATTGCCAGTTTCTGAGATGGTAGAGGACGCACCTTCGAGAAGATCGGGGAACCAGTAGTGATAATGTGGTGCTGCACATTGTGCTTCACTGGTTTGGAGAGACCACAGTTGGTAGTAATCTGGCTGAACTTTTGGAGAAGTGCCCGAACACGAGAGTCGGTAATGTCTTCTAAAAGAACGGAAAGATTATTGCCTGGGTGAGATACCATATGTCCCGACGAATTAAGGTTGGTCGTGGAATCTATAAGAGACTTGTTTTGCAAGTCCACCAGCAATCCATAGTGACACAGGAAGTCTGCGCCTAGTATGGGGAAGCTGACATCCGCTAGGATGAAACGCCACGAAAACGTCCTACGCAAGCCAAGACTCACGTCCACTTGCCTATACCCGTACGTGTTTATGCGGGAGGAATTTGCTGCCGCAAGTTTGAGCGGTTGAGGGAAAAGTTGATGTTGCCGAGGTACGGGAAGAACCGAAACCTCCGCACCAGTATCGATGAGGTAGCTGCGCCCGCTGAGGGGGTCGAAAATAGTTAGGCGACGTGGCGCTGCGTTCTGGGTGGCCGCCGCCAAGACCCCCCGCGGACCTAGTTTTTTGCGGTAGGAGAGAATCTACACGGTAGCGTACATCTTGTCGCTTTATCCCCGAATCTGCGGTGGTACCAGCAAATCCCTTGGTCCGTGGACTGTCTTGACGACCTGCTACCTGATCGCCCTTTTCGGGTGGCAGACCGTGAGCGTGCTCGCGATCTGGCGCCCGAACGCTGAGCGTCCAACGTCGCCCGCATCTCGGCCATACTGGCTGTTAAAGCAGCAATCTCGCGCCTCAATTCACCCACCTCATCCGACGGTGGTTGAACGGCCGCCAAGGTTGGGCGTACGTACACCTCCTGGACCTGGTCGGCCGTCGCTGCCAGTTCCTCCAAGGAACCGGAGACGCAAGCGAGGATCGCCTGGGTGCCCTCCGGGAGCCGACGCAGCCAGAGCGACTTGATGAGGTCGTCGCCGATCTTGCTCCCACCCAATTGCCTCATTTCACGAAGCAATTGGCTGGGAGTTCGATCACCCAACGTTAAACCCGCCAGCAAGTGGTCTAATTTTGCCGACTCGCTTGCCGACAGGCGCCTGATCAACTCGCTCTTGAGCTGCACGTACGATGTCGACTTCACCACGTCGGACACCAGAAGTATGGACTCTTCGTCCAGGCCGACCACCGCGTAGTTGAAGCGGGTCGCGTCCGATGTGATGCCGGACATTTGGAATTGTGCTTCCAAATGCACGAACCACAGCTCGGGGTTCCGCTGCCAAAACGGAGGAACGCGTACGGCGAGGGCGGTCACTTGCGGATCCGATGGGCCTGCCGCGTCTTTATTGTCAAAAGACATTTTTCTTACAGAGAAGTACGAGATTGAGATGTAAACGCGGTGAGTTTATACTGAAACGCGTTGAACTTTACACCGACACGGCAGGCCGCACCCACAAATGCACGCACGAAACGAGAAAAAAAAAATGATGAGGGAAGCGGACGCTCTCCAGCGCAGACCGAAAACACCACCAATGAAAATGGTGAACTCGCGATGCTAAACACCTCTTCGCCGTCTCTTGCAGCGATTTCAATCTTTTATTACTATTTTTTTTTTAAAACTTCTAATGTATTGAACAATAATAAATTACAATAATGCTTCGCTGCTGCGGCCTCTTTGGTGAAGACGGCGTTGATGTGAAGGCGGCGGCGGTGGTGGCGGCTTCTGCTGCAGCGATGGTGGCGGGGTCTTCGGTGTCTGCCTGATAGCGGTGATGCTGGTGTCGGTCAGCTGCGCTGATCTTGACGGCGAGGGCTGCAGTGACGGCGGCGGCTTCGACCTCTGCGGCGATGGTGGAGACGATTCCGGCGGCGGAAGTGGCTGCGGCAATGATGGTGGCTGGGGCTGCGTTGATGGCGTCTGTAGCGACAGCGGTGGCAGCTGCTGCGTCTGTGGCAGCACCGGTGACAGCTGCTGCGTCTGTGATGGCGGCGGTGGTGGTTGCGGCGACTGTGGACGGCAGCGGTGGCGGCGACGGGGACAGCCGTTTGCTGCTGTTGTTGATCGTTGTGACAATGATGACTAGTCCGGTGCGTGAAAGGTGTTGTGCAGGAGGGCGTGCGTACGGGAAGTCGCGTGAAAATCTACTTCTGGAGAGGGTCCGACGTGTGTCGCGCAGTACACTGTGTAGAGAAGGTTTTCTCGCGTTTTTTCTTGCCTCTGCTCCGACTCGGGATGTGGAGATGCGACACGTTTTCGTGATGTTTACAACGGCACTCCACACTCAACTGTAGATGCGAACGCGTGAAAATCACTTGCCGTACGGTCTACTGATGTTTTTGATAGATTTCTCCTTGTTTGGAAGTTCTATTTCTGCCGTGTTGCTCGGACGAATTTTGTCGTCAATAGAGCTTCACCAATGGCGGCGATGTCGGATAATTTGTCGTTTTTTAAATAACGGGGTCACCAATTAAGTATTTAACATTACTTATATTTATTATAATATTTAAGTTAACATTTATTATTAAATTAGTTATACATGTTATTTGACCTAATCTTAGTCGGCGGACTCAACTTCCGTTTTCCTATTTTTAATTCAAAGGACTTCAGTATTTATTCATATATTCGAACTTAATATTACAAATCAGAGACATTTACGAAAAACATAATTACTGCATTAGATTAATTTTTTGTGTGTCTACTACGTTTTAGACAACAATTCATGGCACACTTTTCTGCGATCTTCCACTCCCGTGGCGTGCTACGCAAAGTGGATAGATCCGCGCCATCTATTCGCTCGCACTCGCAACATTCGAAATAAATTTCGAATGCTGCGAATCCTGCCGCGCCACAAACTACTGGAAAACGTACCGTCCTGCATTGAAAATGAAGCGGTAGACATATTGGTCCGCGAATAGTCTGACTTCACAACAATGGGATCAGAGATCACTTATGATGTCATACTATCCATTCTACAGACTTCATGGGCAAAGCTGTAAAGTTTCACCTACCAACATAGAGAAGTTAAGGCGCTTATGGGGTGGAAATCTAATCGGTTCATTAAGGAAAGTCTGAATACTCTATCAGTAGAACACCAAAGTAACAAAGAGGAATTAGTTGTGACGGTCTTGTGCATCATATAGAAGGAGTCTTTAATCCAATCATTTATTTATTCACTTATTCCATGCATATCGTCTTGTACTTGGCTCCTTATTGGTAGACATACAAAGTTGTTAGCTGACTTTCCAATCGAGCTCCACCCTCAAAAAGGTCATGTAAGCGTACATATATCCCAATAATATTGATTAACACTGTAATATCCTCTTTGCACGATTCTTCGTACGCCGTCATCTGAAAACCGCATTGTGCGGTGAAAAGGATCTGCAACGTTTATATATTCTTCGATTTAATTTGCATAGTCAGCTTTCGTGCTTGAACGGTCGGTGTGATGGTGACGACACTGCTGTTGACTCGGTTCGTTCAGTAAACTACGAGGAAGGAACAGGAAGCGAGTGTGAAAAACTCAACGCAAGCCGTTTTTCCTTTCATTCTTTCGCTCGAGGATGATGCCCAGGACGAGACTAGACTACAGCCCAGGACTAACACTTCACTGCCGTATACGTGATGTGAACGATTTATTGGCCTCGGTAATTGTTGAAGAGGCTATTTAAGTGATTTAGATGGTCGCTTCTAGTGGATTCCAAGACTGACGAGAGGGTGTTGGCAATTTGTTTGCAGCATATTAGGTAGCTACAGTCAAGTGGGTGATTGGTGGTATGGAGTGTCGGTCGGTGACACTTTTCCTATCAAATTAATTATGAAACCTCATCCACTTACAAGGGAGCAAAGCAGTGGAATGGCAGGTTTCACGTGAAGCAATAGTTCTTGAACATATATTGACACAATTTATAAGAAAGATCAAACTAAGTTCAAATATTTCCCACGCCCACGATTACTATCGTTAACACTTTATTTAATAAAATAAATTTCATAAGATTCATCATAAATGGTGATCAAAATCTTTCGTAGAGAGTTCCCGTTTAAATCACTCAAGGCTTTCATGGCAACTTACGATTGCATTGAACCTGTAATGAGCATTAAAACAAATGGTTTCGAAAATGAATGGCACAATTTTCCAGTCCCGACAAGGATCCTATATGGCAGACAATTCAAAATAAATGGTTGGACATCTGATGTTCTCCTAAACCATAGGTAAAACTTACAATCTCAAAAGAAGAATAGAGGACAACCATCCATTCATCGCTCGGGAGAACAACATTGGTAGTTGAGGGAATAAGAAGTTCCTAACTCTAAACAAATCGGGAAACTAGAACCTGCAGATGCGGCCATTTGTCCAATTAACACCTACCACATAATGTGTTTGCATATACAATATTATGTTAATTAAGGGGATTTGCAATCAATTATTAGAAATTACAGTATAATACTATTATTAGCTTTATTTGGACAAATGTCGGTATCGAGGGTATAAGGAGCCTAGGCGCCGTACATCTCATAACTTTTTCTGATTTTTCGGCTGGGCAGGTTCTAAGAATGGGTGCGTGAAGGAAATGACAATCTTCAGCGCCCGCCTCGCCTCCTTTTGTAATAAATGTCAAAACTGGGGAGAGCATTGAAAACTACTAATCGAAACCTTTTCTTGATACCCCACATGGTTATATTTAGTGACAAAAAAATTACACTTTCCATCTGGAGACCCCCTTTAAAATTCCAGCAATGTAACTCACTGAATGCGTTGCTGTTCACAGTTCCCACCTTTCAATCAAATTCGGTGTCAATCGGTGTAACTCTTTCTGAAAAAAATACATGTGACAGCCAGATAGACGGACAGACAGACAGAAAAACGATTTTAATACAGTTTTGTTTTACACAAAATCTTTAAAAAAAGCGAGGATATTCGTCGTCATCAAAGGAATAAACCTCCAAGTAGACTATACTGGAACCATATATGCTCAGCATTAAGGCGTCAAGCTGGAACCAGTTGTAAACATCAGGAACGGGGCTAATCTGCCGACCAATTCCTTACCACCCAACCTTAGTTCCCGCCTTGTGAGCTATGGCTTAAGAATACACTCAAAGTCTTCCATGCATTTTGTAAGAAGCGACTAGCAACTTGCAAATTTTCGAACTTCATCGCTACCGAAGCATCGCGTCGGACCGGACGATGGTTGATTTCTGGAATGTGCGCATGCTCGTCGACAACAGTAGCAAAGGTCCACAAAATGCTCGTTTTTCCGAACTCGAGTGACAATTGCAATGCACATCGTTCAATAAGTCCCGGGACTAACTATGAAAACAACATTTTATGGGCAAAATTCTTTATTATTCATCAACATAATCTCCTTCAAGGGTTATACAATCATTCCAACGGTTCTCTAACTTTTCAATGCCATGTTTGTAGAACGATTTGTCTTTTGACTCAAAATGAGCCCCAGTAGCAGCGATCACCTCCTCATTTCAGCCAAATCTTTTTCCCTGGAGCATCTTTTTGAGATCCGCAAAGAGCCAGCAGTCGCTGGGGGCCAGATCCGGTGAGCACGGAGGATGAGGAAGCAGTTGGAAGCTTAATTCGTTGAATTTGGTCATCGTTTTGGTTGACTTGTGGCACGATGCGTTGTCTTGATGAAAGATGACTTTCTTCTTCTTCATGTGTGGGCGTTTTTTCACTATTTCGGCATTCAAACGATCCAATAACGCCAACTAGTAGTCGCTATTGATGGTTTTTCCTTTTTCGAGGTAGTCAATGAAAATTATACCATTCGCATCCCAGAATACGGACGCCATCACTTTGCCGGCCGACTGTTGTGTTTTTGGACGCTTCGGGTGGCTTTTACCGGTCGTACGCCATTCAGCTGACTGCCGACTTGACTCCGGAGTGAAATGGTGAATCCATGTTTCGTCCACTGTCACATATCGACGCAAAAAATCCTGTTTATTGCGAGTAAACAGTGCCAAACAGCTCTCCGCATCATTGATACGTTGTTGCTTTGTTCCATTGTGAGCAAACACGGCAGCCATTTGGAAAAAACCTTTTTCATAGCCAATTTTTGGTGCAAAATAGTAAATGCACTACCAGTTGATATGTTCAGCATCTTAGCTATCTCGCACACTTTCATTTTGCGGTCACCCATCACGATTTTCAATACTTGCTTGATGTTTTCGGGAGTTACTCCCTCATTTGGCCGACCCGAACGTTCCGCATCATTTGTATCAGCACGACCGCGTTTCACGTCGAAAACCACCGACAAATGGTTGTTTTCGACGGAGTAGAGTCCGGATAACGTTTTTCAAGCCATTGCTGAACTTGAACAGTGTTTTTTCCCCATTAGAAAATAATGTTTTATCAACACACGAAACTCGTTTTGGTCCATTTTTTCACGATTGCAAAGGTAGCGTCAGTTTAACCACTATAGCTTTCTTGGTTATGTTTCGAATTACATCAAATTTTGACACATCTTATCTGAAGGCTGGTACTTCTGATCCTTGGTATATAAATGGCATTATTAGCGCCATTTTTACGCTAGTCCCGGGACTTATTGAACGATGTGTTAAGCTGGACATTCTAGACCTAAGCGAAATAAGCTGGCGGGATTCTGGAGTGCACTCCTCTCTTTCTAGCCTCGCTAGTGGCAGGGTTTTTTTGTATTCTGGAGGAGAGGTTTCCTAAAAATGACATTGTAACTATAATGGGTGATCTGAATGATAACACATTGCTCAGTTATGCGATTGAGAAACGCAGTGTTGGTGACGGTAATAAGAATGGTGAGAAGTTTGCGACCTCCGAGTACAAGGCCTGCCGAAAGGTCAGTTGGGTTTCAACTGACCGCTACCATACGGGCAAATAGATCGACCACTTGCCGATCGGCAGTAGATTTAGGAGTTCTCTCTTGAAAGTGTGTAACAAGAGAGGCGCTGATATCGGCCTGGAAAGGTATCGCTTACGTTCGTATGCACTTCTCACAGGATTGGAGAGTAGCTTCTCACCTAGTTCATCATCGACCGCTTTTATGATCCAACTCGATTGCCGGATGCTAGTTTACTGATGGGAGAGCAGATGTACTTAGTAACATGCCTGACGATATCCACGAGCATTGAGAATGGGCTGATGACTTTATTGACCACTGTGAGTGATGGCGAGCGTGATGCGCTCGAACTCCAATACCGATCGAAATTCCGAGAAATTCAGCGTAATGTACGCTGTGCGTTAGTTAGAAAAGCGGAAAATGACGTAGAATGCAACGATTTCAAAAGCATATACCGCCTCATAAAAGGACCTGCATACAGTAGCAAATCTTTCAATGGCCCTGTAGAAGAAGTTAATGGTCGATTCCCCACTAACGATAATGAGCAACTAAAGAGGTGGAAAGTGCACTTCACCACCGTTCCTAACCATATCAGATCCAATGAGGTTCCACCTCATGTGTATGAAATGGCTACCCACCATAATGTGCGAATACGGGCTGTTTCTCCAAGTAGAAGAGGAATCATTCGATAAAGCCACTGAACTTGGCCATCTCTCCTCAGATTTATTTACCGCTGCACCTGCAGTCATTGTCACAGAGATAATAGTTAAAATAATCGTGAAACACAACAAATAACCGTCCGAAAGCTTGATCAATAGAGAGCGGTCTAGTTCCCGCTTTGGATCCTGCTGCATTGACCACATTAACACCCTTGGATGGAGCAATTCCCGAAGTTCAAATCTTCGCTTCCCATACTCTTCATTGACGTTGAGAAGGCTTTCGACAACGTGAGTAGGGAGTGTATCAGGTATTCTCTAAGTAGGAGGGGTGTTCTGGGGAAACTAATAACTACAGAGTGCGGGAGCATAACTTCCTTTTTTAAAATGCGCGCCACTCAGTTAGTTGATGTTATAGCGGAGCGCTAGTGGTCTCGTTCAAGAGGGGATACTGTAAAATTTTGTCCCGACACGGTTCAGTTGCCATTATGCGTTGGAATAGTGAGGAGCGTGCCTTTGCCGTTGAGGTTTACTTTTCAAGCGGATGTTCGGTTATTGCAACACAGCGTGCATTTCGGAATCGCTTTAATTTAGCCCCGTTGGCTCCCGTCCCAGACCGAAAATCAATTGTTACATGGGTCACTACATTCAGACAAACTGCAAGTGCGGCAAAAGGAAGAACTGGAGTCCCTCGGCCTGTTACATCACCTGAGAACATTGAAGCAGTGAGAGCGTCAATGTTGCGATCGCCACGGCGTTCTGCGCGCAAACAAGCATCTGCCCTTGAACTATCCGATCGTTCTGTGAGAAGAATTCTTCGTGATGATCTTCATTTTCATCCCTATAAGATGGCGATTGTGCAGGAACTTTCAGAACGTGACTTCAATTCTCGGATGAACGCGTGTGAGCTTCTTCTTGATGTCGTTCCCGAGGGTGCTATTGTTTTTTTAACGATGAAGCCCATTTTCATTTGTGTGGGTCGGTTAACAAACAAAACATGCGCTACTGGGCTGACACCACCCCTCGAGAATTGCATCAAAAGCCTTTGCATTCACCCAAAGTCACAGTGTGGTGTGCAATTTCCTCAGCTGGAATTATTGGTCCCTGGTTTTTTGAGGAAAATGAGGTTACAGTGACAGTGAATTCGGACCGGTATGTAAACATGCTACAGAATTTTTTTTTCCCACGGCTAGAAAATTTGGATTTGGGGGACACTTGGTTCCAACAAGACGGTGCAACAGCACACACTTCAAGAGCATCGATGGCTGTTTTGAGGGAACACTTTCCAGAACGCCTTATCTCAATTAGAGGCGATTTGGAATGGCCGGCACGCTCTCCCGATCTGTCCCCTTGTGATTTTTTTCTATGGGTCCCCTTGTGATTTTTTTCTAAGGAAGTTATGCTGCCACACCCTGTGTTATCAGGGCGCCAGATGATGGCGCGAAATTTTTCGTGCTGCACCGAGGAGCAATAATTTGAGGTCCAAAACGGTGTCCTCCAGAGTTGTATCTTATCGCCCTTATAATTTCCTGTTGTTACCGGTGAAATTCTTTATGCTACCCTGTCCGCGGATCTGGCTAAGACGCGTTGCCTTCGGCAACACCTTTCTGAATCGTATCATCGAAGTACGTTGGCCTGACACTATTTCAAACTAAAAACTTAGTTGGCGCACAGGCCTGTTACATGTCCCCTGGATTGCGGGCATCTCAAGAAATCCAATTAAGAACTGAAGTGCATTTCTGTTAACCACCAGTGATGGCGGTGGTCGAAGGGTAGTATAGGTCCCGACGAGAATCGTGGGCTGGTAGCCACGATGGACCATCAAACCTGGGAAACGTCTACTGAACCAACACCAACAGCTCTAGTACCAAACCCTATCTCCTCCTCCTAACGACCGCAGAAGCAGAGAAGTATGAAGGCGAGTTTTCCACGCCTGAAAATGGAATAAATTGTACCAGCCGGTCCTCCAGGTTGTGGGTTAGGTAGGGCTGACAACCGCACACGGAAACAATTTGTTACAGACCCACAAAAGGATGGATTTTACAATTATGAAGCCAGCAGCAAAACCAAATTAATGAGTGGCGCATTTTCTCATGGACGCTGCGTGTTCAGATCGAATGTTGTCCACTAGCTAGCCGGTACCTTGTTACAGTGATAGGGTCAACTTTTCTGAAGAAGAGCCACTACAACATATATTAAGTGGTATGGACATGTATTCAGACTAGGTTTCTCAGTTAACGAAAAAATGGAATCCGCTATTATTGGCTCTGAAAATATAGCAAACGGCTATACACTCGCGCTTGCAGGGCCAATGTAGAAATATAAGAATCATTAACATTCACGCCCCTCCAAAGGAGGCTGCAGGGTCGGAGAAGGATACTTTCTACGAGTAGAACAAACCCTCGAAGCCTGTTGCAGGTATAATATCAAAATCATACTTGAAGATTTTGACAGCCAAGGAGAGACGAAGCCCGTAATCATGCCGTACATCGGCTCTCATAACATAAATAAGGATACCAATGATGACGAACTGTGGATTATTCAATTAGCAGTGACGCACGAAAGTTTAAAGTGTTTAAAGTACCTGGTTTACGCGAAAAATGGTCCACCCACAAACGTGGGCCTCTGCGGATGGGACTACTTTCAACCTCGCTGAACGTGAAAACATATAGGGGCCAATGCAGACTGGTATCACTACCTCGTTGGCATGGTGCTCCGGACTCAAGTACCAACACCGCCTAGAATCCCCTCTGACAATTAGGTAAAAATCAAGACTGAAACCATCAATAACACAGCCGTCCGTAACACCTATAATAAGGAAGCGGATTCCACAATAACCACAATTAAGAAACATCGAGAAATGATCTTCACAACCGTCTGAGGAACGTTATCATTGATACATACTTGACCCCAGCCGCAGAAAAAGTCAGAACGGCTGATTCGATGATGAATGTAACCAGCTGCTGCACTCCCAAAGAAAGCGAGCACGAGCGGACACTTTTCAGGAACTCCGTCGAGTGAAAAAGCGACTTTACAGACGGAAAAAGGAAGCGCGGTATCCCGACGAAACTGATAAAACTGACTAGACTGACCCTGACCAATTTTCGAGACCAGATAAGAGGATCACTCTCGAGGCCATTCAACATCAACAACGGTCTAAGAGAAGGAGATAGCCTATCATGCGTCCTCTTTAATCTGGCCCTGGAGAAAGTAATTCGCGATGCAGATATCAAGACAAGAGGTACCACCCTCTTCAAATCCACCCAACTATTGGCATTTTAATAAGAACAACCCGAGATGTACAGTAAACCCTCATCCAGATAGAGGAGGTGGGGCAAAATCTTGGGGTGCACATCAATGCAGCCAAGACGAAATATATGGTGGCATTGTCAGCACCAAAAAATAAAAACGCAACAATAAAGATAGGAGACTACAACTTTGAAACACTTGGTAATTTTCTATTTCTATAGCTAGGGTGGATAAAACTGATAAAATCTACGCACGGTTATTGGCAGCCAACAGATCGGATGTCCGTAGGCGGTGCATTCAGCGTGTATTCTGCTTCCTAATTACAGGAGCAACACGTATCATCTTGAATAATTCCTATTCTGAACATATGTCCAGCTAGTGGATTATGGCCTATCAGAGTGCCTGCAATACTTTTGCAAGTCCTCCTACTTTTTACAGGGTAAACTTGTGAAATACATGTTAGGTTCTGACAGAAAAAGTTTGATGTGTCTAGCCGCATTTAGGCTTTGCCAGCTGTCATTGGAGAAAGCTTGTTCCCGGTATACTATATAAAGACAGCCTTAACCAATGCTACTGATACTTCATTTGCTGGCTCCGGTCCTAGCTTGGGAGAGATTGAACTATCTTTTGCTAAAGAATCCAAGATGTCATTTCCCTGTACACCACAATGAACGGGTACGCAGAGTAGTTTCACCGTATTGAATCTAGAGCCAGAGTTCAAACGATTTCTACATTCCTCAACGATTTGCGCGGTTTCAGGGAAACTAAATAAATGTATGGGGACCGGGGAATCAGAAGGCATTGTAAGAACTGGATTTAGTTCTGCCAGTAACTCTTCCCATACTCTGTGTCCCGCATATTCGTTGTTTCCCCTTAGATCTAATCGGATTAATCTATAAGCTGCTCTCATTGAAGTACTTTGCTTCGGAACCACTTGATTCTGCATAGGCTACTAAATCCCTTAGTTCTTCCGTCTGTAGATTATACAAAGAATCACAGGCTACATGAGCAAAGACAACTATGATGTTTGCCCCCTCGCCATTAATCTAGCATTGTACGATGACCATAACTAGGTCCTGGGAACAGAATTGAAAGAAAGGAATACCACTCAGCGATGACAATGTAAGATCGAGGTGTGCCACCGCGTGAAAAAGTCTAGTAGCAAAGTAGATAGGAAGTGCAGGATAGGATAAAAACGAGTTGCATTAAAAGAAAGTGGTTAGTCTATAGCTTCAAGGAAAATTATGTATCAAGCCAAACGGCGACTACCTGACAATTAGCTACGCTGGTCTTCTGCTCAATTCCATTCACTTAACTCAAGCTTGATCCGCCTTAATAAAAAATAAATAAACATAAGTTCCATGTATATTCCAAATAAATGCATCCTTAGTCATATTAGTCGCAAAACGTATCTAATTTTCCTTACCTTGATATTCTGAATACCTGAAAATGTCAACATCCTGGTATGAAGCGGATTATTTCTGCGAACTAGCACAACAAATCACTGGAGAACATTGCAACATACAAGAAAATTCGTATAAATAATTCATGCCCAATTTGCAATGCGTGCTTAAATTTATATCGCGAAATGTCACGTAGTGATCTATGAGCTAGCAAGGAAAAAATAATGCGCCATATCATAACGAAAAGATCAACAGCGCAGCAATTTCAATTCATGATCTCCATTGCAATGCAGGCAATAAATATCAAATGAATGATATAGGAGACGCTGTGGTGATTTGATCCATTGACGCTCTCATGTTATAACTTTTCCTGGCACATAACAAACTATTTCTGAAGTAGTATTGGATTAAATTCGACATTTGGCCAGAAGACTGCAATCTTTTTTTACACAAAATAATAAATGCAAAGAGAAGGAATGAAAAGCTTCACTATGAGTGGCTAAAGATCAGGGATGAGACCCTGATCAAGAGACAAATGCAAAAGCTTCTGACGACTGGGAGTTTTCGCTGAGAAGGTACCATAACACCCAGCAGTTACTTACAAAATGCACGCACCATTCACCACCATAAATTAATAATATTAAGCCTAATACAGATTAATTGTCGCGAATTGTCTAATTGTTGACAGGGCTTTCATAATGAGGATCCCATAATGGGCAGTACGGCGACGAAAAACTAATCCTTGGGTGGCTAGGCTTCTAGGCACGACAACGTTAACATACTGCAGCGGCCTTGGAGAACATGGCAATTACTTCAGCAGAATACGGAATAGAAAATATCTATGTTGTAGCCGCAGTTTATCATCTACTACAGTAATCTTCCGCTCAGTATTAAAGCGAACCCCCAACCATAAGTGTAAAATGAAGTGCATATTCTTTCGAAGAATATATAATTCAAAATCCGGAATAACACAACATAATAAATATTTCGGAGGCACTAGAGCAGAAGCCAGAGGCAGACCTACCTAAATCTCTACCGAAGAATCGAGTACGGCAGTCGTGCTTAAATGCAACACCACATTTGAGGCCCGAAGGACTCTGTTAGCTTGAATGTAACCACGACCCCCATGAAGCTCACACTAGGAGGCCAACCGCAACAACCGAGCTGAACGCACATGAACCGGAATTCTTCTGAAACATGTAAATTCAGTGGCTATCTATCCCGGTTCCCATGGTACCAGTATATCCCTGGTAAGGTTTCGGGACCTACTGCCATTTAAGATGAATCCCCTGCAGACTCGGGTCTAGTCACCCTCATTAGGTTTTTGGAGCATCCTTACGGCCACCAGTGAGCACCAGAAATAAAGTACAACCGGCTTCTACATTCCTAAACGATTTTCGAGGTGATCGAAGGACTACTCAACGCCCTTATTCGAGCCTGGCAGTCGCCGTAGATTGCGATGCCTTTCAACCGCACAGGTTGTCCTTAAGATCGCATATACTTCAATCTAGAAACTGTTGCATTTTTTTCGAAAGGAAAAGCCCAGTTCTCGTTTTTAGTCGGGCGTTAAAAAGTAGCTTCAGAACCGCGAAAACCTTGAATAGTAAATCTTGGCTTCATTCATTCAATCTGACATTTTGGCATCCTTGGAGGAAACTTCCACAGGAGCGGTCAGAAATGAGGTTGCTGCTTGCGCATACGTTCTCGTCCTTCGCGCCTTCTCCTCCGTATTCCAAAAGGACGGACCAACTTCGATGATATCTTTCTCGCTGATTTGACCACCTCCAGGCACAACGGCCATGATTCCCGCGGAACATAGGGATATAGACCTTGGTACGGAGCACAATAAAACGTTGACCACCACAGATGTGCCGGTCTTACGTTCCTTGCGCGCATTACCGCCGGCAGAAAAGTCTGCTGCGTCCAGTGTGCGTCTCGCCGGGGTTACCAGTTTGTCCCCATCTTCCGCCCAAGATTCCGTTTCCTTGCATTTCTCTAGGCACCATCTGGTGGTACAGCTCATTGCCTTTTGTAGCCACCTTGGTCGCGTCCGCCGTTATTCCGGACATCTGGAACTGCGCTTCCAAATGGACGAACCACAGTTCCGGATTCCATCGCCAAAATGGAGGGACGCACACAGCGAGGGCGGTCACCTGAGGGTCCGATGGGCTTGCCGCGCCTTTATTGTTGAACGACATATCTAAAGCTGATTTTCCGACGCGAGTTTTTCTCGAACCCGCGGCGATACCGAATTCTCTAAGGCCCTACTTTGACCGCGGAAGGCCGCACCCACAGATTCACGGGGCGAAAGGAAGGCACCAACAACGCACCTCAAAGCGGATGCGCAGACCAAAATGAAAAGAAACTCACCATAAAATGAAGTCATACTAATAACTCGGATAATAATAATAAATACTCAAAACTTCGGTGACTTGCATTGGCAGCTTTTTCTTTCTTGAGGGTGGGGCTCCTAGGCCGGATGACCGGACAGTCGCACCTAGTTCGTGTTTTCATCGCCGCTGACAACACACAAGATATGAAGCATGAATTGGGTAAAAATATCCAAATATCACCAGGAAGGTAGTAGACTTCTGCAAAAATAAGGAGCTTTGCTCAGAGGCGGACGTAAGCCCGTGGGGGAGTGTTATTCCCCCAGCAAGAGGAGGGCATCGACACATTCCAATCACCTCTGAATGTAACAGCAATTCCGCCAGTCATCAGAGACGAGCTGCTGGAGATCTGCGGTAGAATAGGAGACAATAAACCGCCAGGCCTGGACGCAGTACCAAATAAGACCCTTAAGCTTGCCGTGAATGTTCGAAACGTGAAAGTCCGAGGGGATATTTCCAGTGGCATGGAAACAGCAGAAGTAGGTACTTCTACGTAAGCCTGGTGAACCTCCAGCTGAACCATCCTCACACAGACCCATATGTCTTTTGGACACTGTGGGGAAAATGATAGGGAGGGTAATCTATAATAGATTACTCGCTGTTGTTGAAAGCCAAGGTGCCCTTTCAGATCGGCAGTATGGGTACCGTAAAGCCAGATTAACCGTTGATGCCATCAAATTGGTTACTGGCTTGGCCGAAGATGTAATTCACGGAAAATGTAGTACCAGAAAATATTGCGTTGCAGTAACCCTGGACGTGAAAAATGCATTTAATTCAGCCAATTGGAATCTAATTCGCAAATCTCTAGCGAAGGTTGTTATTCCCGCCTGGGGGCATTTGGCCCGCTACTGTGGAACATCGTGTCCAACGATGTACTACTAGCAACAATGGTGACTACACTCACAACATAGCGCTGGTTGTTGTCGCAAAGCATCTCGAAGATGCTGAGTTATACTCAAGCGGGGCAATCAGTCCAGTGAAAAGTTAGCTAGAGAGCTCTGGTATGTCACTTGCGGAGCGAAAGACAGAAGCCGTCCTCATTACTAAGTGCCGTGAGAGAAATTACCCCTGGATTAGAATCGGGAATCATATCGTCACTTCTAAGCCGACCATCAAGTAGTACAGTATGTTTGCGACAAATCATCCACTGCTAGTCTTTGTCAGGGCCAACAAAGATGATGCCGAACATGGGAGGACCACGGCATACCTCAAGGTTGCTTATAGCTAAGATGGTGACACTCATGCTCTATGCGACCCCAATTTGGAGGGAGGCGTTGCCGATGCCAGTTAACAATAGCAAACTAAGTGCAGTAAACAGGAGGACAGGAGAACCTGAGGATATGCTCCGGAATGTCATCTCTGGAATGATGCCAATTAACATCTTGGCAGATGAGAAGGCGAACATATCAAATGCGAAGCCAATCTCTCCCACATCGCAGACGAACAACGCTAAGAGGGAGAGATCCATAAATAGATGGCAAGAGCGGGGGGAACGCTCGGAAAAGAGTCGGTGGACTCGCAGGCTCATTCCTGCTATCAAGGAGTGGTTGGAGAAACGACATTCTGAGATTAATTAGTTTCTCAGTTTCACACGGGGCATGGAGGATATCGCCAATCCCTGCACAAGTTTTAATTGGAGGCTTCACTCGACTGTCCAAATTGCGATGGATTCCCAGAGGACCCAGAGCAGGTATTCTTCCACTTTCCGAGGTTTGTAGAAGGAACGTTCCAACCGACGGCGCGATCACACGCACTCTCGCGTAGTGAAGTTGAAAACATGTGATATGAAATGCATTGGCGAATGAGTTACTTCTGCGCGAGGAGTCAAAAGTATTGTATAATTGTTTTAATTAATTTGTTGCATTTTTCTAGAGAAGTTAGTTTGATAAAGATTTTTGTAATTGAAAGTAAGTGTGCTATTATAATAATTGTATTCATACTTAATCTTTATATGAACAAACAATTTCAAAAGAAAGAATTTACCTAGAAAAAGAATTTCCATTAAAAGGGGAAAGGGGATTTACTTTAGAAGTTTAATGTGCTCATTAAAGCAGCTTCAACTCTGTTTGGGAAGCGCACGTTCTTAGAGAAAATGCGCAAATCGTTATTCCTTTGTCGTTTCCAGGTTCGTCGTTGTGTTATCCGTCCAGTCCGAGGCTCCTGTCCTCGCTTCTTGACTTCGCTTGTCCGTGTAGGGTTGTCAGTCCTACCCAACCCGCAACCTGGAGGACCAGTTGATACTAATTGTCCCGTTTTTAGGCCTTCTTTCTTCTCCGTCTGCAGCTTTTTGTTAAGAAAGAGTTCCCAGCGGTCACCCCGTGGAGATGGAGATAGAGTTTGGCAGTAGAGTTGTTGGTGTTGGTTCAGCAGGCGTTTCCCAGGTTTTAGGCTTCATCCTTGGTACCAATCCACGTTTCGTCCTAGGACCTATACTACCCTTTGACCACCAAACAGGGTGATACAGTCAAAATAAAAACAGAAATACGTCGTTTGAAATAGGAAATTAAGATCAGATGGTCAAATTCACAAAATAAAGAAGAAATATTTGTAAAAAAACACATGATATGATTAGACGGAACGTTTAGTGTACCAAGAACTACAACTCCGTCTGGAGGACGACCACAGATATTGTTTTCCGATTTGAGCGGCAGAAGCAAGAGAAGAGAAAGGAACAGCTACGAAGAAAGATTGAATTGGAAGTGGAAGCATTCGCTGCTCAATTTAAACTTTGTCAGCAAGGAAAAGGATATGCTTCATTAGTGCTCGAAGATATAATTTCGTCAACCAATCGAGCGAGTAAGTATAATACAAAAAGGCCTTTAGTATTGGCCAATACAAAGCAAACGCGCAGTTGACACCGCAGCAAGCTTTGTCTATGTTTATAGAAGCTGAAATATCACGAAAATAATACGAAGTTATAAGAAACTATAACCCGACCATGTATCCTTGCTATACTCAAATACAGTCAAATACAGGAGCTCTTTCATATTACAGAAGCTGCAGCCGAACTTAAGCTCCAGGGTTTAATAGACCACACAGCTTCCGGACTGCTGACAGATCTTAAAGAAGTAATGGAAACACTTCAAGAAGCAGAAGGGAGTTCCTTGATGCTCATGTGCAAGTGGGGATGTGATGGCGCGCAACAAGTGCAATACAAGGAAAAATTCCAGTGTGAATTTTATTCAGATGCCAACTCGTTTCAAATTTCTTTTGTGCCCCTCCGTCTGATTTTTTCCAACAATAATAGAATTTTGTAGCAGAACCCGACTCCCTCGTATCCGCACTATTGCCGCCCAATCAGACTCAAATTTATCAAGGAGACTTCGGATGTGACTAGAGAAGAAATTACTTATATAAAAACGCCAGAAAGGAATTGCAAAACACTGAAGTGAAAATCGGACATAAATCTTATATAGTATCTTATTCTATGATGTTAACAATGATTGAAAGTATGCAATGCTGCCACTAATACAACATCTACAATGAGATACCATATGTGTGGTCTTACTGCAAAAGATTTTAATTGCTTGGAAAAAATGGAACAGTTAACCCGGAGACTCTAGATTTTGGTCTGTCAGTCTTATACACCAGGATTCGTCTTTTTGAATCTGTATCGCATTTAGTCTATAAGCTGCCTGTAAAAAATTGTCGGTTAACATCCGAAAGAGAAAAACACACTGTGAAAGAGAGGATGCTTGCTATACAAGGTGAATTCAAAAGGAAGATGGTCCTCATAGTAGATGTTCCGAAGGCATATTTTGGCAACATGAACGATGGTAACATTGCTAGATGATTTTTTGCCGATTATGACTGCTCTCCTGAAATTACCGGTATTGCCATCAATTTCATCTATCGCCTTAAAATAATCCTGGAAGTATCGTCTAGTGGAGACAAGGTAAAGACGGAGAAATTCTACGTTTATGCCAGAGAAACAGGAGAGCTTTATATAAAGGTCTACCCATGGCATCCCATGATCCCAATAGTTCACAAAATACTAATACTTGGATCCCAGGTTATTGAGAAAGCTTTCTCTCAATAGGTCAATTATCGAAAGAGACAGCAGAAGCCTATATCGCCAAAATTTTGCAAGGAAATTCTGCCGAAAAGCCTGCAACATGGATACATTAAACACGTAAAATGCAATCTATATAGATTATTTTATACCTGCCTACTTAATTTCCATTTAATTAAGATTACTAAATACGAAATGGTTCCTTTAGTTAGTTTAGTTTAGTTAACTGGGGGGAGCCGCAGCTCCGAGCACTCAGGCCATTATTAGGTCCATTGTACTATCCCCATAAGTTGCCTATTCAATGGCTTCCCGCCTACGGTGTTCGCAGGCTTTAGCGAATCTGAGAACATTCTCAAGAGGCCGACAGTGTGCAGATTCTTCACTGAAGAAAACCTTGCCAAGGTGTCTTCGTCTGAGATCTGAGGATGTCGGGCAGCTGCATAAAAAGTGCAGGGCTGCCTCCTCCTCCTCCTCACATTGGCTGCACACAGCCGAAACCACTACCCCAATCTTTTCCATATGGTAGTTTAAGGGGCAGTGTCCCGTCAAAAGCCCTACTAGGGTTTTCATGTCCCTCTTCTTAACGGATAACAAAAATGCCACTCTAGTGGCCCTAGGCTCCTTCACAAGGATTTTCGCTTGCCGGCAAGAGTCCAAATTTCTCCACTCGGTTGCGTGAATCCTTGCAATTTCACCCTTCAGAGTAGACTTGACAGTAGATGGTCGGATTCCAAGAGCTGGTTCTGGCCCCACCATTGTGGATCCAGACCCTTGGCGAGCCAGTCTATCAGCCCCCTCATTACCGGCGATGTTAGAGTGCCTCGGCACCCACATCAGGAATGTTTCGTTCAGTCGGCCAAGTTTCAGCAGCACCTGATGACAACTCCACACCAACTGGCTTGATATGTTGTTGCCATTCAGTACTGATAATGCCGCCCGACTGTCGGAACAGATTCGAATGGTGCGACCCCTCCGTTTTTGTCGCAGACATTCTTCTGCCGCCAATGAAATGGCATATATCTCCGCCTGGTATATGGTCGTCCTTTTTTCGAGGGGTCGGGCCAGTTCTATACTCGGATTCTCCGAGAACACACCTGCACCCGATCCATCCTCCGTGACTGACCCGTTGGTGAAGATTATTAGGTCTGTAATCTGAAAAGATTCATGACCACTTGTCGACCATTCTTCTCTTTCGGTGATTACGACAGTGTATGTCTTTTCAAAGACGAATCTGGAAACCATATGATCGGTCGGCATCACGGCTACCGGATGTTTTTTCAAGGAATTTCTAGATAGACGCACGACCGTTTGATTGGCCGCCTTTCCACGCTCCAATGGTATCGAGCATATATGCGTCGTTGGCCGCTTTCCGTTTCACCTCCAAGTGAATGGAGGGTAAATTTAGGATGGCTTCAAGTGCCGCAGTCGGCGTAGTACTCATTGCTCCAGAAATACTTAGGCAACCAAGTCTCTGAATTTGCGTTAGCAGCTTCCCGCTGTTAGCAAAGTTCAGTCTTGGCCACCAGACGATGCATGCATACATCAAAATGGGTTTTATTATGGATGTATACATCCAATATATCCGTTTAGGTGAAAGTCCCCAGGTCTTACCTATCGCATTCCTACAGCACCAGAGCAATCTGCAGGATTTCTGGTATTGTTCCTGGATATGATGCTTCCACGTTAACTTGTCGAAATGTACTCCTAAGTGCTTGACTGTTTGTGCCAGCTGGATTTCCGCCCCTGCTAAGGTGGGTAGCCTATAGCTGCCCCACCTGACGCTCCTAGTGAACATAACTAGTCCAGTCTTCCTAGCGTTCACCGTGAGTCCATTGCAAAGTTGCAGTTGCATTCAAGCGGTCACATTCTGTGTCCGCAAACTTGCCGGTAATTATTACGGCTAGGTCGTCCGCAAATGCTTGCGCGAAGACCTTTTTGTCCTCCAGGAGCCACAGCAGGGTATCCACCACCAAGAGCCATAACAGTGGAGAGAGAACCCCTCCCTGTGGGCAGCCCCTGAAACATCCTGCTTCAATAGACTTCTAGCCGACCGATATGTGGATTTTTCTCCACTCCAGCATGTGAAGGATCCAACTGATTAGCAGCGATTCGATTCCATGCTGTCCCGCCGCATCACAAATTGCCGCAAATGAGGCATAATTGAAGGCACCTTCGATGTCCATGAATGCGCCTAAGGCGTATTCTTTATCGGACATCGCCTTTTCAATTTTTGCCGTAAGTTCATGGAGTGCTGCCTCCGTGGATTTGCCTTTCTGGTGAAGTGGCCATTTAGGAATGTGTGTATCCCTTATGAACCGATCTACTAATCTTTCTAGTCCTTTTAGCAGAAAGGACGTTAGGCTGATCGGCCGAAACCTTTTTGCGTCTGTGTAGGTGGGTTTTCCTGGTTTGGGAATGAACAACACCTTCACATCCCGCCATTTAATTGGAATATAAGCGTGTGCTAGGCATGCACGATATTTATTCTTAATTTGTAGACCCAGGGCATCCATTCCTTCTATTACTAGCGCAGGGATGATGCCATCCGGACCTGCAGACTTGTATCTATGGAACGAGTTAAACGCCCATTTAACTCGCTCCAGTGATACTACTTTGCATGCCAGATTCCAGTCTCTCGGTTGAGGGCTGTATGCACCTGTTGGCCCCGAGATTAGATTTTGGATGCTGCCTGGGAAGTGTACTTCAAGCAAATGGTTTCCCGTTTCTTCATCGCTTTCTGTGTACTTCCCATTCTGTAAACGTAAATAACTCAGTTTCTGGCTACGTTCTTTGACCAGAATCCGCTTCAGCTTTGAGGTTGCCTCAAGAGAGTTAGTCTCTTTGCAAAAGCGTCTCCAAGATGATCGTTTAGCCGATCTTATGCTCTTCTTTAGAGCCTTCTGTGCCTCTTTATAGCGATTCCAGCTAGTGCTTGATTCACCCTTCAGAGCACGATTAAGGAGCATCCTTGTCGTTCTCCTCTGTTTTGCCATATCCGAGTTCCACCATGGTGTTTTACCCTTCTTTGGCATCTTGAGTGGACAGTTTTCTTCGAAGGCTTCTCTCATGCTAGTTGTGATCATCTGGGTTGTCTTCTCAATTCCAGCAATGGCTTTGATGCGCTTCCCAGGGATCGTGACTCGGGCGCTCAATTCTGTTTGATACATTACCCAATCTGTCTTCCTCGGATTCCGAAATGGAGTGGGTGGAGGTAGATCCATGCCCATAACGAAATCAATGCGTCTGTGATCCGAGAGTGTGATATCGTTTGATACTCTCCACTCTCCGATCAGAGCCGCGATGTCAAGAGATGCCACCGTGATGTCGATGACATCTCGCCTGACCACGTTGAAGAAAGTGGGTTGGTTCCTTAATGTTCAAACAAGTAAAAACACAATTTACTGCAATTAAATCTTTTGAAATCTGATCCAGTAATAACAGGTATGAGACCACACAGAAGAAAAACGTCGGACCTTTTTGCGAGGGAAACTATTTCCATGCTCGAATCTAGTCATCATCATTAACGGCGCAACAACCGATATTCGGAACTCCAGACACCCCGGTTTTGCGTCGAGGACCACCAGTTCGATATCCCAAAAGGCGGTCTGGCGCTCCATCTCAGGCAGGGTCTGCCTCGTCTTCTTTTTCTTTTTTTACCATAGATATTGCCCTTATAGACTTTCCGGGCTGGATCATCCTCATCCATATGTGACTGGGATGGAACTCAACCAACCCCAACCATGCGTCAGCTACGCGAAGCAAGTCAGAATGTATATAAGCTAAGTTGGATAAGTCAGATAATTAAACACCAAAAACAGTTTTGGCCTAGATTGATAAAGTATCCTTATGTGCGCTGTGACAATTTCCGCCCTCATACATCACATTGGCATAGCCTGCAAAATTGAAATTAGAATAAAATCTTTGT